>NC_136065.1:1876329574-1876940407 GCF_964261635.1 Lissotriton helveticus
AGGGTGTGTTAGGGGGGGGTGAAGGGGGGGGGGTGTGAGGGTGGGGGGGTGTGGGGGGATGAGGGTGAGGGATGTGTAGTGAGGGTGGGGGGTGTGAGGGTGGGGGGGTGTGAGGGGATGAGGGTGAGGGAGTGAGGGTGGGGGGTGTGAGGGTGGGGGTGTGAGGGTGGGGGTGTGAGGGGAGTGAGGGTGAGGGAGTGAGGGTGGGGGTGTGAGGAGTGAGGGTGAGAGTGAGGGTGGGTGAGGGTGAGGGTGAGGGGAGTGAGGGTGAGGGAGTGAGGGTGAGGGGGTGAGGGTGAGGGAGTGAGGGTGAGTGAGGGTGAGTGAGGTGAGTGAGTGAGGGTGAGTGAGGGTGAGTGAGGGTGAGTGAGTGAGGGTGAGTGAGGGTGAGTGAGTGAGGGGTTAATTAAGGGTGAGTGAGTGAGGTGAGTGAGTGAGGGTGAGTGAGGGTGAGTGAGGGTGAGTGAGGGTGAGTGAGGGTGAGTGAGGGTGAGTGAGGGTGAGTGAGGGTGAGTGAGGGTGAGTGAGGGTGAGTGAGTGAGGGTGAGTGAGGGTGAGTGAGTGAGTGAGGGTGAGGGTGAGTGAGTGAGGGTGGGTGAGGGTGAGTGAGAGGGTGTTGTGAGGGTGTTGTGAGGGTGAGGGTGAGTGAGGGTGAGTGAGGGTGAGTGAGGGTGAGTGAGGGTGAGTGAGGGTGAGTGAGGGTGAGTGAGGGTGAGTGAGGGTGAGTGAGGGTGAGTGAGGGTGAGTGAGGGTGAGTGAGTGAGGGTGGGTGAGGGTGGGTGAGGGTGAGTGAGAGGGTGTTGTGAGGGTGTTGTGAGGGTGTTGTGAGGGTGTTGTGAGAGTGAGTGAGGGTGAGTGAGTGAGGGTGAGTGAGTGAGTGAGGGTGAGTGAGTGAGAGTGAGTGAGTGAGTGTGAGTGGGTGAGGGTGAGTGAGGGTGAGGGTGAGTGAGAGAGGGTGTTGTGAGGGTGTTGTGAGGGTGTTGTGAGGGTGTTGTGAGGGTGTTGTGAGGGTGTTGTGAGGGTGTTGTGAGGGTGTTGTGAGGGTGTTGTGAGGGTGTTGTGAGGGTGTTGTGAGGGTGTTGTGAGGGTGAGTGAGGGTGAGTGAGTGAGGGTGAGTGGGTGAGTGAGTGAGTGAGGGTGAGTGAGTGAGGGTGAGTGAGTGAGTGAGGGTGAGTGAGTGAGTGTGAGTGGGTGAGGGTGAGTGAGGGTGAGTGAGAGAGGGTGTAGTGAGGGTGTAGTGAGGGTGTAGTGAGGGTGTTGTGAGGGTGTTGTGAGGGTGTTGTGAGGGTGTTGTGAGGGTGTTGTGAGGGTGTTGTGAGGGTGTTGTGAGGGTGTTGTGAGGGTGTTGTGAGGGTGTTGTGAGGGTGTGTGAGGGTGTTGTGAGGGTGTTGTGAGGGTGAGTGAGGGTGAGTGAGGGTGAGTGAGGGTGTTGTGAGGGTGAGTGAGGGTGAGTGAGGGTGAGTGAGGGTGAGTGAGGGGTGAGGGTGAGTGAGGGTGAGGGTGAGTGAGAGTGAGTGAGGGTGAGTGAGGGTGAGTGAGGGTGAGTGAGTGAGTGAGGGTGGTGAGGGTGAGTGAGGGTGAGTGAGGGTGAGTGAGGGTGAGAGGGTGAGTGGGTGAGTGAGAGGGTGAGTGTGGGTGAGTGAGGGTGAGTGAGTGAGGGTGAGTGAGGGTGAGTGAGGGTGAGTGAGGGTGAGTGAGGGTGAGTGAGGGTGAGTGAGGGTGAGTGAGGGTGAGTGAGGGTGAGTGAGGGTGAGTGAGGGTGAGTGAGGGTAGTGAGGGTGAGTGAGGGTGAGTGAGGGTGAGTGAGGGTGAGTGAGGGTGAGTGAGGGTGAGTGAGTGAGGGTGAGGGTGAGTGAGTGAGTGGGTGGGTGAGTGAGGGTGAGGTGAGGGTGAGTGGGTGAGTGAGGGGTGAGTGAGGGTGAGGGTGAGTGAGGGTGAGTGAGGGTGAGTGAGGGTGAGTGAGGGTGAGGGTGAGTGAGTGAGGGTGAGTGAGTGAGTGAGGGTGAGTGAGGGTGAGTGAGGGTGAGAGGGTGAGTGGGTGAGTGAGAGGGTGAGTGAGGGTGAGAGGGTGAGAGGGTGAGTGAGGGTGAGTGAGTGAGGGTGAGTGAGGGTGAGTGAGGGTGAGTGAGGGTGAGTGAGGGTGAGTGAGGGTGAGTGAGGGTGAGTGAGGGTGAGTGAGGGTGAGTGAGGGTGAGAGGGTGAGGTGAGGGTGAGGGGTGAGTGAGGGTGAGAGGGTGAGTGAGGGTGAGTGAGGGTGAGTGAGGTGGTGAGTGAGTGAGGTGAGTGAGGGTGAGGGTGAGTGAGGGTGAGGGGTGAGGGTGAGTGAGTGAGTGGGTGGGTGATGGGGGTGAGGGTGAGGGGAGTGGGTGAGTGAGGGAGAAGTGAGGGTGAGTGAGGGTGAGGGTGAGGGTGAGGGTGAGTGAGGGTGAGTGAGTGAGTGGGTGAGTGAGGGTGAGTGAGGGTGAGTGAGTGGTGAGTGAGGGTGAGTGAGGGTGGGAGGGTGAGTGAGGGTGAGTGAGGGTGAGTGAGGGTGAGTGAGGGTGAGTGAGGGTGAGTGAGGTGAGTGAGGGTGAGTGAGGGTGAGTGAGGGTGAGTGAGTGAGGGTGAGTGAGTGAGGGTGAGAGGGTGAGAGTGAGTGAGGGTGGAGTGAGTGAGGGTGGGTGAGGGTGAGTGAGTGAGGGTGTTGTGAGGGTGAGTGAGGGTGAGTGAGGGTGAGTGAGTGAGGGTGAGTGAGTGAGGGTGAGTGAGGGTGAGTGAGGGTGAGTGAGGGTGAGTGGGTGAGTGAGGTGAGTGAGATGAGTGAGGGTGAGTGAGGGAGTGAGTGAGGGTGAGTGAGTGAGGGTGAGTGAGTGAGGGTGAGTGAGGGTGAGGTGAGGGTGAGGGTGAGTGAGGGTGAGGGGAGTGAGAGAGGGTGAGTGAGAGAGGGTGAGTGAGAGAGGGTGAGTGAGAGAGGGTGAGTGAGAGAGGGGTGAGTGAGAGAGGGTGTTGTGAGGGTGTTGTGAGGGTGTTGTGAGGGTGTTGTGAGGGTGTTGTGAGGGTGTTGTGAGGGTGTTGTGAGGGTGTTGTGAGGGTGAGTGAGGGTGAGTGAGGGTGAGTGAGGGTGAGTGAGGGTGAGTGAGGGTGAGTGAGGGTGAGTGAGGGTGAGTGAGGGTGAGTGAGGGTGAGTGAGGGGGTTGGGAGGGTGAGTAAGGGGGTTGTGAGGGTGAGTAAGGGGGTTGTGAGGGTGAGTAAGGGGGTTGTGAGGGTGAGTAAGGGGGTTGTGAGGGTGAGTAAGGGGGTTGTGAGGGTGAGGGGTGTGAGGTTGTGAGGGTGGCCGAGGGTGTGTGAGGGTGGGTGAGGGTGTGTGAGGGTGTGTTAGGGTGAGGGGGTGTGAGGGTGGGGGAGGTGTGGGGGTGTGAGGGTGGGGGTGTGAGGGTGGGGGTGTGAGGGTGGGGGTGTGAGGGTGGGGGTGTGAGGGGATGAGGGTGAGGGGATGAGGGTGAGGGGATGAGGGCGGCGAGGGGGATGAGGGGGGCGATGAGGGCGAGGGGGATGAGGGCGAGGGGGATGAGGGCGAGGGGGATGAGGGCGAGGGGGAGGAGGGCGAGGGGGAGGAGGGCGAGGGGGATGAGGGCGAGGGGGATGAGGGCGAGGGGGATGAGGGCGAGGGGGATGAGGGCGAGGGGGATGAGGGCGAGGGGGATGAGGGCGAGGGGGATGAGGGCGAGGGGGATGAGGGCGAGGGGGATGAGGGCGAGGGGGATGAGGGCGAGGGGGATGAGGGCGAGGGGGATGAGGGCGAGGGGGAGGAGGGGGAGGGGGAGGAGGGGGAGGGTGAGGAGGGGGAGGGGTTGAGGGTGAGGGTGGGTGAGTGGGTGTGAGTGGGTGTGAGGGGGTGTGAGGGTGAGGAGGGGTGAGGGTCCGAAGTAAATGGTGGCAGGGCAGACATCATAAGAGACTGCATGGTGACTGCGTTGGTCAGTTTCAGAATCAGGAGGGGCAGAGTCAGCACAGTCTGCGAGGGATCAACGTGATTAGAGGCAAAGAATAGCGGATGTAGCATTGCAGCTAGCAAGTCGAGAATTTTGAAGCTGAGTGTCCCTAGAGAGATGGCAACACAGCAACAGCATTTGAGGAGCAAGGCTACTGTAAACAAGCACTTTCATCCAGAAACAAGCTCTCAGAGTTGCTGTGGCAGGGGGCGGGGGGGGGGTCGGGGGAGTGGCAGCCTTTGAAGTCTGATGCCGAGGCACAGACAAATGGTGGTGTGTGATATGGCTGGCTCTGTGCATGCACATAGATCACATGAACTGTATGCGATCCGCAGCCGTTTTGGTAAACTGTTCTTTTCCGCTTACTATAATCTCGCCGGAGCAATGCGCAAGCGCATTGGCTCAGGCGAGACCTAAAAAGATGAAGGTGGCGGGGCTGGCAGCAGTTCGCTGCAAAGTGCCCCAAACGTTTAAACAAGCATTAGCATAGCCAACATCAGCTGTGGCATGGCTAAACATGGTACCTTATAAGTGTTTAGCAATGCAACAGTTGATGTTGTTGCAACAAACATATTGTGCTGCATAACTAAATACTTATAAGGTCCCAAAAGCGAGACCTATTGGCTATGCCAATGCTTGTTGATGATTTGCAGCAGTATCGGTTAATCCTTTGCCAAAGCAAACTTAGATTTTATTAGAACAAAACAAATATTGTTTGCTATGAAAAAAAGCATTAAAATCTATTTAACAACCTTGAGTTGAAAAAATGTATGGTTACAATGCAAAACATGAAACACGCACGGATGCATGGCTCTGTGAGTAGAATAGTACACAGAGTAAAAAGCTGCACACTAAGCACCCCACAAATGCTCACAGTTAACAGCGGCACACCACACACATGCGTTAAACAACTTGGAGCAGAATGCTCTGCACTGTGTTTGGTGTATGTCTGAGCTACACACAGCACATCCCAAAGGAGTGCACTGAGTGAACCCCACTCCACCACGAAATTGGGACTGAAGCTGAAAGTTATGGTATAGAAGCGGGCGCCAGCAGGCAAAGTATGGTGTAACTTAGTAATGCACACACTGACCATGTGTTCCACACAAAAACGGTAAATATGGTCTTCATAACAAGAGACTGCTGTCCTTATTAAAAGGATGAAGGGTACACCAGAAACATTTTGTGTTTAGCATCACTGTGAAGTGAAACAAAATTGGATGCTGACATTTGCCTACAAGTCTTTAGTGTGAGAACCTCAGTGGCTTAACTTTCAAGCTCCTCTTAGAAAAAAAGGTAACATATTCCTGAGCGAGGAATTAGTCCTGCAAATGGATGCACTGCATTGATTGGTATACACAGTAGCATGTTTTACCCAGGTGTATGGTGTGTGATCAAGAGCACTAGTTGCTCGAAACGCGTCGCCTGAGAGGTTGAAATAAATCTCCCTTACTGCAGCCTGGGGTCCGTGTCTTCATTTGCAGGAGTTTTGCTGGTTTGAAGATTTTGTGTGTATATGTGTGTATATGTGTATATGTGTGTATGTGTGTATGTGTGTATATGTGTATATGTGTATATGTGTGTATGTGTGTATGTGTATATATATATATATATATATATATATATATATATATATATATATATATATATATATATATATATATATATATATATATATATACACACATACATACATATATCTATATCTCCACACACAGACATTTCCACTTAAAAACCAAAGGTTGAAGGGATGCTATAGTTAATTTAAAATGGTAAGTTTTACCTGACATTTTGATCTAACAAAACCACTGAAACTCGACAGTTATAGTTATGTCAAGTAACTAACTCATGCCCCCGTCATGCATAGTGTTGTCATCAATTATGTAATTTCAGATGTTGCAGTATTGTTATCAATTGTCATAAATGATGTAACATGGGAGGAAATTAGCAGGGCATGGCGAGGGCTCAATTTATAGTTACTTTAGGGCTCGAGTTACAGTACAGCACCTCAACTATCAGAAGATAAACATAGTCACAGTGTGAGGTGGCTTAAAGTTGATGGTAAAATGAAGACGGTAAATGGTTGGGGGCAATGAAGGTGAGGCTAAAAAGAAGTTTGTTAAAAGGTGAGGTAGGGGCTGAGGAAGAAAACAAGAGATACAGTGTGAGAGATCTAGTAGAGTACTATGGGAAGGTTAGGATAGAAAGAACACGGTTTGAGCGAGTTCAGTTTAAGAAATGTACAGGATATTCAAGATTCAATTCCAAAGAGAGTGTTATCACCAGGAAATAGACTGTTTAGGTTTTCAAAGCTTGGAACAATCTACAAATAAATGTGAGGTAAATTGAACACCATCTTTTCTGAATAATTCTGACAGCTAGAACTTGAGGCAGTAACAAGGACGCAGAAAACCAAAGTGGACTACATCACAGGGGGAAAAAAACATTACGGGTCAATCCTCAAGGCACCAGACAGGAATATCTAGTATCAGGGTGACCGGAAACCTGAATGTCCATCAGACGCTTTTAGTCACAACTGCATGAGTTACATACTTAACCATACTTCTTCCAACTGACAGGTCAAGAGATGACAGTTTTTAATTCAAAGGCCACATAGCTGCATCAAGGTTACCAAGGAATTGTGCAAACTATAGAGCACCTGATTAGCCCTAGAAGCATTAATCCTCCCCCTGTTGCAAGGGTATGGAACAGCAAATGTCAGTCCGCCGTTGGTAACAAAAAAGCTTTGCTCTGGCATTCTCCATACTGACATCTTACGACAGCTAAGGTGTGGCTGTTGAACTTTATCACACATTTTTTTTTATTTTGGTAGCAGTAGTGAACAATACCACAAAATATGGAGGCAAAGTCGTCACATACACATACCAGGATATAATCTAATGGTCATCATCATAATATATGTCCAGCTCTGTTGCAATGTTTTTCAGAATGCCACGGAAATTACATTTGCTCCTCGGGTGCACGATTTTCTACAAAAAGGCCCATCTGCTGTCACTTCCTGCTATTTCAAAAACTCTTTGGGCCATTTGGGTAACGCTGTACAGCAGCTACATGGAGCGGTGATGTGTGGTGCGAAAGAACGGACCAAGATGCCGACTATGCTCTTGGTAAACTTTACCAGAGCAGCGTATTCTATATTAATGTTCCCTTTCTAGGAACAAGCATTTTCAATGCAACGGTTTCGCCTTTGCAAAAGTTAGAGCTATTGGCATTTTAAATGACAACATTTTTATTTATGTGTTGGTTTTGAAAACAGATAAATAAATGGCATTGTCATTTACAATGCCAATAGCTTAATCTCTCGCAAATGCCACACCCACAGAGAGCCCCCCCCACACACACACACACAGAGCCCCCCCACACACCCACAGAGCCCCCCACACACCCACACAAAGCCCCCCCACACACCCACACAGAGCCCCCCCACACACCCACACAGAGCCCCCCCACACACCCACACAGAGCCCCCCCCACACACCCACACAGAGCCCCCCCCCACACACTGGGAGCCCCCCCCCACACACCCACACAGAGCCCCCCCCAACATTGGGTGCTCACCAGCATACATGTGTAGTATAGTACAATACAAAAAGTACAATATCACCCTCTAAATAGGCTACTTTAAAACTATTGACGTGATCCGTTATGTATTGGCAACATAATGTTTCAAGCCATGCGCCCCCCCCCATCTTAGATCAAAGAGACACACAATCCCAGTTTTGGGTTTCCCATTATCCGACAATGTATCATAGCGCTTCGAAACATTTTATGGTCAGAGTACAACGCTTCATTATATAGCCTCTTAACAATATGCTGGGATGTCAGCACTGTAACCCTGTGCTGGCTTGTCGCAATGCCTTCCCGACTCTGACAAAGTAATGTGTGTCCTGCGAGTTAAGACAGCAGAGTGGGTTAATGCTCCTGGCACGCAATTCAGCGGGCAACCTGACAGTTACTCAAGGTACTTATTTTATCGACCACTGAAGGGTGAAAGGCTGAGTCAGTGACGACACGATTGAAGTAGCGCCTAGATTTCCACTGCATGTGCATTAACCCTTCATGTATCGTGACTTCTTAGAGGGGGGGTTGAGGATTAAGTTGAGGGGGTGCATGTCAGTGGAATAGCCTGGTTTGTTCTGAGGTGCAGTCTATAGCGGCATGAAGCCCCGTTGACACCCTGTGAACAGATCCGACAGTTGGCCAGTTGTCTAACCCAGACTCTCTGGGGCGCATGAGTTGTGCTCGTCCGGATGAACCAAGGTGCAAAATGCACCAAGCTCTCCCTTCTCTCGGAGGACGCTGTCTGGTAGTCACTAGAATGTTCTCCCCACTTGGAGCGTGTTTTACCCCACAAAAAACTTCCAAATTTCAGGAAATTAGCATTATATTGACTCAGAAGGAGTTCATCATATCAACACGGAACAACCATCAGAAAATGTCCATTTTAATATCGGTGCTACGTTATAAGTTTTCCACCAGTCCAAACATATTCTTGGAGTAAAGTATGCAATTTGGTAGCGCTCGCCATACCTTGCCCTTGCGCACCATGGTTGCGGGGCTCTTCCCACGAGAGGAGGCTATCCAGACGTCGCAGGGCGGACTCTCACGGTGCCAGCCGCCAGGACCCAACACGAGGCCTCTACAGACACATGGAGGGTGTAGTGGAACTTCCGGTTTGCGATTATAGGATCGTGAGATGTACTTCCGGTACGCACCAAGATGGCCGCTGCTGAGTTAGTTTGACCCGTTTCAAGATGACTGCGGCTTTAAGGGCGATCTTCTTCAACATGGCGCTTCCAAATGGCCTCTCAAAAGAAATAAAGCACCAAGATTTCGATCCTAGAGGAAAAGAAACCCCGGGCTGTCACAGGCCTACAGTTGAAGTCTCCGGGTAATATAAAACAAGGAAAGGCACGGACAGCGGGAGGGGGGGCAGGAAAGGCACGGACAGCGGGAGTGGGGGGCGGGAAAGGCACGGACAGCGGGAGGGGGGCGGGAAAGGCACGGACAGCGGGATGGGGGGGCCGAAACGGCAAGAAAAAGCACTCACCTGGACTTCTTCCGGCGGCGGTCGGCCTGCAATGACAAAAACAAACCTTCCCACCCCAAAAAAATAGGAACCGCCCACCACCGCAATGACGTTGTCAAAGGGGCAGGATGAGAAAAAAAATCGCCGGGAAAGCCCACCAATCGCTTTGCACAATGACGGACGCCTCTCTCTTCCAATGGCTAGCCTCCATTTATGGAGCTAGCCAATGGAAGACAGAGGCGGAACGAAGCCCACATATTATTCTCATAAGATTTCGCCTGCGCCAAAAAGCAGCGCGGCGCAGCTTTTGATGAGGCGAAACCTAAAAAACACAAACGCAGTTAGTTATTTTTTAAGCCTCAGGCAGGTTAAAAGCAGTGCTTTGATGTGCACAAAACACCACTCGGACAGTGCCCGTAGGTTGAATTGTGTGATTGTTGTCTCGATGGATCACAAAGCCTTCTTTCACAACAAGCTTCGGCAAACCCTATAAGTCTGGCCACAATACGGGTATCTTTTGGCAAATTTTTGAAAAAACAGTTTGGAAAAAAATATTAAAACAAAGCAGTGGCCCATCGGGCAGGATACTGAACTGTGCTCCTTTCTAAGCCAGTGTGCACGTCATTAGGTAAAATGCAGTTACTCACAGTACAAGTGAGCCAATGGATGGAATGGGATGACTGTGCCCCATTCTGTGGTGGACGAAAGCAAAAGGTGAATGGCGCTTCAACAGACAAATGGACGAAGAGGGCTGGCTAATAGCCACTGCATGTATGGATGTAAGATTGATTAATGGGGAAACATGAGGCAGGTAATACAATTTCCAGGCTAGGCCTCGAAAAAAGCTTACGGACAATTACTGTAAACTGCAAATAAGGGGGCACATTGTCAGGCCCCTTCTGGCACTTGGTCTAATTCTTTTGCTTTTAATGGGCTTTGTTTTCTGATTTCACTCCATGATTTGTTAGTATGCGTTATGGTTTGTTGTATATGTCTTTGTTTTATTGCACCTTGAACCTGGGCCTACTGCCATTGTTGATCAATATTAATACAAAAATACACTAATTGAGGGACTTGGGGGAGAGGGGCTGCGAGAAGCAGGGGAGGAAAGATTCATGGGTTCAGGAGACAAAGTGTAACAGCAGGCACATTTCAGAACAAGTAATGAAAAAAGTTCCAATTATCTTGCTCTTCTTTATATTTAAAAACAAAATTCCGACTGGAGTCCTTTGACTATTCCACACTTACATAAAAGGAAAATTAAAATCAATCTGTCAACTTAAAAGAACAAGCATGTGCAATGCAATCGGTCTTGCATTTGCGAGAGTTTAAGCTTTTGTCTTGTAAATGAAATGCCTTTTATCTGTTTTACTAATTAACACAAATAAAAAGGCATTGTCATTTACAATGCCAATACCTCAAACCCTTGTTAATGCGAGACCTATTCAAAGAAGCGGCTGCCATTGTCCCTTGCTGCTCGCAAAGTGAAACCATACATGGCGCGCTGAATGATGCAGGAAAGCATGTCGTGCCTGCAGTAGGAGAAACTCATTAAAGATAATTGTGCTTACAGACTAAAACAAGCATTTACAATGCAACGGTCTCGCCTTTGCAAAAGTTAGCGCTTTTGGCATTGTAAATGACAAATGTTTTATTTATGTGTTGGTTTTGGAAACAGATAAATAAATGGCATTGTCATGAGCAGTAGAGAGTGAGTAGTAGAGAGTGAGTAGTAGAGAGTGAGTAGTAGAGAGAGTAGTAGAGAGTAATAGTGAGTAGTAGAGAGAGTAGTAGTGAGTAGTAGAGAGTGAGTAGAGAGTAGTAAGTGAGTAGTAGAGTGTGTAGTAGAGAGTAGTGAGTGTGTAGTAGAGAGTAGTGAGTGTGTAGTAGAGACTAGTGAGTGTGTAGTAGAGACTAGTGAGTGTGTAGTAGAGAGTGTGTAGTAGAGAGTGTGTAGTAGAGAGTGTGTAGTAGAGAGTGTGTAGTAGAGAGTGTGTAGTAGAGAGTGTGTAGTAGAGAGTGTGTAGTAGAGAGTGTGTAGTAGAGAGTGAGCAGTAGAGAGTAGTGAGTGTGTAGTAGAGTGGTGAGTGTGTAGTAGAGTGGTGAGTGTGTAGTAGAGTGTGTAGGAGAATGTGTAGTAGGGAGTGTAGTAGAGTGTGTAGTAGAGAGTGTGTAGTAGAGAGTAGTGAGTGTGTAGTAGAGAGTGTGTAATACAGAATGTGAAGTAGAGAGATTGAAGTAGAGAGATTGAAGTAGAGAGATTGAAGTAGAGAGATTGAGGTAGAGAGATTGAATTAGAGAGATTGAATTAGAGAGATTGAATTAGAGAGATTGAATTAGAGAGATTGAGGTAGAGAGATTGAAGTAGAGAGTGTGGAGTAGAGAGTGTGGAGTAGAGAGTGGAGAGTCTGTAGTAGAGTGTAGTAGAAAGTAGTGAGTGTGTAGTAGAGTAGTAGAGAATGTGTAGTAGAGTAGTAGAGAGTAGTAGAGGGTGTGTAGTAGAGTGTGTAGTAGAGCGTGTGTGTAGCAGAGTGTGTAGTAGAGTGTAGTAGAGTGTGTAGTGTAGAGTGTGTAGTGTAGAGTGTGTAGTAGAGAGTGTGTAATGTAGAGTATGTAATGTAGAGTGTGTAATGTAGAGTGTGTAATGTAGAGTGTGTAATGTAGAGTGTGTAATGTAGAGTGTGTAGTAGAGTGTGTAGTAGAGTGTGTAGTAGAGTGTGTAGTAGAGTGTGTAGTAGAGTGTGTAGTAGAGTGTGTAGTAGAGTGTGTAGTAGAGTGTGTAGTAGAGTGTGTAGTAGAGTGTGTAGTAGAGAGTGTAGTAGAGAGTGTAGTAAGTAGTGACTGTAGTAGATAGTGTGTAGTAGAGAGTGTCTAGTATAGAGTGTGTCGAAGAGAGTAGTGGCTGTAGTAGTGAGTGTGTAGTGAGTGTGTAGTAGAGTGTGTAGTAGAGAGTAGTGACTGTAGTAGTGACTGTAGTAGAGAGTGTGTAGTAGTGTGTAGTAGAGAGTAGTGACTGTAGTAGAGTGTGTAGTACAGTGTGTAGTAGAGAGTTGTGACTGTAGTAGATAGTGTGTAGTAGAGAGTGTCTAGTATAGAGTGTGTCGAAGAGAGTAGTGGCTGTAGTAGTGAGTGTGTAGTGAGTGTGTAGTAGAGAGTAGTGACTGTAGTAGAGAGTGGGTAGTAGTGTGTAGTAGAGAGTAGTGACTGTAGTAGAGTGTAGTACAGTGTGTAGTAGAGAGTAGCGACTGTAGTAGAGAGTGTGTAGTAGAGTGTGTAGTAGAGAGTGTGTAGTAGAGTGTGTAGTAGAGAGTAGAGTGCGTAGCAGAGAGTAGTGACTGTAGTAGAGAGTGTGTAGTAGAGTGTGTAGTAGAGAGTGTGTAGTAGAGTGTAGTAGAGAGTAGAGTGCGTAGCAGAGAGTAGTGACTGTAGTAGAGAGTGTGTAGCAGAATGTGTAGTAGAGAGTAGTGACTGTAGTAGGGAGTGTGTAGTAGAGAGTAGTGACTGTAGTAGAGAGTGTGTAGTAGAGAGTGTGTAGTAGAGAGTGTGCAGTGATTTGAGTTTTACATCAAATTAAAAACGGGAACGGAACAAACTCATCCTATACATTATTGTGGTAGGTGCCCACGCATATAGGGTTAAATGATGCGTTAGATGCCACAGGTCCCACCAACACGCTTCCTTTATGATAGGAGAATGCCCAACATCGCGGAGATTTGCTCTCTGCTCTTCCCGGATATTTGTATTTTCAAATGTATAATGTTATCCTGCTAAACGAAGACGATGCTCAAACTATAAAAGAAGAGGGTTTCACAGATATGTTAGTCCTTCCGGGCAAACGAAATGACCCAAAGAAAGATCAAGTGACAGTTTAGAGCTCCAAGTGAGTCTTAATAAAATCAGTGTCTGGAACGCATAGCATCAAAAAACGAGCGGGGCATCAAACTGCAGTGTCATTCAATCAAAGCTTCAAGGCTTCTGAGCGCTAGCCGAGAATTATTTTTTGTGAAGCACTAATCACTGTGGAAGGTGCCCCTGCTATCCCAGATGTGAGAAGTCAGTCTGATATGAAAATAAGCAGTATTTGGAATGAATGTATTTGGCAGGGGGAAGGTGGGGCGGCGCAAGACCGTACTGACGAGTGAACAGGAGCCATTTTGTACCGAGTGATTCTGCCTGTGTGCATGTAGACAAACCAGGCAGCAGCATGAGCATGTGATTCGGTAAAATAACAAGCATTTACAATGCAATGGTTTTGCCTTTGTTAAAGTTAGAGCTATTGGCATTGCTCTTGACACTCTGAAGCTCCACTCTGCACTCTGAAGCTCCACTCTGAAGCTCCACTCTGCACTCTGAAGCTCCACTCTGAAGCTCCACTCTGAAGCTCCACTCTGAAGCTCCACTCTGAAGCTCCACTCTGAAGCTCCACTCTGAAGCTCCACTCTGCACTCTGAAGCTCCACTCGGAAGCTCCACTCGGAAGCTCCACTCGGAAGCTCCACTCGGAAGCTCCACTCGGAAGCTCCACTCGGAAGCTCCACTCGGAAGCTCCACTCGGAAGGGGCAAAGATCGGAGCATCACGGAACTAAAACAAATATAAACAAGGCAGTGAGTGCAGCACCGCCTTAGCAGTGGGATAGCAGCCTTGATAACATCGGAGCAGCCCCTGCGCCCGGCCTCAAAACAATAAAGGCAACTCTAGAATGCAGATTTACCTGTATCCCGCAAGTGATGTACGCAGATGGGAAAGAAACAAATAGCAACCTTGGAGAGCTGGCGGGGCAGGCAAACACAGCATCGGGAGACGCAATATAAATAAAATAACAGCTAGTATCAAATTATACAAAAGCCCAACGTAACGAATTGCTCAAAAAAGTCAAACATCATGTGTACATGAAGACGCAATATAAATTAAAAAAAAAAAACAGCCACCAACAGATTAAAGAAAAGCCCCTCCATAGCGGATCGGTAAATAAACTCCAAACGCATCTGTTTATGCAGCATCACACAACCATCGGGAGACGCAATATAAATAAAATAACAGCTAGTATCAAATTATACAAAAGCCCAACGTAACGAATTGCTCAAAAAAGTCAAACATCATGTGTACATGAAGACGCAATATAAATTAAAAAAAAAAAACAGCCACCAACAGATTAAAGAAAAGCCCCTCCATAGCGGATCGGTAAATAAACTCCAAACGCATCTGTTTATGCAGCATCACACAACCCACATGCCCGTAATATTAAACAAACAAGTGATAGCCGCAAACCTTATCATTTAAATTAGTTAAAAAGCCGTTGTCCGAGCACCCGTGAATTGCCTGAGAGCTGGGGTACAAGCCTTCGCCAATGCAGAACGGGCACAGAGAGGCAGCCTGCTGTGGCGGAGCGCAAAATGATGCCCCCCCTGCAGAATGCGAAGAGGCCCCGAGGCTCTTGAGTATAAAGCATGCCTCGCAGATATGTAATGAGCTTGGGCTGAATAGGATCCCCCCGAAAGGCTGCAGGGTTTCTGCATGTTAGCCCCTAAAGAGCGGTAACATTATTAAAGCCGGTTTATGAGGTAATGGACAAAGTAAATGACTTCAACTAAAAAGGGTGTAAAAAAGGGCCGTGTCTTGATTTCGAGTGCTCGATCGGTTTATGAATTATGTGATGACTCGGTTCAGATATGGGGTCCAGGATCAGTACATATCCAAACGCCTTACGCTATCGGCTTGGATAGAAAGTATTGTAACCAAACTCGAGGGGACTTCAGAAGTACAGTGCCATAAAATTCAGCCATCAATGTTTAAAACTAAATAAAAAGGTAGCGTCCCAAAAAAATAAATAAATAAATAGCGCCTTCGGGTAAAGTCCGCGCTATATAAAAATGCATAAATAACTAACTAAATACATACCGCAAATCACTGCCGTCACTCTGCCGGCCTGCGACCAGGAAGTCAGGCAGGCCGGCGCGTCAACAGGAAACAGGAAGTAGGAGGGCGGGAGCCTACCCCGCCTCCCACGGAAGAGCCGCGATTGGACGGAGCCGCCGTGTTTGGAGCACCGGAGCAGGCAGGAGCCTACCCTGCGCCCCGGTGCAGAAGGAGGTAAGAAGAGTCCTGCTGCCGGGCCCTGCAGCTGAGGAGAGCCGCCGCACGAAGGAAGCCGGTGAGTGCGTTGCTGAGCGGGGAAGGGGGAGGCGGGGGGCGCGGGGAAGGGGGAGGCGGGGGGCGCGGGGAAGGGGGGGGGGCGCGGGGAAAGCATGTGCGGGCGGGCGGGCTTTGTATGTATGTGTGCGTGCGTGTGACTGTGGGGGAGGGGGGTGTGTGTGTGTGAGCGAGTGTCTGTGTGCCTGTATGTGTGTGCCTGCGTGTGCATGCGCTCGCCTGTGTGTGCGTGCGTGCGTGCATGCAGAGGGGTGGGGGCTGCCTGCCTGCGTCTGTAAAAGCAAGGGCTGTGAGTTACTCTGCGCATGCGCGGGGGCAAGCCTGTTCATTCCAAGCCAGCCTCAGCCAGCCTCGGGAAAAACGAAAGTAATAAAAAAGCGAAACTGACACTGCCACTGCAGACAATGCTGCGCGCTCCCGAGGTGAAATCCGGCACTGAAAACGCTCGTAACACTTTGGTGTCCACTCTCCTAAAAACGGATCACATTAGTTGTCGAGCTGACAGCATTCATGCTTCGCATGAATGCTAACGTCAGCTCGACCTAAAAAGACTACAGTGTAACAACAGAAGTAAAAGGGCCAGTCCTCATGGGAGGTTACAAATGAAGAACTAGTGGTACTAAGGATGGACTAACAAGCCTATTAACGAATCAGAAGCCAGCATTTACGAAAGGCAATGACACAAGCCAATGACAAATATGAGTGGTGAGTGGAGAGTGGGCGGGGCTTCTATTCCATTCTCCAATGCAGCATGCTGGGGAGCAGCGAATGCACTGCCCAAGCTCAACCTAAACAAGCATTTACAATGAAACGGTCTCGCCTTTGCCAAAGTTAGAGCTATTGGCATTGTAAATGACATCATTTTTATTTATATGTTGGTTTTGAAAACAGATAAATTAATGGCATTGTCATTTACAATGCCAATAGCTTAATCTCTCGCAAATGGACGATGGTTACAAAAATTCTTGAAAAGTGCTCTATACAATCAGGAGGAGTCGGGGAGGGATAATGAATAGAGATAGAACCAAGAAGGAAAAACAAATTAAACCAGGGTGTCCTGGGACAGCGATTGGGTACCTGCTGACACTGGGGCATAGAAGTCCGTGCGGGGAGGGCGGGAGCAGGAAACCATGGGTCTGGACCTGCGGTGAAAGGAATAGGGGTAGGGCAGGGGAACACGCCGTGAAAAGGTAGTTAAATCTCAGCCAAGAGGTTACCTGTAGCGAGTAAATCCGAGGTGGCTGGGCGGCGAATGATTCGATCCAGTCCACATCAAAGGAGGCAGCTGATGCGAAGTGGGACTGCAATTTGGGAGTAGGGATGACAAACGGCCCGGGGTAACTACCAGCGTGTATGGCAGAAGCACACGGGAAAGTACTGGCTGGGGCATCGTAAGCTTACCTAGGAGAAGGTTCTAATCGGCAGCAGGGATGCCGATGTCTGCAGGACGGGGAATAAATCCAATCAGGCCCTGCAAGGTAGTGTTTCAAGGGTCCGGGATGGGTCCATTAGCGAGACTAGTAAAGCGTCACACTCTTACTAATCAACGGTTCCATGTTAAATGGAAACATGCAAGGGGAGGGTGGGGTCACGTGGGTGTAAGGGGACGTAACGGTAGGGAGGAAAAGAAGCTGGTGCATGCTTGCTCAGGGTCGTCAAGGGCATGTGTGTGCATGCAATCCACTGCACATCCAGAAGACACGGACAGCGGGAGGGGGGGGCGGGAACGCTCACACGGACGGAGGGGGGGGCGGGAACGAGCACACGGACAGCGGGTGGGGGAGGGGAACTGGCACACGGACAGCAGGAGGGGGGAGGGGAACTGGCACACGGACAGCAGGAGGGGGGAGGGGAACTGGCACACGGACAGCAGGAGGGGGGAGGGGAACTGGCACACGGAGAGCAGGAGGGGGGAGGGGAACTGGCACACGGAGAGCAGGAGGGGGGGCTTCAAGAAGTGCTCTCTGAACTGCGCACTTCGCTGAACAGGGTACTTAAGACATACTTGATATGGTCGCCTGTCTGTGCTTCAACGCAAGGATGGTCTGTGTTAGTCCTTCTAACTGCTGGTCCGAACACGGCGTTCTGGACGCCTCAGTGACCGCCTCCCGACCCTGCTTCTTCTCCTGTTGGGGACAGCTTTGGCGGCTATGCCACGTCTGCCATGATGGATCACAATCACCCCCTCTTGATACAGCCCACCAGCCCGTGGCTTGCCGTTGCATCTGCGCAGTGAAACTGCCTTGTGTACCCCGCTCTGTAGCCATATAAAAACAAGGGTCGGTAGCTGTTCGAATACGAAGCTACTGCCCGGGCGCCATCTTCGGAGAAATGACCAAAACAAACCTTTAAAAAAAAAAAAAAACACCGCCCACCGCCGCATGACGTGGGCTTATCAATAATCTCATTAAAGCAAGCCCCGTCCATATGGGCACCTTTTTTTTTTTTACAGCCAATGTTTGCTTATTGTGTCAAAAAGTACACATTTCCCGATTGTCAAAAGTCAGTCTATTGGCTCCATTCACGATTCTGGAAATTACTGTCTAACAAGTTTGTAATACAGCGCTGGAAAAAAATTCATGAAAAGTCTGCTCAGACTCTTGCGGACGAGCTGTAAGAAAATAAGCCAATACCTATGAAGCATGCAGACTTTTGTCCACCATGTTCTATATAGTCAGCAATTGTATATCTTTACAGATCATAACAGATAAATATGCAAACAAAAAACATTACCCAGTGAACAGGACACTTACTAATGCATCATGAGAATTCGTTCAAGCATATAGACCCATACTGCAGACAGAGCTACAATTATTGGGAATTCTGACTACGCGGTTAAAGATTGTTAAAAGGAATTGCATGACAAGACGTGGGTACTAATACAACCGGACAACAAAGCAACTTACAAATGTGTCTCTTTGCCCTTTCATTGTATTTACAGCTTGCTGATTTACCTGGAGTCTGATTGTTTGTTTCCTCCCACTTATATTAACCCCTTCAGCGCTAATGACAAGGGTAACTCGTCATGGACTTTCCATTGATTTCAATGGAAAGTCAATGGACCTCGCACACACCCCTTAGCAGCCAAGTGGTTAAGAGGGAGACCATTCAACTGCCAGTTTTATGCTGAATAGTACCTTTTTAGGACAACATAGTACATTAAAAAAAGCTCACAGACGAACGAGCAAAGTGCGAAACACATAATATCTAGAACATATTTGAATGCATTTCACTTCATTGCAGATGGATTTCCCGGTGAACAAATAAGTATGCTTTTTCTTTAGACTAAATGTTGTGGCTTTAAACAATCATTTTTGATTGCTGTACCATAATTCTGTAGAAATCTAAGTGCCAAAGCCTTCTTATGGACCTAAAGCATGCACTGGTCCTTGGCCAAGCTATCAACCCGAACACTCAGGTCAAAAGAGCAATAGCCTAGACCCAACAAATGATTTGATTACGATTTAAGAGGTGTGAGGCACCCACAACTAGTGACTCAGTCTACACAAATGCTGTTATTAGCATTTGTACACCACACTTTTTGGATTTGCACGGTCCTGTAGTGATTCAGAGTTATTCACAAGTCAGCCCATGACGCGGTAATTGAGAGTTACTGGTAAAGATCCATCAGTACAATATATTATTAAATACCATCTCATACTGAAGTAGAGTTTAACATTTTTTTGCCATACCCAGTAAAATTATTTGTGAAATGGTTGATGTTTTATGATGCATAAAGTCGGGACTGGATGAATTAAGTTGCACTTGAAATGAGTTTACCGAGTCATTTAGAAATAATTAATACGGGGAAGTAGATATTCCACATCTTCATATGAGATACTATTTGCTTTAATATAGGGGCAGTTTTGGGTGTCTGTTCGACTTGCTCATGTCCCCCCTCACAGTGTCCCGCTGCAAACCATCTTCCTTCCTCTTGTCTCTGCGGTCTATGATGTGTATGGGTATGTGGTGAAAGACTGACATTTGTTTTGTTCTGTTTCTCGAGGCCCAAACTAACCAGCAAACAATAGTAGCAACCACCTCCATCTTTTCAAGCCTGTACTGCGCCAATTTACGACCTTGCCACAACATACATTTTATCTAAAACGGTGGTATAGAAAAGCATAATAGAAATAAGCATGTAAACTCAGGAGAGTGCTCTATAACTCTGAAGACACCAGTGAATACCTCTCAACAGCCCGGAGACCCCCAAACAACTTCAACCAGGGGCGATTCTTAACCTCTCCCTGCCAAACCCTACTCCGGCTGAAATAAAATGGCTCCTGCGTCACAGTCGGAGAAGGCTCTCAGGTAAGCAATAGGCACCCCATAATACAATGAAATAATAAACCTGGCTTTCCATAATTATATTGCACCCATTTTTCTAAGTCAGAAACACCGCAAAGCTGCTTAGTTGGTCAAGCTGCAACATACCACCGTGATACAAGAAGCTAAACACAATGGAAACAAACAATGGGGAAACAAACATCAAAGAGGATTCCAGACTTTGTGGCAAACAGTAGACGCGCACCTTCACCCACATATTCTATACCACTCAATCACCACGCTTCATGAATACTCTGTTCCAAACTGCTAATAGGGACACCAAATCCCATGCAGAGACGGATTCATCCTCGCTGATGTCCCTCTGTCCAACCAGCTGGAGCACCCCCGGTCTCACTGCGCCCACCTCACCTTGCCGTCTGATTTCCTCATCACCTTCTTACACTTCCCGTACGACCCACTGCCCACGGTGTGGAGCTCCTGGTAATCCTCCAGTCGGGAAGGCATGGCTACAATGGGGACAACTAGAAGCTCAAGCTCTCCACGTAGATAACCTGCGAAGCGACGGTAACAAGTCCTGCAACCTTCAAACTGCCCCGCCTCTGGGGGCGCGCGCCTGATTGGACGCCGACAGTGCGGTTCACGACTCTCTGATTGGAGGGCCGACAAACAGGGAAGGTCGCTAGGCTGAGAAGAACGCCGCGCGCGCCCCCAAAGTTCAAGCATCTCAACACATCCGGGCACTACACCGATTATCCCCACCTCTTCCTGTAGCGGCCTTTCAGTAGAAACGAAAACAAGCATTTACAAGTGGGGCTGGAGACACAGACAGCGGGGGGGGGGCGGGAACGGGCACACGGACAGCGGGAGGGGGGGGGCGGGAACGGGCACACGGACAGCGGGAGGGGAGCACTCACCTGGACTTCTTCCGGCAGCGGTCGGCCTGGAGGAATGACCCAAAAAACCCTTAAAAATAAATAAACTACCGCCCACCGCTGCAATGACGTTCACAAAGGGGCGGGATGAGTAAAAACCTACGGAACTCCCACGAACCTGCTGCCACAATTACGGACAGATCTCTCTTTCAATGGCTAGCCTCCATTTATGGAGCTAGACAATGGAAGAGAGAGGCGGGACAAAGCCCCGTACTGTCTAACATAAGATTTCGCCTGCGCGAACACTGCTGCGCAGTGGACGCCAGGCGAAACCTAAAAAGCAGCCACTGACTGTCATGAGAACATGAGCTTTCAACCCAAAATAAGTCATCAATGGAAAAATTATAAACGTTGAATTGTTTTTCCAAGCGGAAACTATAACTGGCTTTCAGTTTGTAATTGATATTTTTCAGATCCCAATATACATTAGAAGATAACGGCAGAGAAAAACAAATAGAATTCCCCCCTGAAAGTATCATTTTGACAGCCAAACGTAACGTTGTCAAATAGGAGGTTTTTTTTCCACCCATGGCTGCTCTAAAACCTGGTAGTGCAGGTTTTTACGCAATGGAATTCCAGCTATCTTGGGTGTGTTTGCTGTCGCTTTTATTAACAATGCACTCACTATCTTTGTGTTGATTGTTCTACGGTGACCAGGGTGTGCCCAGCCTTGACAGGTAAAGACAGATATGGGGAGAAGTTCATAGCAGAGTAATCTCAACATTTATTTTTGGGAAGGAAAAAGAAGTTTTTTTCTTAATTTTTAAACATTAATCCCATACTTGTGAGCTTAGCCGAAACCTACGAGTAATAGGCAGCATCTTGCTCATTACAAAAGGGTAGAACGGGCGGCAGATGCAATCTTGAGGTAAAACGCAGTTATTTGCCAGGAGTGAGAAAATCATGTGACTAAAAACGAGATTCTATCACAATAATATATTTTGTCTTTTAAACACGTGTGTGGGGCATGTGCACCCTCCCTCGGTGTAGTACAAAACAGTCAAATTATTTTGCATCGGTTTTCACACTAACATCGACTGGCTTTTGGCCTGCAATTTACCACCAGCTTGTAGCCGATGATAAAAGCAAACTAGCAAGAAACAGCACAGTTATATCAATAACCTTTGTAATCAAAATGTTACAAAAAACTGTCAATCGGGTGCAATACCTTGTAGGGAACAATGTGCTGTGGACAACTGTGCAATCAGTTTCAGGATCTGATTTTTACACAGGATCTAAAAGATTCCCACAGAACTACTTTTGAGATCATTTGACCAGAAGACGTGTAGCACACAGTACACTGCGATGGAGGTCATTTTCAAGGATAAACTCGTTTTGTGAATTCAGACAAGTTGCTTCTTAATCCAGTACTGTCAATCTTGTAACTAGTCATGTAATCCAACAAGGCACAGAGCAATTTATTACTGGTTGCACAGGAAGACGATAAGCAAATAACACCACACAAATTTCCTATGCTCAGAAGCAGGGTTTCATTAGAGGTTAAGAATGTAATTGTAAAGTTTCATGTACTTACATCGAGGATCAAAATTCATGGGATTGAGGCTGGGGAAATGGTGTGCAACATTTACCCCACAACCCCTCCTGCGAAAAAAAACCTTGAACCCTGGTGTGCGACTACGTGTCAGATAAAGCTGGTCAACTCGATAACTAAGGCAACCGCTTAAGACCAGTGGCAGCACCTGGAGTAATGACTGTCAAATTTGCTCTATATTTAAATTATTACAGCAAATAAATGATGGGTGGAATGCGGACAATGCAAACATTCTCCCCCAGGCAAAAAACCTGGGTTAAATCCATTGTTCTTTTGCCCACTACGCCACTCCAGTTTGGACCCAGCCATATGCAAATCAGTCTTGACCCAGTGCCCCATGAGAACAGTCCAGACCGAACTGCCAGGCCAGGTGCTCCCTGGACCGGAAACAAGCATCCTGGGACTGGTTTCAGGGTATGTCACCCTCCTTCAGCCAGGCTAGCTTGAATGGGGCACAGGGTCAAGGCTGATTTGCTTATGGCTGGGTCCAAACTGGGGCGGTTTAGTGGAATGATGGATTTAACCCAGATCTTTTGACTGGGGAGAATGTTTGCATTGTCAGCAATCCGTCCATCATTTGTTTGCTGTAACACAATATTTAAATTAGACAAATATAAATAAAAAGTCAATTTTGCCTGGTCTTGAAACAGTTTCCAGCTAGGCATGGGAATTATCAAGAACGCATGTAGTTTGAAAGTATTAAATAAGAAGCAAAGATTTGGATGGTTTGTAATGGTTAATCTCCGTGTTCGTCGGGGAAAAAGGTGGCGATGTGGTTTGTTTGATTCCTAATGCCAGGAGATGAAAAATAAACCCAAAAAAAAGCTGAAACATTTAAATGATCCGTATACAGTTGTTAATACATACAGAGAAATTCAAAAGCACAAGTCATTGATAAAACGGAACAAACAGCAATATTATAAGGAAAACTGGGAGATTACGTCTGTTTTTCATCAAAGGATGTTCATACATTTTGGAAACTGAACTAACTATAACAGGGGAATTTCTATGGTTTTGTACAAGTGAAATGTCCAAATAACTATAACGTCCCTGAAAACTATGTATTTTTCAGTGAATTTCTAAAGTTTTTTAAATGCTAATTTCTAACTATAACGTGCCTGAAACCTGTTTTTTTCAGTGAATTTCAATGGTTTTTAAATGCTAATTTCTAACTATAACATGCCTGAAACCTATGGTTTTTTTCAGTGAATTTCAATGGTTTAAATGCTAATTTCTAACTATAACGTGCTTGAAACCTATGTTTTTTTCAGTGAATTTCAATGTTTTTTTTAAATGCTAATTTCTAACTATAACGTGCCTGAAACCTACGTTTTTTTTCAGTGAATTTCAATGGTTTTTTTAAATGCTAATTTCTAACTATGTCTACAAAGTTAGGACATATGAAGAAAGAGGAAGAAAAGCTCAGTAAGAAGCAAGACAAATGCAGAAAGAGGCAAAATAAGTCCAGAAAGACCAAGAAAACTGCAGGAAGAAGCAACAGATGTGCAGAAAGAACCAACAGAGGAGCAGAAAGCCCTCCTGTGCCCCCAACATTTTAGTGACGGGTACTGGTGGTAACTGACTGACTAACTAACTAACCAGGACCGGAGCCAGTGCTATGCTAAAAGACACTTAGAATACAGTGAAAATACCTACATTCACTAGGGAACACTACGTGTTGGAGTACCCCTGTAATGAGCATGACCTCCTCTGTATTTGCCATGAGTTAGTGCCTGGGTCATTGCATGAGTACATGGGTAGTGACTGGATGATTAGAGTGCTGCAAGGACAGTGCATGGTGATTTTACAACTGCTCAGGTTTTGGCGGAGTGATTGGATAAGTACATGGTGCTGGCTGGGTGACTGAAAGAGTGAATGGGTGCTGACAGGGCGATGGCTGTACTGCATGGGTAGTGCTCAGAGGATTGTAGCAGGTCATGTGTTAGTACCTGGGTCATTCCATGAGTACATGAGTACTGATTGGATGATAAGAGTACTGCAAGGACAGTGCATGGTGGATTTATAAGTGCCTGGGTTTTGGCGGAGGGATTGCAGAAGTACACACATGTCATATCAGGCCCCGCCCCCTCCCTGCACCACTGTGCAAACGCGCACCCTGGCGGGTTTTCATTTGGGGGATTAATTCCCCTTGAATCCTGAGGGTCCCTGGGGGCCAACTAGCCCACTAGGTACCTCCAGTAAGCACCACAGAGCTGCGTTGCAGAGAGGTGGTCCGAGGACCCGTCCCTTTTTTACACCTGTCTGCAACGCAACTCTGTGGCGCTTAATGGAGGTGCCTGGTGGGCTAGTTGGCTCCCAGGGACCCTCAGGATTCAAGGGGACTTAATACCCCAACTTAACATGCGCCACAGGGCGCGTTTGCACATTTGTTACATCAGGCCACACCCCCTCCCTGCACCACTGTGCAAACGCTCCCCCTGGTGCATTGTAAATTGGTGAATTAAGTCCCCTTGAGTCCCGAGGGTCCCTGGGGGCCAACTAGCCCACCCGCTACCTACAGTAAGCGCCACAGAGCTGCATAGCAGAGTGGTGTAAAAAGGGGCCGTGGCCTTGGACCACCTCTCTGTAACGCAGCTCTCTGGCACTTACTGAAGGTACCTGGTGGGCTAGTTGACCCCCAGGAACCCTCAGGATTCAAGAGGAAATAATCCCCCAATTTACAATGTACCAGGGGGTGTGTTTGCCCACATGCTATGTCAGGCCCCGCCCCCTTCCTTCACCACTGTGCAAATGTGCCCCCTGGCACGTTTTAAGATGGGGCATTAATTCCCCTTGAGTCCTGATGGTCCCTAGGGGCCAACTAGCCCACCAGGTACCTCAAGTAAGCACCATAGAGCTGCGTTGCAGAGGGGTGTAAAAAGGGGCGCGGCTTCTGAACATCTCTCTGCAACGCAGCTCCCTGGCGCATACTGAAGGTACCTGGTGGGCTAGTTGGCCTCCAGGGACCCTCAGGATTTAAGGGGACTTAATCCCCCAACTTAAAATGCACCACAGGGCGTGTTTGCACACTTGTCACATCAGGCCACACCCCCTCCCTACACCACTGTGCAAACGCACCACCATGGAGCGTTGTAAATTGGGGATTACATTCACTTGAGTCCTGAGGGTCCCTGGGGGCCAACTAGCCTACTAGCTACCTCCAGTAAGCGCCACAGAGCTGCGTTGCAGAGAGGTTTAAAAAGGGGCGTGGTCTCTCAACACCTCTCTGCAACACAGCTCCCTGGCGCATACTGGAGGTACCTAGTGGGCTACTTCGCCCCCAGGGACCCTCAGAATTGAAGGCCAGGGGGTGCGTATACACACTTGCTATGTCAGGCCCTGCCCCCTCCCTGCACCACTGTGCAAACGCGCCGAAATAAAAATCAAAATCTTTTTTTGGCCCTGGGGGTCCTTCTGGGACCGGGCCTGTAAGTCTGGGAAATCGCATATGTGGCTCCCGCCCCAGACATCCCCAAGTTGTGAAATCCCGATGAGGTCCCAGGCTCTGAAGGCAGAAAGAGCAGCGACGTCCCTGAGCCACGTTCCGCACCACAAAGGGGTATATTGGGTTAGTTTGCCCGACCAGTGGGTGTGGCGCAGAGAGGCCCGCCAGGCCAAAAGCAATCCGCACGTGACCTCAGGCAGAGAATGGGAGAGAGCGGTTCCGTAGAGCATACCCTGAATATTGGAGAAACCCAAGTTAGGCAGCTCTTGGCGGTAGGCCAGATCCAACCAGCCCCCATTAAACCAGTCATGCATGGTGAGGAGCCTAGTCGCCAAATAATATAAATACACGTTAGTCACATCCAACCCGCCATCAAAGGGCGGAATCCTGCACTGGGTGAGGGCCAATCTCGGTCTCTGACCACCCCACAGGAATTTACTGGCAAAACCATCCATCTCCCGGAACCAGGACCGTGAGAAGGAAAGAGGTGTGTTCAGGATCATATAAAGACAAGCATTTACAATGCAATAGGTCTCACAGCATTAACGTTTGAGTTATTGGCATTGTGTATGACAATGCGTTGCATAAATAATTTAGGAAACTTTGAATTGGTGAGCAGTGAGGGTATGTGCAAGAGTATGCTGTTCTTGAAAGCAGCGTGGTAGAGAGTGCAGGAATTTGGATGACCTGAGCAATGTGGATGATGCACCTCACGCACGGGGCTGACGCAGTTATTATTCACACAGCTCTGATGATGCACCTCAGGCATGGGCTCACAGCTGTTATTTACACAGCTCTGATGATGCACCTCAGGCACGGGCTCACAGCTGTTATTATTCACACAATAACGCTGCCGTATGCGTTCATAGCTGATGTCTTTGGAGCGCGTGCACCTTTCCTGTCCCGCATCGCAAAGCAAGACGGCGACAATAGATCTCGCTAGCGAGAAGCTTCGCTGCGTCGCTAGGCGAGACCTAAAAAGAACCGACTGTGAGGACACTAACAGTACTAGGCATCATGGGTAATGGAAATTCATGGAGTCTTAAGTCTTTAAGTGTTGTACACAAGCTATAGGGCTGCACTGACCCTCATTATTTAGAAATGTAGGTAGCAGGAAGTGTTGTAGGTGCTGAAATGAGTTTCTTTGGTATTCCAACCTATCATTTAGTGACCCTTGTCTGTCATAGGCCTCTGGAGGGTGCTCTGTAACACGTGAATATGTTGGATCTATTTTGCAGTGCAGGCAGGTCCTCACCTCATCAACCCCTCAACACTCTGCTCCTGGTGCAGGATTGTTGGCAGGCCCTTGCCCAAAAATACTACAACACTTGAACGCTTTCCTCTTTGTTCCAAAATCACCGACAGCAGAGTATTAATCTAAAGTTTATGACTATCAATAAAGACTCTAGAATGCAGAATTATTTACTCAGAGGATTTCCATCTTGGAGTGGAGATGAATATTCTAATGCCATGTCAATGAAAGATGCAATGCAGAAGGACCTAATTTAGCTTTATCAATAGTTCAGGATAAAATACGACGATAGGCCAAGCCTTGGAAGCAGCATTGGTACTGCTACCAAACAACAAAAACCAAGCTAATTAGAGACATTTCACTTTTGAAACAAAGTTCTAAAATCTTTCCAAAAATGTTTTCACCCCGCAAGCACATTTTCTTTAAAAAAAAAAAAAATAAAAAAAATAATGATGGGTAAATTATCCACCAACAATGTTAGACTTGTGTTGCATAGAATTTCTGATGGAAAAACAATAAGCGGTAGTATGGCAGCCAAAGCCCTTAGAGTTAAAATGTTGCCTGGCCTTTTTGTGAAACTTGATTATAGGGTAAAATTTAGCACAGTGAAAACAATGCGATAAGATTTACCATTAGAGAACAATCAATCAATCAATCAATCATACCATTTGTATAGCGCACTACTCACCCGGGAGGGTCTCAAGGCGCATGGGGGAGGGGGTATGCTACTGCTCGAACAGCCAGGTCTTGAGTTGTTTCCTGAAGGCGAGATCGTCCTGGGTCAGCCGAAGGTGGATGGGGAGGGAGTTCCATGTCTTGGCAGCCAGGTAAGAGAAGGATCTTCCTCCGGCGGTGGCTCTTCGGATGCGTGGTACGGCTGCGAGGGCGAGGCTGGTAGAACGTAGCTGGCGGGTGGGCGTGTAGAAGGTCAGGCGGTCGTTGAGGTACTTGGGGCTCAGGTCGTGGAGAGACTTGTGTGCGTGGGTGAGGAGCCGGAACGTGATCCTCTTGTCGACGGGGAGCCAGTGTAGGTCCCTCAGGTGGTTGGAGATGTGGCTGCGTCGGGGGACATCCAGGATGAGTCGGGCGGAGGCGTTCTGGATGCGGTGGAGTCTTTTCTGTAGCTTGGCTGTGGTTCCGGCGTAGAGGGCGTTTCCATAGTCCAGTCGGCTGGTGACGAGTGCCTGGGTGACAGTCTTCCTGGTCTCGGTCGGGATCCAGCGGAAGATCTTGCGAAGCATGCGCAGGGTGTTGAAGCACGATGAGGAGACGGCGTTGACTTGTCTGGTCATCGAGAGGGAGGAGTCCAGGATGATGCCCAGGTTGCGTGCGTGGTCGGTTGGCTTGGGTGCGGTGCCCAGGGCTGGGGGCCACCAGGAGTCGTCCCAGGCGGAGGGTGAAGATCCCAGGATGAGGACTTCCGTCTTGTCCGAGTTCAGTTTCAGGCGGCTGTCCTTCATCCACTCGGCGACGTCTTTCATCCCTTCGTGTAGGCAGGTTCTGGCGGCGTCGGGGTCTCTGGTGAGGGAGAGGATCAGCTGGGTGTCGTCGGCGTAAGAGATGATGTTGAGGTTGTGCTGGCGTGCGATGGCTGCAAGAGGCCTCATGTAGACGTTGAAGAGGGTGGGGCTGAGTGAAGATCCTTGCGGGACGCCGCAGATGACTTCGGTGGCCTCGGAGCGAAACGGGGGGAGGCGGACTCTTTGTGTTCTTCCGGCGAGGAACGAGATGATCCATTCCAGTGCCTTCTCTTGGATACCCATGTTGCTGAGGCGCTGGACTAGGGTGCGGTGGCAGACAGTGTCGAACGCAGTGGAGAGGTCCAGGAGGATGAGGGCCACTGTTTCCCCCAACAATCACAGCAAATAGGGTATCACCCTCTTTGATCTCCCACTGGGAATTTAAAGCTACCCTCGTTCTTCTACATTTTTTTTATCCTGGATAGGTCCCTTAAAATTTACAGCACTACAGAATTGGTTAGAGAATTACGTTTTAAGTGGCAATCAGGTCCAGTGATATACATACCAAGGCGTATCGCACTTTTCTTTTTCAGGCATACTCTGAACCATCAGTACATTTTTAAGTCTCAGCAAGTGACCCAGGAACACCATAAATAAACTACAAGCTGATTAATCAGAGAGCAGGATGAAACTGGCTTACTTCTTCAGCTTCCAAACTGCTTTTTGGTGCCGAGATTTAAATAATGTATTCATACATTCACACAAAAACACCCACGGAAGCCTGATACCCTGCAAACTATATAAGTTTCAAACTTTGTTTCACACGGGGAGACATTTGTATTTTATATGGATATAGAAGCAAATACAACTATTGCACCATGGTCCTGCAAGAAAATATCCCCAGCCACCATGGCCTAAATGGAACAGAAGGTTAGTATTTAAGCCAAACAATAAGTGCAGGCCCATGCTGCAACACAACTATTTACCAGGAACTTAATTTGCAAAAGTATTGGCAAGGAGTAATAACTTCTAGCACCTACCAACATCACTTTATTACTAAAGTTTAACATCTTCCACTTTATTCACATTTAATACACTGGAAGCATTTTCTTCTCTTTACATACTTTGTACACCCATTCGAGAAAGGTGCAAGATAAGAACATGTCAATGATCATTAACATCTCTTAATGATAAATGTATTAATACGCTCCTCTGTAGTAATCAATCATCATGGTGTGCAGAAGGTGCAGAAAGACATATAGGAAGCTAGGCAGATCGAACACTGCACACATTGTAGGAAGTTAAAAGGCTGGAATCGGACAAATGTAAACATTTACGAACCTGACATACGTTCTTGTAGCACAAGCTAATTAACCTTTATTGTCTATCAATGTAGGAATTTTAAGGCATAAAAGGAAAAGTTGAATTGAGGAAAACGTTACTTTACAGGCAAAGAAACTGACGGATATGAATAGAGACAGTCGCAATAAGCAAATATGTGCATTGCGTACAAAATAAAGTTTAAGACCTTCTGCTTTGTGAGACTGCTGGGGTTGAGGGCACTGTCAATCTTGGGCAGAAGTGTTGTTTGTTGTACAGTGACAAAATACCAGTGAAGCAAAAAAGAAGCCCTGGAAAGAATCCGCGCTATTCTGGGTTTAAGTGGGTCCCATTAATATTTATTATGTGAAAAAAATTGAAACTTACGTAGCAATGGGACTGCACCAAAAATAGAAACTCAAGCTTGGATAGTAACCAATCGCAATCAAGATCGAGGACAACTGAAACAAGGCAGAGTGACATTAAAGAAGAACCAGTAACGGATAGGAAACAAGCAAACTCACCGCCGCAGCCCGGCTTCAACAGGAAGCCAGGCAACCTTTGTTGGGACGGGGGCGGGCCGGACAAACACAGGAAGCAGACAGGAGCCTACTCCGCGCTCCTGTGCCCGCCGGAAGATTTGCGTCTCAGCTAGCGGGGCTCCCGTGCTCTTGGAGAGCCCCGCGGCCATCGCCTGTTGCCCAGAATGACCCGCTGGCTGCTGAGGGACACTCGAGAAGAACCTGGTGAGTGGGGTGTGAGGGGGATGTGTGTGCGCGTGTGTGTATGTGTGCGACGGCGGGGGTGGGAGGGGTTCTCGGTATGTATGTGTGCGTGGGCGCTCGTGTGTGTGTTTCTGTGTATGCGCATGCGTGTGTGGTGTTGGAGCTTCCCAGGAGACAGCAGCTGCCCACAGTGAGCGCGTTCGCGTGCGCGTGGCCCGCTCAAATCGCCTTGCCGGAGAGGAAATGCGCGCAGCCAGGTGCTGTCTCCTGGGAAGCAGACTCGCTAACAATAGGTCTCTGGCGAGACAGCGCTTCGCGCTGTAAACGCCACGAGACCTATAAAAGGGGCAGGACCATTATCTTAAAGAGGGCTATTCTGCCCATAGGGTTTAAAGGTAGCGTTTGCCATCGAAGGAGATCGCCACAAACCCGTTTCACCAGAGGAGTGACGTTGAGAGACCAGGCGAGATCGGGAAGGAGGGCCACCCAGATCCCCCAATACTTGAACAACTGTTGCCGAAGAGGGATCTAGGACTGCCAATCAAAACACTCTCTCGATTGATGGAGGGGGACAAGGACTGACTTGGCTGCATTCAAGCGGAGGCCGGAGACTCGCTCAAAGAGGCGCAGGGCTCGGAGACATCGAGGTCCCGATCAAGCCGGGTCTGACGAAAAGATCAGAACATCATCAGTTTAGAGGGCAATCTTGTCCTCTGTCAGACCGGGCCACTGCCATCCAGTCAGAAGCGGATCAGAGCTGATAAGAGAAACAAAGGGCTCGATCGCTAACACGAAAAGGAGGGGCGAAAGGGGGCAACCCTGCCTCGTGCCCATTCCAATGGGGAAGGGGCGTGAAAGGGCACCATTGACCATCACCTCGGCTTGCAGTAAAGTGTATTGACCTAGCTACGAAAGGGGGTCCCAAATCCCATCTCCGACAACACGGCCTCCAGATATTGCCAATCAACTGAATAAAATGCTTTCTCAAAGTCCACGAGGAGCAGAGAGAAACAGGTGGTCAGTTGCTGTAGATTCGCCAACGCAAGGTGAAGCCGCCTAAGGCAGTGCCTGGTTCCACGGGACAAACCAAAGGTGGTGATGGACGGAGCGTTGACAATACAAACACTCACCCCCAGTCAACTGATCTGGGTTTAATCCATCACCGTTCTTTAGCTTACTCCGCCACCCCAGTTCAGACATGGCCATATGCAAATCAGTCTGACCCTGTGCCTCATGGGAACAGTCCAGCCCGAACTGCCAAGCCATGTCTTCCCTGGACCGGAATCAAGCTTCCCAGGACCGGTTTCTGGCATTACAGCCGTCTTCAGCCGGGCTTGCTTGACTCCAGTGGCAAAGTGAGCAAGGGACTCACGTCTGAGCATACCCTGCCAACTGAGGGCGAACAAAGAAAAACCAAATTCCCTTTTGTATCGCTTGGTTCCACAGGACGGCATGAATCCACATTGGTCCATCTGGACCAACTTATCCAAATACGGGCGTCTGCGGTTTGCCAGGACTGAGGCAAATATTTGGAGTGCCCAATTAATGAAGGAGATGGGATGATAATCGGTGCTGTAGGCCGAAGGAGGCTGAGACTTGGGAATCACCACGATAGTGGCCAGGTCTGTTTCAGTACGAAAAGAGCCGCGGTCAGCGGACTCAAGATACTTTGCTAGAAGGTGGGGAACCTGCGTGTCCTGGCAGGACGCGTAAAATTCCTGTGGGAGCCCGTCCGGTCCTGGTGTCTTACCCGCCGCCATGCGGGAGATGGCATTGTTAACTTCTTCCGGGGTAATCGGGCAGTCCAGGTCCTCCGCCTCTGTGTCACTGAGCCGCGGGAGGGGGAATGTTTCACGCCAGATAAGATCCGAGAGCGAGGTCTGGAGGCTGGGCAGAATATAGAGAGGCATAATACGAGGCAAAGAACTGGGCCACCGCTGTGGGAGCCTAATGGGTCTCCCCGTGGGAGTCAGTCACTTCAGGTATAACACAATTAGCCATAAGATAAGTGGCTAAGCTGTGCAGGAGCTTCCCATTTTTATCTCCCCAGCCATACACCTGCGCCACGGAGGACCTCCATAGCAGCTTAGCGGACTCCATGGAGGCCTGTTTGATCTTGTCCCTCAGAAACGTTAGTCTCTGATTCTGAGCCTCTGTTCTCTCTCATCGGCGTGTGTGCTTACAACTGGGCAGCTTTGGCCTCCAGGAGTGCGAGCCGGGCCTCCTGTTTCGTGCGTTGGAGTTTGAGTTGGCCCTTGGCAAAGCCGCGGATGGTGACCTTACTGGCCTCCCACACAGTACCTGGAGATTAGACCGAGCCCCGATTAGTGGCGAAGTATTGACACATTTCTCCCCCTATTGTTTTCCGGAAGTCTTTGTCTTGGACAAACCAGGTGTTTAGCCGCCAAATCGGGCACTAAGACGCCAGGTGGCTACTCAGCTGCATAGAGACTGGGGAGTGATCAGATAGACCCCTGGGAAGGATGGCGATGGCCTGGATTGACCGAAAGTCCAGGGCTGGAAGGTAGAGAAAGTCTAGTATGGCATGTGTGTGCTGGGAGGCCGATGTGTTAGTGAACATACGAGTTCGGGTGCCAGAGTCGCCAGGCGTCTCTGAGGCACAGAGTCGAAGCCCAGTTCGAAAGTAGCGCAGATTGGGAACCCCGAGAGACAGAAGGGACCGTGGTCCATAACCGCATTGAAGTCCCCCCCTACACCAGTCGTCCCCGGGGGCAGGGCAGCCACTAGCAGAGCAAGACACTGGAGCGTGGAAGACAGAAGAGAGGTGGTGGGGGGAGGATGGGGGGGGGGGGGAGGGATATACAGCGACCAAATTAGAGATTAGTTACAAATGCTCCCTTCCAGAATAACAAAGGAGCCTCCCGGATCATGTACTACTTAGCGCGCCACATATGGAAGAGTGCAGCGCATCAGGACCGCCACCCTTCGAGATCCATGGGTAAACCCAGAGTGCCAAATCCCACCATAGCGCGCCAGAAATGGACAGGGATTGCCTACTAGGTGGGTCTCCTGAAGCTTCAGTATGTCTATATTGTGTCGCTGGGCATAACGCAGGACCACAGTGCGCTTGACCGTATCTAAGAGGCCATTAACATTCTAGACATAACATGAAGTGATGTCCATTCGGAACGGTCGTCAGGCATGGGGAGGCTGGGCAAGTAGTCAAGCACCCTGCATGGGCAGAGAGCGTGGCAGTACAAGTGTGTGGGGTAATAGACAGAATTACAATGTCAATCACTGTATGGTCGTTTCGCAGCGAAGCGGAAGCACTGGTGCGAAAAATAGGATAAAACAAACAAAACTCGGGAAAATGGTACCCCCTCCCCGACCTAACCCCCACCCAATACTTCAGGAACTGAAGCATCTGTCGCCCTAACAGCAAGAAACTAACAAAAGACCAAACTAGAACGCTTGGGAATGGGGAAGCGTGGAGGACCCCTCCTCATATCAGGATGTGCATTATCAAGTCCGTCAGGAACTGAAGTGGTGGTGTGCCGATGTGCCGCCTCTGGCCGTGGAGCCATGCCCGGCAGGCAGAGACGAACTCATGCGGGCACCCTGAGAAGCGTCGGGCTACGCAAGAGATCTGTATCCGGTAGGTCTAGCAGCGATGGTCGAGGCAAAGCAACACCAGGGTCCCGGCGGCCAGACTGCCGTACGACCAGGGGGTCTCCAGGGAGAGGCGTCGGCTGTCGAGGGGCCCAGCGGAGAACCCGAGCGACACCCGCCTCTGGCCACGGCACCTACGTGAGCGATTGCGCTGAGGCCGGGGGGCAGGAGTCTCTTGTCTGACGCCCCCACCAGCCTCACCCCTGGGTAATGGATAACGGTCACTGTCTCGTAGGGGACGCTCCGCTGTAGCCCAAGTCCAAGCCTCCTCAGGGGTGTCAAAGAACAGGGTCCTGTTGGAAGACCACTCGCAGGCGCCCAGGGAAGAGGAGCCTGTACTGTTAAGAGCGCAGAGCTTCTGTTTGACCTCCCCAAACGAGCGGCGCTGACCCAGGACCTCACGAGTGTAGTCAGTGAAGATCATGATTGTCGTATTTAAGGTGTTGCTGCTTACGGGCCTCGGCCAGGACATAGTGATGGTCCTTAAAATTGAGGATTCGCATTATAACAGGCCTGGGTGGTGCCCCCGGGGAAGGCTTGGGAGCAAGGGAGCGGTGTGCCCGCTCGATCGCGAACCACTGGGAGAGGGAGCCCTCGGGGATCCAGTAGCGCAGCCACTTCTCCATAAAGTCCGCCGTACGGCCCTGTTCCGCCCCCTCCGGAAATCCCACCAGGCAAAGATTGTTGCGGCGGAACCGGTTTCCCGCATCCTCTGCCCACCGGTGCAGTTCCTGGGTGTGAGATTGGAGACGAGAAACCTGTCTCTTGAGTTGCTGAACGTCGTCCTCCACGGTAGAGATTCGGGATTCCGTTTTTTAAATCTGGGCCATGGCATTCCGAAGGTCTTGTCGGATGAGAGTTACATCCACCCGGACCTCAGCAATCTGGCCCACCACGGATTACTTTGAGGCATGAATAGCTTGAAAGAAGTTAGATAGGTCCGCAGCAGGTGGGGCATCTTTTTATTTTTTGTAATGTCTATAAATTATTATTATTTTTTTTAAGTTTTCAAAAAACCTTTATTGGGTCATCTTACAATACACGGCTCTTCGCCTACAACCCGGAGGCCGGCAGCAATCGTCCAGCAGTTAAACAATAATCATAGCTGTTTGGCGACCATCCTCAGGTGCAGGCAATGTAATGTTCAGAGTTGTGATCTTAGTCAGTTATGGAATTTGAATCAGCTTATCTCAACATCTCCAGCCCCAGTGCCAGCAGTCAAAAGTCTCGGCATCAAAATTGATGCCCGACTTTCTATGACTCAGCAGGTATCATCAGTGGTTGGCATCTGTGTGAGTCTGATCCGCCAGCTGAGGAAACTCTCCTCATTTCTATCCTCTTCCACTTTGAGGCTGGCTGTCTCCGCCTTAGTTCTAGCTCGGCTGGACTATGGTAACTCCCTCTACTATGGGCTCCCTAACTACCTTCTGGCCCGCTTACAGGTCGTGATGAATGACGCGGCAAGGCTCATTTTTAAAAAACCCAGGCACACTCAAGCTACGCCCCTCCTTCGCAGCTTACATTGGCTTCCCATCGCCCAAAGAACTAAATTTAAAAGCCTTTGTATCGCACACAAAGCGGTTTATGGCTCAGCCCCCAAATACATTAAAGATCGGCTTCCTAGGTACCTACCTACTAGGTCCCTCCGATCGGCGGAGGCATGTAATCTTCTCTGTCCTCGGTACAATCTTACATCTAAGGGTGGCCGAGCCTTTTCTAGCACTGTCCCTCCTGCATGGAACCTTCTTCCGGCCGAACTTAGGAAGGAAACAAACCTATTTTTGTTCAGGAAAAAGCTGAAGACAGTGCTTTTTGTGGAGGCGTGGGGGCTTCTGTGATCTTCTCGTTTACCTACCGATGTTATGTATCCGCTGATAGCGCTTAGATACCCCAGGGTGATACAGCGCTCTACAAGCTTATAATAACATAACATAACATAACATGGAACGGCAAATAGTTCAGCATCGACATCTCACATCGCAGCGGTTAAAGTCTCATATTATAACCAGTCATATATGACCCATTTTCTCCCTCACACATACAGTCTAGGTTTCTCAGCGTAGGCATATAGCATGACGCCGACGTGTCCCCCCCTCCCGTAGAACCTGGCGTTGGTGCCTAACTGAGTGCGAGCTGTCCTGTCTGGGGGTCAACATCTTTCATTCTCAGCCATTCTGCAAATGGGGCCCATATGTCCTTTGGTCTAGACCTTTCCGGCATCTGTTCCCAATATCCCTCTAGTTGATCTTTACAGTATACGACTGCCTTTACCCAGGCCACCGCCACCGGGGGCTGTCTCTTTCGCCAGTGTATGGCCACCTGTCTCTTTGCCATCAGTAGCAGCATTGCCGTGAGTTTCCGTCGCCCCACCGGGATATCTCTCACATAACCCAATAACGCCATGCCAATCGTCCTCTCAACCGTGGTGGCTATGATGTGTTCAATGTGTGTGAGGACCTCCTCCCAGTAGCGGGAGATCTCCGTGCACTCCCATGCCATGTGCGTGAAGTGAGCGTTGTGCACATTGCATCTCCAGCACCTGTCATCATCTCTCAGTCTCATACGGTGCATCTGAGTAGGTGTGCGGTATAAGCGATGCAAATAGTTAAAATGAATGAGCCTGAGCCTATAATTGGGCGACAGATATTGTAGTTGGGTACAGCAATAAGACCACTGTTCCTCCGTGAGTTCCAGGCCTGCCTCATCATTCCAGGCCTCCCGCGATCTAGGACTTACGAGTGGGTTTTCCTTCTGTGTGATGCTATAAATGCGCGTGACTAACTTGTAAGGCGAGGCGTTTGCTAGAATGTTTTCAAGCGCCGGTAACTGAGGTGGTTCGTTTGGGAAGTCGTCATAGGTGGCCTTGCACGCAGCTCTCAGCTGGTAGTAGAGCAAGGTATCGGACGCCGTAGGAGCCTCCGTGCCACACATAGCCTGCAGCGTCAGGAATGTCCCTGCCGGGTATAGGTCCCTCCCTTTTTGTAAGTTGTGTGCCCGCGCTCTTTTCGCTACTGCTGCATCCATCAGCGGTGTCAGCAATGGATTGCCCCTCAAGGGCATAGATGGGGCGTATAGTTTGTCAATGTGCGCTCTATTTGCTATCTTCCTCCAAGCCCATCTTACACTTTCGGCGGTGTCAACATCTTGTCGTGGGTGCTTGTAAGAGTGGAATACTGCTGTATTTAAGGGGGCAGGGGAGACTATCTATTTCAATCGCTACATGCGGTTGGTAGGGAACTGATGTAGCCAGTAATGTAGGTACTGTGCTTGCGCGCTGTAAGCGTATAGTTCAAAGTCTGGAGCCCCCAGACCACCCTGTGATAATGGCAAAGTCAATACCTGCCAGGAGACACGAGGCTGTTTATCCGCCCATTTCAGGACCAGCACCGCAGTGCGTAAGCGTTTGAAAAAGTGTACATTCAGGGGAATGGGCAGGTTTACAAAAAGATATAGCAGCTTGGAAAGTATTATCATCTTCGCAATGGCGATGCGTCCTGTCAGACAACGGAAGGTTTTTCCATCTAGCCACCTTGCACTCTATCCAGTCTATGGCCCTGCCATAGTTCAGCGTCCATAGTTCCTGTACCGAGCGGCTCAGCTGAATGCCCAGATAGCGCACCCCCTCAGTCGCCCACCCTATAGGAAATTCTGAGTTAATCGGAGCTGTATCGTCAGTCAATGGGAACATAGTGGATTTGGTCCAGTTAATCTGTATGCCTGTCAGACCGCCGTATCTAATGAACTCGCGCATGATCGTGTCAAAGTTCTCCCGGGGATTATTGAGATAGACAGTTACGTCGTCTGCGTATAGGGAAATAAGGATTTCCCGCGTAGTGAAGCCTATGCTCTTATGGGCATGCTGCGGTCTTAATTTAGCTGCCAGGGGTTCCGTCGCGATAGCAAATAGCAGGGGGGACAGTGGGCAACCCTGCCTCGTGCCTCTGGTTATGTGGATAGGCTCAGATGTGCGTCCGTTCACTCGGATCCTGGCAGAGGGGTCAGTGTACAATAGCTGAACTTGTTTTAGGAATAGAGGGCTGAAACCCAGCCGCTGCAGCAGGGTGAACAGGAAGCTCCACTCCAAGGAATCAAACGCCTTTGTGGCGTCCAGTAGAGCCGCCGCTGCCTGCACGTGGGGGGCCAAATAGTGGATCACACCAAAGAAGGTTCTCAGGTTATGCGCTGTGGATCTCCCAGAGACAAATCCCGCCTGATCTGTTAGTGTGATTTGCGGTACCATGGGTGTCAGCCGATCCGCAAGCAGTTTAGCGTAAATTTTAGCGTCGAGATTAATAAGGGACAGCGGGCGGTAAGAGTCCGTTCTAGTAGGGTCTTTATCTGGCTTCAGGATCGTAATAATTATAGCTTCGCGAACAGTGGGCGGCAATCTACCGACCTCAAGCGCCTCCTGATACATCCCATGCAGCCAGGGAGCCAGTAACTCAGCATATTCCTTATAGAAGGCAGCCGTAAGTCCGTCCGCTCCCGGCGCCTTGTCCCTTGGCATGGCGTTTATTACCTTCTTAATATCTTCTACCGTGAACGGTAGCTCTATATATTGCCGTGCCCCGTCGTTAAACCACGCAAGGCATATCTCATCTAAGTATGTAATCAGATCAGCCTGCGTCGGGGATACTTTAGAGGTGTACAGTTCCGCGTAGTAAGCAGTGAATTCCCTCAGAATGTCCGGTGGCGTGCGCACCGTCTCATCCCCCATTGTTCGTATCTCTGCCACATAAGAGGTGCCCCTTGGCGCTCGAAGCAAGTTAGCGAGGGTCCTACCAGGTCTGTCACCTTCACCATATTTACGTGCTTGCGCATGTTTATGTAGGTACACTACTTCCCTTTCCGCCTCAGTTTGATATTCCGTTAGTTTGGATCTAATGTTTGCTAGCGTGTCGTGCGATGGGCTGTCCACCTGCCTCCTCTCTAGGTCCTGTAGGTCTCTCTCTAGTCTCTGCAGGGTGTTCCGTATGTCTTGCAGTACACCAGTTTTCAGAGCAATGCAATCCCCCCTGACTACAGCCTTAAAGGCCTCCCACAGCACTCCAGGGGAGTCCACCGAGCCCACATTTAACGTGAAGTACTCCTCGATTCTAGTTCTAAGGACCTCGCGGAAAACCTGATCTCTCAAGGCCTCGGAAGGAAATCTCCACGTATAGGGCTGGGTGTACGCCGGGGGCACTCTGATGGTTAACTGTACAGGGGCGTGGTCCGACAGAGTGCGGGCAAGGTGTGAGGTCTCAGTCACCCACGCGTGTACGTCTCTTGTTAGTAACCAGTAATCCAACCGTGACCATGCCCCTCTGTGGTGTGTGATACAAGTGCCTTCCCTGCGCGCCGGGTTCGCCACCCTCCATGCATCGACCAGTAGGAGATCACTTATTATCTCATGTAGCAGTTTCGCAGCATTAGGGTGGTGCGTACGTGAGGCTCCCTGTCTGTCCAGTGTCGCAGATAGTGGGATATTAAAGTCTCCGCCCCACAGTATCGCTATAGGGCCTAGTTTCTGCATTTCGTGCCATAACCCACCATAGACCTCAGGGCTGTCTGCGTTAGGACCATAAATGTTTACCAGGGCAACAGTCGTATTATACAATGCTCCCACCAGTATGATGTATCTGCCCTCCCTGTCAGCAATCGTGGATTGTGTTCGCCAATGTAGGCCCCTCCTAATCATTATCGCCACCCCTCTAGAATATCTAGAAAACCCAGCCGCAGCAATCACCTCCCACCTCCTGTTCCTCAAAGTGGTTGTGTCTGTAGGGAGTAAATGTGTTTCCTGTAGCATACATATGTCTATATCATGCCTCGCTAGGTAAGCGTGCGTGAGCCTAATTTTCCGGCGGTCATTTAACCCCCCGATATTCCACGTGAGACATTTCAAAGTGTTCATACAAGTCTCAGTCGTGCGTGTCGCCATACCTCAGCTAAGTCAGGAACATCTGTAAGTGACAGCCGCCAATACTGCGACTGTCTCGCGGGTATGCCAACCAGTAGTCCCAGAGTGCAGGAAAAACACACATCAAGCACGGCACACATATCGTAAATCTGACGGTCACAACATTCCATTGCATTGGTATGCTCGACGACCCAAAAGATAACAAGAATGCTAACAACAACAAGTTTCCCCTCCTCCCACACCAACCCCCCAATTAGGTCGTGTATCATGTTCCCCCCCACCCCAACAGACTTCCCTATCTGCAGTGCAGTAGCATCGATCAGGGATCAGTTCAACAAGTGCAAAAACTGCGGGAATCATCCCAGAGGGTATGCAGGGGGACCACCTACTACCCTGTACTCGTGACAGGGTGACCAAGCGCTGCTAGGAGCACCGCCTCCCCGGAACCCATCGAACCATACCGTACATCATGTCAGATGAGTAGTCCAGGTCTTCCCTTTCCGCAGTTACAGCTCTTTTCCCTTCGCCGCAGCACAGTCACAGGCAGCGTGCCTCATATAGGCAGCGCAGGGAGACATCATTCCACATGACTTAGTTGGTCCGGCGCACTCTGCTCGCCCTGAGTTGTCTTTTGCTTTTGTTCTTTCACCAAGTGCTTAGCATATTGTAGTGCAGATTTCGCATCAACACAGAACGTCGGCTTTCCTGGACCCTGTACTCTCAATTTTGCCGGATAGATCAACGCATACTTCGTTCCCGTTTGTTGGAATATCTTCTTTGCAGGTATGAATTCCCTGCGGGCCGCCTGCACCTGGAGAGTGAAGTCCGGATATATTTCTATGTTATTGCCATTATACTGAATCTTGCCTTTTTCCCTGGAAAGTTGCAGTATAGCGTCTCTGTCCCTGTAATTCAGGATTCGGGCCAGTATTGGCCTAGGCGGGGCCCCCGGTTTTGGTGTTGGCCCTAGTGACCTGTGCGCCCTTTCCACTAAGAACATTGAGGACAAGCCGTCTCCAAAGAGGTCTTTCAGCATGGTCTCCATGTATCGCTCCATGTTCGGGATATCCGTGGACTCCGCTACGCCCGTGACGCGCACGTTATTCCGGCGCGATCTCGCGTCCAAATCCTCATTCTTTTGTTGTATCAGTTCCAGAACCTTATCCATGCCCCGAACCTTCTTCTCCAGCTCCGTCTGGCCCTCCTCAGTTTCAGTTACCCTAGTTTCCAGTATGCTCACCCTGCCTTCCTGCTTGTCCATGCATTTAGTAATGCCATCCATTCGGGCAGCCAGGGTGTCCATCTTAGCGTCAATTGCCTGCAGGCTTGTTTTCAGGTCCTGAAACATGTGGCGAATATCCTTGGCCGGGAACTGTTGCGCGCCCTCATTGCCAGTATCCGGCTCAGATTGGTCCTAGTTTGGAGCCTTCTGCTTTGTTTTGTCGAATGTAATTTTCGGTTGCCGTGTATCTGACTTCCCCATGGCGCCACCAGCCTCAGCTATGTGGGTCCTGCACTGCAATTCATGCCACTCAGCTTCCCAGCTCAGGCACTAGCGCTCCACTCGCGTAATCAGCGTCCTGTGGCAGCTCAGACGTCACCTGTCTGCGGGTCGTCTCTCAAATCACACCACTCTCATGCCTCTCAGTCCACGTATTAGCAGCAAAGTCACCAGTTAGGCACACTTTATTATGTCTATGTGCCCCCCTCCACGGCCATTAATGTGCGCCAGAAAGTTACCCCAGGTGCCACGTGTCCCGGGCCTCCAAGCAGTTCTCTGCCTCAAGACACAGCTCACCTCAGGTCACTGTGCCTCCGCTCTCAGATCAGGCAGCCGCTTTCAGGATTCCTCGGCAGGGCTCGAGGATTGTCCAGTCTCACCTCCAGCAGGCAGCAGGGAATGACAGTGCGGCCAGGCAGGCCGACCGTTCTGAAAATGGCGGCTGGGTTGCGACGTCCCTCGCGGGAGAGACAGCTCCCGTTGCTGCTACGCTGCCGCGTCTGGGCGGCTCAACAAATTTCACAGGAGCCCGGTTCCGCCCCCTTTCGTTCTTGTCGCGTCACTCACAGTGCCGGCCGCATGTAATGGAGCTCAGCAGGGGGATGCTCCTCTGCCCGTCTTCCCTCGTAGCAGCCGCCACGTCCCGCTCCGAGGCTCCGGCCGGGAGGTCCCGAGCAGCAGCACGCTTCCAGATACGTATCAGCTGCAGGGGTCCAGCTCCAGCCAGCGGCTGTTATCACACTCCAGGCGCCAGCGATGACCCGCAGCAGCTCTTGGTACAGCCGCCGCTCCGGACCCCTCTCACTCGGGCTGGGTGAAAACCCGGTCCCCGGCTCAGCTCACCCGCGCAGGCCGCGCCCCCTCAGGCAGTCATCGGGCAGCGGAGCCTTTGTCACGCGTCTCAGGGATTCAGTTCCGCCAGGGAGGCGACCGGAGGATCGGTCTGACCGGTAGGCTCTTCGGGGGTCCGAGGTGCAGTGTCAGCTATACGGATTAATGCCGGATTATTGGCTTGGTCGGCGGAGCCGCCGAGTTAAGCGGCCATTTCGCTTGGTGGTCAGACCACGCCCCCCTGTAATTTCTATAAACAACAAGTATGACTGTTAACAATTTAACGCAGGTGGGGCATCCTTATCCACTCCTCCCCCAGACGCCCCGTAATCCGTGGTGTTGAAACGATCCATTTTAGTCTGGGTAGCTGGGGTTTTAGTATGCTTGTCATGACCCATGGCCGCGACCCAACCAGGCAGGAGGCCCAGACGTACCTCCGACAACGGTCTCAGCAGCGGGTGGCCCGCGGCCAGTCCCAGGGCCTCAGAGCAAGACAACCGCAGAGGGCAGTGGAGAAGGTCCTTTCAATACCTCACGCCACTTGGTATACATGGCCGGTTCCACCTCTCCTGGCGAGACCCCACTCCGGGAGCAATAGCCCAGAGAACCGACCCCAGAGTCCCCAGCAGGGCCTCCGCTCCAGGATCCACAGATTACTCCAGCTGCCTCAAGAACAGTTCGGGAGCAGGGGGATGGCGGAGGAGGCGCCTTCCAGGACCCCGGGCCGTTTGCCACGTGCGGCAGAGTCCTACTCTCCAGGCTGCATCCCAACCAGGGGCGATGCAGTAGGAGGAAAAAGCAACGCGGAGGGATGGGGATGGGCGGAGAGGCCCCACCTAGGCTACACACCGCCCGAAGGATGCAGCCGGACACCCACTCCCCTGCGCCACAGCACCCTGGATATAGCAGTCGCAGCTCAAATCCAAAAGCAGCAAGGGCAACAGGAGGGTCGCCGCACCAACAGAGGGCAGAAGATAGCACCGGAGAGATCGAGGTGAGCTGGCGCAGGGGTTGGCAGTGGGCCCCCTCTGGGGATCTTGCGCTGCCCAATGACACGGTCGGGCCAGGGTTTCGTGTCGTCTGCAGGATGATCAGGGTCCCAAGGGGGTGGCAAAAAAGCGGATTCAGGAGATCGTTAGGCCGGCACGGCCGCAGCGGTTCACAGCAGATGGGGAGGAAACAGCGGGCCACATCTCAATGCGCAGCTACCACCCCGGTCACTCCTAAAGCGGCAGTCCGTGTGTGCGGGGAGGCCTCTCACAATTCAGTCCCAGTCTCCCCCCCTCACCCCGGCCGCCATCACTCACCAAGCCTCCGGGGCTGCCGTGCGTCGGACCTCTGATTACACGGCCCAGAGAGCGGCAGTCAGGCCCCAGCCGCCGCCGATCCCAGTCCTCCGCCGCCCGAAAATGGCAGCAGACAGTGTGGCAATGCCGCAGGGGAGCGGGATCGCCGCCCCATAGGCCTCCGATAGCCACAGCCAGCGACCCCAGCCTCTGCTCAGGTGCGGCAGCCCCAGCACCGGCACCGGCACCGGCAGACAGGAACCATCAGCAGCGGCCGTTCGCGCGGGCTCCCAGCCGGCGGACCGAGAACGCAGCGGGCATCTCGGCGAGGGAGCCCACAGTTCTCCACCAGCTGCTGCAGCCTCAGGGGTCAGCTCCGCCAGCACGGAGGCCCGGGAACGGCCTACAGGAGCCCAGCCCGGGGAGCGCGGGGCTCCCGGTTCAAAGCAAGGAGGCCGCCATCTTAGAGGAGGGCACCCTGCAGGCCGGCCGAGTGCGGTGAAACACCGGGTCTCCGGACTCCCAACGGCCAAGATCCCTGCCGGGGGTGCAGCAAGGCAGCGGCAGCAGGATTCAAGGTAGGAAGGATTCCAGAACGGGCAGATTACGGGCTGATAGCGGAGGGGTCCGGGAGCACACTCAAGTTGCGACCACCATCTTGGCTCACGAAGCCACGCCCGATATGACGAGGTTATGTGGAATTAGGACATTGAATAATATCACTACGGGATTGTTACGCTGTTAATGTATGAATTTATTGTTGCTTAAACGTTCGTGGCATGACGATTTGAAAAGATTAACTGTGCAATCATGAGCATGTCTATGATGTTACTCTAATTCATTCCATAGGCTGCCTATTGTAAGACATGCTCTAAGATGGCGCCCGTTCACATTGAATATGTGGTTGTCTGTTTTCATTGTAATTCATTCAGCATGAGATAAATGTTGCCATAGTAAAGGCGCCAGTCGACAGACTAAGGCTAACACCAAAACCAGTTTCTTCGAAGAACTTAATTGCTAATAAATCCAGAAGGTGTATTTAACCTATACATATACATATACATATATATATCCAAGACCAATGGGGTCCTGAAAACCAGAGCGCTCTACAGCGGGTGCAAGCTCCGGGCCGAACCCTTGGCCAAACAATCAATTTGTTTGCAAGATTGAGCCGCACGCAACAGTACTTCTTATTGCAAGATTTTATTTGCCAAACAGAGCCAGTCTGTCCACCGACGCGTTTCGGCTTTGCAGCCTTTGTCACGGTAGGGAGACACTACTATCATCATCCATTTAAGCATTTCCTGTTTAAAAAGCTTGCAATAAGAAGGACTGTTGTGTGCGGCTCAATCTTGCAAAGAAAAAATAAATAAATATATATATATATTACAAGTCAATATCTTTCTTCTCAATGTTTGATTTAAGTGCACAGACTCCTCCAAACCTTCACAAACTATTGTACTGAATGAATGACTGAGTTCACTTAAAACTGTAATTTGAGTGTACAAATGACCACAGTATGATTTTTTGAATCATGATCAAGTACTTTTTGCTTGCAGATTTTTTGGTGCACAGAAATTTCACTTGCCCATATCTCTAGTTTGGTAACTGTATGTTCACTGCCATGAAAATGACAACAATAATAACTGGAAGTGCCTAGTTCACCAGGAGTACATTCTGAATGATATTTGAAACGCCAAAAAAGGAAATCAGGTTTTTGGCCACCTTGCTCAATAGTAATGTAACTATCTCCCTTTAGACATAAGAATATCTTATGTTACCCTTATAAGAAGCTGAAGACAGTCTTTAATAGGCAGGGAATCGAAGACCTGGGCTTCCAAGGCTTCTATATTATAACAACCTTCCATTTAAATATTGCCCTTGGGGGCTAATGGTAGATTACTTGGATGACCTTGTATCAGGGAGCAATCAGTGATCCCGTTTCACTTTCTGCCCTCTGGATTACGAGCGGCTATTATCAAGACTACTGGTTCCTCAGATACTCCAGTCATTCTGTCTGCCGAAAAAAAGAACACTGCATTTAAGAAACATCTATTGCAGCACTCATCAACAAAGGGACTATCCTTTTTTTAGCCCAGCACCTGACGCACAGAAGAACAAGGTACAGGAGAGTTTTTCGTATTTACACAAGTGGAACATCAGGTTACTAACTACACACAATGAGCCAGGGGTCCAAACCCCTGCAGGAAAATGCTGCACCAATGAATACCATATGCTGTACCGGTTACTCCTTTTCTTGTGACTTCTAAAATGCGTCAGAGACCAACAGTGAAATACATGATAAACTGGTCTTGCACTGAATGTTCAGAGCCCACAACCTCAAATTTGCTATTTAATGTGCGTTAAGTGCATCTATCTAGTTTCCGTGGCAAACCACAAAATGATTGTGTGCATGTCATACAACTAGAGAATAGATGAACACATCTATTGGCATCACAGACTTTGGCATGCGTAGCATCTGACTTTAACAAAGTCCCATCAATGTTTTGGGTAAATGATTTAAGAAACAAGTATCACACATTGTTCAGTCTAGTTAGCCATGTTAACGTAAATGGAGAATCGTCCATGTAGAACATCATGTTAAGGTTACCCAACCACTTTGATATTTCCTCTGGGAACTGATGAGTTCTGTATTTGTAGAACAATAAAATGCACGTCAAATTGCCTAAGGCATTCTGCAGATCTTGCTAGTCAAACCGTTTAACTGGGTACCTGAGCAACACAAACCTATAAAGGCATTATTAAGCCTTTTCCTCTAATAAGAAGGATTGGTGTATTTTTCATATGGTTTTCAGTCGCAGAGGAAATCCGTTTCAAAGTATAAATGTCACACCTTCTGGTCTTCACAATTACGAATTTCAGGAGTCCCAAACTGTTCACCATCAGACCCTAGTAAATAATTTTTCTGGTGCTTCTGCCATGCATGAAGACTAGAAGCAGAAGTACCAGATTGCGACCTAGGATTGGGGGAGGTACTTGTATCCAACATAACTATAATTCTTTTGATATTTAAAATAACAAATGTGATCACTGCCATCTTTACGCCATAACACTGTGGAATATTGTGTCTACAGTAATGCTCTGTCAGGGAAAGCATTTCAATCGGGGATAATTAAAACCAGCCTTGCTGGTAGAGCCCAGGTGTACCAAGTGGGGACAATGCAGAGATCGCTCTATCTGTATCGCCATAAGAATGTCTGCAACAGCACCTACTTTCACACAGCCTGTCTTGGTCTATGTTACTGGGCAAGTGAGTGTATAACTGAAGAATATACCCACAGGGCTGTTCTTTTGTAGAATAACGTAATTAACGTTTAAGTCATGAAAGTAGCTATAGGAAAACGGCCGTACTATCTGCATTCTCGAGTTTCACAACAGGAATACTAAGTTTACTCCAAATTACGCCAAAATCTTATAAATGGTGGAAAAGATTCATTGAGGTAGTCACTAAATATCTGCTTCCTGCCGAGAAGCAATGACCACCCACTTTTAAAATGTCAGCCCTGCAAACAGCTTAATTGACAAATTAAACGTACTGTATTATTGTAGGTCCAATTAAAGCTGTGGCAGTTCTTATGGAACTACTTGCTCTGTTTCACTCAGCAAAAATATAGTTGGCATTTGTCGGTACACCCAAAGAAGTACTGCAACCGTGATAAGAATTGCCAATAATTTTCATTACTAGTATGGCAGCCCTCAGGTAGGCCAGTGCTGCTAAGAAATGCGGTTTTCTTCAACTAACAGTATACCTGTACTGCTCTAATTAGGACAGACGTGACAAGAGGTGCAGCTCCTCAAAGTGATTAACAGCTCTTCTGAGTAGCCATACTACCCTCTCACAAAATACAAGGCAGCCCATCTGAGATTTGTTATCCGTGTGGCAACTTTGCTACTTACGGCTAGCATTTTCCATTACGAGACCAGAACCTGGCTATTAAGTCTTAAAGCAACATTAAAAGCGTGGCAGCTCGAGGTACATTACTCTAGCGCTCCCTTGGCAAAACCTGTGATTCGAGGAAAAAATAGGCATCAATCCAAAATGACTTGTGTTAAGTAATTATCCACAGAAATCTTGATAAAAATAATAAGTTTATTTCTGGAATAAGAAGCACTACCTGAACACAACTGTAGGCTTCAAGCAATCAGTGGTAACTGACATACTGTAACTGTTATAACAAAGAATACATATACATAACTGTACAAGATAGCGAGGCAAGTATATTCAAGTGATAACAGGTCACGAGATATATTCAAGGATAAACACAAGCGCAGTTCGCGCACAATAGAAATGAAATGTGAGCGCGGTTAAAGCGCGAGAATACACGCGTGCATGAATGCGTGTACAATTATATACACTACACACCTTCCCTCCTTATAAAATGAAACTAAAAAAAAACAAAAAAATTGAAGATTAAACTTTGTTCATTATATAAGCAACAAAATCTGACAACCATTTAGGTTTTCTAGTAGATCTCTTGGGTAACGAAACATCTTGTTGTATACCAACATTTTGATTGATTATGTCACTGTTTGAACTACATGGTATAGCATTGGTATTTTGATTGGAGTAACCACCACTTGAACAACAAGGAACAGCAGATGTGTTTTCAGCTGTTTCACTTTCAACTAAATCATTATCTAAATACGACAAATCAGGATGTTCAAGAATAGAATCTTTATAATAAACATTCTTATCAGCTTTGAGAATAGCAATCCTACTGAGATTCCAAACTTTGTCATCTGATAATCTCACAGAATTTTTTAATACTTCTAACACTTCATAAGGGCCCATAAATGCACTTTCTCCTTTCTTAACCTTCCATGGTTTTTTGACTTTTACCATTATACCAACTTTAACCATTGGGTTTTTCCTTGAACCAAATTTTTCATCGAAATATTTTTTATTATTGCAATGAGTGCGAATGAGATTTTCTTTAACCTTGCTCAAATCGACATTTGAAAAAGTGGAATTGACCAACCATGACGGATTCACTTTAGTTCTGGGAACTCTTCCTCTCATGATTTCAAAAGGAGAATACCCAGTCATGGAGTTTATGTTTGTCCTATACATCCAAACTTTCTTAAATATCTCAATTTCCCATTTCTTGTCATCATTACTATCAATTTGTATAGCACTCTTAAGAACCCTATTGAATCTCTCTATCACTCCATGTGGAATGAGTAATGCCAAGTCTTGAAAAATAATCATTGGCTTTCTTCGAATTGAATTGTACACCATTGTCAGAGATGATTCTTACTGGTAATCCTTCTTCAATAAAAATTTTATCAAGAAAACAAAGTACTGAATCAGTATCTATCCTCTGAACAATTTTGATAATAGGCCATTTTGAAAAAATATCAATTGCTGCAATGACATATTTAGATTCACAACCAATTGGACCCATAATGTCAATTGCAATAGTTTCCCATGGATTGTTGGGAATAGTATGTGCACCCATATTTGGTTTGAGAGTAACCAATGATTTGTCAGAATTTGCACATACAATACAATTCCTAACTAAACGTTCAATAAACATATCCATGCCTGGCCACCAAAATAATTGTTTGACTTGTTGTTTGGTCCTGACCATGCCATTATGTCCTTCATGACTTTGTAAAACTATAATTTTCCTCACACCTACTGGTGGAATAATACGTTCACCTCTTTTAACGATGTTCTCACAACATGAAAGCTCTGATCTCACTTCCCAGAAGCTTTTCAACTCTGAACCTAAACACTTTTTTTCCAGGCCAAGTACTAGTGATGTAGTTGGCAACACTCTTTAAAATTCCATCATCTTCAAATTTCTCCTTCCATAGAGCTTGATCAATAGAAATGGGACCCTCATCATGAATCATGGCAATCTGAAAATCATCCCATTCATTGTGTAAATCTTCCTGAATGGGTAAAGGCATCCTAGATAAAAAATCAGCAGAAACATTGTCTTTACCAGGTACATATTGTATAATATAAATAAAGTCTTGTAAACGCATTGACATGCGTGCAATGCGAGCTGAAGCTCTTAGCATGCCCTCTGTAGTAAGAAGCCGTACTAAAGGTTTGTGATCGCTTCTCAAAATACATTCTTTACCCCACACAAAAACTCTGAAATGTTCCAAAGCCCAAACACATGCTAAAGTTTCTCTTTCTATTGTGGAATACTTTTCTTCAGCAGGTGTAAGTGCCCTGGAAGCATGTGCAATAATAACTTCCTTACCTTTATCAGTTTTTTGAGTAAACACAGCGCCCAAACCTTTTGAACTAGCATCAGTAGTGATGATGTTTTGCAAAGAAGGATCAAAACAAGTGAGCGCACTTGCAGAGCAGATAGCATTCTTTACATCACAAAATTCTCTCACACTCATCCGTCCATTCAAAAACAACTCTATTTTTAATTAACTGTCTGATATTATATGTTCTACATGAAAATTCAGGAACATACCTGGCGTAAAACTCGACTAAACCTAAAAAGGATCTCACATCATCTTTAGACTGAGGATGAGGAGCTGACTCAATAGCTTCTAAAAGTGAAGGCTTTGGTTTGATTCCTTCTTCACAGAGCTCATGGCCTAGGTAATTCACTGAATGAACACCAAATTTGCATTTCTCATGCTTGATAGTAAGGCCATGTGAACTAAGTGCACTCAAAACTTCTTCAAGAGTAGTAATATGTTTGTCTTTGTCATCATTGAATACCAAAATGTCATCTTGAAAACAGATGACATTTTTACAATCCTTTAAAATGTCCTGCATAACTCTTTGAAAGATTGCTGCCGCTGATGCTAAACCGAATGGCATCCTATTGAATCTAAAGCACCCAAAAGGCGTAATAAATGCAGTCAGATCTTTACTTTTATCAATCAACTCTATCTGATGATAAGCTGCAGATAAATCAATGGTAGAAAAGAACTTTGAACCCCCAACAACAGATAGCATTTCAGAGATGCGGGGAAGAGGGAACTGATCAACAATAATATTATTGTTGAGGTGGCGAAGGTCAATGCAAAGCCTAACCTTGCCATTGGGCCGTCTAGCAACCACTATGGGCGAAACCCATTCAGATGATTCAATTCCATCTATTATTCCTTGTTCTACTAAAGCGTCTAACTCCTTCTTAACTTCATCCCTAACAGCAAAAGGAATGTTTCTAGCTTTGTGTATTTTAGGACAAGCATTCTCTTTTAGTCGAATCTCATGTTTAAAATTGGTTAACTTCCCAATGCCTTTAGAAAAAACATTAGGAAATTTATTCAACATCAGAGAAGATATACCATTTTGTTCATCAATTAACATCACAGGATTAGGACTATTAGGGTCTAGCACGATGTCAAGTTTACCACAGTCAAACCAGCTAAGCACTGAGGGACCCTTCTTTGAAACATATAGTTTTGTAATACACTTCCTGTTCTTAAATCTGAACACTAAAGTTCTGAATCCTAGAATATCTATCCTTCCACCTGAATACCCTTCAGGATTGATGTCACTTTTCTCTAAGTGATTGCTTAGTCTAGGTACAAACAGTTTATTCCAAACAGATTCACACACAATAGAATAAGGTGATCCAGTCGGCATACATGTTGATTTTTACACCACCAATTACCATATCACATAAAGGTTTTTTCTTAATAGTAGTGTCATTTACGTTGAGAACTGTGGAATCTTTTATGTTTAGAACAAAAGAACATTTGTTAGAGTCATCAGCAAAATCATCATCATCACTGTTGTCACTTAATTCAATGCACTTCACTTTTTGGTTAATTTTACCTCTTCTGCAAGCAGAAGTGAAATGTCCCATTAAGCCAAAATTTGTACACTTCTGTTTTAACCCTGGACAAATTTTGTTATTAGCTAAGTGAGATTTACTATTGCATCTAAAACACTTTAAATTACCTTTGAGATCTTCAGAATTTCCTTTGGAGGAAAACATTTGTTTCTTCTTTGAAAAATCTCTATTTTTGTTATCATATTTGTGATTGATTTTTGAAACTACTTCTCTACTAACTGAAGTACTTTTACCCTTAACTTGTTGTGCACTCCTACAGGAAAGTTCTGCTTTCCTAACAATGGATACAATAAAATCTAAATTTTCATCACCATTTATCCACAGTCTTTCTTGTATAGTATAATAATAATAATAATAATAATAATAATAATAGGGAGTCTTGTAGAGCGCAATGGTGACGCACAACGGCGTGTCCCCGCGCTGAGATGTGAGCGAGTTCAGAGGGTGTTCTGAGGAGACGGCCCGCTATCTGGCATAGAGAAATGTTTTCAGCTTGGCTCTGAAGATAGCCTCTGATGGTTCCAAACGCAACGCTACCGGAAGTTTATTCCAGCAGGATGCGGCGAGGTACCTGAAGGATCTGCCACCCATCCTTGCTCTGGACACCTTTGGAATAGTCAGGCGCCCTGAGCCAGAGGATCTTAGCGCACGGGATGGCTCGTATTGTGTCAAGAGACCCTGAAGTGGAAGGGGTGCCCTGCCATTAATGATCCGATGACAGGTGCAGAGGGCCTTGAATTCTACCCTGCTCCTGACCGGAAGCCAGTGCAAGGCCTGGAGCGCGGCTTTGGAGGCTGATCTTCTAGGTAGTCTGAGAACTAGCCGGGCAGCGGCATTTTGCAAGACCTGTAGGCGGCTCAGATTCTTCTCGGGGGTTCCTAGATAGAGAAGGTTGCCATAGTCCATCTTGGACGTGACTAAAGCATGCACTAGAGTTCGGCGGGCTTTGGTGGGAAGGAGCTCCAAAACCTTCCTGAGGGTCTTAAGGATCCCGAAACAGGTGCCGACCACCCGGTTGACCTGGGGGCCAAAGGTGAGATCGGAGTCGAACCAGACACCTAAATTCCTCGCCTCCAGGCAGGGGGTAGGTGCTGGTCCCAAGCAAGGAGGCCACCACGCTGACGTCCACGCCGCCCGGTCACCCCCTACCACCAGCACCTCAGTCTTGTTGCCATTAAGTTTAAGGCAGTTGGCCGACATCCAGGCAGCAAGATCTTGCATGCATGCTCTGAAGATGTCTGCCGCAAGGCCTGGTGCGCGCGACAGGGAGATGACTAGCTGCGTGTCGTCAGCGTAGGACACCAAGCGCAGACCGTAGCTCTCCACTATGGAGGCAACCGGGGCCACATATAGATTAAAAAGCGTCGGGCTTAGGGCCGAGCCCTGTGGTACCCCCTGGTCCAATGCCATTCGCCTGGAATAGCAATCGCCCTGCCTGACTTGGAAACCTCGGCCCGATAGGAACGACTGGATCCATTTAAGCGCTGCATCACCCATCCCTGCTTTGTTCAGACACTGTAGCAAGATGGAATGTGCTACAGTGTCGAACGCAGCGCTGAGGTCCAGCAGTATCAGGGCCATAGTATGGCCCTCGTCGGCCCCCTGCCTGATGGACTCGGAAGCCATGAGGAGTGCCGACTCAGTCGAATGTCGAGGTCTGAATCCAAACTGGGTGGGATGAAGGAGATTTGACTCTTCCACAAACTGCATTAGCTGCCGATTCACCAGCTTCTCAGCCACTTTCGAGAAGTAGGGAAGGAGGGAGATGGGACGCAGATTTTCCAGCTTTTCGAAGCTGATATTGGGCTTCTTGCGGAGGGGGAGCACAACTGCCTGTTTCCATTCCCAAGGCACAGTGCTGGACCTGAAGGAAATGTCCAGCAGGTGTCTGATATATGGCTCTAATGTCGTCAGGCTGTCCCCCAGCCGTTTAGGGGATGCTGGGTCCCGTGGGGAACCTGATTTCACTGATCTACATATGTTGATCAGGTCTTCAGCTGGCGGGGTAAGGAAATTGAGCAGCAGATTGTGACCATCTTCCTCTCTAACTGATTCCTCGACCTTTCCATCTACCGCTGGTTGGGCAGGGAAGGCGGAGTAAATTTTGGACACTTTGTCGCTGAAGTAGTCGGCAATGCGATTGCAGGCAGCCATAGAACAGTCCTCTGAACCCGCTGAGGATTTGGGGACAGCAAGAGATTTGTATACACAGAACAGTTCTTTCGCTGAGTTCTCTGCATCTAAAATTCTTTCGGCATAGTGGGCAGTTTTCGTTATCCTGATAAGATTATGATATGCTCGTCTATGGATGAGATCTCTCTCTCTCGCCTGACTGTCATAGGCTTCCCTCCACTGCCTTTCCGCTCGCTTACACTCCCTTTTGGCACCACGCAGTTCCTCGTTAAACCATGGTGCCGATCTCTGTTTACGACCACCCTTCTTTGGATGGTCTAACGGGGCCGTTTGGTCCCGTTTGGTAGTATCATTACTGGAATGCATAACAACCTGATCTCTGATGAGATCTTCTTGTAAATTGCCAAATTTGCAATCTAACGCCAGAGTTTTTAGAGAAGAAACAAAATTATCAACAGATTCTTCACTTAACTGCTTCCTCTGAAAGAATTTATATCTAGAAATTCCTATGCAAACTTTAGGAGAGCAATATTTATCAAAGTCATATATAGCTTTATCAAAGATATTCATGTCCCCACTTGCTTGTGATGTAGGTAGTTGATTGAAGGCCTTTAATCCTTCTGGTCCCAAGCAATGTAAGAAAATACCTTTCTTTTCAGGGGCTTTCATTTTTCCATTGGCATCCAATGTTTCAATATAATTTAAAAAATAAGCTTTCCATTCAATCCAGGGCATACAAGGAGAGCTACCAGCTGACCAATAACTTTGTGGTGGAGAAAGAGTATAACTCTGAGCGCACATAACGGTGTAAAAAGATAGTTAAAATTATATTAAATATAAGTATCTTGTAAATAAAGAAATAATAATATCTCAAGTTAAAATTTAAAGTACTTGGTTCTTGGATGGGCCGTCAAACGATTCCAATAAGAAACGAACGCTTCTCTGTATTAATTACTGCGTTTTTCTAATGCCCAAACTGTCTTCAACAAGTCGTATGTGTATTGAATTCAGACGGAAAAGAAATGAAGTCACCTTCTTTATTTTTACTTAAAGCGGAGAGTAGCGACTCAGAGGAAATGAAGTAGCGTAGCAGTTTCCGCCCAAAATCATACGAGTGTAGCAGCGTAGCAGTGCAGATTACTCACGGGCGTGGAGAAGAGCTGCTGTAGAGACGCACTCCGGAAGGTAATAGATCTTAATCCTTGGATCTAAATACTTCGTTTCTCTTCGTTTTAGTTGGAAATTCCAAAGAAATGTAAAATGACTGTAAAATGAGCCGTAGTGATGTTTTCCGTTGAAAAATAAATATATATATATTTTTTTTAAATTGTTGAAATTCAACCAGGAAATGCTTCTTAAACGGGTTCAAAATGCTCCGTCCCTCGTCGCCAAATTGTTAAGTAATTATCCACAGAAATCTTGATAAAAATAATAAGTTTATTTCTGGAATAAGAAGCACTCCCTGAACACAACTGTAGGCTTCAAGCAATCAGTGGTAACTGACATACTGTAACTATTATAACAAAGAATACATATACATAACTGTACAAGATAGCGAGGCAAGTATATTCAAGTGATAACAGGTCACGAGATATATTCAAGGATAAACACAAGCGCAGTTCGCGCACAATAGAAATGAAATGTGAGCGCGGTTAAAGCGCGAGAATACACGCGTGCATGAATGCGTGTACAATTATATACACTACAACTTGTAAATGAGTAGAGAGAAAAGCCTAAATTGTATTTGCATTTATTAAATAAAAACTTAAACAAGGACCAACCAGGCAGTGTCCTCGGATCAAGTCAGGAGACTGGCTAAGTAAGCCTAAAGTCATGAGTTTGAATGTGAACCAGGCTGGCTGAGTAATCCATATTTATTTATTTGAAGATTTTTAAAGCGCAGACCACATCAAGTCAACATCCGAGCACTTCACATTGGGGAGCAGAAATATGGAAAACCCCTTGCTAAAACATATATAAAGTAATAAGCAAATTGAAGTGTAAACTTTGAAATCCAATTGTTCAAAAACTACTTGTCACTTAAAGCAGGCTGAAACAGTAAATTACCTAACAAATCGAGTTACACACATCTGCACAGATTCAAAGTAGATATTGATGTCTCATTCAGAATGTAAGGATATGTTACAATGTTAGAGAGATACATATTGAAAACCTGTCATGCCCTAAGAATAGCTTGTAAGTAGGTGGTACTTTAGTGTTGAGACAGGAGCTCTTTCATTTCTCTCTTGAACACAATGTACGATAGGTCATTTCTAAGGTCTGGATGAATGTGATTCCAGATCTCTCCGTGTCTCAGACCTACCAGTAATAAAAAACAGACACTGAAATGGATCCCTACAGAGCCCGATATTGACATATTTAACTTTACTGGCAAAAATAGTGATGGTTTTCTGAACCATGACTGTAAAAACATTGAGGCAAACCATGTCAGAAATGTGACTCCGGTTTCATTTCACATTGTGTACTTATTCTTGCACCCGCTTAAGGGTATTTGCTTTTCCCAGGATGTTGCGTTTCTTTTTTTTCATGCAATTTTTTACGCGTGTAGGATATACTGTAAATAGAAATACATAAGGGAGGGGACCCCTCTAATGTTGCTTTCAGGTCAGGGAAAAGAGCGGAAAATATAACAAAGGTTAGAGAAATTCCCTCAAGACCTATATACTTTTCATCAATAACTTAATTGACATATTATTTTAGTCATGCACAACAATAACATCAAAACTAATGAATTTCGTTTCTTTGATATTTTATTTCATCATTTTTTAGTTTGTTAATTCATCATTTTTTATTTATTCTTTGTTCATTTCTTTAAAAAATCTTTTTATCATTTTTTGAAAAAGTCAACACTTTTTTATACAAAATACATGTTTTAACAAATATCACAAAATTATTACAAAAAGAAAAAGCTGGACTATAAATGCAATAAATACAATACCACTCATTCAAACACAATCATTCCAACCTATTACCACCCATACATTCCATACAAATGTAGTATCTGAACAAATCTTGATTAGATATGGCAGAAGAGGAAATTATTCAAATTTGTCATCATCAGATGTAAAAAGTGGGTTCCACGCAAGGTCACTCTATATACTGTAAATAGAGCTGAAGCCAGGTGTCTGGGTGAGTTGAGTGTAGATGGGTCACAATTTATAGCTCTGGAGATTAAGCAGCGGGCACTGCAAGTTTCCCACATTGCCCGACAGTGGTAGCTTTAAGGATAGATGCCAATTGAGCGCGTCTACTCTGTGAAATCTTTGAGATATTTTACGCCATATATATATATTTTTTTAATTCTTCGTAGTTGAGACATGGTGTTTTCACTTTCTTCGTCATGTAGGTTTTTTTTATTCTATGGTGTGCCTTGGAATCTTTGGGTTGACTCACATTAAGTTTTTTCATCCTTTTTCATCTTACTATTTTCAGTATCTGCATCACCTAAATGGATATTGAGTTCTTGTGGATCATTAATATTGGTTACTTGCATGTTGGTTCAATTTTTTCAAAATCTTTTTAATTGTAAATTTAAAATCGAGCACACTGGTTTTCTTTGGTTCTGTGAGTAATTGAATAAATTAGAACAGTATTCTTCATATATTTAATGAATGAAATGACATGTAACAACTGACTCTAAAGTGTATAAAGCATGTATTTTTAAAAAACTTTACAGCCTTGAAAAAGTTGTCAAACGACGAAACACGTGTGTTGTCTTTTCCTCATATTGTAATAAATTAGAATATCTATCAAATAAAAGCATTTAGAACTACAGACCTACACGGTGTCCTCATATTTGGACTTGGTTTTATGTGTTACTAAGTTCCAGTGTTCTACAGACACAAGCTTTGGACCGGTTGGATTGACGGATCAAGATCTTTTAATTGTGAGGTGCTTTGGACATATTTTTTTTAAAATATTTGAAAGTTCTCTTTCATTTATCTATCAACACTAAGTGGATGGTATAGTGTTACTTGTCCTGTAAGCACACTACCTCATGACCTTGTCTCCATACTTACCCTGAATTGGTGATGTGCAAGCTGAGTTGTTCGCCCACTGCCTCCTCTTTTTATGTTTAGTGGGTTAGGGCTCCTGTTTTTATGGTATATTTTTAGGTCTTGCGCCTAGCATTGCACTGCGCGAGATATTTAGTGAGTGAAAAACGGGGCTAACAGGCTAACCTAGGAATCGCACACACTTGTGTGTGTGCTTTTCCTTAGGTGAGATCCGATTGGCCTTTGCGTGCGTCTTTTAATGAAAGACTGCACGCAATAGGCCACAAGCGGGCGCATTGCTCTGCCCATGGCCTATTGGTGTCTATTACGCGCTTGGTCCTCATAATAGACACCAATCGGCCATGGCTCGCAGTGGCGCGCGCGCGCACTACTCGCAAGTTTTTTTTTTTTTTATCAATCGGAAGTGAAAGCGAACGCTTTCCCTGCCGCTTGTTTGTCTTTCTGATGAAGGCAGCCTGCGCTGCTGCAGTGCGCAAGCTCGCTTGGGCAGCAGGGCTCTGAGACGCACATCAGCAACCAGCCTGCATAGGCGGCGGCTGTGCGCAAGCGCTCAGCCGGCTGCCGCCTGCATCCTCGTTCACCCGCCGACCGTCACTCCGTGACCTGCCGATGCGCAGCTCTGCAGTATCTCCCCAGGACCCGGCGGCAGGAAGGCAGCTGACCCTCCTCGTGCGAATCTTCTCATGGTCTTCTGAGAATCACAATTCCATTCAGGTTTGGTTCCGTGCCATTCAGTTAATTAGTCAAAGTAAGGAATGCCGAGTATGTGGCAAGAAAGAAAGCGGGGGCCCTCTTCAGTCACAACATTGTCTAGTTATTCCAAGACTAATAAATTGACTACTTGCCCTGTTTTGTTACACAGTTAGTCACAGACTGCAGGACTGAAGAAAGATTTATGTTTTTGTCTTGATAGATGCGGACAGCGTTCCCAAAACTTTAAAAGAGCTCTGTCCATGGAAGCAATCACCCGTCACTTATGTGTCTGCCTGAGTCGAGAAAGTAATGCGTTACGTCTGCCACAGACACAAAAATCAGATTGAAAGAAAATATTACGAGGGCACCGACTGTCTCGTCTGCTACTGGGGATGTGAGCTTAGCTCAGTGGGGTGGAAGGCAGGGGTTTAGCTCAGCAGGACTTGGGACCGGCAGCTGGGGAGTGGGGGTGTTTAATGGGTGGTGGTTTTCATTTACGGCTGATATCTCGGGCCAGGATTACAGTGGTACTCATGGGAGATGGGCTGTAGCACATCACGTGCCAAGGACGCATTGTCTACAGACTTTTAACTCAGGACAATAAAGTTCTAACCCCCAGTGGCTTCCCCAGTTGACCTTGTTGCGTGCCCCTGTGCATAACATTACCTTATCCCTCTGGGCATGGCTCTCAAACTTCACTCTTCCTATGTGTATTACTTGTGAACGAGAAAGGCTATGCAAATGCGTGTGCATAGATCATGCAACTACGTCAGAGGACTCTTCGTGAGGGGTGTGGATTCCCAGAGTCGTCGTAACACCTCAGGGTGATGAAGAGGATGTCTCAGAGAGGGGGCTAATGTCAGAGGAAGAAGCAATGCAAATTGTGTGAACACCCACAAAGTTGCCCATTAGTCTGTATTTCCAAGCATGTGTAAATCCTTTCACCTATTTTCCTCAACTCAAAAACCTGCACCAAAGTCCAGAAGCTTCTGCTGTATTCCTTTCAAACCCCCCCCCCCGCCACACCCGTTTTACGGGTGGTATTGAGGAAAGGGAGTGTTCGCAGAGAACATTATTTTCCTTGTGAAGAAAAAAACCATAACTGACATATCAAAGTAATCCGAACTCTAGCACCCCATGATGATATTACACCACTCAGCCAGCCTGCCCCCTTTTTCTCAGGACGAACAGTCATGCCAGAGAAAGCAGCGACAAATACTTTTTTAAACGCGCACACCTGGGGATTGTATGAATATGTTAAACACACAAATGCCTGTGCTCCTCACAAAGCTTCATATCCGCCAAAATTAGAATCGCTTAGAAAGAGAAAACGTCAGCGCGGAGCCCTGTAATAATAAAACTGAAGGTTTGCAATTCAAATTATCATAAGTCCACAACAGCTGTGGCGCATGTGAAATTCATTCTCAAAATCCCTATTGTGCAAAGTTGCCTTTAACCAGGACGTCTCTCTTTACTTTCTGAGTTTTTCCTCATTTAATGTATTCTTTGAGGCCTTGTGTCTATGGCAGGTTTCCCCATATTCTGGTACCGGAAGAGCTGAGATTTGTGAGGCGGCGCGGTCCTTCAGTTGTAAACGTTTGATACACCAATAGGCCATGGCTCGCAGTGGCGAGCGCGCCCGCACCACTCGCGGGCTTTTTCTTTTTTCAATCGGAAGCGAACGCTTTCCCTGCCGCTTGTTTGTCTTTCTGATGAAGGCAGCCTGCGCTGCTGGCGCGGCAGTGAGCGATCTCGCTGGGGTGGCTGGGCTCTGAGACGCACATCAGCACCCAGGCTGCATAGGCGGCAGCTGTGCACACGCGCTCAGCCGGCTGCATCCTCGTTCACCCGCCGAGCGTCTCTCTAGGACCCGCCGATGCGCAGCTCTGCAGTGTCTCCCCGGAACCCGGCAGCAGGAAGGCAGCTGCCCCTCCTCGTGCGAATCTCTTCCCAGGGTCTTCTGCAAATCACAATCACGCCGCTTCTCAGCTGCCCTGTTCACAGTGCGCCTGTCCTCAGCCCTCCTCTGTCTGCAATGTCCTCACTTCCATCTACCATGGTCATAGCAGAGGCACCCCCATTGAACTTCGTGAAATTGTCATGGTAACATTAGTATACATGATTTACTGACAGTTGTCTCCTTATTTAAACCTCTGCAAACCCAGAGGGGGAGCCCAGCTCCCTGCTGGCAATCAACCATACTCTACGGTGCATGGTACGATAGGCGGCACTCGTCCCAGCCGCACCCAACTGCGGACCTGCCACCACTGCTGCCCAACTGTAACACTCCTCCTGTTGCCCCCCCTTGCATCCCCCCACCACATGTTTTCGGCGCTCCCTGCCATGCCTGGTGGAGCAGCCCCCGCCCACCCTGTACCGACAATTCGCCAGCCGGCCCTCCCAGTTCTCCTTACCTATTAAATTCCTTTAATCTGAATGCCCCTTTCCCCTGTAACTAACCCCCCACGCTGTGTCTTCCCTGGCTGCCTACGTTGGTGCCCCCACCACTCTCTTTGGCACGCTTTGCCTCCCTCCAACCTTACTCCCAAATCCACAAATCACTAGGCCAGCGCCCCTTCATCCCTTCCGACCTGCAGCAGCCCTAGGACTATCGACAACAGTCGCCTCCAACCTGTTGCAGAAAGACAGTACAACCACATCCAGCACTTTTACACAAAGGGCTCACACATTGCACAAAGAGCACATCCAGCACTTTTAATAAAGGACTCAGTCAGCACTTTTGTGCTAATTGTTGCATGCAAAGTCCGTGCGAGGGCACACTGATCACCTCTACACAACGTGTCCACCCAGCACAAAGTTCGCACCCATGGCGGTGCACGGAGGCTACAGCCACACTTTACAAGTGAAGCATGCTTGTAGTTTGCTGAAGGAGGCCTCCTGCACACTTGTAGAGCGGAGTCTGGCACCTTCACCACACCCGCTGACTAGCATTTGCCCAAGCCCTGAGCTGCATCCCACGTGTGCCAGCTCCCCAACTTACACTCCCTACCCCCTTGCAGGCTACCACCACCTGCGCCAACAACCCCCAGGCCTCCCAGTCTTTCTTACCGCAATTTCTCCCTCCTCACACCGCCGCCCCGCCCAATGTGTCCGTAGCCCCCATAGTAATCGCCATCAACCAACCGGCCTAAGAGGATGAAGGCACCCAGACTGCGTAACTTATGCCCACGTCCCCACCTGCCAGTCCTCCTCCGAAAACATCAAACAATTTGCCCAAAACCACAGGCCCGTTGCCTCCCCCTGGGATCCCAATCTTACCCCACTATTACCTTCTTTAATAAAGCATGTGCTCCTGATCCCCCTTTACAACCAGCACCCTCCCAAAGTGAGCCTCCAGCCATTAAAAAAAAAAACAGTCTCCCTTCACAATTCTTGCCTCTGCACCCAACCTTATTGCCGCCTTTCCTGTGCCGTGTGACTCAACACATTACCCCGTATTTTGCAATAGCCCCCCTACCCGTGCCAGCGCCAGATCCCCCGAGGCTGGGTGGACGCGACTCTCCTCCTAAACACTGTACCCGGACCACCAACCAAGGACTCCAGCAGTTCCGTAAATCCTCGCCCTATGCCCCTCCCCCCCATATTCCTGACCCCAGGGTACAACTCCTCCTTATAGATGCCATACCCATCGGAGCCAGGCTCCTCAACCCAAAGCCTCCCCTTCTAGGTCTCGCATTACTAAAAGTTTGGAGCCATTGGCGTTGCATTATTTTTAGCAACACCAATAGCTCATACTTTTAGTAATGCGAGACCTATTGCATTGCAAATGCTTGTTTTTCTTCCTTCTGTATTTATTTATATTTATTTTTGTGACATCTTATCGTGTTAAACCTGATATATTTTGAGAGTAAACTGAGCCATGAAATTGCATAGTTCCACGTTTATTTACATGATAAACATGCATACTTTGATCCCTCAAGTTTTAGCTGCTTAAGCAATCAAATATAACAAAACACTACACCCACATGTAAATATTAGCATTATATACAAATAGGTGTTAAACATATTCCTGTAGTTAAGGGAATCTTATCCTGTTATTTAACTCCTCATGATGTCCATCTGCTCAGCTGTTGGCCTGGAATTCATGGACAACATGGAGAGGCACTCACAAGAAGTACAATTTTCTGTATTTTTAGGCTTCTAAAAAAAATACAGCGAGAACAAAAATATTGTTTTTGGTCTGTATTCATCTGTAAAAATTGAAAACTGACAGCCTTATTCATACTTGACGTTTAGAATACTTGTTCATCCAATTCTTTACCTCTTTGCAGAGAACACAGAGAAATGGTCGGTTGGGCCAATTGTAAGAGGGATTCTATAAGAAAGTGTGTGAATGAGGAATAAAACTACTATATTGATTAGAAAAAAGTAAAAGAAAAATCAGTGCTTACAGGTGGGCGAGAATTTGTGTTGCAAGTTGGGGGTGAAGTAGAAACAAAGTAGTAGGTGCAGGGGAAAGTGGGTGCTCAAGAGTAAAGCTGGGGCATGAAATATGCAGAGAGGTCTCAAAGATATCAGGAGAAAAGGGCTGATAACCACTACCCCTTCAAAAGTTCTTAACAAGGTCACATTTACAGCCTCAAAATTTATGAATTGAAACATTCTCCTTGGTAATTATTTTCAACAAAATGATTGTTGCTACTCATTTTTCTAACACGGCTAACAACCAATGGCAAACCCAATTGGCCTGGCTTCTTAAGCGCATGCTTGCTAGTGTGTGATATGTCTTGATGCAGAAATAGAAAACAAAACAGAGCCACCAAAACACATTCCAATGTGGGTAATGGGGTATCATTATACTTGGTAACTGAGACCTGAGGCTGACTCATCAATTTGAAACGCACACATGCGGTGTAATGCTCTAGATTACAATAGGAAGTTACTATTAATTGACAGTGCAACATAAAAACACCTGTCAAGCACTCGAAAAGCTGTGCGGGTAGATGGAGGAGACTCGTCAGAATATGGCATTATAGACCCTCTCACTGTTCGTCTACCTAACATAAACGGTATTTTTTTCACCTGCCCCTTCCCTGACTCACCGATAAGTCTGGGTGTAGAGGCGGCCGATGGTCCCCTGTTCGGGCTCTGCTACTCCCCAGAAGCACATGCGGGCACCCGCGGAAGGCGAAGTCTTCCAGCTCTGCCAGCAGCGTCTCCTTCTCATCACAACTTGCACTTACGATCTGCTTGAGGCGGAATTGCACCTGTGCAAAGTGCGACGTTAGTGCGAGCAGGGAAGAATTAAGCTGTTCCTGCTCGTCTTCTAGCCGCCTCAGCTTGGCCGCCATCTCCCCGGCGGCCCCCAGAGAACCCGCCCGGGCGCGTTTCATCACCATGTCATCGTCTTCCTCCGGTGTGGGGCTGGCCACTGCCCCCACAGGTGCCCAGCGCTCGCCAGCTAGGCCCTCCCCGTCGGACGCTGACTGCTCATCGGTGGACATGGTGTCCTTGCTGCTACCCGGCGGGGAGGCAGGCAGGCACTGCAAGCTGTCATCCGCCATGTTGGAGGGTGGGAGGTCCACCTCAGCTGTTCCGCCCACCTCAAGATGGAAGTCTGAGGGAGGCGTGGGCGGTTAGGTTCAGAGTGGACCTGAGTTGGCCGCCATGTGTATTGTGGCAAAGACTATACGTAACAGTTGTGATTTTGATATTTAAGTCAATCATACAGTTTGCATTCAGTGCCGTTTTCACAATTCTCGCCATTTTGGTTGTGGCACAACTGGGAAATTGGATTAGTCAGTGCTCTGACGTCAATACTATCTATCCAATAGCGAAGCATAGGGCTCAATAAAGTGACTGTTGTGTCGCTAATGTATTGAGTTGCCGTGGAGACCTAACGCAATAGGCTTCCAATTGCAGCACCCGCTGATAGTTAAACAGTCAGTGTTCGATTAAACCCCATGGAGGCCACTATGCATCCAAAATGTCGGGGGTCCCTCTCGCAAATTATCTTCTAATACTCAACGCTCCGGATTTTTTTACTGACAGCTGCCAGAAGATGAGCTCTTAAAATACAAACTGTTATGTACATCTGATGTCTCTGGTTTATATACTTAAAGTTGTAAATTGGTACATTACATTAACACTGTATTTTCTCTATAGAGTATTTAATGGAAAGTTTTCGATTCTAGGAGATGATTTGATTCATATTTTTCTATCTTTTGGAAATAATATTTGTGAAAGTTTGATTGCAATTTACTTTCAAGGGCAAATCAATATCATTTTGTTCTGTTGTCGTGGGGCCCCTAAAAGGAGTGAGGCCCATAGGCCGGTGCATACATTGCCTATTTGATAATCCAGCACTGTAAACAGTATCAGTCAGTCATAAGCTTTTATTCGATATGCAAGATATCTTATAAGCACAATACAATACAACCATATAAAAATGTACAAAATCAATACATATAAGTCAGTAGTAAACTCATTTAAAAGGGATAAAAAGGACATCAAAATGCCCAAAATAAATTATCTAAACAGAGAATTAGACTGCTACTGACAATCTCTTGCAACGAATAAGCCAAAACTGCTTTAAAAATTTAGCTATTCCACATATAATTGGGGGGGATGTGTCCGTCATTAAAATACGCAAAGCTACTTGGTAACTACGTGTACCCATGTTCCGGCAAAGAGGTTTAAGCCAAGTGCTCCTGGGCTTCGCATAGTCCGGACATTCAAACAGGATGTGCGTAATGGACTCAATCCTGCTCGGACAACATGCGCAGTTGGGAGACATGTGAGGAGCTGATTTCCATTTTGATACCACAGCCCCAAGCGGGAGAGAGCCAACTCTAAATTTAAAATATAGTGCTCGATCAAAAGGGAGGGTAATGAGGTCCAAATAAGGCTCAAATGCCACCACATCTTTTACCACTAAAAAGGCAGCAGTAGACTTGCAGTGGTTCGGGTTTGTAACTAAATGTTCCGTGGACCATTTCCAATAAAGACTCTTCACAACCTCTTTTGGTGGGGCTGTGCGAGTTGTCCAACAGTCCCCCAGTCCGATTTTCTCCAGGAGCATTTTAGTGTCTCTCAGCCATCTTATTTTAGCCCAGCCACCCAGACTCATTATTTCAGCCAGTCCATCAGCATATGATTTCAGTTCTTCACCCCTCCAAATTCTTGTCCATAATAGGAGGGGACGGAGTTGGGCCTGGTCTTTGATGTTTTTACAACCTGTGTCCAACAACACAGGTATGGTCGGAGTGCTCGGAGGGATGGCAATAATGGTTTTTAGCAGCTTACTTTCCACTGTGGCCAAGGCCTCCAAGCGGCAATGACCCCACAATTTATTTATTTATTTTATTTATTTATTCAAAGTTTTATATAGCGCGAACAAGATCCTTACAGATATCAGAGCGCTTCACAAAGACAGGGAAGGGGCAACATAGTAAACAGAGATAATGGGAACAATATAGTAATCAGTGACAAGGTAATAACATGGATGATAAAAACAGACATAACACCAATCCATATATGATCAGGTAGGTAACATGGTAATAACATGGTAATAACATGGTAAGTAACATGGTAATAACATGGATGAAAAAAAAAACAACATAAAACCACTCCATATATGATCAGGTACGGGAGTAGTATATAGCAGCACAGGTCATTGATCCGACTACCATGACGTACAGGTGGATCAGTAAACTAACGTGTATCATATCTTAGTCGGTAGTAATAGAGTAGCGTCATAGTGCCCCCAACAAGTCGAGGATAGGCAGAGCAGCGATACAAGCAATGCAGAGTCTCTGACACAACATCTGTAGCGGTCAGGAAATATTGGCCAGAAGCATTGTTTTCACCTCTTTCTTGAAGAGTGCAGTGGAGGTGATTAGCCGTGTTTCAGGAGGGAGCGCATTCCAGATCCTGGGTGCCATTCCTGAGAAGGAGCGTTTGTAAGTTTTCGCTTTCCGAAATCTACGGGGTTTCAGGAGTAGATTTTTAGTACTCCTATTGGATCTCGACCCACCTGATATAGACAGCTTTTGAGCGAGGTAGTAGGGTGCCTTGTGGTGCACGGCCGCGTGTGTCATAGTTGCAATTTTTAGCTGTATTCTGGCTTCAAAAGGCAGCCATTTTAGAGACTTTAGATCTGGGGATATGTGCGAGTGCTTTCTTGAGCCAGTAATGAGTCTCGCGGCAGCGTTCAGGGAGGCTCTTAAGGGTGCTGTTGTGGATAGCGGGAGACCGCTGAGGGTCGCAATTCCGTAGTCTATTCGAGGGATGACTAGAGCTTGTACAGCAGTTTGGAAGTCTTTGGCAGGGAGGAAGGGTTTAATTTTCCTCAGCGTGTTAATTTGGAAATTAGCTGCTTTTGTGGCTTTGCTGACGTGCTGCTGCATGTCGAGCTTGGCGTCGAGTGTGATGCCTAGGGATTTCGCCGAGTCCACGATGGTAGGTTGGACATTGAGTGCTGTTAGATTGTTGAGCCAGGTTTGGGTGGTGGAGATTTTCGCCGGAGGTGAGATGAGTAGGAACTCAGTTTTTAGAGCATTTAGTTTGAGGTGATTATCGGCCAGCCAGGATTGGGTGTTAATAAGCGTGGAATTCAGCTGTTTGATATCTTCCGGGGACTGTAACTTTAGGTAGAGTTGCGTGTCATCAGCGTACATATGGAATTGAACATTGGATGCTTGAAGCAAGGTGGCGAGGGGTTCCATAACGAGGTTGAACAGTGTAGGAGAGAGGGTGGATCCTTGTGGAACCCCAAGATCTGCAGGCACCGGTGTAGATAGTACATTGTCGATCTTGAACCTCTGAGACCGGTTGCGAAGGAAAGACGAGAACCATTTGAGAACAGTTCCCGATAGCCCCATTCTAGTACTTAGCAGCTCCAACAAGTTCTCATGTTTGACCGTGTCAAATGCTGACGAGAGATCAAGAAGGATGAGGAGGCAGGACTCATTACGATCCAGAATTTGGAGGGCGTCATCAATTATGTGTGTCATAGCTGTTTCCGTGCTATGTTTCGCTCTGAAACCTGATTGATGAGGGTTGAGGAGGTCAAATTTATCAATGTGTTTTGTTAGTTGGAGTTGGACACATTTCTCCAACAGTTTGGCCAGGGTGGGGATATTGGTGATGGGTCGATAATTGTTTAGGTCAGACGGATCAGCTGTAGGTTTTTTGAGTATAGGCGTGACTTGCCCCACCTTAAGGGAGTCTGGAATGTGTCCTTGTCGCAACGAGCTGTTAATGATCTTGGTCCAGAGAGGGAGGAGCAAGGGGATAAAGTCTTTTACCGCATTAGCAATTCTGCGCCATACAAGGCCGATGTTACTACCTTGGCTTTGTAGATTTCAATTACTGGGGTAAGCGATCTCCTGGGAGAGGCCCGAAATTCCCTCAACAGGGCTCCTCCTACCCTTTTGTGGTTAAGAACCATCTTATCAATGTGGGGCGCCCAGGACATTTTGTCTGTTATCCGAATTCCAAGGTAATCGAATTCGGATACTTTCTCCAAGGCAACAGAATTGAGCGTGGGAGGACGGCCCAATTTCCGTGGGGGATTTAGGACTAAATATTTAGTTTTGTCCACGTTAATTACTAGGCCCTTGGAAGCACAAAAATCCTGAAAACGGGTTAGCAGTTTTTGGAGACCTTGCGGAGTCTTGGAGATCAAAAGCGTGTCGTCCGCAAATAGCAGGGTGGGTATCCGCACACCTCCGAGACAGGGAGCGTCAGCTGGGTCCAATTGAAGATATTCTACCACCCCATTCACATATAGTGAAAATAGGGTGGGCGCCAGGACGCAACCCTGTCTCACGCCCCTGGACACCGGTATTTTCTCAGTGAGCTCTCCGCTTTTACCCCAGCGGACCTGGGCGAAGGTATGGGCATGGAGGGTGACAAGGAGGGACAAGATGTAGGGGGGCAGTCCCAACTCATGAAGCACCCTCCACAATTCTTCCCGGGGAACTAGGTCAAAGGCAGTCTTCAGGTCTATAAAGGCCAAATATAGACTGCCTTTGCCTAGCTCCACCACCTTCCACCCCAAGAGTGCCAACCTGAACACCTGCTCTATCGTCCCCATTCCTGCCCGGAAACCTGCCTGAAAATCCGATAGTATGTTGTTCTCCTCCACCCAGTGTAAGATCCTCCCAAGTATGGCTTTGCCTGCTATCTTTTGGGTGGAGTCTATCAGGCTTATAGGGCGGTAGTTCCCCGGGGTTTCTCTACACCCTTTTTTATGAATCGGTACCACCACCGCCCCTTTCCATGATTCTGGCACTGGCCCTCCCCTCATAATGTCGTTAAGGAGTGCTGCAATGACCCTACCCCACTCAACTGGATATGCCCTCATAAGGTCCCCCGGAAGGCCATCTGGGCCAGCTGCCTTACGGGGGGCCACCCACCCTATCACTTTTTCAATCTCTAGAGGTGTAAAGAGATCATAGGCGTGGGGTTCGATTGCTAGAGGGGAGTACGCCCTAACATTCAATTCCCCTTGTGCCGGGAGATATAAGGTTCCAAAATGTTTTACCCAACTTTGTGGCGGGATGTTACAGGGTCTCGTAGCTGCCTCGGGCCTATTCCGTGATCCTATTAGGTTCCAAAAAACCCTTGAGTCCCTACATTTACTAGCTTGGAGCAGATCTTCCCAGAATTTGTCTTCCCACTCCCTCTTAGCATGTTTGAGGGATCTGTTGTAGGCCTTCCTTGCTACCTGAATATCACTGTGGGAATTACGCTTTACTGCCTCAACAAGCCTTGCCTTATGGACCCTACATGAATGAGTATACCAGCCATCTTCAGGTTTTTTACTTCTCTTGTTACTCGACTTACTAGAGTGGATGGTAAATACATTAGACAGGGCCTCTACTAGGGAGACAAAAAGTCCACTTGGCCTACCCACCCCTTCTAGGGGCGACCCCAAGGATGCCACTGCATGGTTTAAAAGGGAAAAAATTTCACTGACCCTTGCCTCCGATAGGACCAATTTAGCCCATTTTATTCGTCTGCCACATGGCGAGACTTCGGACTCATCAGGGGGCATTACCACCGGGTTACCATGACCTTCTATTGCAGATCGCCACCACTGTTTCATACTTAAAGAAAGTGGGTTGTGATCACTTTCAGTTGTTGGGACTACCAGCATGTCCATCACATGCTTCCATAGGTACACATCTACTAAAATGTAGTCTATTCTGGAGGTGTGTCCTGGTCTATTGTACGTGTGGGCACCCCCCCTATCCGAGGTTGTCCTCCCATTAACTGCCCTTAGATTTAATTCCAGGCTCAGGGAGTATAACTGTAGCGCCACTTCAGACCACCTTCTGATAGGTGGGAGTTCCAATACAGGGATCCCCAACCTAATGTCCTCCTCATCTTGTTCAAGGGCAACATCCGAGCCCAAAGGCTCGAACGTACAGTTCATGTCGCCCACGACCAGCGTACGCAAACTGTGGGGGGTTTTATTTAGGAGGGTCTCAAGAAGGGATATTACCAATGACTTTCTTCCACCCTTAGTCCCTCTGGCATGAACATTATAGACATTTAAAACCAATCTTCCCCGCTGATCTAGTAGAATAATATTTTGGATATCCGGGTGGCCTGTATGAAGTTCCTCTACTCTACAATCTAGGGCAGCTGCTACCCAAATGAGCAGGCCACCAGAAGGTCGCCCTCTTCCAGTTTCAGAGGTCAATGCAGGGACAGAGTAGGAAGAGAATCCCACCCTGTGTGCCGGCACTAAGCTCCACGTCTCTTGGAAGATACACAGAGAGTGTTCATCCACCCATGCAGTGAAGTCAGGCAAGGCCAACTTCCTTGTAATCCCTGCGACGTTCCAGCTGAAAACCTTAAATACTAGGCCCGTCACAGCTGGAGCGTCGCAAGGCGCAGGAATACCCTTAACTGTGGCCCTCGTCCCACTAGTATCTCCAATATCTCCAATTGGAGAGAAGTCAATTTGGGAGGATAATACTACCTTTGGCTCTGGAACACTCACGGATACTTTGTCCTCGGCTGCATTTTTGCATACCCCAGGTTCGTCCTCCTGTAGTCAGTTGGACCCTGACACCCGCACTGAGTTCATCCCTCCACTCCCAGGTGCCCCGGCCCCAGCTGTCTCGGAGGAGCTTAGGCTTTCTCGAGTTAGAGTAGCATTTTGCCTAGGGTAAAAATAGGACAAATCTACTACTTTAACCCCTGGGGCCCCCATATTTTTTATTGGGGTACAGATGGAAGGGACTACTCTGGGGTCCAGAAAGTTTATTATTATACAGTCCCCCTCCTGGGTTTTCTTTCCCTGCCCTACCCAGCCTACTCTACGCACACTTAGAATAATCCCATCCACACCCGGCGAAATTGGCTTGTTTGCCTTTAGCCAGTGGATGCACTTATTCTTGAGTGATTCGTGGTTTTCCAACTGGTCTTCCTTTAGTGGGGGGACGTTTACCAGAACTGTAACAAAAGGTTGACAGTCTGGAGGGAGATTTATTGGAGGAGTACGGCGTACTGGTTTCCTAGAAGCCGGTACAGTGGTAGTTAGAGGTGTAGGTTGGGAAGCGGGAATTGAGAATTTCCCCGTTACTAGTCCCTGAGCCTTATCACATGAGCCTGATGTTTGTGTATTTTTTTATTTGCCACTAGTTGTCTGGGGCTGCTTTTGTGGCAGTGATTTGGGCTTAGATGCGGCTACCTCTGAGTGCGCTGGTGGCCCCTTAAAATTCGGCCCTGCTTTAGGAGGGGGAAACGTTTTAGGAACTGGGGTTTGTGGTTTATTAATGTCAACCTTATTTGGTATTTTTAGGGGCTTAGGGACTCTCTGTGGTGGTAAAGAAACTACTGGAGGCTCACTCTCCATCAGATCCATGTCAGGGCTTTCACTCGCTCTGACTAGTTGTTTAAATGTGGATTTGAGTGAGTAAAACCCATCGAGGGTTGATTGCTCTAATTTGTCTATTCTAGACCCCAGGCTCTTGACCTGTGTTAGGAGGGGCATCAAGAGACTATTTACCCTCTCTAAGATAATATCGATAGTTACAGGGTCAGGCGGGTTAGAGGCATTTACTATGGTATCATTAGGAAGTGGCCCCTTCAGGGTAGCCACTACCCCCCCTTCTGCCACGTCTTTATTCCCCATAGTCGTGCCCCTTAGCTTTTCCATGCCAAAACCTGGGGGCTTTATTGTTGTTTGGTAAAGTGAGGCCTGGCTCACCAATCTGCCCTTTTTACCGTGTCTTGTCTTTTTACTTTTGTTTCTCTTATCCTGTCTAGTCTCTGGGATCTGGCTACTTGAGGGCACCCCTTCTAAGACCCCGTCTGTTATTATGATAATCGGGGTGGGCGAAATTGGCGGTAAAGACTGACTAATTGCATCATTTGGGGGTTTAGGTGATACAGGTGGAGCTGGAATAATAAGACCAACCTCTTCCTCAATGCCACTAGGAAGAAGCGTGGCCACAAAATCCACCCCGTCTATATTTTGCCCTATTTCAATCAGTTGGGACGGGTCAGTAGAATCACCTAGGGCTCCTACAGTAGGGGCAAGTTGAACCCGCTCACAAGCCGGAGTAGACGCTTGCACAGCAGCCCCCAGTGATGCGCGTCTTGATGGGAGGTAGATCTCGGATAGGCGCCGCTCTGACACAGCGATCTCCTTTTCTATTACAGCCGCCACCCTGGTAATAAACCGATCCATAGTTCCTATCACAGGGCTCCCTGCAATAACTCGGCTATCGCCTTCGCTCCTGAGAGGTCTTCCTGAGCGGGTAGACATGATGTAGAGAGCACCGTTGGGCCTCAACGGCTGTATGTAGACACTGCTGTTGCAGGGGAAAGGGACGTGGCCCAGCCCAGCCGCTGTCAGCCCCTGACGGCCACAGACGGCCCGCCCTTTGCCCGGGCTTCGCTCGGCGTCCCGCTCGCGTCCCGCTGAGCAATGAGCTGGCCGTAAAGTAGGCACGTTGCAGGCGGGGGGCGTGTCTGTTTGTGGGCGCGTCCGCTTGCACCTGGGGAAAGCAGGGACTCCTGGACTTCTGAGTCCCTGCAGAGCGCCGACGTGGTGTTCTTCTCAGCGCCTCCCACAGCACAGCGCTTACACACCTTCCCCTAGCCGCGAAGCGGCACCCGCGGAGCGGGTGCGGCGAGAGGCGGCGGCGATGACAGAGCGATGACAGAGCCCAGCACAGCAGACAGTCCCGAGATCTCAGGGACAGACAACAGCCTTCTCACTCCCAGGTGGGAGTATCAGTTTGTGTTTCAGTTCCGCTTTTCCACCATGTCTGGGTAAGACCTGAACTGCGGGTAAACTATAACTGCAGAGAACATGTATACATGCCACATTTTAGAAGACGAATGTTGTATATGTATTTCTTCCTTTGCCACAGTTGCTCACACCTCTACTATGTCTACTGTGTCACGTCACATAGTTCCATCATGGAATCCCCAGATGGTATTTATGTGACGTCACACATTCCACTCGGCATTCAGCTGTTCCGCTTTTATGATCGCTGACGTTCTGCCGGTTCCTTGTGAGCCTTATAATTATATCTAATAAACTCTTTAACTAACTATCCTGTGTCAGGCTTTGACTACAACAAGTGGCGACGAGGGAAACAAAATGAATCCGTGGAGGAAAAGGCTCACGAAGGATAAAAGTGTCGGGTATGAAGAAAATCACCCGCAGCGGTTAGAGAATGAGATGTCTAACCGGCAATGAGCAGGAAACAGCGAAGTAAGTGAACTGACCGCGCGCGCAAGCACAGCTGATTGAGAGCAACGCGCATGGAGAACAGGCGATAGACGTGTGACAAAGCTTCTGACAGAACCAACGCGTGAGGCATTCTGGGAGTGACGCGAGCGTGTAAACCACTGCCATTGGTTATACAGCTCCATACGTCACCATCGCAGCGTCTAAGCGGCCATTTTCTTCAGGTCAATTTCAATTCTGAGGCGGCGACAAGCATAATTGTTTGGAAAAATCGTAAATAAAGTGACAAAAGTAAAATAAATAGCGCGTCTGAATAACAAGCGCTTTTCATGAAAAATGAATGACTTTTCAGGGAGTTACTAAGGAATATTATCCTGTGAAAGTAAAGTGAGGAATATAAAAACAAAATTTAAGTGTGAGACATCCTGTGAAAGGATTTGAAAGAGGGACTGTGTATAGACTAATACAAAGAAGCAAAGCAAGACATCTGGATAAGAGCAAGGCAAATGGCGCAAAGTAATAATATATGTGTGCCACCACTTTTCTTGGAAGAACCAGGAAAGCCAGCCATGAAGTGGAAGAGTTGGTTAAGGGCATTTGAGAATTATATTGTGTCCATAGATGGCAAGAAATATGATGCCAAAAGGAAAAATCGCTATTATTTGGCCTCTTAGGGAAAGTTGGTCAGGAAGTATTTGACAGCCTGCCAGAATTTGAATATCCACCAGGTGTATTTATACCTATGAATGAATATGATGAGGCTATAAAAAGGCTTGAAAAACAATATGACGAAGAAACTAATATAATGGTGGGAAGGCACAAATTTGCTTGCTTTAAGAAAGCAGGAGGAAGGAGATACTGTAGAGGAGTATATAGCGTGCCTAAGAGTACTGGCAAGGGATTGTGAATATGATGACTTGAACGATACATATATAAGAGACCAAGTGATGTTTTACTGCTATTCTAAAAAAGTTCAGGAGAGATTATTAGCATGTAGGAAACCAACTTTACAGGAAGTAGTGGACATTGCCAAGGGGATAGAAAGATCATTAATTTCAACTAAAGAGTTGTCTGGTACCAGTGGTAATTCTAATGTATTTTACTTACAGGACAAGAGGAGAAATGAACGCAAAGGTAATGAGAGAACATGGGGTGATAAAAAGGTAGGAGGCAGAAATGTGTGTGGTTATAGGTGTGGTTCTCAAGAACACCTAGCTGATTCTAAGGCATGCCCTGCTGTTGGAAAGAAATGTATGAAATGTAAAAAATACGGTCATTATACATCGTTGTGCAAAATCAGGAAAGCAATAGGTAATGTCAATGTAAATGCTGTAGGAGATTTTGACGAGGAAATGTGTGCAAGCATAGTGTTATATGTGGAAATGGTAGATGGCAAAATAAAAGAACCAATAGGAGAAGGTAAAATAGGAGATGTAAAATTACAATTTACTGCAGATTCTGGTTCACCCGTAACGATTATATCAGACAAAATTTTCGATGAAAAATGGAATGGTATTGAACTACAGGAAACTGATTTAAACCCAAAAGCATTTGGGGAACAGGACATAGACATGGTGGGCTACTTCAATGACACTGTAACGTTTAAAGGGAGAACCATTGAGACCAAAGTGTACGTAGCCAAGAGAGGTAGAATACTGGTGGGGTGGAAGGATCTAGCAAAGATTGGAGTAATTCTGCAACCAGGTTCTGAAAATCCCATAATTTTAAGAGAGGATTTTATAAATAGCATAAAACTTGAAGCTAAAGAAGAGGGCATAGAGGAACTGCTGAAGAGATATGAAAACGTGTTCAGAGATGAAATAGGTTGTGTAAAAGGATTCACACATGCAATTAAACTGAAAGATGGAGCAATGCCAACAAAGCATAGAGTGAGATCTGTACCCTTGTCAATAAGAAAAGAGTTAAAAGGGCTATTAGAAAAACTGAAAGGAGAGGGAGTGATAGAAGAAACAGATGCCTCTGAATAGGTGTCGGCAATTGTTGTTTCAAAGAAGAAGAAAACAGGAGAGATAAGGCTATGTGTAGATCTGAGATCGCTCAACCGAAACATTCTGATAAATTGCCATCCGCTCCCCCTGATACAACACATACTACAGTCCATAGCAGGGTCAAAGTACTTTTCATTGATTGACCTGAAAGCAGCTTACCATCAGGTTTGCTTGACAGAAGAATCGAAGAAATTGACCACTTTTGTGACTCCTTTTGGAGCGTACAGATACGTCAGACTGCCATTTGGTCTTGCCTCTTCTTCAGGTGTGTTTCAAAAACTCATGGATAGTCTTTTTGGAAGTAAGTGGAGTTGAGGCGTTTCAGGACGACATTTTGATCCATTCAAAGACTGAAACAGAGCACCTTAAACTGTTAGACCAAGTACTGAAAACACTAAATGAAAGGGGCATGACTGTGTCCAAAGACAAGTGCAAGTTTATGGAGAGCAGTATTGAATATTTGGGACATGTGTTGACTTCAAATGGTATAACGCCAAAGGATGACCTGGTGGAAGCAATTAGAGAGGCACCTCAGCCTCAAGACAAGGAAACATTAACGTCCTTCCTAGGACTAAGTGAATACAGTTCCAAGTTTGTACAAGTATATGCCACCAAAGTTGAACCAATGAGAAAACTTCTCAGAAAAAACGTGAGTTACCAATGGACAGAAGACCAAGAAAAGTCTTTCAATGAAATAAAGAATGACATTGCCAAAGCTCCTGCCTTAAAACCATATGACCCAGAATTAGACAACGTCATCACAGTAGATGCCAGCGCCAAAGGCATAGGCGCGGTTTTCTGTCAGAAACAAGGGAAGAAGGAAAATACAATAGCTTTCATTTCCAGGAGGTTAAGTGAGGCTGAGACAAGCTATAGCACTATTGGGCGAGAAACACGCTCATGTGTTTGGGCAGTGCATAGACTCAAAAGTTACCTGTGGGGGAAAAGTTTTGAAATTATCACAGATCACAAACCATTAATTTACATGATGGATGGGGAAGGGCGTGGCAATGGCAAAGCGAGTTCTAGATTGATAAGATTAATGTCAAAATTGCAAGAGTATACCTTCACCATACATCATATAAAGGGGGGTATGAATTGCAGAGCTGACTGCTTATCACGATTACCTATGAAGGGTCCTTCTGAAACCACTCTTGACGAAACAGAATGCGTTGTAGCATGGATCGATGCCACAGAAATGTGCAACGGGTCAGTAACAGAGGAAGAATGGTTGAAGTGCCAGAAAGAAGATAAAATAATGGAAAGGGTGTTGAGTCATGTGAAAACAAAGTGGCCACCAGTCAGAAATCTTCATAAAGAATTGAGGAGCTCCCAACAAGTTAGCGATGAGTTGACTATCGAAGGAGGGTTCCTGAAAAGATGTGACCTGTTTGTACCACCTGCGAACATTAGACCTAAGTTAATATCATTAGCTCACAAGGGCCATCCTGGAAGTAGCGCAACGAAGAGTCTGTTAAGAAAGCACTACTGGTGGCCGGGAATGGACAACGATGTGTGCAGCTTCATTGACAGATGTACACAGTGTTTGAAAGCAGATAAGCACTGGAAGACCAGTAAAGGAGAATTGCAGATGGTGGACATACCAGACGAACCTTGGTCGAAAGTAGCAATTGACTTTGCAGGGCCGTTTAATTTGCTACTAGAATATGGAAGGTACATGATAGTTCTAACGGACTATTATTCGAAATGGGTTTATTTTAAATTTGTGAAATTGTGATAATGTATCTTAAGAAAATCTTTGCAATAGAAGGCCAACCAAAAACCCTGGTGTCTGACAATGGAACTCAGCTAGTGTCAAAGCAAATGACGGAGTTTTTGGAAAATATAGGTGTAAGACAAGAAAAAACACCTCTTTACAGCCCAAAAAGTAATGGCCAAGTTCAGCGCATGAACAAATTCATGAAGGAAGGCATACACTTGGCAATTGCTTCTAAGTTAAACATCAAAAGTTTTCTAAGAGATTAAGTGAACACGTATAATATCACACCTAAAGATACTACAAAATTCACCCCATTTTACTTAATGAGAGGAAGGAGGTGCAAAAGTGAACTGACTCCCAAATTTGGGAAAGGGTACAAACATGATGTGTCTATGGAGTGCATAGATGACAAAAAACTCAAAGTGAGGGAGAACATTGTAAATAAACAGTTAAAGACTAAAACATATTCTGATGAAGTCAATAAAGTAAGGAGCAAGGAAGTGGGAAAAGGAGACTGGATTCTCGTAAGGAAACCATTCAAAGTGAACAAAGGAGAATCTGTTTTCAGTAGACCAGAACAAGTGAGCAAGGCATCCAAAGGGGCAGTGTATATTGATGGAAAAGGATGGCGCAGCAAGGACGATGTTGTAAAATTAAAAAAAGGTCAGGAATCGCTAATAATGAAAGGAATGGAGGATGAGGAAAGCCAAATGGATGACAGCATTATGGAATGGGATGAAGTGCCTGTGCACCACAGTGATTAAATAATCAACGACAATGACAGTACTCAGGGACACAACACATACATACGAACATACATACCACTCGATTCATGGATCATACAACACTCCGCAAAGATATAAAAAATAAGTGATGAATTAGGGACAGTTGGAGTAATATCCCAGGTGGTTCAGGGATATTACTCCAACTGTCCCTAATTCATCACTTATCCATGAATCGAGTGGTATGTATGTTCATATGTATGTGTTGTGTGGTGTGTGGGCCATTACTAGGAGTTGATTCAGTCCTTGATGAACTTTTATCCATTATTGTTTGGATTTTTTTATCATGAACTTCTGGGTACTATATTATATATATAAATGAGAAAAATATAGAAGGAAAAAAAGAATTATTTAATAAAATATTTGTTCACATTTTTTGTGAACATTTGTGTCTGAGATGTTCCTATGTGGTTCAGAGTGTAGTATTGAGTTTGTTGGACCTCTCTGAGGCCTAGTTGCAAAATATATAGGGCAGGTTACTTTTCTTTGCCTGATCGTTGCTTTCCCTGTCAACCTGCCTTCCATTGATGTGGGGTCCCCCTTCTTTTTGATAGTGCACGGATATTTGCAGCTATCCAGGCTGCCTCATCTCATCCATGCTTTTCCACAAGACCATCTGCCGCTCACCTTGTAAGTTTGAGACCTCTGTTCAGTGCTAACTCCAGGATTGAGGTGAGACCTGGAATTGTGGCTGGTGAAGGGAGGGAATAACACAAACTGCAGATCAAGGACAGGTGGAAGGAAGTATGTGGTAACAGTGCAGCTGGGGTACGCTGGTCCCTGACTCTGGGTAGAACCCAGGGAAAGAGGGCCGTAGATTCATGGCTTTAGCTATGTATGGAGGAAGGCCATTGACTACACAATGGGAGGTAGAAGCCATGAGATTCATACATGGAGAACTAGTGGGTGAAAGGGAGAAAGCAGCCTAGTGGATTTCCACCCAACCTGTGCATGTCCAGCTGACCTCACTGAGGGGACTTCTTGCAAAATGATCGTGCCCTCTTTACTACTGTATCTTTGGGACATGATCTTATACTAACATGTATTCTGGTTGTGTGCAGCTGGATTTGTAGTGCCTCATAGAGGCCTAGTGATCCTGTAGTGAACATGCTGGCACAGCGAGTGCATTGAGGGATCCTATCTGATGCATTCACGCCGGGTGTTTGCACACAGTGGTATCTTAGACTAGCTAAAGCAGGTCCATTCACTGTGCACTGGTGAATCTAGTGCTGAACCTGGCCGGTCAAGTGACTTCACCACAGTACCTTGTACTTACACAAACATGCTAAGTAACAAAAATAGTCAGGATCTTTCACACCACCAGAAAAAAATCTGGGTAGGTGAAAGTTGGGAATAGATGCTTGTAAAACTTAAAAAGAAATGACAGGAGCACATAGCTTTTGTTACACACACAATATGGCCTAGGAGCTGTGTTGATGCAGAAGGGAAAACGAATCACGATGACATTTGTGTTTGCATCAGGAGTCTAGCATAGACCAGATATATTTTATTGTCTTTTTTTAAGAGAAAGCTCTAGTATTTTGGCTGGGGTGCCACTCTTTCAGCAGTTTGCGTGGGGACCAACAACTTATATGGTGTATTGGGACTGAAAGCCACTGATGAATTTATTCATCACCAAGGAGGCCACCAAAGCCACTTCAAGAATTGTTAAGTGACAATTTAGATTGCAAGAGCAAGTATTTTGTTTGCAACATCTGCCAAGTGTAAAAAATATGATGATTGCTTGCCTACGTTGCCTTTCAGTATGCCTTTGGAGGATCAATGCAGATACACCAGGGCTACCCAATATTCCCCCAGGAGACCGGGTGTAAACTAATACAGAAAACAAAGGGCTCCTTAAGGAGTCCTTTACACACTTTCAAAATTCAGCCGGTGTGGTAATCTGACTTGTATGGAATTAAATGCCAAATGTTAATGAAAAAGCGTCCCAAAGAAATTCAGAAAAATATTCTTCTTTTGTCTATTAATCTGACAACAAATAATCATACAACACATACGTATAACAACAAATAATCATTCATTACATATGTTTGATATATACATTTGAAAACAGATTGTCAATGTATTACCTATGGTTGATTCCAACAGTGTTCAGTCAGGGTCCTTAATAAAACATTGTAAAAACCAACCGACTTATATTAATTACACAGAACAAATTAGCATATGTGTTATCCTGATCAATGAAAACCGATATATCTACCTAACAAAGTGCAAACTTTCTGACCAAGAAACAATCACCATTAAAAGTATATAACTGATTGAAGTTATTTCTTGAGACTTAAAGTGTGAATGCTTTGTCCACATTTCAGTCTCAGATGGCTAAATACGCCGGGAGACCATCATCAGGACTATAAGAGGTAAACAGAGCCAAAACAACAGGCTCCTGATGAACCTAATGTAGAACACAATTATCCAAACATTCTTAACAGAATGATTGGTACACCAAAGAATCATAAATGTGGATCAATCACCATATAAATGCAACCTAAATCCTAAGCCATAAGTGCAACCTAAATCCTAAGCCATAAGTGCCGCTATACAAACCACCATAAGGGTGTCTGTGTATACACACACTATCTTCAGACAGAGTAGTATAACTCCAACAAAAAGTGCCGCAACCAAACCACATCAAAAGTGTCTCTACTCAGAGATGCTGTGAATCTATACCAATGAGCAACCTACCCATGGTGCCACTAAACAAAAGGCTAGTATCTTAATTGAGAAATAACAACAAAATATAAATACATAAAGGTTAAAAGAGGAGGAATGTAAATTGCACCTTTGGTTACACATAGTCACAGCTTAACCCCAATGTATGTAGATTAGAATGGCCTCGAAAATCTATAATTTTCTCCAAAGTCTGAAAGATTACAAGGGGAGACTCCACTGAGTATGAGATCAGTCAACAAAGACAAAAACCTCACAATACGACTCTTAGAGTGTCTTCCAAACACAGATCAACTTACTTAAACACATCTGTCATCAACGCTCCGACCAGCGTGCTCCTTCATCAATGTAGGCAATCCACTACGCTCTGTTACGAGATGCTATAAACGAGTCCATCTGTCTGAACTGGAATGTGATACCTCTAACAACTAACAGAGCCCTCCTGGAATGGGTATGAGGTATGCCAAATGCCTATAATTACCAATGATGTAGCTCTGGTCTGAAGAATAATACCAAATAATCAGTCACTCTTAGTTACCCACAAATACTTAATCCATTCCAGTGTGTGAACATTAAACATTAAAGAGGCATCAACAAGACAATTAGTTTTATCACTAATCTAGCAAGAATATATTTAGGTGCCATCTTAGAACGACAACAAAATGTCCTCTGTTTACAAACAACATAGAGAAAAGTCAGATGTCTTAATTTAAAGGTGACAAAAGCATTCCACCAAATATTTCATAAACGAAACAACACACAGAAAAGATCGGCCAAAAGAAAATGCACAACACCCAAAGTTCTTTAGCATATATGAAGCAAACACCAACATGACACCCCATAATAGTGCTAAAGAATAGCGGCATGTAAAAAAAGTTACATTATGTATCAAAAGAGATCTATGACTCGAATTATACAGCAAATGATAAACTCTTTCTTAGACTAATAGACATAAGAAGCTGTTGCCCCCACATCACTGAGCTATACGTATCAAGCATAGCAATCTGATTACAGTGCGGGTACAGCATACAATTCAACTTGTTGGTTAAGGCCATTCTTTATGAAAATAGCTTTCCAAATCGACCTGTTTTCTTTCAGAGAAAGCAACCAATCCACATCATGTCTTCTTTTGGAGTGACCAATCACCTCAAGTACAAACCATTTCATTTGGTTAGCACCATGTATAACTGTTGTGTAACGTTCGACAAATGTCGCATTCTGTACATGGCATCATATTCTAAATTGGTGTTGTAAAATACGGCGATGTACCTCTTGAGTAGTTTTACCGATGTACTTAGGAGTACATGGACATTCACTGCAATAGATGACATTTTTAGATGCACATTCTTAGCTGCACAGTTCGAAAATTGTCTGAGTTCCCAAGTTCTTCCATTCAAAACACATGTTTTACATTACTTGTAGTGCCACAAGCAGCACAATTACTTGTAATGACACAAGCAGCATAATTGCCACTTTCTGGCCCTTTTAAAGGAAATCAGGAGTTTTTCCTCCTTAAAATTTTCCAAGCTCAAAAGATACCAGATCTTTAGTATTATCTTTTTAATTTTATTGGATTCTGTACCAAAGGTGGTTACGCAAGCCACATGAGAATCAGTTGCTCTCTCTTCTACTTTTAGTAGTGATTCCCTATCATAATACCATGCTAGTTTCCAGGATTATTTTATGGGACGGTAAGGATATCCTCTAGCAACCAATTTAGATGATAAGAGTTTAGTCTCTCTAAAATAATCTTCCTTCTTAGTGCAATACTACCTAATACGTAGGAATTGCCAAAAGGGCAGGTTGTCTCTAAGATTTCTAGGGTGATGGCTGTTGTATAGAGGCCTGTATATAGAGTGCCTGAGTCATTTTTAATTATGAGATCCAAAAAGTTGATCGCGTTCTTATTGTATTCTAGACTGAACTGCAAATTCTTGTTCTGATTATTTAACCATTCGTGAAACTTCAGTCATTCAGTGGGAGATCCTCTCCAAACCAGAAAGACAATTTCAATATAATGAAGCCATTTCTTGATATTTTTACTGTAGGGATTACATATGTTGTAAATCGTTTGATCCTCAAAAGCAGCAACATAAAGGTTAGCTATATCTGGAGCGAAAATCGCTCCCATTTTCTACTCCTTTAATTTGGACACAAATGCTCCATTAAAGATGAAGTAATTCCATTCTAATGGTATTTTAGCTAGCTCTAAAATAAAGTCTGTAGTTCCTCTGTGTGGTCTAGTATGATTATCAAGAAATGAATTAATAACTTGGAGGATCAAGGCATGTAGGAGGAGTGTTTGGTGGCATACATGCTGGATGGGTGTGTTTTGAGGGCGAAAGAGGTGAGATGAAGTAGCAAGGATGCCATGTTGTGTGAGGTTGTGGGTTACAGAATACATAAATAGGGATGTGCAGTTACAAAATCTGTTGGAGCAGTATATTATTGTACTTTTAAAGTAATCCTGGAAGAGTCTGTAAATGACAGTGCAAGTAGAAATGAGAGTGTTAGCAGTCCCTGCAGGAATTCATGAAAGGATTTTGGAGTTGTTTAATGTTGGCTGTTTTGGAACTGAGTGCAATGACGCGACGTGTGAGAGGCAAATGATTGGTAGGCTGGGTAAGATATGAACGAGGAGAATAAAGCTTGCAGTTGCATTTTTTATGACTGGAGGGGCAAGTCATGGTGGGGAATATGGTAGGCAAGGTGGAAGCCTGAGGAAGCTGGTGAACAAAATTACACTTGATATTGCCGAGTCTTATTGCACCAAAAGGGATGGTTCATAACATGCCATTGTGGCGTAGTTTATTACTTACATTGACCGGCAGTGAATCTTGTCGGTCAAGTAAATATTAGAGTTTTACATTTCTAGAGGGATTTATTGTGTTTGAACGGTCTCCAGTGGAAAGGAAATAGTAGGGGAGACCAGAGTGCGCATTTGTATTAGGAGGAATGAAGGTATATCCAGAATACATACTAGTATACTGCATGTTTGCACCTTTGTTTGTTATTCTCAGAGTAATGCATTACTTGAAAGATAGATCAGAGGCCACTCAGTCATTCCCAGTGGCAGACCATTGCCATTGAAACCCTGGCGGTCCTTGTGAAAAACGTGTTCAGTCCTCAAAGGCCGCCATGGTTTATTGCCTTTGCAATGCATGCTGGAGCCATTTTGAACCAATAATATCTACCATAATGGTGAACAACCCACTGGTGTGGTGGAATGGATTTGGTGGCAGGCAACCAAATCATAAATTAGCACATTACTGTTTTGTACCACTAGTTGATTTTTTCACAGCATAAAAAAGGGAGCAATATGGAAGGGATACAGAATTCAGACACTCAGAAAAGGCCATAGGCTGTTGCTATCACATGGAATGATGAGAGGGATATTTGACTTGTCTGTGTCTTCCAATATTGTTCTTTCACAGATGTCTGAGAGATAACACATGGTAAAATTCGCCTTTAGCATAGAATTGGGTCTCCATGACGTTTAACTCGTTTAAGGGACCTCCAGTGTACAGAATAAAACAGTTTTCTTTTAACAAGCAGTGCATCTCTAACAATCACCGACAATAGGCATTCTAGAATGTTCTCTTATTTGATGATGATGTTAGCTTAGGGTTCGAGATGTATTGCCACATCATTCTCTGCATGGCCCCTTTAAACAGTGACAATTTCAAAGGCATTTTGAGAAATGAAGCGTGGAATTCGTAATTTTCTTTAACGTGTCACCTTTCGTCAGTAGTGCGTTCATTGTCGGCCAGCACACTTCACATTTCTATTTACAGGGCAAGCCAACACCCACTGGCTATATTCCGTGCCTGGGGAAAGAAATGCGTCACGGGCACTTTCAGTGCACGAGAAGGCGTAGGCGACATTGTTTTGTGGGCGTGGCTGAGGGCCTCACCCGAATGAGCCACACAATGAGGTCCAGCTGATTTCAGAGCACAATGCAAGCCGCGGCACGCTATGGTTGGCTTCCACTGGCCTAGGACAATCTAGAGAAGGCACTTATATGCCTGTGCTCCGTGTGTGCCAACCTTTACTCAAGAGACAGCTCGGGGCATTGTGGGAGGAAAATGAACATGAGCTGTGAATTAGAAAGTGCTCAGTTGGAAAGCTGATGGATGCAGTATACCCAGGTGGGATATTTTGCCTGAAGTGTGAGACATTTTATACTGTCTAGATCATTCGGCCTGTTTTATCCTGTGTACTTCTGTCTCACTTTTTACTCTCTCGAAGGCTGAGAAGAATATCGGTACGAACCGATTGGGATGAAGTAAGTCAGCGAGAGAGACTATGTGTGTCTCTGCCTATGTGTGTGAAATATTGGCGCATAGAATTGATATTTGACTTCCTGTGGACCTTCAAGAGTCTGTCGTCTTGCTCTGCTACACAAGTGCTTGCATGGCTAGGCTGGAGACCAGCTGCGCACATAGTGCCCACACTCCCAGCGCTTACCCCCCTCTGCGCCCCATAACTCACATACCAAGGAAACCATGAGACAAATTTAGTGGGAAAGCAGTGGTGCAGGTTTATTTTGCACAACAAGTGGAAATAAGGTGGGTCATCTTACGGGCGATCCAATGCGGCAGCCCCTCGCCGTCCCGCATGCCTAATGAGCCATTCTTGCACGGCGAGTCGATGCTCTGACGGTGCAGTCCCTTATCACTTTCTTTCGTTCACTCCCGCCCCCCCTGTCAGGGCGGAGCGATGAGGCACACCCCCGGTCGGTTCAGGCCCCCCGACCGCCCGAAGGACTAACGGGGCGCCGACGCTGTTCGCTGGAACCCCCTCGGCTCCAGGTTCTTGGCTCAGGCACCCCTACTGTGCCAGGCAGAGGTCTTGACTGTGTCCTTCTGCCGCAGAGGTACCCCTACTGTCCATCTGCCTCCAGATCGCCCTGTGACTCCGCCTGCAACACAAATTTAGACCATTAACAGTTCCAACATGCCTGCCTGCCGCTCTGCCGCTGGGTCTGGGTCAGGGAGGGAACAGCGCAGAGCAGCCAGGAGCGCGACGGCAAGAAAGGCCGAGCCTTGCTGCCGCGCCAGATTTAAACCCCTGTAGGGGGCCGCCCTTCGCACCTGGCGGCCCGCGCCCATAGGACAGCATGAAGGGGGGCGGGCCAGAGCTGGCGTGCGCGCGGAATGTGGGACTAGGGTGCTGTCTTCGCTTAGCTCCCCTTCGCGTCGCGCGGCCAGCGGCATAGTGCCCACACTCCCAGCGCTTACCCCCCTCTGCGCCCCATAACTCACATACCAAGGAAACCATGAGACAAAATTAGTGGGAAAGCAGTGGTGCAGGTTTATTTTGCACAACAAGTGGAAATAAGGTGGGTCATCTTACGGGCGATCCAATGCGGCAGCCCCTCGCCGTCCCGCATGCCTAATGAGCCATTCTTGCACGGCGAGTCGATGCTCTGACGGTGCAGTCCCTTATCACTTTCTTTCGTTCACTCCCGCCCCCCCTGTCAGGGCGGAGCGATGAGGCACACCCCCGGTCGGTTCAGGCCCCCCGACCGCCCGAAGGACTAACGGGGCGCCGACGCTGTTCGCTGGAACCCCCTCGGCTCCAGGTTCTTGGCTCAGGCACCCCTACTGTGCCAGGCAGAGGTCTTGACTGTGTCCTTCTGCCGCAGAGGTACTCCTACTGTCCATCTGCCTCCAGATCGCCCTGTACTCCGCCACAGCTCTGGTGTGTCTCTGCCTATGTGTGTGAAATATTGGCGCATAGAATTGATATTTGACTTCCTGTGGACCTTCAAGAGTCTGTCGTCTTGCTCTGCTACACAAGTGCTTGCATGGCTAGGCTGGAGACCAGCTGCGCACAGAGCTGGATTTCTGTTTCGTACAGTCCTCGGATGTAACTACTAAATGTCAACAGCTGCTCTTTTTATCTCATGAGAGACAATACGTGGGTTCTTGTCATACCTCTGTGAGGAGCATTTGTCTCTGAAAGGACAGACTAGCCAGCTTCCATTTCGCCTGTAGGTGCGGATACAACCAGGAGCAGCTGTTAATGTTATCCCCCATTGCTCTATTTACTCACAACTTTCCTCGTAGGTCTGACTTTTGCCACAAAGAAGAGGACAGGGCATTATACCATCTTCTTCACTGACGCAGGAAAGTATTCATGTTTTGGGTGTGGCCAGTAGGCCTAGGATAGTGGAAGGCTTTGATGCTTCGGATGATGTGTCTCTTAGGGTACCTGGCTTAGCAATACTTTAAACAGCACCCAACTAGGAGTAGCTGGCCCGGGAAGGTAAACTAGGCAATTGCGTAGGATGCCAATGTAGGTGGTACACCAAATTTGTGAGAAAAAATATAAAACATTTAAAATAAGAACTAAATTAGGAGGATCCAATTGCGTGGTTCGACTGGGGTGCTCCTTACAATTTTAGGTGCGCTCCTGTCCAGAATATGAAACTGCAGAAAAAAGGCACATCTACTCCTTCGGGACTATCGTACAACATCTCCTAGGCGCCCCTGATATAGCTTTGACGTATATGACACAACATCATACAAACCTAAATATGGAGGCTGCCTCATGCTTGGCAGGCATCTTACTTTTATTGAGGGTGTACAAGCCAGTAAAACCCTGCTGGACACCTGAAATGGCGTGTGATACTCCTAAGTATTCTCTGTTACCTGTGTTTCTTCATTATTATCTTCATTCTTGTTCAGTTGAAAACCCTTTAGCTTGTTGTCTCATATTTTCACAAAGGGCCTTATGAGGAGAGGGCCCTGGCAGAAGCGATAATTATTGCATCTTCACTTCATCCGATACTAAGAGACTGAGATGTTCAGAATGTAACAGGTCAATTCTTATTGGTATTCCTATGAGGAATAAAATGCATATTTTGGTGCTTCTCACAGAAATCTGCACGTCCCTGTAAATACCGTACTTTTGCCCTTTGTTAAAATCCAGCTGGTTTGAAAGTTAAAGTAAACATCGCACCACTTATAATTGTGATCCCTGCGCAAAAGAGGTAGTTGCAAGTGATTAGGAAGCCAAGACTAATAATGTGAGCCAAAGGCAAGGAAATCAAGAAACAATAAACTGTGTGTCAGCCCAACTACTCTCTCAAAAGCAAAGGGAAAACTGGATGAGGGAAGGAGACAGTGGCGTAGCTAGCGCTTTTGCCGCCTGGGGCGATCCCTGAATTTGCCACTCAGGGACGGCCTGTGGAGGTAAGAGTGGGTGGAGGTGATGGTGTGGGGGTGACAGACGACGAGTGTGGGGTGGCAACAGACGATGATGAACGGGTGGGGGTGACAGAACCAGAGAGAGAAAACTTACCTTGCGCTTGCCACAGCCCCCAAAGAAGTGCCACACCTCCCCCCAGCTACGACACTAGAAGGAGACATCAGTGAACATATTATATATTCCTCCAAGAATGGGAGGAGAGGACCAGCGTGACAATTTTAGAATTATCACCCAGAACATCATTGTTTACATCACATGCTGCTGCAGCAGAAAACCCAAGCACCATCAGGACTCTACTGCTTGGAAGAGACATTTGACATGGTGGTGAAATGTAGACACCAAATAAAATATAACATTGCATAAAGCTTTCCTTTGTCAAATGAACTCTATGGATCTTACATAGGTCGCCTTCTTTCTACCCAAAGTTCAACTGACACTCTAAGGCCGGCTGCTCCAGAGGGAAGGGAGGTCTCATCTGTGGCTCCCTGTCTGCCGTTCTAGGTAGAGAGCACACACCTCCTTCTGTAGCCTGTTGTTTCTCTGTCACTATACTCGCTTCGCCGCTGCACTGGGAGGAAAGCTGAAGGCTGCAAACATGGACGGCCAATGTGACCCTGCCGCATATACCGATGACCAGTGTGCATCATGCCAATTCCCTCTCACTGCATTCCTGTCTCTGTATCCTCTAGCTTCACCGTTCCCTCATTTATCTCAGCTAGAGAAGAGGCAGGCTGGCTATATGTAGTGTACCAGAGAAACGGATAGGGAGAGAGGTGGGAGAAGCCGATGACCCTTCAACTCTCACATGGCAGGTGCTCTAGCTACTCAAGATGTTGTGGTCCAGGGTAGGACTGGGACAGAAAATAGGTTTTGGTACCAAAATATAAATGGCCTCCATTAGTGAATTAGAAAGCAAAAAAAATGGCCCATGTTAGCACATTGGGAAAGTTTTGAACTTACATGCTATTTAAGTGTTTTGCAAGGTATGGAAGCCTGCATGGATTTAAGCTTGCAGTAGGCAATGTTTTTTTTAATATCGGGGAAATCAAAAGTAAAAACAGAAAAGGCTCAGTAGATCATAAATAGGGCTCCCGGTTTTATCGTATTTATTTTTTTGACATTTCCGTCTGTATTTATCCATATTTATTTTTTGTTAATTTTATCTGTATTTATCCATATTTATTTTGGGTTTTGTGGAAAAATTAAGCTGAAATTAGTATATTTCCATATGCATTTAACCGATAAATTCGCACTCATGCTTGAATCTCTGCCAGGTTTCAATGCTGTTAATACCGCAGAAGATAAATCAATGCACTTTGATGAAAATATGCTCATTTCAGTAACAACCTTGTGCATATCTACTGGTGTTAAAGTCTCTTTACTAAAATTCCTTTCTTTTTGAATCCTATCAACTATCAATTCACACAGCTATTGGCTTGGCAGTCATGGCAGACAGTATTTAGAATTATTCAAAAAGCAACCCAATTTCCGTTTTTATCCACATTTAAAAATGAATACAGACAAGAAAATAAATGTTTTCTGTCTGTATTTATCGGTAAAAATCAGCAAAAACGGAGAACAGGGAGCCTTAATCATAAAGCAGGCCCACAAACACCCCATAACACGGCCCGCACACTGACCTGTCAGGCAGAGGCGCAACTCGAGCCAAATTTCAGGTTGGGGCTAAGTAAAAAGTTTGGGGGGCGGAGGGCTAACTCTTGCAACAATAGGCAGAAGGGGTGAAAAAACAATAAAGCTGTATTAACAAGCAAATGGTCGTTTGAAGACCTGTGAAGTACTCAGGTGTGGCTGTGTGTGTGCCCGGGAAGCTGTCTCAGCCCGGGCTGCCACACACGACAGGGGGGCCTGATGGCCTTTGAGCCCAATGGACGTTGCGTGCCTGCTGTCAGGCCAGCCTACCAGGCACTGCCTGATGCCTTATAGGCTGGGCCACTGTATGATGTGATTGTGCAGCCACTGTCTTTTTGGATAATTATACATTTGCTGCTTTTGCCACACAATCTATCATCTGCTGCATAATTTACAGATTTATTAAAAACATTTTGTTTCTAGCTCAAACTGTTCAAAAGTTACTAAAAATGCAGCGATACGTTGCAGTGCAGAAGTAGGCCCTTTGCAAAGGTTGCCTGGTGACCTTTCTGTTGCTTATTGCTATATTTGGGTGCTGCACTGATAGTAATGAAGTGCAACCAATGTCCAGACAGTGCTAACGAGTGTAAAATGGCAAAATAACGAAGTAATGCTATCACAAAATGTGTCACATGACGCTGCATAAAGTAGCTTTTCTTGCCACGTTTTTTCTCAACCCTGCCGCATTATTTGGCCCTCCCCTGGTGCATGAAACCAGAGTCCCTGCCTATAGGCCAGTCTAACCCTGCTATGGCCTAAGGAGAGTATGTCTGATGACATGACGACTGCCGCTAACTTGGTGAGAGAGTTCGCTGTGTGTTTGTGAAGCTTTATAAAAAATATTTAATGGTTGTCAATTTCTTGTTTTTTTTATTTCATATTATTTCCAGGGCTTTTAGTCTGTCTTCCGTGCTTTGCTTTTTTAACGCCTCTGTAGGAGAAGACAGGTTTTCAATAGCAGGGTCCTCCAATACCCAATGAGTAATCTGCTCTGCTCACACTAAGCAAACAAGCCAGAGCGCATAAGAGCAGCCTCCGACAGGAAATGAAGGCCGGAGGCCTCAGTAACCTGGCGCCCATTGTCCGCGTGCGTGGCGTGTTTGAGTTTCCATCATGAAATAATGCATCAACGTCGTGCTGGGAGTCTGTGAAGGCAGGGCGCAGCCCACCGTGTTCTCATCTGTTCCACACACAAATCACATGCACTGACAGGCAACACAATAAAGGGCTCCGTACAGGGAGCACAAACAGTGCCCAGACGGCACCTTTCAAGAATGACCCGCCTGGCATTCTTTGGTAACCTTACTCCTCTGGAGCCCAAACAATCACAGGAATAGGTCCTGTTTGCTTCTTATGTACAAATTAGATTGGGAGCGCTGCAGCATGCAAGGTTTTGGTCAAACCCTTAACATGCCCCATAGATACTATGATAATAGCCCATGGACCCTATGGAATGAACATTTGGGATATGCTAAATGACAATGTTTTGGAATTTGTATTTTTAACTGAAATCTGGCTTAATGCCCCAATATATTCATGGCAATTGCAGAGGGTTACTGTATCGCCCATGTGGATCAGTTGGGAAGGCAAGGCAGTGTGATTGCTATAATTTGCTGGTCCAAATTTGTTGGCACCACCACTAAAGCAGAGTGTTTGGAAATAGCAGAGGGATTAAACTTTTGCCTAAAAGTATCAGACAATTTCTCCTTCTGAAGTGTCCTATTCTACCGCCCTCCTAAATCGTCTCCAACATTTCTAGAACTGTTCACAAATGCAATACTTATAATATTCAAACTTTCTAGTAGGCCTAGGTGGAGGCTGCAGAGTCGTGCTACACGGAGCTCCACAAAGTGCCAAAAAACACTCTTCCACGCTAAGCGGGGTTCCATGAGCGTCAGAGTCCAGTACGATGCGCTATTCACGCTGAATTTTAGTAGCAGGAGCTTCTCTCGCGCTGTCAGATCTGTGTGCACTGCATAACACGGAGAGCCATAGGGCGCTGCTTCTTTCTGCCACTTGAGTAGACTTTCTACTCGAACCGCAGGTTCCTCAATGCGAGCGGCAGCTTACTCCACCCAAGTGGCAGCTTTCTCAACGTGAGTGGTAGCAACTTGCCTTGATTGCCCGCATTCAGAAATCTCGCTTGGAGGTGGTTAAGCGCTCGATTTCTCTCGCTCTCCAACTTAAAATTGGCAAGACGAGCTAAAGAAAAGACAACGGTTTTTTGGAACTCCGCGAGCAGGCAAAACACAGTTGGTGAAGTGGAATTCTTCACCCACCCCTACTTTATAGTACCTGGAGACTTTAATTTGCATGTGGAGGATCCTGGCAGTAGACTAGCAAGCAGTTTAGGGAATCTATGGCCGATCTCAATTTAGTGAAACTAGTCAAAGGCCCAACTCAGAAATGTGGGCATACCCATTATCAGATTTTCAATAATCCATATGCAAATCAGTCTTGACCCTGTGCCTCATGGGATCACTCCAGCCCGAACTTCCAAGCTATGTCCTCCCTGGACCTGAAACAAGCATCCTGGGACTGGTTTTGGGGCATCACCCCTCATCAGCCAGGCTAACTTGAATTCAGTGGTGCAGTGAGCATGGGACCCACGTCTGGGCATACCCTTACCACTTAGTGCGACAAATGCAAAAGGAACAGTTGATGGACGGAACAATGCAAACATTCACTCCCAGTCACAAAGATCTGGGTTTAATCCGGTCCTAGGATGCTTGTTTCCAGTCCAGGGAGGACCTGGCCTGGCAGATCGGGCTGGACTGTTTCCATTGAGCGCAGGGTCAAGACTGATGTGCATATGGCTAGGTTCAACCTGGAATGGCATGGGGAGCAAAAAAACAATGAATTTGGGGCCAGATCTCTGTACTGGGGTGAATGTATGACATTGCGCTGCATTCTGTCCATCAATTGTTCTTTTTGCATTTGTCACCCCGAGTGGAACGGGTATGCCCAGATGTGGGTCCTGTGCTCTCCATGCCACTGGACTCAAGCTATCCTGGCTGATGAGGGATGAAACCCCGAAACCAGTCTTAGGATGCTCGTTTCCATTCCAGGGAGAACCTGGCCTGGCAGTTCGGCCTGGACTGTTCCCATTGGGTGCAGATTCAAGACTGATTTGCATATGGCTGGGCTGAAACTGGAATGGCATGGGGAGGAAACAACTAATGTATTTAGGCCCAGATCTTTGTACTTTGTAAGGGGGTGAATGTATGACATTGTTCTGTATTCTCTCCATCAATTGTTCTTTTTGCATTTTTCACCCCCTAAAAATAGGCACAAGGAAGAGAAGTGTGTCCTCTGCAGCACGGTTCTCTTGCAGTCTTCAGGCAGTAAAACTAAGATGTAAACAGCTTGAAAGGATCTGGAGACTGAATTATGATATTGAGAATAAGTGGACATATAAAGCTGCTCTTAAGCAGTTTCGTAAAAATATTTTAAAAATCTCAAATTGATTTTTTTGTCAAGCACCAGCGAACAGTTTTAAAATAAATTGTTCAAGCATTCTTGAATCCGGAGGCTAACAAACATATTATTCCAGCCTTTCAGCTGTTGGCTGAAGACCTATATATGTTTTTTATGACAAAGTGAAAACATTTGCTCTAATTTTTATAGGATTTAGGATTTTTCGTCTTTAAGGTCAAATTCGGACCTTAGGTACGAAATGGAAGGCTCACTGCTTCAGTCCTTTGAGAGGATTACTTTGGCTGAATCTAAACGCATTATCCAAAAAGTTAAATCTAGATCGTCTTTTGATGTTTTTCCACCTACTATCATGTCTCGGGTGGTTGCCTCCATCAATTTACAAAATTACGCCATTTTTAATTTATCTTTGGAATTGGGTAGCATGCCAAAAATTTGGAAAAGATTGCTCAAGAAAAAAAACCAATTCCGATCCTTTTATCTTGAGTAAATATAGGCCTATCTACTTTCCCCTGTGCTGGGGATGATGCTGGAAACGCTGGTAAACTGCCAGATTACCAGTCACATTGAAAGGAATGACATCCTTCACTCTTCTCAGACTGGCTTCTATTCGGACTTCAGCACAGAGTTTGCCCTCATCTAGGTCACCAAGTATATTAGATGTAATCTGGACCTAGGAAGAAAAGCGGTGGTCATTCTATTAGATTTGTCCGCCCCATTTGATATGGTGTCACACGAAGTACTCCTGCTAAAACTGGAGAAGGCAGGAACTGTTGGCAGGACTCAGAATTGTCTCCAACCGTATCTATCTGATAAGCAGAAAGCAGTCTCACTATTAAGCCCAACCCAGTTTAACATCCATATGGCCACACTAGTGCTGATAGCACAAAGTTAGGGTTTGATTATCGTATTTTGTGCAGATGATGCACAGCTTATGCTGGCATTCCGACAGCTTGATGATACTGTGGTTGGTATGTTTTAGGGTTGTCTTACTGCAGTCGCCGGTTGAATGCACTGTAGTTGTCTACTGCTTAATTCAGACAAATTTGAAATCTTAGTTTTTGGCGCACTTTCCCTGGTTGACTCCACAAGACCCCTAAATCAGTAGACTTTGATCTACTGATTTAGGGGTAGCTCCCCCTCCAAAATCCGTTGCCAGGACAAGTATCCTAGGACCGGTTCACCCCTCTCCAGCCAGGATAGCTTGACTCCAGTGGCGTAGTGAGCTAGTGCTCTCCATGCCACTGGAGTCAAGCTATCCTGGCTGATGAGGGCTGAAAGCCCGAAACCGGTCCTAGGATGCTTGTTTCCAGTCCAGGGAGGACCGGCCTGGCAGTTCAGGCTGGACTGGTCCCATTGGGCGCAGGGTCAAGACTGATTTGCATATGGCTGGGTCCAAACTGGAAAGGCATGGTAAACAAAAAAACAATGGATTTAGGCCCAGATCTCTGTACTGGGATGAATGTATGACATTGTTCTGCATTCTGTCCATCAATTGTTGTTTTTGCATTTGGCATCCCGAGTGGGACAGGTATGCCCAGACGTGGGTCCCGTGCTCTCCATGCCACTGGAGTCAAGCTATCCTGGCTGAAGAGGGGTGAAAAACTGAAACCAGTCCTAGGATGCTTGTTTTCAGTCCAGGGAGGACCTGGCCTGGCAGTTCGGGCTGGACTATTGCCATTGATCACAGGGTCAAGACTGATTTCCATATGGCTGGGTTCAAACTGGAATGGCATGGTGAGAAAAAAACCAATGGATTTAGGCCCAGATCTCTGTCCTGGGGTGAATGTATGACATTGTTCTGCGTTCTATCCATCAATTGTTGTTTTTGTAAATGGACATGTTCAGGCAGAAACAATTCAGGTCAAATGAATCTGGAAACAGATAAAATGACCACAATAAATGAATTAAACAGAATCAACAGAATAGTTATCTCAGTTGGTATCTTTATCACATTTAAAGAAATTTCCATGGCAAATTAATTTACGATTTATAGAATTTTTATAAGCATTAATAAAGCTGTACAAATCAAGTTTAAAAGGAAATTCTTCCTTGGCCAAGGGAGTTTGTATTATGAGAAATTAGTCTTTTAAAGCATATAACCCTCATACAAACCCTACAGTTCAGAAATCACCAAAATGACCAGTTCCAGTTCATGAACAGGTTTGTCTGCCCCTGTCCGCACTGCCGAATAAAATGGCACAGCTGTTGCTGCAACATTTTCCAGCCGGAAAGGTTCTACTTACGCAAGCCTACCAGCTAGCAGCAAACGCAGTAATATTTCTCAGTTCGCATTAGTTTCTGGAAGTTCAAATCATCAGTCTCTGTACCACGAGGTGGATGGAAAAAGGTGGGCAAGATAGGACTCACCTCTGTCTGCACTTTAGGCAATTATACTCCATTGATATCTGGTTGACACCCCTTGACATCACCAATTTGTTTGGACCATTCTGCCCCATTGGTCAGTTTCGGTAGGATGAGGTGATGTAGTAGGTAAAGTATACAAATCCGGAAGATTAAGTAATACATTACTTTGCATTTTCCATAAGACCACTGATTTTTATTCATCCAATTGGTTATGACATCTAGAAAGTAGGTGAATCTATGCTCTCATCTTTTGTCCGTCCTTTCACAAGCATAAACTCTAGGAAGTATCAAATTTGTTGCAAGTCCGGTCAAGTAAGCTACAAGCTTGAAAGGAATTATTGAGTGTTAGAGCAGAAGTAGAAACTTTATGAAAAGTTCTCATAGGTTTCAAACTATTCAGTTCATTAGTTCACGCTAGGGAGGCAAAGAAGTTTTGAGGCCTAAATGAAATGCACCTTATGCGAGCTGAGTTGTGCTAAAATATGAATTTCCCATTATTGAATGCAATCTGTTAGTTCCTCACTTATGTCAATTAATAATTGCATTGACGGGGGGAATGGCTAGGCAAGATGGCTGGGTGGACGTAATCCACTCCAGCTCCGGAATCCGGAACTGATCGGAGAGCGTTGCCCTCAGACTAGAACTTCCAAACTTACTTGACCGGGTCCAGGACAGCTGTGTGATGAGTGTCCATAGACAAGAGGATACCACAGCAAGTGACAGAAAGTGAGCCATTTGGATCGCAGCCCGGAGCCGTATGAGGAGCCAAGATGGTGTCAGTGGCGGCACCTGCAGGAGGCCTGGAGTGCGAGTAAGCCAGAGAGACCGTCACAACAACCAAACGGAAAGCGGAGACACCAGCGAGCCCTCGGCGGGTGTGGAGCGGCAGGAGGGGTGAGCCTGGCAAGGATTTTTTCCTTGTGGCGCCATGCTCAAGTGCTTGAGGGGACGCCCGGCTCATGATTGCAGCTCCGTGCTGGGGAAGAGCCCGTCCAGAGCTCTGATGAGACAGAGGTAAGCGGGGCCCACGAGAGCATTGGGACAAAGTGCATGCGGGAGTGGCCCGGGAGGGTACCCCCGCGGATCGGCTCACACCAGGGCTGGAAGCGCCTGGGCCCTATTTTGGTCTGAAAATTAATTCCTGACTTTACGATGGCGCCCGCAACGTAACAGCCTTGAAGCAATGGGGTCATTGGTCTCCTGGATAGAGGAACAGAAACATGATTAGGTGACCAGTGGAGACTGCCTGACTCCTTACCTTAAACAACAAGAGTGCTGACTACGGCAAAGTGAGTCTCAGAGTCACTCCATATGCCTGACATTAAGATGGGCGCCTCGAGCTACATATAGTGCATTGTCCTATTGATTCAGCCCATACACATCAGACGGACAGTAATACATACTTTTTCTCTGCAAAGGGGCCTCAAACCAGAGGGGAAGTAACCTGCCCCAGCGAGGAGGGCACTCTGAGCTGCCCATATGCCACCGAAAAAAGCGACGAATAAGGTCTGCACATACTTCATAGCAACAGAGAGGAGAAAAGTACAGGATGAAGGGGGACAGACAAACACAATGGCACTCACTAGAGAGGACTTGATGGCCTTGCTCTGAGACTTTAAGTCTGAACTATGCGCAGAAATCAAGCATAGAACAATTGAAGATGGACCTCTCCGAATGCATGTCAGCCCTCCAGCAAGATGTGGACACTGTGGGCTCCCAAGTCCTTGAAATAGATGAGCACTCCTAAGAACTGGACACTCGCACTATCAGGATGCAGGAAAAGCAACAAGAGCTCTAGCTGTGTTAGGACCCGGAGCTCTTAGGGCATGTTCTGAGTGTGTTGTATGGTGATTTTTGCCTAACAAGGACTACAAGTCCCAGGATGCTTTGAGGCGTTCTGCAGAAGACCATGTACCTCGTGCACCAATCAGATGCCGACTGGGTGGTTCTTATGCCTCCTTCCTCCTACCGGCGGTGCTTGGTTTTCTATTGTGGATTCCTGCCTGGGTCCCGACCCTAGTAACGTTGTTACAATCCTTGCTCCCGAGAACTGGTTCGTGTTTTTTCCTCCTCACTGCTTCAGAGCCTCGCGCGGCCGCGCGGGCTCTTGTGACCTACTCTGTCATCCTCTCTCCAAGCGGCATTGTGCAAGAACCCCTCGCCGTGGTGAACACCGGAATTGGAACCGCTCTTCATTTCCCGTTGATAGCGGATCACAGGTGTGGCGTTCCTAGGCATTACCTTGTCCTGTGGATCTCCGCTGCGCCCCAGCTCCCCCTTACCGGATACTGTGGTAAACTGCAGTGGTTTCTCGGCGTGTCGGTTAGCTGACAAGACAATTGCCGATGGATTTTTCTTTTCTTCAAACCCTTCCATTATTTTGATCAAAGGACGTCGAGTGCTATCGTCCGGCTGCTGCTCCTTGGTGGGAAACGCCTGGGAACAGAACTACTGGAGTGAACTTTGTTTTGTTTGCCTTGCTGACTCGGTGCGGAGGATCGCGACCCTGCTATACATTTTCTTTTGAACTCTTCGAGTTGGGAAGTGTTCGAGACTGTGTTTGGAACTTTCTTTTCTTCCGTGGAATCTTTCATTTGGCAAGAGAGACCTAAGTATCTACCCTTCTTTTTGGTTCGTATTTTTATTTTACCTTGTGGATACCTTTTGGGTGCGATACAAACTTTGGGCAGGTAAGAGCCTTGCAGCACACTCAGTACAGAAAACATAGGTTATCTCTTCCTTGTTCCCTTTTGTAGTGTACTAAGAAATCTGTTGTATGTGTGTTTTCTTCTCTCCCCTGCAGACTGCGGCTTCCTATTCGTATACAACTTCTGAGTGCCCTGTCTTCACACTAGGAGACCTAAGGGTTTTAGGTCTCTCTCTTTTTTGGCGCCTCCGCCCGCCCTGTGTGTGCTTACTAACAGCAGGGTGTGTGGTGTCGTGGGAAACAGAGGGGGACACTGTCTACACTTCTGAGGAGCTGGTTTCTGCCTGGAGCCTGCTGATCGCCCGACAGAAAACCAAGCACACGTTTATCTCTCCTCCCGAGTGTAGACAGTCATGGACGACACAGTCATGCTGGGAGAGACAGATGAGATAACCTTAAGAGACTTAGCTACCACAGTGGTGAATTTACAAACCGAACTAAAATTGATGAGGAACGAAAACCAGAGGTTAATGGCCGAAAACACTAGACTGATAGAAGCAAGTAAAACTCCCGAGTTACAAGCTAGACATAAACGAAGCTATATACACCCTTCTCATTTTCAAATGCCTAGTGTTAGTACCCCTGGGGTCTCTCCTACGCCTGCCCCATCCACCTCTCCTGTTCAAGTTACAGTAGTCACCCCACCTCAAACACCATTAGCGATGCCAGAAAGATTTAGCGGAGATAGTCAGAAATTCAAGGTGTTCATGAATCAATGTCACCTGATGTTTTTGTGTAAAGCCTCCTCATTCCCTGATGACGCGGCGAAGATTGCTTTTATTATTTCCTATTTAAGTGGGAACGCCGCATCATGGGCGGTGGCACTGGTCGAGAATGACGATCCTGTTTTATACAATCTCACCCTATTTAAGGAGCGGATGAAAAGCCTTTTTTCTAGGCATACGTATATGCAGGCAAGTGATAACGAGCTCCTTAATTTGCGACAGGGCTCAAAAGATTTGTTGTCCTATATCACCGCCTTCAACCGCTTGGTGACAGAGACCCACTGGCCTGACGATAAGAGAACTTCATTGTTTTACAGAGGGCTGAAAGACGAACTCAAAGACATCTTATCGCAAATGGTGGATCCCCCTGAAAACTGTTCTGAGTTCATTGACCTAGTGGTCAAATTGGATCACAGACTGGCTGAGAGAAAGGGTGAAAAAACTCGCAGTGATCTCCCTAAATTCCTGATAACTAAACCTGAAAAGAGAGAACCCAAAGACACAAGTGAACCCATGCAGATAGGAGGGATACGTGGCCCCCTAACACCCGAAGAAAAAGAAAAACAACGTAAGTTGAATCTCTGTTTATACTGCGGAAAGGCTGGCCATTTTGCCCGAGAATGTCCGGTAAAACCAAAAGGCTCCTTGCGAGAAGGGACACCTAAATACACAAAATCTATGCCGTCGGGAAACTAGTAGACTTGGGGAGTATTGAGGTCGCTCTTCCAAGTCCTTCGCTGTCCCTGACCTCTAAACATGTGGCAAAGGCCTATTCCACCATTCCCAAACCCTTCACCATCTCGGTTGTGTTAGTGTTACCTTCGCAAGGAAGACATTCCATGGCCATTCTTTTGGATTCAGGAGCCACGGGAAATTTCCTGGATATTACCCTAGCCAAATCTCTGGGCATCCAGTTCATTAAGAAAGAGACACCTGAAAATATCAGAGCTGTAGATGGGTCTGCCCTGTCCTCTGGAATGTTAAAATACCACACCCCTGAGATCATTGTGTTGTGTGATAATGGTCATAGCGAATGCATATCATTCGACCTGATTGATACACCCAACTTCGGTGCGATATTAGGAGTACCCTGGCTACAGACCCATAACCCCCATATCGATTGGGTCGCCAGAACTGTTACCCTACGCTCCGCTCACTGTCTTACCCATTGTTACAGAGACATCAACCACTGGCATACTCCGGTGTATTGTTCGGCCACCACGATTGATGGGGCTACGTTACCCTCTGAATACCTACAATACTCTGACGTTTTTGATGATGTGAAAGCAGTAGCTTTACCGCCACATCGTCCCTACGATTGTAGGATAGATCTCGTACCTGCCGCTGATTTACCTGTTAGCCGCATTTATGCGCTTACGGAGACAGAGACTAAATACCTACAAGATTATCTGCAGGACATGTTGGCAAAGGGATTTATCAGTCATTCCACCTCTCCAGTGTCATCCCCCATTTTTTTTATACCCAAACGGGAAGGGGGACTACGGGCTTGCCTGGACTACAGGGTGTTGAACAAAGCAACTGTAAAGAACAAATACCCTCTCCCCCTCATTTCCACACTACTCGATCAGGTTAGGAAGGCCACCATTTTTACCAAACTTGATTTAAGAGGAGCCTACCACCTTATCAGAGTCAAAAGAGGGGACGAATGGAAAACAGCCTTTAGGACAAAATTTGGGCTATATGAGTATAACGTCATGCCCTCTGGGCTGTGTAATGCTCCCGCAGCATTCCAATTCTTTATAAATGAGATACTGCGGGAATATTTGGACCTCTTTGTCATCGTGTATATCGATGATATACTGATATACTCCTCTAATGAGTCTGAACATGTGTCTCATGTACAAGCCATATTAGGAAAACTACAAGAACACCACCTATTTGCTAAACTCGATAAGTGCATCTTTCATACGCACAGTGTAGCCTTTTTAGGGTTCATCATCTCCCCTAAGGGAATACATATGGATCCTGCCAAAATATCTGCTATCCTAGAATGGGCAAGTCCGAAGTCGGTGAAGGAAATTCAATCCTTCTTAGGATTTGCAAACTTCTATAGAAGGTTTGTGGACCACTTTTCTGACCTAGTAGCACCCATCACTCGCTTGCTTAAAAAGGGGGTTGAGTTCATCTGGGATACGGAAGCAGAAAAAGCCTTTCAGGCCCTTAAAGCCCGTTTCACTTCTGCGCCCATCATGAAACATGCAGACGAAACACAACCCTACTTTCTAGAAGTGGACGCTTCTCAATATGCGGTGGGAGGTGTGTTATCACAACGTGATTGCCTAAAAGGCACTCTCCATCCTGTGGCGTACTTCTCCAAAACCCTGACCCAATCAGAGCAAAACTATACCATCGGAGAAAGGGAACTCCTTGCAATCAAACGGGCCTTCCAAGAGTGGCGTCACTACCTGTTAGGATCCCCCCATGTGATCACTGTCTATTCTGATCATCAGAACCTTCAATATTTTCGCACAGCCAAAGCACTTACACCAAGACAGTTACGTTGGGTCGCCTTTTTTGGGGAATATGATTTTTTGATACACTTTCGACCAGGGATACGACAGGGTAAGGCTGATGCTCTATCCAGGCTAGGAGAGGAGAACAAGTGGGTTCAGGAGAAACCGCTGCCTCTTATTCCAGAGAGTAGAATAGTAGCCTTAGGAGACAAGATCCCTGATTCCCATACCTTCATGGACCAATTAGAACAGGCTTATGCTCCTCTAGATCCGGTCACTGGGTTACAAGATCCAAATAACACCATCGTGGACCATCTGTGGTATCATGACAAGAAACTCTTTTTACCTAACAACGAATTACACCACCTTGTTCTACAATGGTGTCATAACATGCCCTTAGCCGGTCATCCAGGGGAAAACAAGACTAAAAGCCTTTGCCAACGATGGTTTTGGTGGCCACAACTATCGCATGATGTTAAGCAACACGTCAAGGCCTGTTCTACCTGTGCCCGCCAGAAGGCCTCACATTCTGTACCTGCAGGGTTATTGCAACCTCTTGCCGTGCCCAACAGCCCCTGGACTACCCTTAGTATGGACTTCATCACCGACTTGCCTAACGTTCATGGGTACACCACAATCCTGGTTGTTGTAGATCTGTTATCCAAGATGGCCCATTTCGTCCCCCTAAAAAAGATCCCCTCAGCTGTGGATCTAGCAGATGTATTCATCAAAGAAATAGTCCGGTTACATGGATTGCCCTCTGTTATAGTATCAGATCGAGGTCCCCAGTTTATCTCCAGATTTTGGCAAGGGTTATGTAAATCCCTCTACATTGATCATAGGTTATCTTCCTCCTATCATCCCCAGACCGATGGTCAAACCGAAAGGACAAACCAAACCTTAGAGCAGTACCTCAGGTGTCTTATAACTACTACATGTCAGGATTGGGTACAAGCTCTGCCTCTTGCAGAATTCGCATACAATAATTCTACCCACACAGCCTCCAAGATCTCTCCGTTCTTTTTTACCACTGGGTATCATCCCAAAATACTACCTCTTGAAGTACTCCCTTCTGACACACTAAATCCTGCGGTTCTTGACCACCACCAAACACTGTTACAGATATGGGAGCAGGCGACAAAGGAACTAACAAAGGCTAAAGAGCTAATGAAGGCCCAAGCGGACAAACATCGAAGACCTGCTCCCGTTTATGCAGTGGGTGATAGGGTTTGGTTATCGTCAAAGAACCTAAGAATAGAAGGGCCGCGTAAGTTACAACCCCGCTACCTTGGGCCTTTTGAAGTACTTAAAGTCATCTCTCCTGTTGCCCTCAAATTGGTGCTGCCCCCCGAGATGCAAATACATCCTGTTTTTCATACTTCCCTTCTTAAACCCTATGTGGCCCCAATACTCCCTGAACCTCCTCCACCCCCTGTTATGGTTGAAGGTGAAAGCGAATATGAAGTACGGCGGGTGTTAGACTCACGTAGACACAGAGGTAGACTCCAGTATCTCATTGATTGGGTGGGTTATCCGCCAGAGGACAGGACCTGGGAACCTGCCGAACACATTCATGCCCCTAGACTGGTGCGTAGATTCCATGCGCTCAATTCCTCCAAACCTAGACCCGTGAGAAGGCCTTTAGGGGGGGGTACTGTTAGGACCCGGAGCTCTTAGGGCATGTTCTGAGTGTGTTGTATGGTGATTTTTGCCTAACAAGGACTACAAGTCCCAGGATGCTTTGAGGCGTTCTGCAGAAGACCATGTACCTCGTGCACCAATCAGATGCCGACTGGGTGGTTCTTATGCCTCCTTCCTCCTACCGGCGGTGCTTGGTTTTCTATTGTGGATTCCTGCCTGGGTCCCGACCCTAGTAACGTTGTTACAATCCTTGCTCCCGAGAACTGGTTCGTGTTTTTTCCTCCTCACTGCTTCAGAGCCTCGCGCGGCCGCGCGGGTTCTTGTGACCTACTCTGTCATCCTCTCTCCAAGCGGCATTGTGCAAGAACCCCTCGCCGTGGTGAACACCGGAATTGGAACCGCTCTTCATTTCCCGTTGATAGCGGATCACAGGTGTGGCGTTCCTAGGCATTACCTTGTCCTGTGGATCTCCGCTGCGCCCCTGCTCCCCCTTACCGGATACTGTGGTAAACTGCAGTGGTTTCTCGGCGTGTCGGTTAGCTGACAAGACAATTGCCGATGGATTTTTCTTTTCTTCAAACCCTTCCATTATTTTGATCAAAAGACGTCGAGTGCTATCGTCCGGCTGCTGCTCCTTGGTGGGAAACGCCTGGGAACAGAACTACTGGAGTGAACTTTGTTTTGTTTGCCTTGCTGACTCGGTGCGGAGTATCGCGACCCTGCTATACATTTTCTTTTGAACTCTTCGAGTTGGGAAGTGTTCGAGACTGTGTTTGGAACTTTCTTTTCTTCCGTGGAATCTTTCATTTGGCAAGAGAGACCTAAGTATCTACCCTTCTTTTTGGTTCGTATTTTTATTTTACCTTGTGGATACCTTTTGGGTGCGATACAAACTTTGGGCAGGTAAGAGCCTTGCAGCACACTCAGTACAGAAAACATAGGTTATCTCTTCCTTGTTCCCTTTTGTAATGTACTAAGAAATCTGTTGTATGTGTGTTTTCTTCTCTCCCCTGCAGACTGCGGCTTCCTATTCGTATACAACTTCTGAGTGCCCTGTCTTCACACTAGGAGACCTAAGGGTTTTAGGTCTCTCTCTTTTTTGGCGCCTCCGCCCGCCCTGTGTGTGCTTACTAACAGCAGGGTGTGTGGTGTCGTGGGAAACAGAGGGGGACACTGTCTACACTTCTGAGGAACTGGTTTCTGCCTGGAGCCTGCTGATCGCCCAACAAGCTGCAGCTGCAACAGTCCTTCCTGAAGGCGGAAGATTTAGATTTAGAAAACAGGCCCTGGAGGGAGAACATCCATATAAGGGACCTGGAGGAGGGTGAAGAGGGACCGTACTTAGGGGCCTTTGTGGAGGGGCTCTTTGCAGAGATCCTGAGTACACACCAGTTGAAGATTGAGATCAATAGGGTACAACGCATAGAAAACCAGCAGATGGGTGATCGTCGACGGACAAGGGATGTCCTTGTCGAGTTGCACTCATTTAAAACAAAAGAAGCGATTCTGCAAGCCGCAAGGAAAAAGGAAGAAACTTCTTTTCAGGGGTACAAATGTCTGCTGATTCAAGATTTGGCACCCTGCACGCTGACACATAGGCAGCAACTCAGGCCGATGAGACCAAACTCTGAGAGGACAACATACGATATAGATGTACATTTCTATTTGATCTCGCCTTTGAACTCAACAACAAACCACAACACATCTCATGCCTAGTAGAGGGCCTTCGCATTTTGCACTTTCCCGTCCCTGAAGATGAAAGCAGCCAAGGCCCTATGAAAGGCTTGGATGTGACAACAAGGCCTAGACAAAAATGGCGCACAATCACAAAAGGGAAGCCCAGCGTAAAAGGAAGGCAGAGAACAGTCAAAACAATGTTCAGGAGGGAGATTCCATCTTGATCTATAGGACAGAGCTACACAGAGACGTAAGATGGCAACAAGCGAAATACTGGCGAAAGAACTCTCACCCCATCGTTATGAATGACTGGACCATAATACAAAAGATTTCTTTCTAACTGTAACTCTATATAAGAAGCATCCGACAGTCGTGGCTCTGGGCGCTGCCCGAGTCTCCCGGTACCATATAATTTCTCTTCGAGACTGAACTGGCTGGGAGCCCGTTGGCTGCCCAGCACAGGGTTTGTGGGGAGCTCAGTTTTTTTTTCTAATTTGGGGGTGGGGAGTACCTGGTGGTGGTGGGACAGGTGGAAATTTGGGCAATCTCTACAGGAGGGAGTGCAGAATCGCTCTTCACTGTTGGCAGTGGTAAATGTAGAAAACAATCAGGGGGGACAAAGGGAGATCAAGGATCAGAAGTGGAGGTCATGGGAAGGAAAGCATACGGAGGTATATAATATGGTCTCAATAGCCTCATGGAACATAAAAGGCTTGAGTTCGCCCCTTAAAAGGCACACAATCTGTAAGTACCTTACTGACCACCAGTTCGGAGTGGTTGTGTTGAAGGAAATGCATCTTAAATCAAGCATTGGCATAGCCAATAGGTCTCGCTTTTGCAGAGGCGTAGCTAGAGCTTGTGGCGCCCGGGGCTATTTCTCAGATTGCCGCCCCTGGGGGGTGGGGTGCTGGGGAAAAAAGACAGCGAGCAATTGAAAGAGGTCTGAGAGACACGTAGTATCGCCGCTAATAGTTACCTCAATCATGCAAGTTACATGCACATACATGACACGGTCCAAGGCTACACAGTTGAATACACCGTTGACTGGCAGTGATTGGCAGTACAAAAGAGAACACACGGACTGCATGATCTATCTGGGGACTCAGAAAAACCGCATGGGACATCCATCAGAGAGCTGCGTGAACAATTACCTGGTAATCCCCTCAGCACAATGCAAACATGCACACACATGACACTGTTCAGGGATACATCATCTACAGCTGACATTAAATTACCATCCATCATCGTCCCGCTATTAAAGCAGTGCACTTTGTGATCTGCATGGTACATGTTCTTTGCAGTAGGCAAATTAACCCTCTGTGCTACCTTTCCAGGAGTCAACCCTTCCACTAGACAAAACTCCGATCTCTCTCTAGGAAGAACATTAATCACCGAAGTTATCATGACATTTTTATTGTTTCTGAACATTTCCAGAGGCCAGGAAGGAGGCAGCAAGTTTTTTTAGGTACCCAGTGCGGCCACACCATTCGCACTGCCCTATCCTGCTCAAGGTTCATTTGACCTCAGTGACAGAGTCACAGTGACTGGATCACTGTTGCTCTAGGGTGTGCTGCTTCGGAGGCCTGCCCACAAGACTGGAGAGGAACTTAAGTATGGATTGTGGTGGACAGGCCTTGAAGGTTAACCCACAATTGACACCACTAGGGTACACCTGCTTGTGCTAAGACATCAAGCCTTCTAAGGTCTAGTGGGGCCTTCTAAGGTCTAGCATGGGACTATGCTCCCTCAGTAGAGTGGTCTGGTCATGAAGGCTGAACCCGGTTCCCCAGTTCCAAATTCGACAGCTGTGGCCATAGTGCCACATCCTCTCCCCCACTGAACACCATACTGCCCCACTGAGAGAAACTCACACTGCCTTCAGCTGCAACCTAATTGTGCCCGCTATAAACACTTGGATGTGGCTCAATTCAAATTATGCACTTGATAAGAGTAATATGCTGCCTAAAAAAAAAGTAAAAGCAAACACTCATAGGGAATGCAAGATTAAGTAAAGCATGTGAAATGTAAGCAGAAACAACATGGTTACCTTAACGATCTCTCACTCACTGTTCAGAAATCAGTGAGTGGTTTTGCCTGGAAAGTTAAGGACATGACTAGAGGGCCCTGAAGGGAACCGTTTCAATGTCCATTGCTTAGGTCCTTACAAAACGTAAGCAGTATGGTTTAAAAAGACCACATTCATAAACATCGTACACAATTTGTTTTCCAATCCACCCATCAACCAGGTATTGAAGTACCTTCAGGAATGGTACACTTCCCCGCCTGGGGACAACAATGCTGTTCAAAGAAAGACGAGAAAACAAAAGTAGAGCTTCACTGGCAAACTCTGTAACGTGAGGCTGATGTATTTGGATATGCATAAAACCAATCTGGCCACTTTGCAACCACTCTGTCTTGCTTTATTTAGTTATGTATTTATTTTTCATATTTAAAACCTTCTATTTCTCGCTTTCCTGCTGCACTTTGGAATAGAAAAATGTCAGAAACAGGGCATTTTCCAAGAGTGTTTTTCTTTTTTGGATCCATTTCACAGGGAAGGAACTAAATGAAAGAAGGAAAGAGAGGTTGTGAACCATTTCTTCAAGTCAGGGTTTTCAGTAAGTGAGGAGCAGTACAGAAAGAGAGGGAATAAAGGGAAGAGAGGGGGGGCAGCTGCCAGCACAAAAAAGAAGAGGACATTGTCCGAGTCCTATTCATTCTCTGTCCGTCCCCGAACGTCCACGAAAGTAAGCCGAGCCTTATTTGAATGCCTTTCTCTGCCCCCAAAATAGTGCCGCCTGGGGCGGACCACCCCCACCGCCGTCCCCTAGCTACGCCACCGCACTTTTGGGACCTTAGAAGTATTCAGTTATACAGCAGAGTATCCTTGGTGCAACAATATCAACTGTTGCATGGCTAATGCTTATAAGGTCCCAAAAGTGAGACATATTGGCTATGCCAGTGCTATTTTTTTTATACCAATTAGGCTCTGGCGTCATGCACAGGCTCACCTCCAGGGTAACTTCTCTCATGCACTGTCTGGGGCCAAGCAGGCAATGTGAGGATCATTGTGCTTGAGGGAAGTGCTATCTCTTTTCTGAAAGCATCACCGTCCACCAATGTAACTGCTGTATTTTCTGCCGAACAAGAACACCCTGAAACCTGTGGGAAGTTGGGAAGCTGAGGCATGAGTTGGTAAGCGCATCCATGACAAAGCCAGGCTAGATAGAAGACCAATTAAAAACATCAAAGATTAAAAGAATTGCCTGATGGAGGCCGTGGAATATATCCAATATTAAAGATGAGGTAGGGATTATAATACAAAATGTTTTATATAAATTGAAGAATCACTCCCTTTCTTACCTATCTTGAAGAAATAATAATTAATCATTTTAACCAGGCGTGCTACAGAGGTAGCACGTTTGTCCTAAACCATGCCTATACAAAAATCTTCCTATCTCGAGATAATTACACTCGACCTCTGTGCACTGTTGCCAATGTTTTTTCAACCTTTCTTTTGAAAACAACTTTATCCAATGTTCATATATAACTATACAATTCTTTGATCAAACCTATTATCAATATTAAACAAAAACACAATTTATTGGACATACACAAAAATTACTTCAAAATTTCAGGTTTTATCCTGGTATTTCAACGGAACATTACAAACATAATATATGTTCTCATAAACAAGTAAACAAAGTTAACAATATTTTCTGTTGGTTTCAGCCTATGCCCAATGCATTTCGAGCCCAATGGGCTCTTCTTCAGGGGCCTGAAAACTAAATGAATACAAGACTTTATTAGCTGTACATTGCTTCAAAAACCTGTTAAGAATCATATTGTAGTACATCCCCACCACTCTGGGTTTACAATGTTTATACAGTGTTTTGTGTGTGAAAATGCATGCAAAAAAACAATAAGTGTGAAAAAGTGTCAGAGAAACGAAAAATTACCACCAGTTATAGTGAAACTCATAAAAAATGACCTACGCCACTTCTAACCTATGCTCCCCGGAGTGACATCACCTTATTGGCGGTACGGTACTCACTCAAAACTCTTTCAACGTTTGAATTCGCGCCGGGATGCCCCCGGGTAAGCTGTGCGCGTTATAAATTTCATATAAATAAATAAATTCCCGTTCCTAGTATGCGCTATAGGAGAAAACAACCTTTGTAACTCCAATACTCATTTGCCTTTTCTAACTTATTGTAAACAAGTGGTATGCTTACCTCTACGTCCGCAGTTTCTCCTCAATATTCAATGTTCCGATTTTAAACCACACAGCTCGCAAGACCTTAAACACGAAAAAACATCATAAATACCCACTTCGTTACCGCCTAACTATGCGATTCCTCCATTTCACCAACAAGAGAAATACTGGCGAAAGAACTCTCACCCCATCGTTATGAATGACGGACCATAATACAAAAGATTTCTTTCTAACTGTAACTCTATATAAGAAGCATCCGACGGTCGTGGCTCTGGGCGCTGCCCGAGTCTCCCGTTACCATATAATTTCTCTTCGAGACTGAACTGGCTGGGAGCCCGTTGGCTGCCCAGCACAGGGTTTGTGGGGAGCTCAGTTTTTTTTTCCTAATTTGCGGGTGGGGAGTACCTGGTGGTGGTGGGACAGATGGAAATTTGGGCAATCTCTACAGGAGGGAGTGCAGAATCGCTCTTCACTGTTGGCAGTGGTAAATGTAGAAAACAATCAGGGGGGACAAGGGAGATCAAGGATCAGAAGAGGAGGTCATGGGAAGGAAAGCATACAGAGGTATATAATATGGTCTCAATAGCCTCATGGAACATAAAAGGCTTGAGTTCGCCCCTTAAAAGGCACACAATCTGTAAGTACCTTACTGACCACCAGTTCGGAGTGGTTGTGTTGAAGGAAATGCATCTTAAATGAAGCGGTGGCATAGCCAATAGGTCTCGCTTTTGCAGAGGCGTAGCTAGAGCTTGTGGCGCCCGGGGCTATTTCTCAGATTGCCGCCCCTGGGGGGTGGGGTGCTGGGGAAAAAAGACAGCGAGCAATTGAAAGAGGTCTGAGAGACACGTAGTATCGCCGCTAATAGTTACCTCAATCATGCAAGTTACATGCACATACATGACACGGTCCAAGGCTACACAGTTGAATACACCGTTGACTGGCAGTGATTGGCAGTACAAAAGAGAACACATGGACTGCATGATCTATCTGGGGACTCAGAAAAACCGCATGTGACATCCATCAGAGATCTGCGTGAACAATTACCTGGTAATCCCCTCAGCACAATGCAAACATGCACACACGTGACACTGTTCAGGGATACATCATCTACAGCTGACGTTAAATTACCATCCATCATCGTCCCGCCATTAAAGCAGTGCACCATGTGATCTGCATGGTACATGTTCTTTGCAGCAGGCAAATTAACCCTCTGTGCTACCTTTCCAGGAGTCAACCCTTCCACTATACAAAACTCCGATCTCTCTCTAGGAAGAACATTAATCACCGAAGTTATCACGAAATGTTTATTGTTTCTGAACATTTCCGGAGGCCAGGAAGGAGGCAGCAAGTTTTTTTAAGTACCCAGTGCGGCCACACCATTCGCACTGCCCTATCCTGCTCAAGGTTCATTTGACCTCAGTGACAGAGTCACAGTGACTGGATCACTGTTGCTCTAGGGTGTGCTGCTTCATAGGCCTGCCCACAAGACTGGAGATGAACTTAAGTATGGATTGTGGTGGACAGGCCTTCAAGGTTAACCCACAATTGACACCACTAGGGTACACCTGCTTGTGCTAAGACATCAAGCCTTCTAAGGTCTAGTGGGGCCTTCTAAGGTCTAGCATGGGAATATGCTCCCTCAGTAGAGTGGTCTGGTCATGAAGGCTGAACCCGGTTCCCCAGTTCCAAATTCGACATCTGTGGCCATAGTGCCACATCCTCTCCCCCACTGAACACCATACTGCCCCACTGAGAGAAACTCACACTGCCTTCAGCTGCAACCTAATTGTGCCCGCTATAAACACTTGGATGTGGCTCAATTCAAATTATGCACTTGATAAGAGTAATATGCTGCCTAAAAAAAAAAGTAAAAGCAAACACTCATAGGGAATGCAAGATTAAGTAAAGCATGTGAAATGTAAGCAGAAACAACATGGTTACCTTATTGATCTCTCACTCACTGTTCAGATATCAGCAAGTGGTTTTGCCTGGAAAGTTAAGGACATGACTAGAGGGCCCTGAAGGGAACCGTTTCAATGTCCATTGCTTAGGTCCTTACAAAACGTAAGCAGTATGGTTTAAAAGACCACATTCATAAACATCGTACACAATTTGTTTTCCAATCCACCCATCAACTAGGTATTGAAGTAGCTCCAGGAATGGTACACTTCCCCACCTGGGGACAACAATGCTGTTCAAAGAAAGACGAGAAAACAAAAGTAGAGCTTCACTGGCAAACTCTGTAACGTGAGGCTGATGTATTTGGATATGCATAAAACCAATCTGGCCACTTTGCAACCACTCTGTCTTGCTTTATTTAGTTATGTATTTATTTTTCATATTTAAAACCTTCTATTTCTCGCCTTCCTGCTGCACTTTGGAATAGAAAAATGTCAGAAAAAGGGCATTTCACAAGAGTGTTTTTCTTTTTTGGATCCATTTCACAGGGAAGCAACTAAATGAAAGAAGGAAAGAGAGGTTGTGAACCATTTCTTCAAGTCAGGGTTTTCAGTAAGTGAGGAGCAATACAGAAAGAGAGGGAATAAAGGGAAGAGAGGGGTGGCAGCTGCCAGCACAAAAAAGAAGAGGACATTGTCCGAGTCCTATTCATTCTCTGCCCGTCCCCGAACGTCCACGAAAGTAAGCCGAGCCTTATTTGAATGCCTTTCTCTGCCCCCAAAATAGTGCCGCCTGGGGCAGACCACCCCCACCGCCCTCCCCTAGCTACGCCACCGCAGTTTTGGGACCTTAGAAGTATTAAGTTATGCAGCAGAGTATCCTTGGTGCAACAACATCAACTGTTGAATGGCTAAATGCTTATAAGGTCCCAAAAGTGAGACCTATTGGCTATGTCAGTGCTATTTTTTTTTATACCAATTAGGCTCTGGCGTCATGCACAGGCTCACCTCCAGGGTAACTTCTCTCATGCACTGTCTGGGGCCAAGCAGGCAATGTGAGGATCATTGTGCTTGAGGGAAGTGCTATCTCTTTTCTGAAAGCATCACCGTCCACCAATGTAACTGCTGTATTTTCTGCGGAACAAGAACACCCTGAAACCTGTGGGAAGTTGGGAAGCTGAGGCATGAGTTGGTAAGAGCATCCATGACAAAGCCAGGCTAGACAGAAGACCAATTAAAGACATCAAAGATTAAAAGAATTGCCTGATGAAGGCTGTGGAATATATCCAATATTAAAGATGAGGTAGGGATTATAATACAAAATGTTTTATATAATTGGAGAAGCACTCCCTTTCTTACCTATCTTGAAGAAATAATAATTAATCATTTTAACCAGGCGTGCTACAGAGGTAGCACGTTTGTCCTAAACCATGCCTATGCAAAAATCTTCCTATCTCGAGATAATTACACTCGACCTCTGTGCACTGTTGCCAATGTTTTTTCAGCCTTTCTTTTGAAAACAACTTTATCCAATGTTCATATATAACTATACAATTCATTGATCAAACCTATTATCAATATTAAACAAAAACACAATTTATTGTACATACACAAAAATTACTTCAAAATTTCAGTTTTTATCCTGGTATTTCAACGGAACATCACAAACATAATATATGTTCTCATAAACAAGTAAACAAAGTTAACAATATTTTCTGTTGGTTTCAGCCTATGCCCAATGCATTTTGAGCCCAATGGGCTCTTCTTCAGGGGCCTGAAAACTAAATGAATACAAGACTTTATTAGCTGTACATTGCTTCAAAAACCTGTTAGGAATCATATTGTAGTACATCCCCACCACTCTGGGTTTACAATGTTTATACAGTGTTTTGTGTGTGAAAATGCATGCAAAAAAACAAAAAAACAATAAGTGTAAAAAAGTGTCAGAGAAACGAAAAATTACCAGCAGTTATAGTGAAACTCATAAAAAATGACCTACGCCACTTCTAACCTATGCTCCCCGTAGTGACATCACCTTATTTGCGGTACAGTACTCACTCAAAACTCTTTCAACGTTTGAATTCCCGTTCCTAGTATGCGCTATAGGAGAAAACAACCTTTGTAACTCCAATACTCATTTGCCTTTTCTAACTTATTGTAAACAAGTGGTATGTTTACCTCTACGTCCACAGTTTCTCCTCAATATTCAATGTTCCGATTTTAAACCACACAGCTCGCAAGACCTTAAACACGAAAAAACGTCATAAATACCCACTTCGTTACCGCCTAACTATGCGATTCCTCCATTTCACCAACAAGCTCGCACAAACCAGGATTTCAACATTAGTGATTCATTCAGAAACCACGCTCTTAAGAACCGTCTAAACGCTGCCGATTCCCGGTCGGTAAAATAAATGAGGGACTACTCCGCTTTCAACTTAGACGGCATCATGGAGTGGTGAAAATACGCGATTCAGTCAAAACCACTGCATATGAAAGAAGAGCCATTCTGTTTTGAATACGAACGCGTTCTCAAACACTCAGAATGTCCACAAAATTACTCTCACAAATAAAAACGTGCTCAAAATTATAAATTGAAAGAATAGAAACAAATAAAACAAATGAATGCTGATGTGTGTGAAATGTTTGTAAACTCCATCATTCAAATCTGACCACATTACCTCAGGGTAAATTCAAAGAAAACAAATGTAATCAACTTTTTCATTTAAACCCCTAGGTTCCTGTGTATCTAAGCGTTTGATCCAATAAATCTCCCTTTGAAGCAGAGATCTTGTTAGATCCATGCCTTCATGTAACTTAATTTTCACTAGTACTGAAAACTGCATCTGGGCTATGTTGTGTTTAAACTCAAGCCAATGCGTGGCCAAATTGCTTTTAATGTTCTGATTTCTAATAGTACTTTTGTGCTCTGATATGCGGATTTTCAATTTGCGCTCGGTCTTCCCCACATATAATTTTCCACATCGGCATTTTAGGTAATAAATCAGATTCATAGAGTTGAATCATTTTTCCTGTGTGAGGATGATGTAATGTTCCCCCGACTATTGCATTATGACAATGAACACAGTTGGCACATCTTTTTATCCCCTTAAATTCCTTTCCTTGCTCTCGTACTGGTGCACTTGTTAATATTTCTTTCAGATTCTTTGTTCGAGTATATGCAAAGATAGGCTTCCTAGCAAATATTCCTTGAAAATCCGGTTCATTTTGCAGTAATTCCCAATGGCGAATCACAATGTTTTTAATTCTCTGTGAACTGGTGGAGAATTTTGAGACAAAAACATGTCTCTGCACCACTTTTTTGGGTTTCTGCTTCAACAAGTTATTTCTGTCAAAAGTTGATATGCGTGTTTTGGCTTTGTCCAATAATTCCTTTGAATACCCTCTTTTAACATATTTTTGACTTTGTACTTCCAAATGTTTTTCCAAATCCTCTGGCTCTGAACAGATCCTTTTATTTCTCATGTATTGTGGGAAAGGAAGGTTGTTTTTGAGATTCTGTGGATGGAAACTTTGGAACAATAAGGCATTGTTGACATCCGTGTCTTTCTGAAATATTTCCGTTGAGATCTTTGTGGGCTTGACTTTGATTGCGACATCTAAAAATGAGATTTCCGTCTCACTGATAGTATGGGTGATTTGTATTTGTTCATCGATTACATTGAGCGCAGCAATTTTGTTTTCCAGAAGTTCTCTATTGTTAATCCATAACACAAAAATGTCGGCGATAAACTTGCAGTACAAGACCGCATGATCTTTCCATTCTTTGTCACTGTATATGAAATCAGACTCGAATTTTGCCATAAACGTATTGGCGTACGCAGGAGCAGGAGATTTATTGGCTCAAACACTTAGATACACAGGAACCTAGGGGTTTAAATGAAAAAGTTGATTACATTTGTTTTCTTTGAATTTACCCTGAGGTAATGTGGTCAGATTTATTTATTTTATTTATTTGTGAGTTTGTATAGCGCTTGAATCACTCCGGCAGGAGTATCTCTGCGCTTTGACCGGTAATCAATGACATGCAAATGGGGGAGTGATTTAGATTTCATTTTTAAACAGAATGGTCTTTAGCAATTTTCGGAATGTTAAATGCTCTTTAACTTGTCTCAGAGCCAGGGGGAGTCTGTTCCACAGCTTGGGTCCCATAGTGGACAGTGCTCTGCCTCCATATCTGACTTTTTTAATGTGGGGAACCACCAGGAGAAGACTATTGCTTGATCTAAGTGATCTCGACGGGACATAGGGAACAAATTTCCGTTCGAGATAGACAGGTCCTAGTCCATTCAAACACTTGTGAATCAAGCAACATATCTTGAACTTTGCCCTTTGTCTAACAGGGAGCCAATGTAATTGGTCAAGAAGGGGTTTGGAGGCTGTTCTAGGGGGAGCATTCAGAACCAGGCGGGCTGCCGTGTTCTGGATGATCTGAAGCTTATCCAAAACTCCTTCATTGGCTGATAGTAGTAGGCCGTTGCAATAATCGATCCGACTCAGAATCAGTGCCTGCACGAGAGTTTTTCTAACTGGAGTCGGAAGGAGTGGAAAGATTTTGCGTAACAAGCCTATAGTGTGGAAACATATCCCTGAAATGTAGGTGGAGTGTTGCTTTAGTGACAGGTCGTGATCGAACCGAACTCCTAGGTTCTTCACGACCTGTTTTGGTTCAGGGACTGCTCCCAGCTCTAGTGGCCACCAATCTGGGGTCCACAGTATCTTAGCTTCCCCGAAGAGCATGATCTCCGTCTTGTTGACGTTACACTGGAGATAGTTGGTCGCCATCCATCTAGCCACTTCTCTCATGCCAGATGAAAAGGAGTTCCTGACCTCAGTGGAAAGAGTTTTAAAGGGGAACAGGAGCTGTGTGTCATCTGCGTAAGACACGGGGACAAAGCCGTGTCTACGCAGTACTCCTGCCAGGGGTGCCAAATAGATATTAAAAAGCGTAGGGCTCAGACAGGAGCCCTGTGGCACCCCCTTAGAGATTTTATTTTCCACTGAGCGGTATGCACCCATGGTGACTCTCTGGGTGCGGTCGACCAGGAAGCTCTGTAACCATTCCAGGGCCTTGGTTTTCAGGCCAGCGTGGAATGGAGTTTACAAACATTTCACACACATCAGCATTCATTTGTTTGATTTGTTTTATTTATTTCTATTCTTTCAATTTATAATTTTGAGCACGTTTTTATTTGTGAGAGTAATTTTGTGGACATTCTGAGTGTTTGAGAACGCGTTCGTATTCAAAACAGAATGGCTCTTCTTTCATATGCAATGGTTTTGACTGTATCGCGTATTTTCACCACTCCAAGATGGTGTCTAAGTTGAAAGCGGAGTAGTCCCTCGTTTATTTTACCGACCGGGAATAGGCAGCGTTTAGACGGTTCTTAAGATCGTGGTTTCTGAATGAATCACTAAAGTTGAAATCCTGGTTTGTGCGAGCTTGTTGGTGAAATGGAGGAGGTGTTGTAGCAGGTACGCGGGGTGTCACAGCGGGTGAATCGCATAGTTAGGCGGTAACGAAGTGGGTATTTATTACGTTTTTTCGTGTTTAAGGTCTTGCGAGCGGTGTGGTTTAAAATCGGAACATTGAATATTGAGGAGAAACTGTAGACGTAGAGGTAAGCATACCACTTGTTTACAATAAGTTAGAAAAGGCAAATGAGTATTGGAGTTACAAAGGTTGTTTTCTCCTATAGCGCATACTAGGAACGGGAATTCAAACGTTGAAAGAGTTTTGAGTGAGTACCGTACCGCAAATAAGGTGATGTCACTTCGGGGAGCATGGGTTAGAAGTGGCGTAGGTCATTTTGTACGAGTTTCACTATAACTGCTGGTAATTTTTCGCTTCTCTGACACTTTTTCACACTTATTGGGTTTTTTTTGCATACATTTTCACACACAAAACACTGTATAAACATTGTAAACGCAGAGTGGTGGGGATGTACTACAATATGATTCTTAACAGGTTTTTGAAGCAATGTACAGCTAATAAAGTCTTGTATTCATTTAGTTTTCAGGCCCCTGAAGAAGAGCCCATTGGGCTCGAAATGCATTGGGCATAGGCTGAAACCAATAGAAAATATTGTTAACTTTGTTTACTTGTTTATGAGAACATGTATTATGTTTGTTATGTTCCATTGAAATACAAGGATAAAAACTGAAATTTTGAAGTAATTTTTGTGCATGTACAATAAATTGTGTTTTTGTTTAATATTGATAATAGGCTTGATCAAAGAATTGTATAGGTATAGATGAACATTGGATAAAGTTGTTTTCAAAAGAAAGGTTGAAAAAACATTGGCAACAGTGCACAGAGGTTGAGTGTAATTATCTCTAGATAGGAAGGGATTATAATACAGCCACAACTGGTGAATAAAATGCATCTACTATTAGTTTACTGGGGCGTGTGTATACATATCCATACACAAACATACTGTTTGGAAGGCTTAATGCTATATAGCCTAATTCTGCAATGGAACAAAACGCCATGAACACTAAAGAATCAAGGGTTATTATCGGCCATATACCAAAACCTTAACACAGAATCCAAAGAAAGTCACACCTAGTTCCCATCAAAACAACCCTGAATGCGGCAGCCAGAATGGTCACCAGAATCAAGAAATTTGACCTCATCTCTCCGGCTCTCAGTGAATTTAAGTGCCTCCCAGTTGAAATGAGGATCAGCTTCAGAATAGCATGCCTCACTCATAAAGCCCTACATACCGGCAAACCCGAATACCTGGCGGCCAAACTCAAAAAAGCTGGTCAGGCCAGGAACCTTAGAAGCTCTAACTCCCTCCTTCTCATCCCACCAAAAACTCTAAAAACAAAAACTGCGATTCATTCCTTCACCGGAAGCGCGCCTAAAATCTGGGACTCCATTCCCCCCCACATCAGAACCATCCCCTCCTTTGTAAAATTCAAAAGCCAACTCAAAATCCTGTTCCTCAACCGTGCCCCAGGGAGCCGATAGGAGCTCTCAGAGTGCAGGTACAGACTCTTATTTTCCGCTCCTTCACCATCTCGGGGAGAATACGAAACAGATGTTCCCTCGAATACGAAGCGGATACCCCAACATTGACATGCATTTTGTCACTTTCTTGTATATTTCGTTTTCTTCGCAATGTATCCTCTGTAAATCGCTCCGATACCCTCGGGTCAGGCTAGTGCTATATAAAACTACTAAAATAAATAAATAAAATATACATAGGGGTTGGGAGGGTGATAAATTCTATGCTAAGCTGAAATGCATCCGATTAAATAATTGAAAACATATTGTGAGGGTTCTTGGTAAATGTGTTTTCACCCAGTGCCCCCTTCCAGACAACTGCAAATGTGTACTAGATTGTTTGAGAATCTGATTGTGCCGCCTAGGAGCCCCCCTCCTCCGCAAAACAGAGCTGTAGCAGGAATAGAACGGGCGAGGAGAAAACATACTATGCAGCCTCGCCTCCAGTGAGACGTTTAAGTCTGACACAAAAGAAAGCGGAGACAAGACAGAGAAGAACCCCTGCGAGGGGTGACAGCACAGAATACCTCTGTTTCGCACAGAGCCAAAGACTGGAAGAACGAGGTACCAGACGTGCACCAACACCATGGTGCAGCTGCGGAGAGCGGAGTCCCTGTGTGGCTGTGTCCGCTGCTGGCGAGAGGCGCTGTTCCTGTTGCCGGTGTTGCTCCCGGGGCTTCTGAGAATGCTGCCGAAGCTCCTCCTGCTGCCGCCGGGAGACAGATGGCCCATGAAATGTGGTCCCTTCCAGCCTTCGGTGAAAATGGGCGAAGAATGCATAGATGGGGGCTGCAGCGGGAGAGAGAGGCGGAGGGAGTTGTGTGTACGCACGCGCTAAAGAAATGTTTTAAAAAGCCCACGATTGGGGTGCGCGCTACGACAAACGTAAACTGAAAGCAGACTGGCGAGTGGTGTACAATGTGCTCGCACCATGACGAGAGAGGAAAGCCAGATGGCGCCTCTGCTCGTCTTTGTGCACGTAACCGCACGCTCTATGCCAGCCAAAAAGCTGTGGTAGGACTTTTAAAAGCCCACACACTAAAATGTCTTGCATGGCAGTGCATGTGCTGGCTCAGGTGAGACCTAAAAACCGGAGAGGTGCGACTCTATAAAAAAAGGACACATTGCTGTGACCCGAGATGCCTTGGAGAGTGACTACAGGTATACCGAACAGGTATCCTTTTTAAGGAGCACTCGCAACGCAAGCAGTCCATGGATCGATATCACCAGAGTGCATTCCAGACCAGGGTCTGGGCTGGATCAGGCCCATAGAACCTTGCAACACAGTACAACACTCACCATAGTTGCCCTTTGCTACGCTTGCCCTGATGAAGTTCAATCTTTGAACGAAACGCGTTGGCTGATGCTTTGCACAAATCCTATGGATTATTTGACATAAAGATTTACATATTTTTTGCAACGAAGACACTGATTGAGCTTCCTTATTGACGTTATACCAACTAGGGAGTGCACCTCTCCATTGTTCTCAAAGTACTGTATCTCTGCTTGGCAGTTGGCATCCCTCAACGGCGGATGCAGGAGCAGATTGTGCACACCGACTTTTCACAATACTATTAATCTATTTCTTGGGATCACATAGGGGAAGTGCTACAGCTGGAGTCCGCCATTGGTTCTCTACTTTCACCAAAAAAAGCTATCCCTTAATCTACAGATCTTTCACTAATTCCAAACAGAAGGGAGTTGCCCTGTTGCTTCGCAGCTCGACAAAATTCCAAACTGAGGCTATTAAGATAGGTCGGGAGAGCAGAATAATTATGGTAAAAGGAAAATTGAGAGGCAGACTTTGCACGTTTATCTCTGCATACGTCCCCAGTACAGGGCAAACAGTGTTCTGGGCCTCCCTCTTAAATCAGATAGGTGAGTTTGCAGAGGGTCCGACGATACTCATGTGTGACTTTAACTTGACATGGCAGGCTGAGATGGATAGCACACACCCTCACAAGAATCTTCTCCAAGGGAATCAAGCAGAAAATACAGGCTCTGGGTTTACGGGATGCATGGCGGATGCTCTATCTGACCACCAAAGATTACACCTTCTTTTCACATGTGCATTTGACATACTCTAGGTTAGACCACATTTTTATAAGCCAATCCATTCTAGGCTACCTAGAGGCAGCAAAGATACTCCCAATCACGATCTCAGATCACAGTTTAGTGACGATCAGTCTGTCTTGGGGGCACAACTGGGCAAGCACTCACAGATAGTACTTCCCAGTCTCAGTGACCAGGGATAGACTTCTTAGAGACGAGCTGAGGAAATCCATTTAAAAATTATTTGAGCTAAGTCAGCCCCAGGCCACTTCACCCCAGAATAACTTGGACGCATTCAAGGCAGTCCTCAAAGGCAAATGCATGGAACTGAACCCCATTTAAAAAAAGCGGAGGGCTAATAAACGATTAACGCTGGAGGAGGAATTGGAGAAAGTAGAAAGGGTGCCATAAGAAAACACCATCAGGGGTACTGCAGCGACAACTCGAAGAACTCAAGGGGAAAATCAAAGCGATTTAGATAAATATGGCAGAATACACGCTGTTAAGGCTCTGGTAAATATCTTACACGCAGGGAGATAAAGTAGGCACTCATCTAGCAAGATAGCTATGCGAGAAAAGGAAGCATGAATACATAGGGGGCAAAAGGGATAGAGATGGCACTCTGGCCCACAAAGGCGACATAAAAGCATTCATTTTCGTAGGGTTTTATAGGGGCCTCTATACAGGTACATACCTAGATGCAGTCCTGCAGCAGCAATACTTAGATTCACTAGAACTCCCCCAGGTACTGCCAGCAGAGAACAATTGGATAAATGGGCCAATCACTGAGGAAGAAGTAGGGAAAGCAATTTCAAAACTCAAACTACACAAATCCCCAGGACCTGATGGATTGATGGCACAATGTTATAAAATATTCGCATCAGAACTTACACCACAACTTACCTCATTATTTAACGCAATAGCAGAGGACTCAGCAGTCTCAAATTCTATGGCAGAGGGAATGGTCACTGTGATTCCCAAGCCACGGAAAAACCTACATACCTGTGCCTCTTATCGGCCCATTGCATTGTTAAATCTAGATGCCAAACTCTTCTCTGCCATATTAGCCGCGAGACTGGACACCTTAAACCTGTCACTAATCCACCCTGGGCTTCATAAAAGGAAGACAGACAGACAATAACATTCATAGGACTATTCATTTGATCAGAAAAGTCTCTACATTCAAAATTCTGGTACTATTGATGGGATTAGACGCGAGAAGGCCTTTGACAGGGTGGATTGGTTATTCTTCTTTCTGACCATGCCAAAATTCGGTTTTGGAAACAGCTTCATCAACATGGTCCGAGCTAACTGCAAACACCCACAATCAAAAGTACAGGTCAAGGGGTCTCAGTCACCCCATTCACCCTGACAGAGGTACGAGGCAGGGGTGTTCGCTGTTCCCTCTTTTATTTACCCTAAGCTCGAACCCCTTGCAGTCCAGTTCAGAGCTAACCCAAGGATCAAAGGTATACACTTTGGGGTACCGAATACAAAGCCTCGCTCTTTGTGGACGATATTCTAATGACACTTACATACCCAGACCCCTCCGTACAAGCACTGCAGCAGAACTAGGTAAATTTGAAGCAGTAGTGGGCTTTAAAGTGAAAACGTCGAAATCCATCATTCTAAATCTTACTATTCCTGAAGGAGAAGCCCAGCAGCTCCGGGGCCAGTCGACCTTTCAATGGGCCAAACGCTCCATTCAATAATTAGGTATTCAGCTCACTCCGAGAGTAGAGAATCTTTATAAGGTCAACTATCCCCAATGCTGACCCAAATGCGACAAGACCTCAAACGCAAGAAGCCATTATACATCTCTTGGATGGGCTGGATAAATGCATTTAAAATGACGTTGCTCCTAATATTGCTTTATTTGTTCCAGGCACTCCCGGTTGACTTAGAACATGCTCTGTTGCTTAAGCTACGTTCTCTTATCACCAAATTCATATGGCCAGGGGGAAGACCTGGACTCCCGTTCCATGTTCTATGGTGTGCAAAGAAGGACGGAGGGGAGGCACTACCAGATTTTTCAATATATTTGAAGGCGGCCCATCTGAGGGTGATAGTGGAGTGGTCCATGAGAGAATCTGATAAGCATTGGCTACACATGGACAGGGCGATAAAGGGTAGGTCGATTTGGGATGTACCTTGGAGATCGAAAAAAGAGAGACCGGTCAATGTGTACATTAGCACCCCGACACACACCACGCTCAAGGTTTGGGATGAAGCCCCGAGGGGAGGGAGGGTGTTTGACATCCTTTCCTTCACCGTATACCCCCATTAATTTCAATCCCGTTTCCCCCCTTTCTTTACGAGAGGGCCCATTCGATATATGGCAGGAGGGGGGATGTCTGATGGTTTCACATTTGTTCCATAACTTCGATGTGCTTACATTCGAAAGTTGTCAAAGAGAATTCCAGGTCCCAAGCAGTGAGCATGTCCACTACCTCCAACTCAAACATTGGGTATCCCAGCCTTGGTTGAGGAAGCTCCCACCAGAGAACGCACCCCGATAGAATGTTGGGTACAGAAGGCGGGCACCCTGAAGGGGGTGATCTCCCCTTTCTACACTCTGTAGCTATTGGCAGTACATGCCCCGCGGACTTGCTGCATGTCTTTCTGGGAACAAATAATTGGGAGAGACATCTCAGAAGAGGAACGAAAGCATGTGTGGTCAGACAAAACCAAGAGCAATCACTCAGTGACCCTAAGGGAGGCCAATTACAAGACACTTTTTGATCTGTACCTTTATCCCACTAAACTCAAAAAGATATTCCCTGATTCCTCCTATCTCTGCTGGCGCGCTGTGGCCTTCTTGGGGGCTTCCGTCACATGTGGTGGGACTGCCGTACTATTCGTCCTTTCAGGGAGGAGATTCTCACTCACATCAAATATATGCTGGGCTACCCCATAGCTCTTTCAGGAAGTTCTTTCAGGCATCAGGGATCCGGAGCTAGAGTATCAGACAAAAGTAAATAGAGCACTAATGTGGGCCTGTTTAGGGGTGGCCAAAACAACGATAACGGCAGCCTGGAAAAAGAGGGATGCTCCAGCCCTGTCGCTATGGCACTTACGGCTTTGGAGAATACTTATGATGGAAAGATTAGCAGACATTTTTTGAGCTGATTACAATTTTTTTTAATATAAGTGTGGCCCACTGGTTTCCTTTCTCTCTAGTGGGCTCCCCTCGGTGGTATGCCCCCTTCCGTAAGAGCCTTGTATCTCTTCCAGCTTTAAGTGGTTTAAAACCCTTGATCAAACATATCCAGATACACATGTAGCTCCTCAAGGTGAGGCTGAGGACCTGCGAAACTAAAGAAGAGCATTACCCTACTATTTGACACTATCCAATGGTGTTTAGCAAGATGATTCACCGCCACCAGGGAAGAAGAGGATGTGGGCAGGAGGGGGTTGTTCACAACATTGTTGGGGTTGACATTTCTTATGTTTGCTTTATTAAAACGGCCATCACTCGAAGTAAGAGAGGGGGACATAGAGACCTCGCATTAAGAGAAAATTAACATTTGTTAGATGCAATTGAGTGAACGATGTCCTATATGTGTTTCATGCTTTCTCCAAAACATATTATGTCGATTACAAGTCATGTTGAATAAACAAAGCTGTGGAAAAAAAAATCATCTACATTATGTAAGTATGAAATACCTATAAAACAAATTAGACCATTCAGTAATTGGTAAGCATTGCTAAATTTTAACTTTACAAAGCACAAATTATTATAGCATTTATTTTCTCATCAACATCAGTGCTACGATACACATTTTAATGTTAGTGTCCATTTTCTCAATACCAAAAACAACTTTATTCATAAACATACAAGGAATTTTATGTTATCGTTTGTCTGTTATTGTTTATTTAGATACATGAAACCATATACCAATAGCTTATTACCTTCTCATTAGTTTCATCTGCGATTAGGTATCATTACTAATCTACGTCTAACTTTCTGCATGCTTTTACGATGCAGTATTTAAATCAAACTTCATTTTTGCATGTTTCTTAAAGCATGATGAGTCGACACACATTTGTCATATCTGTAAATTATTGTCATAAATCATTTTTCCAGGGAGAATTCATAAAGATCAGATGAACGATAACATCCAGGCTCTATCACCTTATCAAACCTAAAGACATGGAAGCTATGTGCAGTGTTAAAATTATAAATATTCAGCTGTGATTAAAAACAGCTGTGACTGCACTAATCTCACCGAAAATGCTCACCATGGTTAAGAAATATGACATAATAAACAATGCGCCCATACCATACCAAGGAATTAAATGCAGCCGGGTTTGCAAACAAGTAAGGCCAGTAGCCATAGCAACAGGAATGATAACACGTTCAAAGCAACTACTTCATTGTCAAGGCAACGCAAACTTCTAAATCAAGCCAGAAAGTGCACTTGAGAGCATCAGCTCTCCTGAAGATGGCAGATCAAAATGACAAAATGCTATTGTTAGACCTGTCAGCCCTTTGGGTGGTCCCTCCTTTTATTATTTATTTTTGTCCCCTTTTTGCCCCTCAAACCTTTTATTTTTGATGTCCACTGGAATTTTTCAAGTGTTGACTTTGGGGTTAGGAGCTCTTTGCTCTCATAGTTTTTTTCCCCCCGAGGTTCAGGTGCCTTCCTGACTGAATTTACAAGACCTACAAAATGGAGGCTCCCAACTGCCACAACTGTTACCTCAGAACCCAGGGCCATTGGGAATTATGAGGGGTTCCAGAACTTTCTGGTCCACTCTAGACCCTCTAGACCTAGGCTATAAATAGCGGAATGGTTGGCAGCCATTTTAGGTGTGACCAGAGAGAGGGTGGCATGAACTGGTGAGGAGTGAGGCGACTGAGTAAGGAGGACGGCGCATTGAGAGGAGATAGACTGATCTGCGGGTCAGCTGCTCTTTTCTACTGACGTGACCCCTTCCCGGTTGACCGAGCCCGGCCAAGGTGAATCTATCCCTTGCTCGAAGTTATTTCCTCCTCTTGACCCTAACTGGCCAATAAACGGAGTTGATGCTGCCGATAAGAGAATGAAAGGGAATCTGACTCTACAGCATTGCTAATCACAGCGGGGAACCCCTACTCGGCAGTGCCGGAAGGAACTTTACCAGCAGCACTGACAGTCCAAGCCCTTGCCGTCACGCTGCATAAGGAAGGCGGGGAACGGTCCCGGCGAAGGAGAAGTAGGACTCACCGTGTGCAGGTCCCGTCGTGCCCGCTGGCAACTCAGTGGTGTTGTGGCGCCTCTCCCTTCCCGCATCCTGGACGAGGATTCCTGGCGTTGCCGGGTGGGAGCGAGAGACAGCAGGCACCGCCAGAGGACCCCGGAAGCTCAGGAGGCGGATCGGCAGTGACGTCGGAAGGCGTGGAAGTGCCGAGACAGAGGCCGGGTGAAGGCGGAGCTCGTCGAGGGAGGAGCCGGCGTGAGGAGGAGTCGTCGGAAGTGCCAAAGAAGGATCGCATCGGTTCCTGTCAGGTAGACAGACGGAACCCAACTACGGAGTGAGTCCGTCAGTCCCCGGGAACCCATACCAGCTGAGGAACGGGGCCGGGCTGAGGAGACTCAATCCCGGGCCGGTGGGTCTGGTGAGACTGCCGATACTAAGAAGTAAGCAGGGAACGTTGTCAGGAGGGGGAGGGAGGGCCATCAGAAGCCCTTAACCCCCCCATGTAAAACAAACCCAGCCGGTTAAAGGGGAAAGGTTGCGGGCTTCGGGGTGACTCAAAATCCGTGAACTACGTCCTGAATAGGCCTACCAGAGTACGGGACTCGTTCTCAGACGATTCGGCTGCTTAGGAAGAGCTTTCCTCAAACAAGGCATTCCCTAGTCATAGTTGAGGGAACCTCTTTCAGATTAATTGAGGGGAATGTTTCTTTTGAGTAGGCTATCTAGAGTCTGGTAGATTCCCTGAGAACCAAAAGGAAGCAGAATAAGATAAGGAATTAACCTGCCTGTCTTTGTTTAGATACACAGCTGCTGGAATAATGAAAAGAATGTGTTATTGATGAACCTGTTTATGGAACCTGTAACTCCCTATCAATAGTACTAATGAGATCCTAAGGGTAATGTATTGCCTTGCCTTATTGTACAAGGGATTTGGATAGTGCTGTGTCTTCCAGCTTAAGCTAGGTAATCCACCCTGACTCAGTACAGGAAATTTTGCTGAAACTTCTTTAATTGGGGTGAAGAAGGATGTCAAACATGCTAACTGTAAATGTGTAAATGGGAACAGTCAAATGTAGAGTAAAATTTTGTGAACTGAAACTAGCTACTGCTAAGTAGCAGAAAGAAAAATAACAAAGAGAGTTTTTTTTTATAAAACAGCTCGTATTTTTCCAAGATTGGTGTGGTGTCTTTCTTTTCTAGTGGATGAGCGCTGAGTTACTGAAGGGTGGGACGCAAACTTAACACATGTGCCTCTGGGATAAGCCTACCTACTTTGTGCCAAGCTACCCTATGTAGACTGGTAACCCCAGGTCCAACAGCTATATATGGGCATTGACCTTTTGCAAGCACTAGTTGTTAAAGTGAAAGCTTGTGCTTTTCAATCTCAGTAAATCTGGCTTCGAGTGAATACAACACATTATCTCATGAAAATTCATGGCGTGATGTAACAATTAAGTTGTTAGTGAAACGTGCAACACTTCTGCGATAAAAGTCAGCAGGACTTGCAGAAATGTAACTACCAATATGCCCATCTGTATTACTCGGAATATTTTGTGAACATTCAAGAGTGCGTTCGCCCTGCATTTGAAAACAATGTGGCACAATAAAGTAGAAGGTTGCAAGCTGACCTCTGCGAAGCAAGGAGTTTGCCCGTGTCAGAGAGTGGATTTGCTAATGTATGTGAACTAAATCAACAAGCATTCCAAAGCCAAAATACGAGTGAGCCTGTCTAAACTTGCTGGTGGCTGGTGAGGGATGGCTTGCTGGCAGGCGAATGTGCCCATATCACTTGAGTGGTGCAGCACAGGTCACATCCTGCAATGTGTGTGCCACTATTTTTCAGGTGTTCGTAGGCGAGAATTAATGGGACGTTCTCCTGGTTGTCACCTTATTTCATATTAACATCTTGAGAATGTTGAATATCTTAAGCAATCTTGGGTAATATGGGTTGGGGTGGGGGTTCAGGGGACAAGCAACAATGGGGGAGGGGATGAGTAAAACAACAAGAACAGTGCAGGCAATAACATGCAAGTAATAAAGCTGGAGGGCATGGGAAAAGCAAAAACAACTGGCAAGCAGAAAAAGCGGGTGTGTAGAGAAGGGGAGCAGGAAGCAACAATGACAGAGCAAGAATGGGAAAAGCAAAAACAACAAGCAAGCAGAAACAACTAGAGGAGAGAAGGGGAGTGGGAAGCAGCAATGACAGAGAAAGCAATGACGCAGGGGAGGGACAAGTAACAATGGGCAAGCAGTGGCTGGAGAAAAAGCAATAACAACAACGACAGAGTACGAATTAATAAAAGAAGACCTCAATCTCAATGAAGAGCAGAGGATGGACACTTATCCAGAAAGCAATCAGTAATTGGTCCGTGCTCCACAGAAGGGAGAAATAAATGAAGAGAAAATGAACCCGGTATGCGTGAACTAATCAGGGGCCAGCTAACATGTACTCATCTCTAGTGGGATTGGGAGCCATGCCATGCTTGGCATCTCCATATTCTTTTTCCTGCGAACGTGTACCAGTAATCTTGTCAGCATGACAAATGGAGGGAAAGCATAAGGTCCCCTTCAGTTCTGACAAAAGGCATCCACCCCGATGCCTGATTGTCCGGCCTAAAAAGAATTGACAATTGAGTGTTCAGTCTGTCTGCAAAGGGATCTACTCCAAAGGGTCCCCTTATCGACTGGATACTGAGAAAGATTCCCCTGTTTACCTCCAATTGCTGGAATCTCTGAAACCAATCCCCGATACCGTTGCTCAAGCCCAGGATATGTTCTGCTACTACTGAAGTGCCTTTGCTGAGGTAGTAACTCCAGAAGAACTTGGCTAAGTCTGCTAAACCTTTGTAATGGGGGTCCCCATTTTGTAGACGTATCTGACTGCGGATACGTTGTCCATTCGTAGCATCACAGAACATTTCATTTAGTCTTTGGTGAAGCAGTGAACAGCAAAGGAGCCTGCTAGTAGTTACGAGCAGTTGATGTGCAATTCCTTCTCTTGTTCTGTCCAGCGGCCACCTGCTGCTGAGTTGCCACATCTCACACCCCATCCTTCTCATCTAGGGTCTGAATGTATCACTATCTCCAGTTCTTCCTCAAAGATTGCTCTCCCATTCCATGCTTCTGCATTCTTTACCCAACAGAGTATTTCCTTCCTTGAGTCTGGGTTCAGAGATATTATTTGGGAATAGGATTGGTTTAGTCTTAATGTTTTGGCTTTGAGCCTTTGGAGAGCTCGGTAGTATAAGGCACCTGGGTTGATAGCTTCGATCCTTGAGGATAGGAGACTTAGAATCCTTGCTAGGGTTCTTAAATTAAAGTCCCTTTTCTCTAATATTTTCCTCAGTTCTTACCGGAATTTCCTTAGCTTTTCTACGGGTAGTTGTAATTCTGCTCGTATTGCGTTTATAACAAAGGCCAGTAAATGTGTTTCCTGGCTTGGGACCATGCAAGACTTTCTCTTGCTTATGATAAATACTAAGTGTTCTAATAAGTTTATGGTAAGGTCTGTGTGGTGTGCTACCATGTCCTTGGATTGGGCTATTATTAGGATGTCGTCTAAGTAAACTATTAGTGTTATTCCGCTTGTTCTGAGCCATCCCGCTACGGGGTGAAGAACTTTGGTGAAACACCAAGAGGCTGAGGATAGACCGAATGGGAGGCTGCAGAACTGCCAAACTTTCCCGCCCCAGGTGAATTGAAGGAATTTTTGGGGTGGTGGCCAAATTGAGATGGTCAGATATGCGTCCTTGAGATCAAGATGGGTTAGCTAGTCCCCTTTCCATAGTATGTCTCTTAGGAAGTGTACTCCTATTTTGAAATGGTGGTAAACCACCCATTTGTTCAATTCTTTTAGGTTTGATCACTGGTCTTAATTCTTTCTCTTTCTTTTCCACGAGGAAGATATTGCTAATGAACACACGTTGCGTGCTTTCTCGAATTGCCCCTTTGGTTAGTAAGTACTCTACTTACTGTGATACTAGGACGGTATCATCGTGAGCAAATACCATTCCCCTGGGCATTTTTCTTTGTACTGGTGTAGCAATGAGTTCGATTTGGTATCAATTTACGGTTTCTAAGATCCAAGGTTTTTGGGTTACCTTATTCCAGTTCCCAGAGAATTGGGCCAGTCTCCCTCCCACTTTTACATGGGTATGTGAAAGGTCTGTGGTATTTCTTACCTACCCAGAAGTCTGTCTCCTCTCGCCTCTGAATCCTCTACCACAAGCTCTTTGTTTTTGTGGGTAGAAGGTGGAGTAGGAGCTGAAAACTGGTTTTGTAAATCTTTGACCGCATCCCATGTATGGTATTGAAGAGCTTCGGCCACAGCCAATGACCCGACCCCTTGTTCTCCAGGCCCGCCTGGAACTTTTGGATGAGCTGAATACCCCTACATATTTTGCCATGTCTCTAATGAAGACATCTCCATAGAGTAGACCTTGGGAGCCACTCCTCCTTCTTTCATGGCCAGTTCTACTAGCTTTTGGTCAGTTTTGAGAGGAACACTTTTCCTTCTCTCATTTGAGAGGGCTTTGTTGGCTATCCCTAGGAGATCGGTGTCTCGTTGCACCCGTTGGTGCAAATCCTTTGGGTCATTTGGGAATAATCAAGGTAGGCCCCTTCTGCCATTTCAAACATTTTTGTGAGTGGGCCGATAATATCAAGTCGGTGGTCCTCGCATGACTTTAGGCCTTTATCAATATCTTTCCTTGTGTTTTGTCTTCCTTTAGAGATAAACGCCACCTCTTTGAGTCTTGTTCTGCGGTTGAGGCAACCTTGTCTGATAAGGAGGGACGTGGGCATTCACATCTCAAGCGTGATCTGGCTTCTTTTGGTACTTCTTTGCAAAGCCAAAAGGAGAGGTACTCTGCAATATGTTGAGCAGGGGTCCACTCTGGGGATAGGGGTGTTTGATGAGGAATGGGTCAAACATACTTTCTCAAGATGAAGCCTTTGGTGCCTCTTCGTTAGTTTCTATATTTCTCTGCTCAACCTCCTCAGTGCCTGTATCTAAGTCGGAGGAGTAGGAGAGGTTTATTTCATCCTCTAAGTCATAATCGCTGTTGGTGGGGATAGTAATAGGGCCTCTTTCTTGCTCGTTTGTAGTGCCAAGGTACCGTCCGGGCCACCGCCACTGTGTGATGTCATCTAGCTTGAAGATGACATTTTTTATATATCATCCACTGCAGCTCTTTTTCTCTGGACCTTACTTGCCCCATCTGCACCTTCCGGGTGTCGTGCGCCAGCAACTGCCCAGCCTGTTTTGGAGAAGGTCTCCAATTTTTTATTAATTGTATCGTCTTACGACCCTTTTACCTTGTCTGAGGGTTTGTTTATAAGGGATCCCATCCTATCATCCATAGTAGCCACTGGGGATTCAAGGGACTTGTCAGGAAGTATCAAGGTTGTCAGCACCTGTGGTAAAAATGTAGCTGTTGTCAGGTGGTTGGAGTACAACTGCCAGAGTTCAATTAATTTCCCATGGGATTAAAATGGCCATTGTAATGTTAGTCAACACAAACTATTTAATGAGGGTCCAAGGGCATATTTAACGACCCTGTGGACACTGACCCCCAAGAACAAAATCCTAAGCAAACACAAAGTATCCAAGGGTCTAGGGTAAAGAGATCTTTGTTCTAAAATATGACGCAGATCATTCCAAACAATGGTGTTAGTATGAAGAGAATGCTATCTCTAGATACCTATTGGTGTCATAGGATACCCATCAGTAGCTGTCCTGTACCACCCTATTAATCATTTGGGCTTCCTCATACCATATGATTCAAGAGTACACCGGCAGGGACCAAATATGTATGTCCCATACTTTGGCTTGGACTCAATGGAGTGAGACTAGGACATGTAAGAATCTATAGCTACTGATTTGCAGTGCAAAAAAAGTGTGTGAAAAATATATATAACGTGTAATTACTCGGTGCCTATTCTAATCATGGGTCCCACTCTGTGACTCTGGGCAATAGCTTGCTTAGCCTCCACACCGGCCCCAACAGCGCTAGGATGCCTGGCTTCACCCTGGGGGTGCCCAGGAATGGACACTCCACAGGGAAAGCCAGGAGGGGTTCCACAGCGGTATGATTATCAGCGCCAGGAAGCCAAATAGGCGACACCGCAAGGTGACCGTCTGGTGACAGTGCGCTCTATAAATACCATGACATTTACATTTACAATGAGATTTTTCTGAATTGTGTCGTGCCGTGAGGAATGGCACTAGGACCCTGGGACGCAAGGTGGGGACAAGGGACACTGGACACCACATCCGGTCAGGGGAGGGGGATCAGGGGTCATTGAGGAGCAGGACCTCAGAGCAAGAGGTCGGGGGCAGCGAGGGTCGACGAATATACATGTAACCCAATAAAGAGTATATTGGAACGTCCTACCGTCTCCTGTGTGTTTCCTGATCTGAAGAACACGACATCTGGCGACGAAGGTGGGATTCGGGACTCACCGACGAAGACGATCGCGATTTTCAACCAGGAGCCCACCCTGGATCGCATTGTGACGGAAAGAAGAAGGAAGCGCTGAACAAAGACGTGCGGCGACGTCGGAGCCCACCCCAAGCGCTGCAGAGAGAAGACCAAGTGAAGCGGTAAGCGCAGAGGAAAAAGCGGAAGACTTGAAAGAACTGGCGCGAGCTCTCGCGAGAGTCTCGGCGGCCATTTTAGAAACAGGCGCGAGAGCCAATAGAAACAGAGAATAGACGGGCGGCCATCTTTAAGTCAGGCAGCGTCCCGATTGGATAGGAAACATCGCGAGAACACGGCGGCCATCTTTAAGTCAGGCGCGAGCACCAATAGAAACCGAGGAACAGCGCAGCGGCCATTTTGAGGCCAGGCAAAGGGCGAGAAAGCACGAAAAAGTGCCCAAGACTGTCAAAAAGAGGAGAATTAATGGCAAACAAGTCACAGAAGTGACCCCAAAGGATAAAAGAAGTGGGAAAAGAAAGAATAAAAGGAAAATAAAAGGGTGAAAAAGAAAAGCGATAAAAGACAAAGAAATGAAAAAAAATGGCTGAACCAAAACCAAGTGCACAATACAGAAGACCACTACCATTCAACCTTTCTGAACAACAAACAGGAATTAGATGGGAAAAGTGGATCAGAAGATTCGAAAACTACACGGAAGCAACGGATGTAACAAAAGCAAAAATGAGAGGCCTGTTTGTAAACCTGGTAGGAGACGAAGTGGAAGACCTAATGGTAACCCTACCGAAAGAAGAGGCACAGAACGGATTCAGCGCATAACGAATAACCGCTCAGGAGGCTGGAAGAAAGACAAAAATGACCAAACGGCGAGAAAACAAACGGAGGGAACGTGCTACAGATGCGGACTAGAGTTCCTGCACAGAGGCACATGCCCGGCTTTCGGCCAGACCTGCAGAAAATGCAATGGAAGAGACCACTATGCCAGTGTGTGTCAAGGGAGGCAATTCAGAAATGACCGAGGAAGGCCGGGAAGAGCACGAATGCCAACAAATAGACACATCAGACACGTCGAGACAGGGGCAAGAAGCTCATCAGGAGAATCGGAAGAAGAGGAAGAAGAAGAAAAAACGGAACGACTATATCTCATGACCGCAGAGTCAGAAACAGACGAGGAAGATGATGATGAAAGAATATGCCTGATAGACAAGAAGAAAATAAAGAAAACAGAGTCAGTGAACATCAAAGTCAGGCCACATGAAGCAGAATTTGTGTTAGACAGTGGTGCAACATGCAACATTATGTGTGTCTCTGAATATGACAAGATGGAAACGAAGCCGATTTTAAAACCCTCTCGAGTCAAAGTATTCACGTGGGGGGCCAAAAGACCAGTGACAAACATGGGAAAACTCAAAGAAGAGCTGACATACAAAGATCAAAAAACTACTGAAATGATACATGTATTGAAAGGAGACATCCCAGCACCATGTCTACTGAGTAATGTCACAGCTCAAGTGATGGGTCTCATGGCAATGACCTACAACATGTCGGAAAAGAAAAACATTTTGAAGGAATACCCCAAGCTACTAAGAGGGCTAGGAAAGCTGAAAGACCGACAAATAGCACTGCACATTGACGAGACGGTGAGGCCAGTCGCCCAGCACCACAGAAGAGTGCCGATACACCTACAGCCACAAGTAGCAGAAGAGCTAGAAACACTACTAAAACAAGACATAATAGAACCAGCAGAAGGACCGACACCATGGGTATCGCCAATTGTGGCTGTTCCAAAGAAAGACATCTCAAAGATAAGAATATGCGTAGACATGAGGATACCGAACAAGGCCATTGAACGTGAACGGCATCCTGGGCCACACTTAGACGACATGATCAGCTGTCTCACAGGCACAAGGCGTTTCTCCAAACTGGACCTGTGTAAAGGATACCACCAACTGGAACTGGATCCTCAGTCTCGATATATCACAACGTTCTCAACTCACCTAGATCTATTCAGGTACAAACGCTTGAGCTTTGGAATCTCGTCAGCGGCAGAGATATTCCAGGAAACGATAAGACAGATAATAAGGCCAATAAAGAACAGTTTAAATAACAGCGATGACATTTTAGTGTTCGGCAAGTCAGATGAAGAGCATGACAAAGCCCTAAGAGAAGTGTGCTCACACTTGGAGCAATCTGGCTTAACGCTAAATGAAGACAAGTGCGAGCTAGGGCAGAATGAACTAGTTTTCTTCGGCCACATCTTCTCCAGAAAAGGAATGAGGCCGGACCACAGCAAGGTGGGAACACTCGAAAAAGCGAAACAACCAACGGATGTAGCGGAAGTAAGGTCATTCCTTGGCCTAGCAAGCTACTGCGCAAGATACATAAGAGACTTTGCCACTGTAAGCGCACCACTAAGAGAGTTGACAAAAGAAGGACAAAGTTTCCGGTGGACTGACGAATGCAGCAAAGCATTCGAGGAAATAAGACAAGCCGTCACAGCAGTGGATCATCTGGCCTATTTTGACCCGAGACTCTGAACCGAGTTAACAATAGCCGCCAGCCCAGTGGGACTGGGAGCAATACTGGCGCAGCATTAACAAGGAAGGGACTCCCCAAGACAAATAGTGGCATACGGAAGCAAGAGTTTGTCAGAAGTGGAAAAAGGATACTCACAACCAGAAAAAGAGAGCCTGGCGGTGGTATGGGCCTGCGAACACTACCATATGTTCATATACGGGAAGCCATTTACAATCATAACAGACCACCAGGCGCTCACAACAATTTATGGAAATCCAAATGCAAAAATACCACCCAGGATAGAACGATGGGGGATCAGACTGATGGATTACAATTTCAAGATTATTCACAAGCCCGGAAAAGAGCACAACCCAGCTGACTACGTGTCGCGACACCCTCTGCCACAGGCATCTCAAGCAACGACAATGGCAGAAGAATACCTCAACTTTGCACTGAAACTAAGCACCCCGACAACAATCACATTGGAAGAACTGCAAGAGGAGCCAAAACAAGACCGCACCATGCAGGAATCAATGAAGATCACCAAACAGCAAAGGTGGAGACATGTAAACAGCAACAGTCATGTGGAAAAAGGGGTAGATAAAGAAGAACTGTTAGCTTTCAAAAGAGTAAGTGAAGAACTATCGGAATGCGGAAACGGAATGATAATGAGAGGCACACGGATAGTGATGCCCAGTACGCTGAGAAAAAGGACAGTGGAGCTGGCATATGAGTCACACAGAGGAATTGTAGCAACAAAGAAGATGCTGCGGGAAAAAGTGTGGTTTCCGGGACTAGACAACATGGTGGAAGAAACAGTGATGCGCTGCCACATCTGTCAAATAACAGGGCCGCCATCAAAGCCCGAACCACTGCAAATGTCTCCACTACCAAAAGCAGTGTGGACAGAGCTAGCAGCAGACTTTTACGGGCCCCTAGAAACAGGAAGCTATCTGTTAGTGATCATAGATGAGTACTCAAGATTTCCAATAGTGAGACCAGTAGCATCAACGGCAGCACATGCGACACTGCCTGTGTTAGATGACGTATTCGCAGCGTGGGGCTCACCCCACTCACTAAAGACAGACAATGGCCCGCCATTCTCCGGCGAAGAATTCAAGAAATTCATGGCATACCTGGGAATAAATCACCGAAGAATAACGCCGCTGTGGCGGCATGCAAACGGCATGGCAGAGAGGTTCATGGGAACTATCAAGAAGGCGATACAGAGAGCAAAGTTGATGCAAATTTCACATGGGCAGGCCCTCTGCCAGGTGCTAAGGGACTATCGCAACACACCACACAGCTCCACAGGAAAATGCCCTGCAGAGCTGGTACTAGGGCGCTCAAGCAGAACAAGATTGCCACAGCTAAAGGAGGCAGAGCAGCCAGAACAAAAAGACATTGCGACAAGAGACAAGGAACATAAAGCGAAAATGAAGGCGTATGCTGACAAGAGAAGACACGCGAAGGGCACAACGATCAAAGAAGGAGACACTGTGCTAGTGAGACAGAGACAAGTGAAAAAGTCGGACAGTGCATTCGCAAAGGAACCTCTGCAAGTGACTGAAATCAACGGGCCCATGATCACCGCATCAGCGGGCAAATATCACATCACGCGGAACAGCTCCCACTTCAGGGAACTAAAAATAAAGGAGGAAGAGAAACCAAAGCAAGAGCAGAGTGAAGACACTGCACAATCATCAACGGACATCATAGAACAACGACCAAGAAGAGAGTGCAAGAAGACAAAGAGTCTGATTGCGGAGATGTAAAGAGAGACAGTAGTCGGACAAGCACATGCAGGAAGGATGGAACTCTGGTCGCACACATCAAACACTCTCTCTCTCTCTCTCTCTCTCTCTCTCTCTCTCTCTCTCCCTCTCTCTCTCTCTCTATCTCTCTCTCTCTCGTTTTCTTTCTTTCCTTTTGTTCACAACAAAGGGGGAGATGTCGTGCCATGAGGAATGGCACTAGGACCCTGGGACGCAAGGTGGGGACAAGGGACACCGGAAACCACATCCGGTCAGGGGAGGGGGATCAGGGGTCATAGAGGAGCAGGACCTCAGAGCAAGAGGTCGGGGGCAGCGAGGGTCGGCGAATATACATGTAACCCAATAAAGAGTATATTGGAACGTCCTACCGTCTCCTGTGTGTTTCCTGATCTGAAGAACAAGACAAATTGCATCTGGAGAACGTGGTCACTCTGAAGGTCAATTATCTCTTCCTGAAGGTGCACTGGGAGATGAGTACCTGCATCTGCTAGAAAAGGTTGAAAGACCCAGTCCTTGACATGATCATTGTCCTCAGGAAACTACTCTTCTAAACTGTCCCTGAGAGAAGTCAAGTGATTTCTAATGACCTCGGTAGCACCTTCATGTTCATATCCCATGCCCGCAAGAGCTTCGGCTATACATGGGAATACCTCAAGCAGGCCACCTTGAATTAGTAGTCTTCTCCACAACTCCAGATTCTTCTTGAATGCAGATTTTTTTAATACATGGTGAAAGATGTACTTTCAGCACCTTGCAAAGACACATTCAAGGAATTTAATTTATCAAAGATGTCTGCAAGGTATGCTAAAAGCACAAGTCAACGGGGATTAGACAACTGTTCTGCTTTGCAGGGGTCTAAATCAAGAAGGAATTGCTGTACTTCATTTCTCAATTCAAAAATGCGATTCAGCACCTTCCCTCTGGATAACCACCAGACTTCTGTATGGAACAGCAAACCATCAAGTTCAGCTCCCATTTCTGCACGTAAAATGGCAAACAGACGAGCTCTAGTGAGTTGAGCCTTTATGAAATTAACAATTTTTACAGCAGAATTCAACTCATCCCCAAGTTCTCAATCCATGATTTAAACTGCAAGGGCTTCCCGGTGTATCATACAGTGGGGCCATAGAATATGAGGAGCCCCTTTCAAAACGTTGGCTTTTAAGCCTTCCCCAAGCCCCACACATGGAAAGAGCACCATCCTTACAGATCCAAACACAGCTGTCCAAGTTTAAGCCATTGGAGAATAGAAAGTCATATAGGGCTGATGATGTTGCCTGTCCCTTGATTGGTTTACAGAATGAAAGTTTTGTGGCAGTATCGTACATAAGCAATTAAATGAGCTTCCTTAAGTAAGTCAGTCACTTCATCCAATTACAAAGCAAACAAACTTAATTTCAAGCATGCTATGAGTTATCTGTTGATATCCTCTGACATGTCAGAGATGCGGCAGCAAACTGTTGTTTCGGAGATGGGCACCATTTTAAACTTCTCTGCCGCTTTTTCACCAAGCATTGTCCTAGCCATGTCGAGAACTACTGGAAGAAACACTATTTCTCCATCTGTAAAAGGCTTTTTGTTTTTGGCAATGTGGTATGCCACTTGGTAAGATGCTTTCAAGGCATTTGCTGGAGTGGAGACCACATTTTTCACATTGTCTTTTTGGTGGGTGATGTCTTCCAGCTTTCTATCAAATAAACTCTGTTCTCTACTACCAGTGACCCGTATTCAGTTTCCAAGTGCCGCTTTAATTTGTTTGGTTTCAGGCTTTCGTTAGCCAAGGTAATGCCACAAACCACACGCTGTGGCCTGATTTCATCAGTTATGGTGACGCAGGTGAATCCAAAGTCCAAGTAAGAGGCATCATACTCTCTAATTTTTGCAGCTTTGTTCTCACCATCTATTTCGGCCTTTTGTTTGAGTACCCAATCATCTTTTGGCATCAGGAAATGATCCATGTCAAATGTGCGGTTAATCTATGATAAAAATTTCCAAAGTTCAATATTAATGGACGCCACTGACTTGCTGCTGCTTGGGGTATAGCTGTCTTTTTTAAACACTTTGCAACTCTCTAAATGTCTTAAAAATATATTTGCATCTCGGATGCATAAAACACGAATAACACATTAGGGGCCAGATGCATCATGCATCCATTTTGCGATTCCTTATTAGCTAAAAATAAGGAATCGCTAATAAAGAATAGCAAAATGGAATGCATCAAGCAATAACTACATAAATAGCGATTCCTTAGAATTCCTTAATTGCGACTCGCAAATTGCGAGTCGCAATTAATGAATACCTCCCCATTCATTCCTATGGGCCCAGAGGCCCATAGGAATGAATGGGAAGACAATCTCAATTTGCGAATCGCAATTAGCGATTCGCAAATTGAGATTGCGAGTTCAAGGGAGCAGGGGTGTCCAAAGGACACCCTGTTGCACCCCTGATTTTGATCTGTGCACATATGTTGCGCACACACATGCCCTTAGGGCATGTGTGTGCACAACATGAAACTTTAAAATATGCACAAAAGTGCATTTTTCTAAGGTTTTGCAAATTACCACGAAGTTGTACTTCGTGGTAATTTGCGTGCCCTATTAGCGAATTCGCTATTTTTGAAACTTTCATGCATTGCATTTAAGGAATCTCAATTTGAGATTCCTTAAATGCAAACAATCGCAATTTAGCGAATTCTCTATTAGCGATTTTTGCATTAGGGATGATGCATCCCAAATGCAAAAATACCGGTCGCAAAGGGGCAGATTCTGAGAATCTGCCCCTTTGCGACCGGTTTTTAGCTTGATGCATCTGGCCCTAGGTCCCTTATACAAGCTTAAAACAGAAATTTCAGCTGGTCCTGGTTTCCTAACGGGAGCAGACCGTGTGAGCCATTACCAAGGTTCCCATTGCCTTGAGCACACATGCATTGATAGCAATAAGTAACACAGGTGGATGAGATGCACCTGCTAATGAGATCCTATATCCTGGTATATCTCTACATTTATGTAACTAATAAATCTGCACTTGTGCTTAAATGCCTGTCATGTTTCAATGCTATGAACACCAGCCGAAGATAAAACAATACACTCGTATGAAAATATGCATATTTAAGTATCAGCTTTGTGCATATCTGCAGCTGTTTAAGCCTTTTTTTTAACCCCCGTTACCTATCAATTCACACAGCTATTGGCCTGGCCGTCAGTATTTAGAATCACCCAAAAATGAACCCAATTTCCATGTTTATCCACATTAACAAATAAATACAGACAAGAAAATAAATGTTTTTCTGTCTGAATTTGGTCTGTAAAAATCAGTGAAAACGGAAAACAGGAAGCCTTAATGATAAAGTTCTATAAAAATATGGATAAGAAGTATTACATTTATTTGTAAATACCACAAAGCACTGCACTAACACAACCCCCCCCAAAAGAAACCCAGGAATGTGTCAATAAAAAACTAAAAATAATGACCCATAACTCTGGTGATTAATGTACCTGCTAGAGAGAGCGCAAGTTTTGTCTAGTCACTGTTTTAATTCACAATAAAGTAGCATAGAGTGCTAAAGTGCCTGCTGAAAAATGTGCACCATTCAGACCACAGAACTGTATTTTATATAGCTAGCTCAGTGGGTTACTGCTTCTGTCACAGAGATCCGTTTGTTACTAAGTTAAGATCCTAATGTAGCACAGTGAGCAATGAATTGGCAACAAACAGCTGCATGCAAGACATAGGTTAAAAACGTATAAGCACAGGATTCAAAGTCACCGTTTTTTGGCCACACACGTAAGCACACAGGCCTTTTGCAAATGATTCCTAATTAACCTTTTTGGTCAAATTAATTTTCAAGACCACACCTTTCTCACCTCACATGAGGTACTGCAACTAAGCAAACTGAATAAGTAACCCACACCTGTGGGATGAGGTGAGGGCCCACCTGGGGATGTAATAATAGTGTAAGAGCAAAGGCAGAACAGGTGACTAAAGGGGGTTTATGATGTTGTAGTAGCAGACCTACCAACTCATACAGCACTACCACTACTGTCAAATTATACTGTCTCTCTTCACACAGTCTCATTTGTGAAGAGCCAATATCACATGTGCGGAAAAGGGGGTGGAAACCCCTGCAGAGAGTGGGTTTCCAGCTTATTTAGTGGACACTCTGCACAGTAGGCATCCAATAAGAGTTTTGCAATTAGTTTTTGGGGGAGACTGGGAGGGTCTGCTCGGGCAATCCTTGGCTGTAAGCCAGATTCCCTCTAAAACCAGAGTAGGTTAAAGTCCAATCAGATATGCAATATGGTCTCTCATTTCCCATCAGTTCATCATCATTGCCCTTATGTGTTTGTTATGTGCAGAGAAGGGTGCTTTAGGTTTATTTGGCTGGAGTTACAGGGTCATGCCAATTCACCTGATATTCTTTTGGGTTTTGTTATTTGTTTTGGATTTTAGTAACCATTTTGGCCAATTGAACTGTAACTCCTGCGGGCCCGGGAAAATTCTAAGAGGCTGGCTACCCCGGTGTCCAGTAACCTGGGCTATAATTATGTTCACATGGCGAAAGGAAAAACATGGGGTATGCCCTTGTGATGTGTGCGCTTGGGCTATACACAAAGGTCATCTTGAAGTAGACTACCTATGCTCATGGTGCTTCTCCTGTCCCTAGCAGGTGACCTATGATCTCGTTCACGTCAGTGCCCCTAGAAGTGCCCTTCTATGCAGGCTAGACGTTCACTACAGTGGGAGGCTTAGTATCTGAAAGGAGAATGGCATCCATTGTGAACATGTGTGCCCATGAACTTGTTGCAGGTGGAGGACAACATGTTGCACGGTCAAACTGGCTCAACTGAGCCTTCATTTTGGGAAGGCTTTCACAGGGTGAGGGTCAGCAGAGAGGTTGTGAAAGGTAGCAAAACACACTCATCAAGAGATGGAATCCAAAAGACACCAGTTGTTTAATGTTGGTCATTGTACCAAGAGGTAGGTAATCTAACAGACAGGTAAACTAGATTATTCAAGATCACACAGGCAGTTGGCGAGGCGTTGGGTAGCCTCCAAATCAGTACACACAATGATTCTGTGAGAGCCTAGCCTTGACATGAGACAGACAGCTATTTACCGCACAATATTGTCTCTTTCTCCCCGGTACCTGGGAGATTTATGACGATTTATTACTGACAAACTTATAGACCAGTCATGGAAAATTACGCCACAAGAGAACAGTTATAGCACACAGTGGTATTTAATACCGCAACGACAACAGCATATATGCGAAGGTACCGTTCAGCGTTGAGTCACATGTGCTTAGTTTAGGGCACAAAATCTCACTGCAAACACAGATGGTGGCATGTGTTCTATATGAGCTGAAGACTCACAAAGCATTCACTGCAGCAGTGTCAAAGATATTGTATTATATTGTAATTACATTTATATAGCGCTTATTACCCCTAACGAGGCGACAAATCGCTTTTTCGGCAAGTAGCATGCTACTCCGGAACCCATAAAGGATTAGTGGTGAATTAGTACAGTGAAAAACAAAAGTAATTTGAGTGGTGAATATGTTCGTCAGTTATTTGGATTGGGAAGGATAGCGGTGGGATGTTTTGGAGCTCATAGCCGTAGGAGGAGACTTGGGATAAGTAAAAGGAAGGTGGAGGGGGAAGAGTCAGAGGGAAGGGTTTAGAACCCCTTGTTTTGGGGGATCAGAATAGTAAAAGAGGTATGAAAAAGTTGAATGATTTCACTCATAAGAAGATACTTATGCATTGAAACTGCAGTTGTATCTACATAGTTGACTAAATGTTCTGGCATAGTCTTATGTTTTGCTGTATAACCGCAAATAGTACTTCCATTGCTTGTGATTTATGTAAGATTTCCTGATACATTTGAACTACACAACTTAAAATGCTCCATGTTTTGGAATCTTGTTTCTTTGCAAAACACGTGAATAAAACATAATTTTGTAATTACAAATGTCTTTATTTTTTCTAATGTGTATAGCACCAATATCATTAAAATATTTTTTTTGCATTGCAGGACATAACTATCTGTTTCTAACCATATCTGAAATTCAGAAGGCTTTTAGGTTTCTATGAGCCCATAATCCCTGACCTAGTGATTTGTGCAGTTATAAACCCCCATCAATGCACGCCATTAGGTGGAATCTCTAAGTGGGTGGAACAACCTACGAATACTGAGACTGCATCAGGTGTTAGATTAAAACCTAGAAAGTTGGTTCTGTATATATAAAAACCTGCTGCTAATAGATTAGAACTGGGAAAGTACATACAAACTGGATCCAGTCTACATAGCCTTGACATCAGGGACATGTTTTTGTGATCTCTTGTTTACATTTATAAAGATATGCAAGGATGTTATAGATCAGCCATATTTTATACGGCTGCAGGTTTCTGCAATTTGCACCACACACTGTTTTAAGAGTGTGATCACAAGCTTCATTCCATATTGTGGAGTTAATTCAAAGTACTGCTTCCTTTTCTCGTGCCTTTAGAATTCTCTCTAGAAAAGGGGCAAATGTAGGCAAATGTATTTTATTCTTTTGCATATATTTTGCCCGTACTTACCAATCCCCTTATACCTGGTCCATATAGTGGTGAATCTTGGCAAAGATGGTTTTGAATAACGCCCAAAAAATGTTGGTGTACTATAGTTACAACTGCTGGTTCTCTCTAAAGGATGTGAAACACATTTTTTTAACTGTATATATTAGATTTGTTGGTTTTCCAAATTTTTCACTAGTCACTGCGACATTTGCACTAATATTTCATTGAACCTCCTAGTGAATTTGCTTTATGATGTACTTTATTTTGCTTATTTAAAAAAATACTGCTACATGTAATAAAATGACATGAGATGCAATTGAGGCCACCAGTTTCATATATTTTCTCTTCCTGTTCTCAGATTAACTCTCCCAGACCAGTTTTAAATGATTTCTCCACGTAAATTCATTTTTTGTATTACAAAAACCACCACATCAAGTAAGGTGCAATCATGGATGCTTTACACAGGAACAAATAACCAGCGCTTTTCTTTGGAAAGGGTGGCAACCATAGTTGAACAAAGGCATCATATTAAACTGCTGCTACAAGACTAAAAACGGAAAGAACACAGAAAATAATCAACATTCCCAAGTCATAAAACTGCATATTAAACTGCTGCTACAAGAATTAAAACAGACAAAAAATACAGAAAATAAACAACATTCCAATGTCACAAAAATGCATATGAAACTGCTGCTACAAAAATGAAAACAGAAAGCACACCCAAAATAAACACTCCAAAGTCCTAAAAATGAACCAGAGCCTTTTCCTTAACCCCCCACATGGCTCAATCAGGAAAACACATAAGAATCTGGGTTTGTGTGTGTGTGTGTGTGTGTGTGTGCAAGATAGTATCAATGTATGCCTGCAGGTGAAAAGTCAGGGCATGGTGGATGAGGAGGGGAAGAGGCAGTATATCTAATTATTCTAGGAAGCTTCGGGTTGCCTTGGAAACCAGCCGAGGACGTAGGGAGAAACTCCTAATACAGAGGCAGCAACGAGCAACGAGCCACAAAGCAGCCATGCAGATGAGGTATAAAAAGGACATGAGGTGAAAACAACGATGGCCAAGAAAGACAACTGGATCCAGTCGAAGGCAGCAGTGACAGCGCTGAATATTGCAGAACTCCCTCAAAATACAGCCTGCATTGCAAAGGTGCTGGTCCATCTTTGTCGACAAAATTTGCGGGCATTTTTCTGGAATGCATGCTGCAGTCTCTCTGATTGGAGAACAGGCATTGATGACGTAGCCACATTATGATTGGCTTATTTTTTCCTTGTCCGACAATCAGAGTCTCCTGAGATACGAGTATTTTGAATCCAAAACAAAGAGGAAACATTTTTGATTCGAGGCAGAAGTGAGGCTGGTGAATGCGCGACCCCCTTCCAATGACTCCTCTGCCCCACTGGGGTTGCGCCCCATAGAATGAAGACCTCTCCTGTAGGGGATTTGTCTGAACTCGGAAGTGAGTCCCAAACAGATATGCCCTTAGCTTCTTCAGTGCCCAGGCCACTGCAAAAGCTTCTCTTTCTATGGTACTCCACCTCTGTTCCCTGGGGAGTAGTCCTCTGCTAAGGAAGACTACAGGCTGTACTAGGCCCTCTTTGTTCATGCTCTGAAGCGTCAGTCTGCACTACCAATTCCTTGGAGAAGTCAGGTGCCTTGAGCATGGGCGCCATGCACATGGTTGCTTTCAGGGCATCAAAAGCTTTCTGGCAGGCGTCAGTCCAGATCACCTTCCTGGGCTGCTTCCTGGAAGTCAGCTCTGTCAAAGGGGCAACAATGGTGCAATAGCCCTTGACAAATCCTCTATAGTTACCGGTGAGACCTAAGGCTCTCACCTCGTTCTGGGTCTTGAAGGGCTCCCAAGACAGAATGGTGTCAATCTAGGCTGCAGGGGTGCCACCTGGCTGCTTCCTACCTGGTGCCCTAAGGACACCACAGAACCCTGCACGATCTGGCACTTACTAGCCTTGACCATGAGGCCTGTCCTCTGCAGAGCCTTCAACACTCCTCTGAGGTGCTGCAAGTGTTTTTCCCACATTGAACTGAACACTGCAATGTCATCCAGGTAGGTGGCCCTGAAATCCAACAGCTCAGCCAATACCTGGTTGGTCAACCTCTGAAAGGTGGCAAGAGCATTCTTCAACCCAAAGGGCATCACCCGAAATTGGTAGTGCCCCTCTGGGGTTGAAAATGCTGAACTCTCTTTGGCCCGTTCTGTTAAGGCAATCTGCCAGTACCCAGATGTCAAGTCAATCGTGCTGAGGAACTTGGCAGCTCCGAACCGATCAATGAGCTCAACAGCTCTTGGGATGGGGTGTGCATCAGTCCTGGTGGTGGCAGTGAGCCTGCAGTAGTCCACACAGAACTGCAGTTCAGGATTGGCACTGGGTGAAGCAGCCTTTGGGAACCAAACCACTGGGCTGGCTGAAGGACTGTTGGAGGACTCGATCACCCCTAATGCCAACATCTTAGAGACCTCCTCTTTGATGCTGGTTCTGACCCGGTCAGTCAACCTGTAAATCTTGTGTTTCACAGGAGGGCTGCCACCAGTGACCACGTCATGGGTACATCAGTGATTAACACTTGGGGTCAGGGAGAACAACGTGGAAAACTGCCCCAACAAATGGTGACAGTCACTCTTCTGCTCTGGGGTCAATATAGAGGAGGGAATCACACCTTCCACTGACCCATTGTGCTCCTTGGCCGACAGGAGGTTAGGGAGGGGTTCACTCTCCTCTTCCACCCATCATCTGTCGTCAAGTGAATGCTCACTTCGGATCTCTCAAAGTGAGGTTTGAGGCAGTTCAAATGTAGGACCTTCAAGGGGTCCTGGTAGTCTGCAAATTCAACAGGTAAGTGAAGTTACGTTTGTGCTATACCACCTCAAAAGGCCCAGTCCACTTGTCCTGCAAGGCACAAGGTTCAACTGGTGCCATGACCCACACTTTCTGGCCAGGCTGAAACTTTACCAGACTGGCATTCTGGTGGTACCAGCGTTTCATCTCCTCCTGGCTTGCTTCCAGGCTCACCTGAGTGATTTTCTTGAGGCGGGAAGTTTGGTTCCTGAAAACCAGCATGTAGCTAAGTAAGGTGCAATATCTTTTGATCTTTGTCATAAAGTCAAAGGACCAGTGTGTGTTGCTTAAATGGTTTGTCTCACCAAAAACTGCTTTGACATGTTCAAATGATACATTATAGTGCTGTAACCAAGGACTTTGATTTAAAACGAATTGAGTTGCCCAGTCTAGAAAACAAAACAAAGGACATTTCAGCAACATGGTCAGAAAATTACAAAGGGCATGACAAATGTGACAACAAATGTAGGCTGCCTTTGTCAGAAAGGACTGGAAGATTTGAGAGTCTCCTGCAAATTTCTCCGGTGGAGTAAAACTAGTGGAGCAGTCCATGAGATGCGGCTTTTGGGGGGTACTCCTTGGCTAGAACTACTAAGTCTCCCAGAAGCTTGTGGTATCTAATTAAAGTGATCTAGTAAATATGCATATTCTTTACCAACTGTTTTTTTAAATTCTCTTGGATTTTCGCAATGGCCTGTGCGATTGCATGCAAAGGACTGGATTCAAAACTGATGCAGAAAATGGGGCAGAGTCTGATGACATTCCGCCCAAGCTACCAAGAAGGTAATTCTGCCAATAAACATAAAAACAGTGTAGGTAGGATGAAATACTGGAGGATATGGGGGGGGGGGGGGTCGGAAAGGGAGAAAAACAAGGCTCTCCACATACCTTTCTTTAGGTTCTGGGTTTGTCCTCTGAGCAGGAATATAACAGACTGGCATTACAGACTGAAAGATGTACAACTATAATGAGAAATAATTATCCTGATAACACAGTCTTCATAGAATATTCAAACGGATTAGCTTGCTGGCTTTTTAAATAGAAGGCAGTAGGAATCTAAACCAGACACAGGAGCAGAACGTCGGTGCATACAAATGGAGAGAACAGAGGTAAGGTATCAACACTGAAAGCATAGCATAGCACTAGGGGACAAAAGAACCACAGCCACAGAAATACCAAGAAAAAAAATCCAGAATCACAGTTCAAAGTATATAGCAAAAAAAGTCAAAAACCGAGGGAACAGAGTAGGGAAAAACAAAAAAGGGATGCAAAGTCAGTTTACACATTGGTCAACAAGCTGAGAGCCACGTAACATGGGAAGTTGTCTGGCATCGCTCCAAGGACAGTTGTGTTCTAAAAGCACAGCCACCTACAATCAACGGAAGTCCTGCTCCAGGCCCTCCAGCCTGCCTAGTTATCCCTACACCCTAGACACCATAGGCTGGTCTGCCACAACCATACAGGAGTGTAGGGCAAAATACCAGTATGCCACTTTCTGAGAATACGTTTGCGCTTAGTACATTTTCCCTTTTTATGAAAACACTGGCATGGAGTGTTCAATGCAAAATAAAAAAGAGTCCCCTCAGGTATGTAGTAGAAGAATACAAATAATCTATTCAGAACGGTGTGACACCAAAATGTTCTTGGGCATGACAACACAAGAATAGGGAATATGGAAAGGAAAGTCACTGAATCAAGAGCAGACAACCATATAGACAACAAAAGCCATACTATCATGAACAAGGGTCTAACCCAAAGCACCCTCTCAGTACGTTATGTATAGGAAAATATAATTATGCCTGGAGACTCTGAAGGCTGTCTGTAGCCAAGACCAAAAACATGGGTTTCTAGCTTGATTTAGAAAGGTATACACACAGAAATTCACATTAAAGACCGTTCCATATATCTTACCACTTGTGGTGATGCAGTGGCTTCAAGGTAGGTAATGTACTCACCTCTTCTTGAAGCTAGAAAAAAAGGAAGGAGGTTGAGTACAAATATTACTCATAACCTGATTTGTTGTATATGCAGCCGGCTTGGGCATGGTGTTTCATAAAATTAATGGTTACATCTCATTTAGTCTAACTGCGGTAAGGAGGAAATATTTGATCGATTAGTAGGTGGTATGTTGTGCCTGGCAAGTTAAAAAAAAAGTTCCAACCACGAATTGGTATGCTAAAGTATGACAATGGATAGGTGACTAGATAATGCTACAAAGATCAAACAGAGATGGAAAGAAAACAATTAATACCTCTACAGTATGGATGTGATGTCAAAATTCGAGATAAGTTAAAAGACATTATCTTCACAGAAGAAATGTTAACAATGGCTTAGATTAGTTCAAGCATTTCATCCATCACTTTTTGTATATTTCAATACAACATTCTAAGTGGGACAGATATGCCCAGACATTGATCCCATGCATACAGTGTCACTAAAACAAAGCTATGCCTGACTGATAAGCCATAATAAGGGCAAAGCCGGTCTGGTGTTTCAGTTCAGGGAGGGTCTGGCCTGGCAGTTCAGGCTGGACTGTTCTAATTGGAGCAGCGTCAAGACGGATTTGCATGTGGATGGGTACAAACTGAGGTGGCATGGTCTGCAAAATAATAATGGACTAGGATGCAGCCCCGAGTAATTATCAGTGGCTAACATTAGTTTAAGGATTCCATCCATCACTTTTTTGTATTTGGATTATTTAAAAAGCCAAGGAATACCAAAGGGAAATCAAACATCTTTTTATTGACTATGCAAAGATCTTTGATTGTGTCAACCATTCCAATATGTTCAATGTCCTTTAGAAAATAATTATTTAAATAGAATATGCAGTAGAAAATATTTTGGTCCTCAATATTTGGGCCTCGATATTTTGGTCCAACAATATTTTCAATTTAATATTCTAACATACAACAAGAAAATGGGTATCCCAGAACTTCTCATTGATCTTGTGCATTGGACAAGAAGCCATAGTTAAGAGAGAACATGATGAAAAAGACTGGATCATGATTTGCAACTGAGTTAGAGAAGGCTGTAGTCTTCCACCGTACCTATCCAACTTGTTTTAACAACACATTAAGAGAGAAGATGGTGTGGAGGAAGAGCATGGTTTCAAAATTGGCAAAAGTATCAGACAGCTGATGACCCAACTCTTATAGCCAAAAGTCAAGAACGTTTGAGAAACCTCATAATAAAATTCAGGGAGCACAGTCAAAGAATGGGACTACTACTAAATGTAAGCAAATATTTGCAATGCCAAGAGATCTGGCTTGAAAGTGCTAAATCATGGAAAAACAAGCATTCCCAAATGTTCACTTACACATGCCTTCCTGTGTGAGTACTTGAAAGCTGCATTTCAAACCATAACAATAATACTGTTGTTTTCAAAGACCAAAGCATGATGCCTGAGCTAAGCAGCACATATGAAAAGGAAAAGAATGAACATCTAAAAAACATCATACTACAAATGGAAAACACATAAATAAAGCACTTACTTGCCCCATTACTGCCAGTGGCTGAAGAGGAACACCCTTTCATTATAAAGTATGTTAGTATGGTATGTGTTGTATGTTGCATGCAGTAGTGACATCAGTGTCTTGTCAGGCTGCTAACAACCCTAAAAAGAACAACGTGATGATAAGATGTGCTGTATTCAACATTAAAATTGATGGTTGAAGACATAGCCAAGGTGGACATATTTTGTATTCTGGAACAAGACTAAGAATTATACAAACATTGACACTGTGACACTGTATGCACTGGCGTAACAAAAACTGAGGGGGCCTCCCTGCACGATACATAGAGGGGCCCCCTCCGGGCTCAATCATGAGCTCTCTGGTCAGAGTGCAGTGCCCAGGGGGTCCCTTGAAGATTGGGGCCCCCCCGCACCGCGTGGGCTGCAGTGGCCTGTGTTACCACCCTGACTGTATGGATGCAGAACCTGGAGAATGAGAAACAGGACAGTAAGAAAAAAGATACAGTTGTACTGTGTTGTTGGAGGAGAGGTCTAAGTATACTGTGGGTAGCTAGTACTACAATCAGATATATCCTGACTGACAGGAAGCCAGCCTTTCACTCGAAGCACAGATAATGAGATTGATGCTCATGTACTATTTGAATACTCAACTGTCTTGAAAAGACTGTGACGCTTGGAAAACGTCAAAGGAAAATGAGGAAGAAGACCAGCAGCAGAGTTCTCAAGTGTTCTTTCCTCAAATGCTCTTAATGGAATATGGTGGCAAGAATGAGAATAGTGGAAAAGGCAACTTGAGGCAGAGTAGGATCCTCTTCAATAGGCTTAATTCTTTGTGGTTGGCAGGTTATAGGAGTGAGACTTGTGTTCCCCATCCATGGCACCACTCTCATGTCCCCTACTTGTTCAGTTAAAAATTGTAAGCACAGTCTCTACACTGTGTCATACTACACAAAGGATCTGTTCCCACCTTGTCCCTACCAACATTTCCAGGAGACGTGCATGATTTCTTCATTTCCCCTGACTTTTCAGTAACAACACTGTTTGTGTTTCTGGAGCTAAAAACATTGGGCACCAATAATGCTTATCATTATAGTCCATTTCCAAAGTTCATAGTTTCAGGAAAGGTTGGCTACTGGAGAACCTACAAAATAGAGAAACTGCCAAGTGTAAACTTATTTGCTCTTATTTTAAGAGCAGCACCCTTAATCACACAAGTTTGGCACTGACATCAGATGTTACTGATGCCAATAACTTAGTAGTACTACTGGTATAGCATTCTCAGAAGGTTAAAGGAACAAAAGGTACACACACGTGTGATCATATATTTGCCTAGCACGGCCTAAACATATTCGTAACATTAAAAAATATATTCTATTTATATGGGTATAAAATTGGAATATGCACAACAAACTTATAGCCAAGAGAAACAAACAAGTTAGACCCATTTTAGGTCTCGCCTATTCTATCCCGCAGGCATCGAATAGGTGAGATTGTAGTAAGCGGTCCAAAAAGTCTACCTAGCTGCGGATCGCATACAGTTCATGTGGGACAGGCACGTGCACATCGCACATCACGCACCCACACCATTGCCAGCCACATCCCACACCATTTGTCTGAGTCTCGCCATCAGACTTCAAAGGAAGCCGCTCCACTTCAAAGGAATGCGCTCCCCTGCCCCGCCACAGCAATGCCGGGAGCTTGTTTCGCTTTTCTTGCCATAACACACAACAGTCCATATTTTGTTCCCTTTGTCATGCACTCTGTTCTGCCACCTATCCTTATATTTTAGCCTCCCCTGCCTCTTCCTATACCCTGTACTCATCCTGCCACCTATCCTATTGTTATTCCCTGCTCTGCCTCTTACTCTTCCACGCATTCTCTCCTGCCACTTACACATATGCGCATGCTTTACATTCACTTCCGCCACACTCTCCGTGCCAATAGCTCTGCCCCACACTCTCCATTAAAACTTATTCTCATGTTCTATAACTCGCCATGCTTACATTCCATAACGCACTTTATCCTCCCACCTATACTCATGTTCTAGCTTTGCTCGACGTTTCACTCTGCCATAGCTCAGGGAGTCCCAAGCGGTGCTGTTCTCTCTTTATAAAGGCCAGCCACGGAATTCCATCGCGCTGGTTGAGATTCATTACATGGATGAGGTCTTGCCTATAGTGTGCAAGCTCGCTGGTGGTCCAGAGCCTATGCCAGAACCTTATTGGTTTTAATTCCAAATCCTCGCCTATCGACGGGAGACCCACATCTAATCTAATCTTAGGGGAAGCAAGGGTGTGCCTCGAGGAAGAGCCAAGAGACATCTAAGAAAGTTACTTTCTACTCTAACCAGTTCTGTTCCAGCTTTATGCCCCCAAAGCTCACTACCGTAGGATGCAGCCGCTTTAGCTTGAGTTTTGTACATCTCTACAGCAGGGCTAATGGGTTTAAAGGTGGATGTGTTTGCGACCTTCAGAATTGCCCCCGACAATTGGGACAATTTTAACCGAGATCTGGCTATCTGAGGGTCCCAGGATAAATTCTCATGTAAGGTTACCCCCAGATACTGGAATGTTTTACTCTTTCCAGTCTTGCTGGACCCAGTGTTGGATTAGGCCTAGTTTTAGGGGAGGGGTTGAATATCATGAATTTGGTCTTCTCTGTATTAATCTCCAAACCGTGTTCCCTACAGAAAAGACCAAACCCATCTAATATCCGTTGGATCCCCATCGGAGATTTGGAAAGCAGGAGGGTATCGTCGGCAAACATGATGGCCGGTACCCTCCTGCCTGCCAGCAAAGGGGCGTCATTGTCCCTAACATTGTCAAGATGGAGTATGACACTGTTTACATAGAGGCAAAAGAGGGTTGGCGCAAGTACGCAACCCTGTCTTACCCCTCTGAGAACCGGGAACCTAGATGACAGCGCTCCATCCCTCCCACACCTAACCTGTGCAAAGTTGTTTTCATGGAGCCTGATTATGGCATGTAAAAGTTGAGTAGGAACACCCAGCCCTTTTAGGACCTCCCATAATTTCTTACTCATAACATAACAAAGCTTAGCATAGCATAACAAAGCATAGCATAGCAAAACATAGCATAGCATAACAAAACACAACAAAATATTGCATAGCATAACAAAACAAAGCATAGGATAGCAAAACAAAACATAGCATAACAAAACACAACAAAACATAGCATAGCATAACAAAACAAAGCATAGGATAGCAAAACAAAACATAGCATAGCATAACAAAACATAGCATAACATAACAAAACATAGCATAACAAACCACAACAACACATAGCATAACAAAACATAGCAAAACACAACAAAACATAGCATAGCATACCAAACACAACAAAACATAGCATAGCAAAACAAAGCATAGCAAAATAAAACAAAACAAAACATAGCATAGCATAACAAAACATAGCATAGCATAACAAAGCATAGCATAGCAAAACATAGCATAGCATAACAAAACATAGCATAGCATAACAAAACACAGCATAGCATAGCATAACAAATTAAAGCATAGGATAGCAAAACATAGCATAGCAAAACAAAACATAGGATAGCAAAACAAACCTAGCATAGCATACAGCATCACTGAGCACCACCACAACATCACTCAGGGGCACCACAAAATCACTATGCGCTACCACAGCATCACTGAACGCTACAGCATCACTCGTTCGCCACCACATCACTCAGAGCCACCACAGCATAAATCTGTGCAACCATTCAACAACTGGTTCAAATATGTTCTCTCAATGTTTCAAGCTTTATTACAAATGTAACAAAAAGATGTTAATATTTCACTTCTGTTCTTGGATTTTCGTCACAATAAAATACACTGAACATAATCTTCACAAAAGTTATTTACAAAAGTTAAAGCTATTGCCATTATAAATTACAATAACTTTTATTTAAGTATTAATTATTTTAAAAAAATTAAAAGCCTCTGTTATTTGTAATATCAATACATGTAAGTCACATAAATACAACTCATATTGCATTAAAAATACTATAGGTGTCACATTTGCGAAAGTTATAACTATTGGCATTGTAAATGACAAAGCTATTAATTTTGCTATTTTCAAAAACAAAACAGAAATAAAAAATGTGTCATTTACAAATATCAATAGCTCAAACTTTCCTAATGCGAGACCTATTGCATTGCAAATGCTTGTTACTAACTTTTCATCTACTTACTCATGACAATTATTTCCATCTTAAATGATGCATTTGCCTTCGAAACGTATTCTAAAAAGCCTATTGGCACATTTTCATATGGTTCCTTGTACTAATTACGTCATCATTTTCCAGTCAACTACTCCGAGAGGCAACCTCTCCATGGATAAGGCCACTGTTTCCGTCCTACCCAGCGCCTGGTGCATTTGCCAGTGGAACTATCTATAAGGTATGTAAGGAATTTTCGCAAACCCACCATTTTGATTGCACCTCCGTCGAGCACAGACAAGGACCCTTAGCCCAACGTGAGTGGGCACCTTTTCTGGGAATGGGGCGATAAGTGCTCTCGGGTTACACAGACTGGACGCTGATAGGCCAATCACCCCGGAGCGAGCTGCTTCGCGAAAACTCCAGAAAGAGCCCGGGGAGTTTAAAGATAGCAACAGCTGGGGACACAAATAGTCTTAAAATAGCAGCCGGGCTGTTGGGACCTCGTGGCGCGGACGCCTGCGGGAACAGAGGAGAACCGACTGAAGCGGAGGCTTCCCGGGAGCAAGAGTCCGGCCCTGAGCCTGCACTGCGGTCCTAGGGAGAGGTCGAAACCGGCCCCGGAGCGCCTCTGGGAGAGTCTGCTGCCGAGCGGGGAGCTAACGTCAGCGGACATGAGGTAATGTGCAGCGGACATGAGGCAATGTGCTGTGGCACGCATAGGTAGAGCTTTTGGGTGCCCAGATTGATGCGAGTGATGTCTTTAGGCCTCGGAGAACTATGGCTGTGTCTCCTGGCTATAGATTTTTCTTAGCGAGTCAGTACTGTACACAATGAGAGCAAAGTGAGAGGGGTGGGGAGAACTAAAACGACGACTGAAAAGTTTGCTCATTTCCTTCCCTCTGCTAAGCTAAGGAATATACGAAGTCCCGGATTTACAACACTTTTGTGCCGGGCTAATAGCTCTCAGGTTTTGAGTTTGACCATGTGTGACAGTTTCATGTTTTCGGTGTGCTTATAGGTATGACATTTCAACCCCATGTGTGACACTTTGAGTGACACTTTGCGTGCAGAACAGAGCAGTTATGCCCATGTAATTAGATCAAGATTAAACAGAAGCTGTATTTGGGAAACGTAATGGTCTACAAATAGCCAAATAGACTGTATTTGGAAGCTCTGTAATGGGCTTATCACTCCACCTCCATAGAATAGCTGGGCCCAATGGTTATGCTGGGAGCAAGCAGGGACTTGAGATAGGCAGATCCAAACAAAACTAGCCCCACTGTGTATGAAGTGAGCTATCTGATCCAGCTGTGACTGCTGGATGCATAGGCTGCTATGCAAGGAGAGTATTCAATAATAAAAGTTTGTTATGGTATTTGTCGGATGCAATTCAGAAATATCACACTTTTTCCACCTCACAAGTGAATTGGAAGTTTATTATGAATGAGCCCAATGCAATACCTAGCAACTGTTTTACTTGCTTGGATGTCTGTTCGTCAAAAGAAAGCAAAAGTAATACCAAAACAATATTTGTTAGCACATTAATCATTGTGTGCGCAGAACTGTCCAGTGTAAGTGAGCAAATCACTATTGTTAACAACTGGAAATAACTTTGGATATGCAAATTGCAAGGGGCACCATTAGAAAGATGTTATCTTTATTTTACGTAGAGTATGAGAGCTGAAAATGTAACCTATCAGTTATACTTTCAGAAAATAATTGGTTCATAAATTGCCAACAGTGATCAAACCTATTTAAGCACAGCTAGCAGTGATAATGAAAGGTTAAAAACTACACAATGAGCATAAAAGCCGAGAAGCTAATGTAAAACTATATACAGTAAAATATTTGCTGACAATTCAGACTCTGACTACAATATGAATCATGTCACTCTACAGAATATATTAGAAAAAAAAGCTGCTTACTGAATTTCCTATATTAGCAGGTGCATCTGCTTATGGGTCCAATGATGAACAGCACAGACACAAACGTGGGTGCTTTCAGGTAAAAAGCCCTGATGTGAACAAAAAAGCACCATTGTCCCCGGGTGGGCAATGTAAAGCTATGTACGGTTCAAAATGATTGAAAATTCAGAGATTTATGACAGACTACTCAAGGAATTGTGCGTCTGTACAAGATACAATATTAGAAATTAATAGGCTACTTGCCTAATCGCCTGTATTTAGCTGGCGTAAGTGCACATTGGCACAATGGTGAAGAGCACTAAACAAACACTAATGCTCCCAATAAACTCCTAACTCCCTTTGTCCAGCTCAGCACTGCAGACCGAGGATGAGTAGATAATCCAGGTGCCAACAAGCAAATGCAGAATAAAACAACAGGGACAAATTGTCAGTGCATAAGCCCATTGTTGACTTGAAACGAATCATACCAATGAGGCCTCCATCCTGCCTACTCTCTGCAACCCACCTGACCAAAGCACCCAGACATACCTAGTCATCAAAGCAATCAATGATAACAACATAACTACTCACCTAGTGAGCGAGTTATCAAAATCTTCCTAGCGTGGTCACACATAAAGTGAATAGAGTAGGGGAAAAATATAAACACGACGCAGCAGAGGTAGGAACGTTTCTTGTTAGGTATGGTGGGATCCCTGACCGCACTCAGATTACTGCAGGGAGCAGGCTCCCCGACCGTGTAGCAGCACTCCTGACATGTAGGAACCCTCTCACAGTCCTGGGACTAGGCACAGGAAAGCCCTATAACCATCCCTGGGCTACTGCACTGCCATTCCCCAGAGCTCTCTCAGGCTGAAGCCTTGGCACACAGATCAGATATATACAAAGGGCAGGTTGTAAAGGGAAACCTGGGCCGACACACACAGTGAGGGGTTGCCGGACTCACCTCCAGGGACAGACTGGCCATACCGGGCATCAGGCGTTTCCCCAGCAGGCTGGCAGGGTGGTGGCCGGTTCTGCATCGGTGGGGGCTGGTTTTGTTACTGGGGGCCGGTTTTGCAGTAGTGCAGCAAAATCGGTCCCCAGTAACAAAAGCAGCAAGGAAGTGTTTCCAGCCTCCCGGGGATGTGCAGTGCTTGCTCAGGGGCTGTTCTGAGAAAATTGCCAGGGCTGCTTTGGGTTCCCAGTTCAGCATTCTGGAAAGATGAGCTGTCCCAATGTGGTTGCAGCCACCTCCAAATGGGCCCGTGAAGGGACTGCCGTGCTAGGGCAGCAGCGAATCATCTTCCTGGCTATGTGGAATGCTGCTGCAACACATCTGGAAGGAGTGTGTGTAGAAAACAAGAAAAAACAAAACTGCAGCCTGCCACCTGAGTCTGCTTCTGCCCAGACAGACTCTGATTGCTGGAAAAACAATAAAAGGCAAGGTACCGTCCCTGGATTGTTTATCTGAGCTCCTAATCAGGTGGTCAGGAGCACTAAATTGCGTAATTAAAGCATTCTAGTGCGGAGATGTGGACATCTACACTAAAATGCGTTGGTTTAGCCCATGATGTGTGGTACTTGGCAGGGCTGCTGAGTTTGCCTCGTGATCACAAAAGTCATACAAACTACTCTGAAAGTAGCCCGAAAGGCAGGAACAGATTGACCAATAGGGCATTCTGGCAATTCCACCTGAATGGCTGGTTTGACCGGCCAGTTTGTGGGCCAGTTTCCATGGCTGTTTGTGGTCCTCTTTTATGGTCTGCTGAATTTGTATTTTTTACCGTTGATTTTGTTGATAGTAAAACAAATACTTTCTGCAGCAAGCTCAAATCCATGCAGGCTTCCATACCTTACATAACACTTATACAGCTTGTCTTTACAAGTTCAAAACTGCCCTGATTTGCAAATGTTGGGCCACTTTTTTAGCTATTATATTTAATAATGGAGGCCACCTTTATTGTGGAGTCCAGGCACAATTTCAGTCTCAATCTGACCCTGCCTGAAGGTTTACATCAAGGAGGAGTTCCATGGGTGTCACATGGACTTTCCCATGCAATCATCCATGGGTTTTGATGCAAATCTATATCTACTAACTTTGTTAGACAGCACTTGTGTCCTTTTTTACAAACATTTCCAACTTTGCATTTGTGCTACAGCACACATACAAACTTGGAAACACATTAAACTATGTCCAAGCTTAGTATTGTGACTAACATGGGTACACTTCAAGTACAAAATCTATGCTAGATATTACACACACCTAATAGGGCAAGGGTGTGTGTGTACATTCCAACCCTCCTGATTCAGACAGGTGACTACCGATTTCAAGGCTAGTCTCCCGCCTCCCGATTCCTGCATCCAGAAACCCAATTCGGAGTTTTATAAAACACCAAAAATAATATATTGATGTATGTCACACATGCTCAGATATGCCCCTCCAAGAATTACCTCTGACATCAAACGTTAATGCTTTGTCCTTAAGTCTTGGAGAGGGAGATTAGAGCATGTGACAGGCTTCAACATTTCAGTTTTTGGCAATTTTACATGGTGCAAACAAAAAAAGAGTTTACAACTCTGTTTTAGTTTGCTCTATGTTATTAAACTGCCAAAAATGAAATGCTGATTGTCTTTCACCATACATAGCAACAGACCCAATTCAGGCAGATTGCCTTCAACTTAGTATAAGTCTGGGAGGAAAATACATTCTCCCGACAATTTAAAAAAAAATCTCCCACTTTGTTTGCATGTGTGTGCATGGGGCAAGACAGTCAGAGATGTGCCAGTCCTGGGGGAGAGAGCAACACCGCCATATCATAGTAAATATGGTGTTATTCTGCTCTCTCCCTTTGGTGCAGCACGACAACTGTGGTTGCTGTATTGTGTTACGTGAAATCTTAGTAAAATCTGCCTCTAAATCTCCAGCTCTATATTTGTTCATCTTCTGTGATCACATTACATATTGAGAACAACTAAAGATGCTGTAGTCATTTGAGGCCTCTCAACCTCGTAGACCAACCTGTGCAATACAATATAATACAGTAGATCTACCTAGAGCCACTTTGCGAGTGGCACTTATAATTCCGATATGTGCAACAATTTCTCTTATTGCAGATATTGGAATTGAGGGTTGTGGACATTTTAGCACACCTGGTGTGATAACATCCGCATTGCTGTGTAAATTTCAGCAAAGTTACAAAGGGGAATTTTCCTAGAAAATAGAGTTACATGAATTTTGGTGCAATATACAAATATGGGTTGCCGCATTTTGGAATAAGCGGTAATGATCGCACATAATAAAACAAGCTGTTCGGATTTTACATGTGTTAATTACACACTGGACACTTGTAATTAGGCCCTTAGTCTCCTCTTACCTCTTTGCTCTTAAGTGATGAACAGGAGAGAATGTGTGCTTTTGGAGTGCGATGAAAGCAGGAGGATGATGTGGAGTCTGACGTCAGAGAATCACAGCTGTAGCTCCTTACCCCTTGCAAGTATGTACAATACTGCCCTAACCAGACCACAGCACCTCTCTGAAAGTGCCATTCTTGCAACAAAAGGTATGCCTCTTTTGACATGCCCATTTTATTTTTGTTTTATATTCGACGACTTCTGTGCTGTTGTGGGATTTTTACTATGTTCACACCGTGGGACTGCCTGAATCTATGCTTGTTTATAATAAGAAGTACCCAGCCCAATGTGAGAGGCACCTATTTTTATGCAATTTACTTACAATGAATCACTTTAAAATTCAACAGACAAGAAGAAGAAATCCAGCTATAAAAAAAGTTGTAAAATTTTCGTGACTGTTCAAAATCTAGATTTTAATGTTTTGAAAAGGGTTTAGATGAGTGCTTCTTAACCTTTTGACTACTGTCCCCCCCCATTAACTCATTAGTGGAATCCGGTGACCCCCACTGAGTAATTACTGGAAGCCGGGGGACACTGGCCTGACCATTTTTTTTTATTGAACCACAAACAGTACATAAAAAATACAGAAACAAATATTCAGCAACCAGATATACAAATGATGGAATATTTTATTTAATACATTAGCAAATAAAAAAAATCTACATTTCAATGAGAATGTTGGAGCTTTTCTAAGTACAACTGAGTTACTCATCATCCATACTATATGGCATTTGATACACTTGCACTGCTCACATTAATCAATCTGAGAATACTAACTCATTTTTAGCCTCAAATTTCAAGTTTCTTCTCATCTATAGAATGTTTTAAAAATGTCAGATGTACATTTAGCTTTCTTATCTATATAGACTTTATTAATCTGTTAATATTTAATTTTCTAAGCAGGGGCAGACCCCATGAGTAAGCGTCACGACCCTCAGAGGTCCGTGGACCAGAGGCTAAGAACCACTGGGTTAGTGTATGTTATAAAAAGGGCATTAAAAGAAACACACCAAAATATAGAAAAGCTGGGCTTCCTACAGAAATATTTTCCTGTAGACACACCACACAGCTGATGGCCAATTAGAAAAAGAGATAATCACATAGGACCATTAATAAGGTGATAACAGTTAAATCAAATTACCCATACTTGGATAGCGAGGGACCAAGACAAATATGTATGATATTAGGGCGCATAGTTAGATATCAGTTGATATCTGTGTTATTGTATTATGTTTTCTATCCAGAAAGTTCATGAGGGAAAATGGGGACTAACAATATCATTGGACATATCCTGAAAATGAAGCGTATACCTTTTGTTGCTCAGATATTCTGCTTTGCTACTAAAAATACCAATAAAATGTGTTTAAAAAAAGGCATAAAAATGTGTTCTACATGTAGCAGTTTAGAAAAACAAATTGCAAGACTAGAGAAGCTGCCCTTGCAAACTCCCATATCCTACTGCCCTTATGAAAGAAACTGAAAACCCACATATTCTAAATCACCACCCCAACTGCATGAGCAGATACGACCCAGGACTACCAGAGCCATTCGCTGACATTGTAAGTGCACAGGGAATCTAGAGAGAGTACGTGGGCTGGGTGCTTGTCATTACAAGTGTCCTTACTCCATGATGGCTACACTGTACCCTAGGATGTTTGGTACAAAACATCTTATCTTAATAAGTCCTCATTGATGCCAGTGTTGGATTTATAAATAAATTATTATTAATATTATTATTATTATTATTATTATATTTAAATGTATATGGCGCGACAGCTACCCAGAGGTTTCCAGCACACAGGAAGCCCTTTAGAGGGTCCCCATAAAACTTACCAAGCACTGTTGTGATATCTGAGTAGTTCTTAGCCAGCCTGCCACCACCAGACATGTTTCTAACCTCATGGTATGAGAGCCAGCGCTTTCAGATACTTAAAACAAAGCCTTCTCTGGAAGGTGCCGCCTTTGAGGTGCAACACAGCCTTCCCCGGATAGTGGAGGAGGCCAACCCCTCTGTCCTCCTCCACATTTGGTGGGAGGACAGCCAGCACCACCCCTAAGGTGTGGCAGGAAATGTAGACACTACTTTTGAAAATCCACTATCTTGAAATGGTGGAAAAATAAATGGTCAGGGCTAGAGTAGTGCTCCTTCCCACGGGAAGTGGACACCGTAATGGTAGGTAGCCCATTGGCTACGTCCTGTCTTCCTCTTTAATACTCCCAAATTTAGTACTTAGGTGGCATCCCTGGACCTTTAACTTATGATTCGACGAACACAAAGAAGGAACGGACCAAGAAGAGCTGCTGCCTGAGAACTGAAGCCTTGCTTCAGAGAAATTGTCACCAAACCATGCCTGCTGCCTTAAGGATTCGACCATCATCGGGTGCTGCCTCGCCTTGCCACTGTGAAAACTCCAATTACCTCCAGTCTTTGAACACATTGCCAAAGAACCTCTATTGGAGCAGAGGCTCTGCTCTCCTGCAAAAGCAGGTACCGAACCGCAAACACCAAACTTACCGACTTGATGCTCCCCGGCGACTCCAACGCAGCTCCTAGAGCAAAAGTGGTACATAAAGTGTCAGATCTGTCCTCATCCCCAAAATGGAGGCCACAGGGCCTACCGGAGCCATGCAGCACATTGGTGTACCAGGCAACCTGCACCGAGACGAAGAGTCCCCTCTGCACTCCAACTGCCCAGGAAGCAAGCACCTGCTGAGGGACATCAAGACCCCTGAGACCCACTTTGTGAGTGGTCTAGCTGTCCTGAAATCCCCTATCCAAATTGCCTACTCCTGAGCGCGAACACATCATGACGCACGCTGCCTGGCTGACCTATCTGCTCAGCACCCAGCCCGACTGGCCCAGGTAATGACGATCCAGCTGTGCTCCCGTGGTCCTGAGGCTCTTGCAGCCTGCTCTCTCGAGTGGGACTTCTCGGACTTACCTGTAAGTCCCTTTGTGCAGTGTGTTTTCAAGTGGTTCTCTTCTTGTAGCGCACCAGATACCAACAACCTCACTGCCATGCGCCTGGCCGAATCCGGGCCTCTCTGGTGGAACATTGGACCTGGCCCGCTAACTACAGAGATCTGAGAGGTGAACCTTGAAAGTTGACTGTACAATATTATATGCATTTCTTTCTCTTTTCCCATTGATTTCAATGGTGCGTAATTGCGCACAAATGTGATTGATTTTTGCAAACGCTAAAAATTCATACCTTTATAAGTACTTACCTTAGAACAAAGTTCTTGGTCTGAAAAACTGTATTAAATCGATATTATTTTTGCAAATTGGCCTTGGATTTATTCTTGAGTGTCTCATTTATTGCCTCTGTAAGTACAAAAAATGCTTAGCACTACCTTGTCATAGGCTTAACTGCTCGACCATACTACCACAAATAGAGCGTTAATATTATCTGCTTTTACCTCTGTAAACTCATAAGGGGCTCACCAGACTCTCTGCATAGTGTACCTCGTTTTAGTACACTATATAGAGAGCCAGCTTCCTACAAAGAAATCAGAAGATTTGTCATGAGTGTGTAGTCTGTAGGGCAAAGCTAGTAACATATCAGGTGATATCCTGAAAATACAGTGCTACGGAAAGATTTCTTGTTAGATCTGGAGAAGAATTAGTTCCATATTAGGTCAATTTCTTGACAATCGAAGTGTAGTATCCTAGTTGTCTCCATGCATGAGGGTCAATTAACTAAAATGCCAGGGGTAGCGAAAGTGACATCATATGCCATATGACCTTTACTTTCACTCACACACTCATACTTACACGTACATATACATTCTCACATACACATTCTGTCTTTCACATTAACACACTCTCACCTAGAGCATACACACAAAACATACATTGAAAAGCATTTTTTCTTACCTCAGCTGCCAGAGAGGGTCATATTCCAGTTAATTGTACTCCATTCCTTATTACACTAATAATTAATAATGTAGTACTATTCACTATTAGTTTAGTAAATAATTGACAAAAAACAAGGAAAGTGGAGCCTCAACCAAAATCCATAAGGACGAGCTACCCCTGTGTTCCTGCCACTGATTTGACCACATCTGAGGCCTGCAAAGGCAGTGCCAGGGGTCACAAGGTGCAAGCCAGGGTTTGCAGTTGCGACCCCTAAATGACTTCCATGTCCCCATGCCCTGTACGTCTGTGCTGGTGTCAGGAATGCTGAGACTGAATGGTGTAATAGGATGTTGATGTGTGGTGTGGAGTGCAAGCAAGGAGATAGGGATGTTTGGAGGGAGCTACTTGCTGTGCCTGTTGCTGTAAACTAATGGTCTAAAAACGAAGTAGATGGTTGTGTGAAGACCCTGCCCTCCGAACTCAACACCAAGCACTCTGGCTAGCTAGTGAGACCACAGAGATTCTGGTGCATGCTAGATGGACCTCCCCAACAATCTATTACCTCTGATAGACCGGTAGAGTTGGAAGCGCCAATTGTACTTAAAGCAGGTTCCATACTTTTTAGGTCTCGTGACCTTAAATGCGCGCAAGCGCATTGAGGAACGAGAATTCAAGTGCTCAAAATGCTCATGAAACCACCAGCTTTTTGCTGGCGTTTTCATGCAGTTCATGTGAACCACGTGTTCAAACATGAACGCGCATCAGCCTCCCTCCATTTGCCGCACAGCACATCAAAGGGCTTCGCCCAGCGTGCGCTCTGCGGCTTCTCGGCTTCTCCTCCCCTAACTTCCTTGCATTTCTCCTCCCCCTCCCCAGCCAGCTTCCCCCAGGCCGTGTTCCCTCATCCCTTGCACCCCCTCCAATGATCGCACGTCACGACCAGAAGATTTGTTTTTTTAGAACAACCTCGTACAGCTCCTGCCTTGACTTTTCTTGCTCCGTCTCTTCTCCAGTGTCTTCCTTCTCGTCCATGTCTCCCTGGTCTTGTTATCTGCCTTTTTTTTTACCTCTACTTGTAATTGCACACGTCACTTTTTCCTCTTGTTTTTGCTTCCGTTCCCCTTGCTCCTTCGGTCCCATATGTACGTCGTCCCTTTCTTCCTTCATCCCTTCCATTGTTTGTTGCTTCATCTCTTACTTCCGCCCATACTCGCTTCCTCTCCCCCTTTCTTTCATCCCTTCCCTCTAGCTATCGTCCTTCCACCCCTCCTTCCTGGCCTGTCCCCTGCCTCTGTCACGAATGTTTTTTTGTTTTTTTCCTTTCCCTCCTCGTGCCTCTTTTTCGGACTTTGTCTCTTTCCCTCTCTCTGGTGCGGGGCTTCTCGAGCCACAGGGGTGCCAAAGGGTCCCCAGAACACGTCACATAGAGAGATGTACGTCACTTCAATCCCCAGAACGAGAGATACATCCGAATGAGACTCGTCTCAGTAAAAAACATAAAGTGCACTAAATGGCCCAGTAATGACGTTTTGGAAAGAATCGAAAGCCCATAAACAGGTCTATTTGTACCATAATTGAAATGCCCTCCATATAAAGCAGTAAACCGGCACATTTCCACCCATTTAGACGGTGAGAGGAATAAGTAATGCTTCACAGGGGACGCTGGGAAGGGAACTGGGGGACACTTTAGGTGACATGTGGGGGGGGGGGCGTGGGCAGAAGAATGACCGTGCAGAACTAAATGCCAGAACACGCAGGGTAATCAGGAAAATGGTGAAATACTGGATCAGTCCTCATGTTCTATCACTTGACTGAGCGTTAAAGGTGCTTGTGGGGGACGTGGTCTAAACAAGCATTTGCAATGCAATAGGTCTCGTTTTAACGCAAATTTAAGCTATAGGCCTTGTAAATGACAAAGCCTTTTATTTATGTTCCAAAAACCAGAACGCAAAAATAAAGGGCATTATCATTTACAATGCTAATAGTTCAGACTCGCGTTATTGCGAGACCTATTGCATTTCCAATGCTTGTTGTAACTTAAAAGCGTGGTAGCACTGGGGTAGTGCTAGTTGCATATCACTTAGGTTTCCTGCAAAGCAGGATGAGCAACCAGTGAAGGGAGCTAGAGGGAGGGACAATCAGACGAGTCTCTTTTCGGTTAAACAAAAGTCTATTACCTAGAAAAGGCCAGTAGGATTGGGGAAGAGGTCCGTTGCCCCTGAGTCACAAGCAAGAAATGTAACTGACTGTGTCCCATACTTACCAGCTTTTCAGTGACAGCCACTTGTTTGGAAAACTCTAAGTTTCCAAATCATTTTTCAATGATCTCTCTCTTCCTTTATTTGGATTATGGAAATATTGTGCATCTTAGGAAAACATTAATTTTGCGTGTTTACATTAGTTTGTTTTTCACTTCTTGACACGTGACGCAAACGCGGTGCAAAATGGTATGGTGGGATTTACTATCCAGCGCAAATCAGGATTTGCATTGAATAGTTTCCCAAAATAACACAAAGTTGTGCTACATTGCTTTATGTTACTTTTCATCAAGGGGACATTCCATCTTTGGTACATAGATGTTCCCCTGAAGCCTCCCAGGGGGGTTGGTACAAATACATATCTCCAACGAATTACAGGCAGGGATTTGCTCCACAATCTTATGTTCTCCTCGTTTTTTCCCTATTGCATGTGTGCAGTATTTTACAGCAAACATACAAAGTAGGAAAGGCCTTGAAGCATAGTTATTTGGAAGGGACCCCTTTCAGTACAAAACCTATGCTTTAGAGAACGCGCAAACTGTCGCACTATGGTGCAAAGGTGTGAGCGATGGTACATGGCTGCCATTAAAAACTCCAGTGCTGGTGGCGAGAACAAATTCACCATGTCTTAAAAGATCTGGCAAATTTTTTATCTTGACGCAAGACAGCGCAGCAACTTTGGGCCCCAATGCTTAGATGTCTTCTGGACTACAAGCCTGCTAAAGAGGCTCGTAGCACCCATTCCATTTACAATTAACTCTGCCTTTCATCTTTTTCCATGCACTAGGTAAGATGGCTGCTTTCTCAAGGGTGGCACCTGTAAAGTCAGTTGGGATGTGGTGGTATGATAAAGGCCCTCAGCTCCATTGGGCGCACATATGACTTCATGAGACATGATTGTTTTCCATTGCAATTGCATGCGTGATCACTGTTCTCTTGTGCACTCACATGTTTAAGCTGTTTTAACAATCAACTGTATATTGCATCTCAACCATTGCACCTCAAAGAGATTTCCACTTTCCATGCATGTCAGACATTTGGGGCCAGATGTACGACCCTTCCATTTTGCGACTCGCAAATTGTGTTATTTTGCAACTTGCAATTTGCGACTCGCGAAATGGAATTTACAACAGTATCTCAGACACCGATTGTGATTCCCAATGGGGTCGCAAATGACCTGCCTCATTAATATTCATGAGGCAGGTCGCAATTTGCGACCCCATTGGGAATGGCAAGCACTCACAGGGATGGTGGTCTTCTGGGATCAGCAGACCACCATGTCTGTTACTGCATTTTAAATAAAGCAGTTTTTTTTTAATGCAGCCCCTTTTTCTTAAAGATAAACGGGCTGCATTTAAAAAAGAAAAATGAAACGTTTCTGTTTAATTTTTTAAGATTAGGCAGTGGTCCGTGGGACCACTGCCTGCTCTTAAAAAATATTTTTGCTGCTAGTCACAAAGGGGGGTCCCATTTGCGAGTGGCTTACCACCTTTTGGAAATGGGTGGTAAACTGCGAGTGTTTTGCTACCGCAATTGCAGTCGCAAACAATCGTACATTGAAGTGTGACTCGCTATTAGGAAGGGCCCGCCCTTGGCACGCCCCTTCCTAATAGCAAGTCGCAAACCCTATTTTGCAAGTCGGTAATAGGTTACCGACTTGCAAATTAGGGTTTGTACATAGGGCAGACCTATTTTGCTGTCGCAAACAGGCTGATTTCTGGTTTCCAACCACAAAAAAAGGTCGTACATCTGGCCCCTAGTTCCTAATTTGTAGCCTAAAGCACACATCTGAACACAGGAACAGCATCATGTATGTAGTAATAGGGGGAACGACGTGGCCTGGAAACCCTCTTGTGACAAGCCAGTCTCACCCCCACTGACATCTTTATTGCAGGAGGGCTGGAACTACGGGTGTGGGAGATGCTAGAGCACCCCTATTTAACCCTGTAAGTGTTCAAAAGGAGGACGATCAATAAAGGGGCCTGACGATTTTGTTTTCTTTTATATCTTTTTCTATGCTTTTAAAGACTGAGGTCAAATTCAGGTAATGTTATCTGACATATTTCTGCGTATTTTAGGCCTCGGACTAGCGTTGCACTGCGCAGCAGTGCTCGCGCAGCCGAGAATTAATGTCTCTTAGTAGGGGGCTTGAACCCGCCCCTCTTCTCCATTGGCTGGCTTCCTAAACGGAGGCCAGCCATTGGAGGAGAGGGGCGTCACTCGGTTCAAGCCCCGTCTTTTCCAGATTCGGGGGCGTGTTTTTTCTCTTCTTTCTTGTTTTCGTTCTCTACTCTTCCCATTGGCTGGAATTTTACCTTCCAGCCAATGGAAAGAGGAGAGAACGAAAACCAAGCCCCCGAATCGTAAAATGTCGGCGCTTTGCTGAAGCCATTTCCGCCCGACCGCTGCCGGAAGAAGTCGTCCTCAGGTGAGTGCTTACTGTCCTGCCCCCCCTCGTTGCTTGTTCTTTGCCTCTTCCTGACCCTGTCTGCGCGTGTCTCTTTCTCCTGGTGTCTGCCGGTATTCGATATATTTCCTTCGTGTTGTGTTTTCACTGTAAGCCCCGTCCTTTTCGGATTGAGGGGCATGTTTTTTTCGTTTCTTTACAAAAACACGTCCCCCAGTCTGAAAAGGAGGGGGCTTACAGCGAAAACACAACGTCATGGCGAGGGCTTGCTCCGTTCCTCTCCAGCCTTGAAATTCATGGCAGTAACTGCGTCAGGTAATTTTGAACTGCAGAATGTAGGGACCAGAACACAGTGAACTGACCCTTTGCTATTTCTCGTTTGTATAAAACCTTTCTTTACGCCTTCTGTCCCTGCCAATGTTCGTGTCTCCGCCCCTGTCTGCCGGTATTTGATGTATTTCCTTCGCTTTTCCCTTTGTTCGTTCTGTCTGTCACAGTGTTCCTGATTTCGCTTGTCTCTGTCCCTATCTGCTTAATGTTATCTGCCTTTCTATGTTTAATACCCCTTCATCTCTGTATCTATTCTCCCTGTGTCTCTTCCTCCTGGTGTGTCTCGTTCTGTCCCTGGGTCTGTGTTGGCGTCCCTGCCCCTATCAGCCTATGCTTAATGTCTCTTAATCCCCTTGTGATCTTTGTCTCTTCCTGCTCGTGCCTGCGTGTGTCTTTTCCTGTTAGTGTGTGTCGCGTTCTGTACCCTTGTCTGTGTTGGCGTATCTGTACTACTATGTTTATTTCCTCAACTCCGCATTTTCTTTGCCTCTTCCTGACCCTGTCTGCTCGTGTCTCTTTCTCCTGGTGTGTCTCCTTCTATCCCCGTGTCTGTGTTCGCGCCTCTGTCCCATCTGTCTATGTTTAAGGTCTCTTCATCTTCATTTCTCTGTGTTCTGTGCCTCTCCCTGCCTGTCTCTTCCTGTTGGTGTGTCTCGTTACCTCCCTGTGCCTTTCTTGGCGTCTCTGCCCTTGTCCCAGGCCTCTCCCCGTCCCCTTCGTCCGCGCGAGCCCCTCTCCCTGCGAGCACGCCTGTGTTTGTGTACATACTGAATGTAAATGAATGAAAGTTACATCCCCAGATGTGATTAGGGCCCATTTTCAGGGGGCACCGCCGCATTGATTATGGCCACACGGAGCGGGGGAGTGAGGGGGGCTTCGGGCGGCTTGGGTGAGTGCCTCTGGAATTAGATCTGTGCCATTAGTGGGGCAGGAGCCTGATCAATACCCAGGTCTTCCAGGGTAGGAGGGCTTGTCAGCTCCACTGTCTACAGCAATGGACTCTCAGTTTCAAGCATAAGATTCTTCTCCCATATTTTTAATTTCACACCACCGAAAATCCTCTAATCCACAGCTGAGTCCTCTGCAAGGCCAGTAGAGCTGGAAAATATTTAGCCCCCTTATGCCATGCTCTCATTTATAGGTGGCAGTATCCAGTTCTTCTATGTGGTTGGTGTTTTTCAGTTTTATTTCTGGATTGGCATATGGAGATACTCGTATATATCTCACTCAGTATTTGGTGGGTTTTAACGAGTTTCCAGGAATAGTGAGTGATGTAAGCATCCTTGTGATGAACTGCTGTACACCCTGAATTCACATTTACAATACTGTAAAAGGGTAATATTTAAAACATGTACACTACTGGAAGCTGCAGTCTTGCCCTCTGTGTTGGAGACTACAGATAACAATTTTCCATGTCTGTATATATTTTTCCAAGTGAAAGTCTTAGTACATGGCTCGTAGCTCTTAAGACGTGCACCAGATTCTTGTTTCCTCTCACTTTTGGGTGTTTTTAAAGCCCGTGGTTAAGTGTTATAATTGCCAGGGCCTGAAGTATGTCTCAGAAGGCCACCGAGGTTGGCACTCTGAATCATGGTACTTTATAACTGTTCATATGTGCAGACAGCCTTAAGGCAGGCTCATGCTGCAAATGTAATAAGTTTAATGAACCTCGATTCGTGCACTGAAAAAAAAGGTCTCACAATGACATTTTTTGCGATATCTACAGGCTGGTAAGTAAAAAGATTTGTAGGCAGACCTGTCATATATAAGGCTGGATTGACTCTGGTAAGATCACTCATATGTCTTGGATGCAGTACGTCTACACTCTCTCTCACACTCTCTCTCACACACTCTCTCACACTCTCTCTCATAATCTCTCTCACACTCGCTCTCTCACACTCTCTCTCTCTCACACTCTCTCTCACACTCTCTCTCTCTCACACTCTCTCTCTTACACTCTCTCTCACACTCTCTCTCACACTCTCTCACACACACACTCTCTCTCACACACACACTCTCTCTCACACACACACACTACTCACCAATACTCACTCAAATAGTCACTCTATACTACTCACTATCAACTATTATCAATACTCACTCGAATACTTACTATACAACTCCATTACACTCTCTACTCACTGTAATACTCAATATCAACTACTCGCTTCTACTCACTCTACTAAATAGCATCTAATGTATAGTACTTATTGTAATACTGTATTATACACTCTGCTACACTCTCTACTACTCAACATTACTCACTCATAATTAGTCACTCTATACTACTCACTCTTTACTACTGAAACTAAAAATACACTTTGTATATGTACGTGTGTGGCTGTGCATGTGAATGTGTGTGGCTCTAGGAGTCTTTACTACTCACTCTCTCACTATTTAATACTCACTCTTTCACTTTTTACTACTCGCTCTCTAATACTCTCTTTACTAATAACTCTCTCCTACTCACTATCAACTACTCACTCTACTACTTACTCTGTGTGTGGGTGCTAATGCAATAGGTCTCGCATATGCAAGCGATTAAGCTATTGGCAGTATAAATGACAATGCCATTTATTTATGATTAAAAAAAAAAGAAATGTCATGAGCAATGCCAATAGCTCTATCTTTAATAATGCTGAGACCATTGCATTGTAAATGCTTGTTTTAACTTGGAGATTGGAGTTTACTTTTCCCTTGTCTTACTCCAAAAGCAAGAGAATTTTGCAACTAAGTAACAATCCTCATGGTGTACAGAGGAAAAGAGGCTGCAATACGTCAAATATTTTCTAACTCTACAAAGTTGAAGTACTTCATAAATATTTCAAAATATTTCAGCAGCAACAAAAGAACAAATAAGACATAGTGGGGCTTATTTACAAGCCTCCTGCACCGCCGATACGTCACTTTTTCCCATGTTAAAAGTGACTCACCAGCAGCGCAATGGACTTGTAAATAAGCCCCCTTGATTTTTTCTAATTCTGAAGTATCATGGAAAAAAAGATTTTATATAATAAAAACAAAACACTTTACTTTTGGGATAAATATGCACAGAAACCAAATTTATACAAGATATTATTTGTACAAAATATAGGTTTAACAGTAAAACTACATGCCTGATGCAAATTTAATTGCCATTTCAAGACATTTCAATGGAACATGTGCTCCATGTATATGGCAATTTCCTACCACTCTATGCTTTACTCATATTTGTGGGAGAATGCCTGTCACAATGCACCACTGGACATATACTGCAGCATTACCATTCTCTTGCTGAATCGATGTGGCTTGTTTGGTATACTTGTGCTTTGTGCAGTACTTTGATTTTTCACAAACCCTGTTGTAGAAGCGCGGGCCTAAGAGACAATCGCACGACAAATAACTGGCACAAACACTACCAATACTCGAGTGGCCACGAGTTGTCCATATTCCAAGTACTTATCTCCTCAACTGCTCCTGGGGTTGCGTGTGACATCATTGTGAAGATGGTAGTGGACAGGTAGCCCTTTACACCTGTGACTTCTGAGACGTATCATTAATGGCAGCACCTCCTCTCTGAAAAATGTTCCAGCACTACTGGTGGTAGGTAGAGAAACTGGAGACAGTTAAGAAGAAGGACATGGAACTTTACAGCACCAAACCAAGAATTCCTGAAGCTCCAGAAGAAGCACTGCTGGAATACTTTTTGTTCCAATGTGCACCTCTACTTCCTTGCTAGAGGTGCTGAGTGACTGACAAGCTAACACTCTAAGGCCTGGACACTGCTCAGAGGTCTGCTCAGTGGTGATTTTGGATTCAAGGCAGGGTTAGAGAAGATCCCTAGACCTCGTTAGCTGCTGCAATGTTGCACAAGACAAGGCAACACTGCAGTGTTGCACCTTCGAGAGTTATTGCACATATGACCCCGTGATCATTGAGGTCGCACAGTCGAAGTAGAAGGAGTTGATCATCATCAAACACCAACCCTGTGGTGGGCCAATCAAACCCTCTTGACTGGGGAGCAGGAACATACAGGAAGCCTCAACATCACTGAGACATTGGGTTCTTCTAATTAGTTACTAGTGGCCTCGATCACACTACCCGGTTTTAAACTCAGTTGATGCTTTGTTCTGGCCAGATTCTTAGGGACCCTGTTGGACCCAATTTGAGAAGAATACCATTTCAACAAAGTTGAAGTGTTTGTTGCTGCTGACTCCCACTCAGCCCACTTGGATACTTAGTTTTATGGACTTGTATTCCTTTTAGTTAGTTCTGACGTCCCTTTTCAGTGCATCCCTTTTTACTACACTTTTTCTCTGGTTAAATGTAGTCTTTATTTGTAAGAGTTGCCTGGTCCTTGAGTTCTTGCAAGTGCACCACGTTATTTGTAGCCTTCTGGCTAACACACAATATTTCTCTGAGGGCATCTCCTAGCTCTCCTGGCCCTCAGGAGAGCATGGTCCCTTGTAAAACTCACTCCCTGTAAGCCATATTATGTCACCCTTCTAACCTTGTATTATTAAACTCAGCTGCATTGTTTTATGATGAACGCTTTCCTTTCTGGTCTCATACCCAGGCCCTGGTACATCCACGAGACTTTCCCTCCAACATTTAATCCCTTGCTGCTTTCGGCAAAGAACTGTGTGTGATACAGCAAACAGTAAACCTGTGTGCCTTGGCATTGCACTGTTGTACCCAAATCAAGGTGTCCCAGACATAAAGCTGAAGTAACTATCTTTGTATGCGTAAAGCATTGCTGAAGCCCTGTGGTCGACCAAAACACCAGTGGTAGTAATTAAATGGATCTGTTGTGATGGCAACTCCCACCAGAATCATAATAATAAAACATACACCGTTCAGTGCTTAGTGGCATACAAAATTGGTGTTAAAAGTTTGCAAATGGGTATTTATTTGCAGTGTGACCTAAGACGTGTAATTAAGGGTGTGTGGCCTATGCAACCTGGGTTGTGGCCTAATAGGTCTCACTAACAAGGCGTGGCATATATTACATATGTGAAGGAAGTGTTCCAAAAGAGGTAGAACAGAATCCAGTGATAAAAATTCAAAATCAAACTTTCATTAATTTTAAATACAGTATAACTGCAAGCACCAAAGCAACATGGTACCCATTTAATAGCATTTAGTGCTCCCTTTCCCATGGACATTAGCAGTTCTAAATTTGAGGAGCTTGTTTTAAGGATAAATACCATGAGGCAGTTAGGTACACAATTTTCTATTTAAAATGGTATCATTCACAGAGTAAGATTTGTACTAGAATAGTTCATAAAATGTCTTGCCATCTGCACAAAATTCTTTCAATCACCCGAAAATACCCAAAATAGAAAATATGCCCATCATTGTGCCAGCGGACGCTGTCAGTCAATGTAGTGCCTCAGAAATCAACTTCAATGCAGTAATGAATACTCTCTTTTATAGCGCATGGCTACCCAGAGGCATCCCAGCGCTGTCAGACCAGAAGACGGGTGGAGACACTCAGTGAAACAGGAATGTCTTCAATAGCTTCCTGAAGGCCCGATGATTAGTTTCACGCCTGATGTTATCGGGGAGTCTGTTCCAGCACTTGACTGCTTGGAAGGAGAGTTGGAGGCCGCCCATGCGAGCTCGCTTCACCCTTGGAACTACCAGCAGATTACGCTGGTTGGATCTCAGAAATCTAAGAGACAGATGTCGTCGAAACAGGGGGCGGAGAATATTAGGGCCGATATTAGAGATGGATTTGTGCGCCATGCACATAGTTTTAAACAGGATCCTTTCCTGTATCGGCAACCAGTGGAGAGACCGCAATGAGGCCTTTGCCGAGCTGCGTCTGAGTATATTCATAAGTAGCCGGGCTGCACAGTTCTGCACGGCTTGCAACATTTGAATGGAACCTACAGGGGCCCCAAGATAGACAGCATTTGCATAGTCCAGCCGTGAAAGAATCAATGCCTGGACCAGTACGCGTCTGGCCTCGAACGGAAGAAGAGGTAAGAACTTCCTGAGGACCCTAAGCAGACCATAGCAGGTTGCAGCAACTTTTTTGGCCTGAACTTGAAATCCCAGAGTGGAGTCAAGCCACACGCCCAGGTTCTTTATTTGATTCTTTGGGGTGGGAGGAGGGCCCAAACAATTTGGCCACCATGGGTCAAGATTAATAGGAGCTTTATAGCCCAAAAGCATGATGTCAGTTTTGGACCCATTTAATTTAAGGAATGAGGAGGTCATCCAATCTAGGACTTTAGTGAGGCACGGGGTCAAGTTGTTAATCCCCTGGTCTCTCGCATCATCCCTCGCCAGGGAGACGACCAACTGCGTATCATCAGCGTAGGTGACAAGCTGAATTCCCCAGGGAAGCACCACATCAGCCATTGGTCTCATGTAGATGTTAAACATGGTAGGACTGAGTGAAGATCCCTGGGGAACGCCGTGATGCAGTGGAAGTTGGTCCGATGACACCTCCTCCTCAAAGACGGAGAAACATCTCTCCGATAGAAAAGACTGGAGCCATTTGAGGGCCATTCCCGAGACTCCTACATGGCGGAGACGATGTAGCAGAAGGGGGTGATTGACGGTGTCGAAGGCTGCGCTGAGGTCCAAGAGGACTACCGCAGCGCAGCCTCCGGCATCCACGATACCCCTGGTCGCTTCCACCACCGCTACCAGAGCAGTCTCCGTCCCCTGCTTAGCTCTAAATCCCGTATGAGAGGAGTGGAGGGCTCCCGTGGTTTCTAAAAAAGAGGATAGTACCTGGTTGACATGTTTTTCGGTTATTTTACTAAGCCCAGGTAAAAGCGAAATGGGCCTGTAATTGGCTAGGTCTTCGGGGTCCATGTTGTTTTTTTTTTTTAGAAGGGCCTTCACTTTTGCCAACTTCCAGTTAGGGGGCACCACCCCTGTCTTCAGGGAGGAGTTTATAACATGCATTATAATGGGACACACAGTCCCCGACACCTATTTAGGAGCCGACGGTGGCGCAGCATCCAAAGGGGAGCCCGATTTGAGGTTACCAAGGAGTTTTTCCACCGAGGCCAGATCGAGCAACGGGAATGAGTCGAGAGTTCCGAGAGAATCTGGGATGACCGCATCGGGGATCCCGTCCTCACTCTCAGTTAAGCCAGGGACCTGGACACTTGGCACAAAGCTGGAATAGATGTTAGTTACCTTGGCAGCAAAAAAAGCGGCCAGGTCGTCACAGCGTTTCTGGGGATCGGGGGCGACACTAATGGCCCGGGAAGAAGTGACCAAAGATTGAAATATTTTAAAAATTTCCCTGGGCATATTAGCTGCTTCCGAGATTCTTTCCTGAAAGTACACAGATTGCACAGTTCTTAGTTGGTTTTTGTAAGTTCTGAGCGCTAACCTGTATTCGTTTTTTGCAACGGCTGAGGAATCTTTCCTCCATTTCCTTTCTGCCCGTTTACAGCATTGTTTAAGCTCCTTTAGTTCCCCTGAATACCACGTTTTTTTATTTGGGCCTGCCCGATGGCACACCACTTTCTTGGGCAGGGTGGAATCTAATGTAGTGTCTAACCATTTATTGAAGGCCGCATTGGCGATGACTGGGTTATCATGAGGAACCGGAGGGGACCTCTTCAAGGCGGCATCCCACTCCTCCGCCGATAGCTTCGACCATGTCCGGCTCAATTTCTTAGATAGACTAACGATGTTATTTTTGTAAGAAGGAGACCAAACAAACGAAATCAAGGCATGGTCTGACCAAGGGACGAAAATAGGCTGGTCACAACTTATATTACCCAGATTAGTAAAGAAATTATCTAATAGATGACCTGCTGCGTGCGTAGATCCTGACACAATTTGTTCCAGCTAAACTACCCCCAAGGTGTCCAGTAAATATTGCGATGAAGAGGCCTCTGCGTTATCAAGATGTATATTGAGATCGCCCAGGATGGAAAAATTGGCCGTACTACTGATAGAAAGGGTGATTTTGTCAAGGAGATTGTTGCAAAAGCCATTGGGTTCTCCCGGTGGCCTATATACAAGAATACCGGAGAAGGTGCAGGTAGGAAAGAAGGCTATGGAAAATCCTACACTCTCACAGTCCGGGAGTGGGTTCTCGGAAGTTCGACAAACAAAAGTATTCTTAAAGATGATAGCCACTCCTCCTCCTCTGCATATTTGGCGGTCATGCCTACAAATTGAATGGCCAGGCGGTAGAGCCCTAACTATGTCCGGGTCGGATGCCTCAGTTAGCCACGTCTCTGTCAGGAAAAGGGCGTCTAGGTCCCGCTCCTCCACAAGCAGGCGAATTTCCACCGCGTGCTTCGGGAGGGACCGGCAATTTATTAGTGCAAATGAGTAGGGTTTTGTTTTATAATTCGCTGGCCCTATAGGATTATAACATGGACATGAAATCCTTACCTCCTCTAAAGGAGTCCAACTGGGACAGCAGACGGTCGAGCTGCCTCTCGATGCCCATAGCTGATCCCCACTATAGCATAATGTTTCCGAACAGGGGGGTCCCATTAACAGCATCCCTGACCACGTCCTGGCCCGGCCTGGCACGGACGGGCACAGACGGGCTTTCCTTAGGCGCTCCTTCGGCGCGATAAGGCGCGTCCGCTACCGCGTACGCTGCGCGTAGGAGGACCGTCTCAATTTAAGCGCTTTAGCGCGTCGTGTCAAGCGCTTCCTCCCAACCACTAGAGCAGCAACCTGCTCCTCCCCAAAATGGCAGCCAAAAGTAGTCGGCCCCTCCAAGCCCCGCGATAAATTCAGCTCCTAAATGGCTGAAGAGATGAGCGATCAGGTCCCTAATGTGGCGCAAGTAAAAGGTGAGCCTATGCGCTCCAAAGTAAAGGGGGTGCACGCAAGGTTGGGGAAAATCACAATTTAATAAAACAGTGCAGTGGCAATAAGACGATATATATTTAAAAACAGTTCATGCAAGCTAGATCTAGCGCCCGGCTTCCGCCTCAGGAGCAAAGCAAAGTCTCTAGGTCTAGGTCAATGGTATGGCACAGTACAGTAAAAAAGCTATAATACAAGCTTACTGATATGCTGCATCTGGTGCAAAAATGTGTGTGATACCGCATACAGCTATTCCTGAGCCAATTACATCTAATATATTGATCTGCTGTTGTTGGTAAGCAGTTACAGATTTCTGGTGAAGATGGGGGCAAAGGGCGAGAAGAGATTCACAAGGCTGATAGAGGTAGAGCTAGACCTGATGCACCCAGCGTGCACATCTTCTAAAAAAGCTCACGGTTTGCCTCCTGTAGGTGTAACACATCTCCTCCTGACTGTTTTTCTGTGATATCATTACACCTGGTACCCATATTAGCATGATGTCTCCATTTAATATGTGTAGCTATCATTTGTACAGCAGGCTAACTGGTACAAGGGCCCAAGTATGTCAAGGGATCTCTGCAACCGACGTATCGCTTTCTTTTTCTACCCAGGCAGGAGCGGGGGGCAGGGTGACCATGCTGCTTGCTTGCCTTGAGGTCCATGGCACATTTCTGACTTCCTTTGCAACTAAAATGAATGGAGGTCCGCGCTCCAGCCCTGTGGGATTATATCTAACTGCATTTGTAATCCGTGACTTTGGTTTTGTCTCCTTGCCTGCTGTTCCCTGAAGTGAGGGCGAAATATTGCTTTTTGACCGTGAGTGAGGCTGTTCCAACAGGGGCCGGGACTGCGAGACCCAGGGTTCCGCGCAGGATCACCGAAGCGCACCTGGAGTCTCTTCCCGCCCCTGCTCCTCCCTGATTGGCTGCCTGCTCACTTAACAGCTCGCGGCCCCCGCTTCGCGGGATCCGCTCGCAGCTGCATTTGTAATCCGTGACTTTGGTTTTGTCTCCTTGCCTGCTGTTCCCTGAAGTGAGGGCGAAATATTGCTTTTTGACCGTGAGTGAGGCTGTTCCAACAGGGGCCGGGACTGCGAGACCCAGGGTTCTGCGCAGGATCACCGAAGCGCACCTGGAGTCTCTTCCCGCCCCTGCTCCTCCCTGATTGGCTGCCTGCTCACTTAACAGCTCGCGGCCCCCGCTTCGCGGGAGCCGCTCGCAGCTGCATTTGTAATCCGTGACTTTGGTTTTGTCTCCTTGCCTGCTGTTCCCTGAAGTGAGGGCGAAATATTGGTTTTTGACCGTGAGTGAGGCTGTTCCAACAGGGGCCGGGACTGCGAGACCCAGGGTTCCGCGCAGGATCACCGAAGCGCACCTGGAGTCTCTTCCCGCCCCCTGTTCCTCCTACAAAGACACACCCCTGACGCTAAGTGGGACGCGTGCGGGACGCCGGACGAAGCCCGGACAAAGGGCGGCCAGTCTTAGACAGTCCGAGACAGGCTGAGACTGGACTGGGCCATTCACTTTGCTTGTGTCTGGCTCGAGACACCATCTTTCAGGCGTAAGACTGTTGTTAATCTGGTCATTTACACATATAACTACACTGTTGCATTTGAAATAGGAGAGCTGTTGTAGAACGTCACTTTGATTGTTTCCCTTTTATTTTTATTTTGGTCCCTCTTGTCTATTAATCCGGGGTTTTTATATTGTTTTATACCCTACGGTGTGGCGCAAAGTAGCTATTATATAAAATGCCGAAAAAACTAGCCCCAATTGCGTCAAATACGATTGATAACGATATGGTTCAAGTAGTTTCTAAAATAAATAACGAAAGACGTCAGTCCCTCGGACTTAGTCAATCACCAATTCTTTTACCTTTAAGTCCATCCCAGCAACCAACTGTGTTGAATGTATCTTTAGAGGCCATTGATAGCGACGTCTTTGACGCTGATCCTCATTCTAGTGGCGTACTCGACCATAGTATACCCCTAGTGGTCGAACTTCAAAATGACATAGAGATTAATGTGGAAAGTGATCATGGTCTTGAGGCAGAGGTACATGTTCAGGGTTCGGAAGGAGATGTTTCGACCTTAGAGCAGGATACCAGGGCAGGTAGAAATTGTAAAAAGTCACTACCAAAGCGGGGTGGGTTACGCTCAGGAATGAGAAAGAAAAGGGTCTCACCTCCGTGTAAAACTAAGGATAAGAATATGGATTCTATGGAGGTTAGTCCCAAACGAAACAACATTGATGAAGAGCTTTTTCTCAGGATAGCAGACATGATAGAGATCAAAATAAAAACTATCATAAAACCAATGGTGACAAAAATAGATAAATTTACAGCGGAGGTGAAAAAACTCAGTGGTATCCAGACTAATGTACATAGAGAGGTGGGCAATGTAGTAACTTTGGTCTCAAACATTACAGCTTTACCGGGGGTGAATGGTCCTACCACGGTAGAGGTAGAGAAAAATTTGACAGCAACCATTCTACTCGGACAGGTACCAGAGAACGTAGATACCCACACACTAGTCAGAGAAGAGGCGCTGCCATCTATCGTTCAAACTGCTCCCAATCAAGAAATTGATAGTCCACAGTTTATGGTAGAAGCTTCCCCGTTGGTATTGGTGCTGGCAAATGTTCCACCCCTGACACCTGGACAGCTAGAATCTCCTACTTCCCTTTCTAGTAAGGCGCTGCACTGGCTGTCAGGCAATATGCAGTTGGCACCTGGAGGAAAAGAGCAATTGGCAGGGGAGATTACTTCGGCCAGAAGAACAGCATGGATAGGGAATAAACAAAAAAAATTCAAAGGGGATTGTGTGGTGGTGAATTTTTCCCATTCGGCAGTCCTCCCTAATCTCTTGCCAAATATTTTACCCCCGCAGCGTAGGAATGGCACCATTGTTCCCCTTACCTTAAATTTTTTTTACGGGGAGCGACAAAATGTAACATACCCCAAGACCCCAGGGTTAAGGTGGGATATCCCGTGGAACAGGTGGGGTGCAGGTGCCCCAAGCAACGAATGGGGGATTAGTCTAAGAAATAGGTATGGCATTTTGTCAGGCCTTAATGACTGCGACTGACTTAGGGGGGATTCTATTTTTGCATCTATAAAACTGATTTCGGCCAAAGCAAATGAAGATTCTGCACCTCTTAGTTCAGCCTACACCAGTGTCACTAGTGTGCCCCGGTCCATCACACAGGGCATAGATAATACTGTAGAGTTCCCCGAAGGGATTAAGGGCAAAAATCAATCTAATGACTCTATGGTACTAAATACTGCCCATATCATTAAAAACGTTTTTATACAGGAGGCACTGGTCTCTAGCCAAGACGGGGGTTTAGTACTACCATGCCAAGCTGGGGGTGGAAACGCCCCTAATTCTAGAACCGATGGTACTGATTTACCAGCATTCGCCACATTGGTTTCATGGAATGTGGCCGGGCTGAGGAGTAAGGTTACATCTTCGGATTGGCAAGCCTTCTGGGAAAACAAAGATATAATAGTCTTACAAGAAACTTGGCAGGTTAATCCGGAATATAAGCAAGGATGTTTAAACTTCTTTACCCCTGCAATTCCCAGCTTAAGGGGAAGATCAAAGGGTGGTCTGCTGACATGGGTCAAGCAGGACAGCAGATATTCTGTTACCCAGTTGAAAACAAACAGTCCGGATATTTTGTTAGTTAAACTTAAATGTTTAAATTATAAGGATTTACTTATTTTTAATGTTTACTCAAGGGGACTTCCTGGTGGTAAATCAACAGACGCAATTGAACAGTTAGATATTCTCCTTGATCAATATGGTCCATTAGAATATAATATCATCGTTGCAGGAGATTTCAACTGCTGTTTTGAACCACTAGATAACTATGATGTGGATCTCACAGTGGAAGAGGACTTCATCTGGAATATCCCTCAGTTGGTAATACCACCTATTAAAAAATGGTCGTGTCGTGTTACTGGGGGGGGCCTGCTTTTTGCAGTCTTCGTTGATCTTAAATCAGCGTTTGACCTGGTGCCACGCACCAAGTTGTGGGCAGCCCTCCAAGAGCAGGGCATCCCACCTGAGATCTTGTCATTCCTAATTAGACTGCACGAGAATAACTATGCCCGGGTTCGCTGGAACCAACAGGGAAGCACAACTGAAAATTTCCCAATTGATAGGGGGGTGCGCCAAGGGTGCGTGCTAGCACCTACCCTCTTCTCGTTATACATCAACAGGGTGATCAGCTATTCTGAGCGGCAAACAACTGATGCTCCCAAACTAAATGGTAAGCTGATCCCCCTGTTGATGTTTGCTGACGACACATTACTGATTTCGCGAACACAGCAGGGACTCCAGAAAGCTGTTAGGGTTTTTGAGGTCTTTTGCAGGGATCATGGCCTTGTCATCAACACGACTAAGACTAAGTTTATGATCCTGCATAAGAGCAAAACCGTTAGAGGGAAGGTGGTTATGGATGGGGTCCAACTTGAACAGACCCAGGTATTTAATTATCTGGGCATAACCCTATCAACCAAACTAGATTGGAAACAGCATACCAACCAGCTACTCACAAAACACGCACAATTGACAGGAGCTCTCACTAAGGAGTTTTACCTATCCAACACTAGGGCCATCACCCCGGTTCTGAAGATTTATGACGCCAAAGTAGGAGCGTCAGTACTTTACGGGGCAGAACTCTGGGGATTTAGCAATTTAAGAAAATTGGCGGGGGCGAAAAACAAATTCATTCGTAATATTACAGGCCTACCGCCTTCCACTCCATTAATCCCTCTCCATTATGATTTAGGATCTCATAGCCTCGATGATATGGCCAGATATAGATCGGTCGCCTACTGGAGGAGATTATGGGTTACACCCGAACTCACCCAGTATGCGCAGGCCTTCATTGAGGTAAGAGATCTTGATAAAGCAAGGAAAATAATATGGTTGAGAGAGGTTAAGGCTATTTACAAGGCCATGGGGCTATCTGCACTGTGGGATGACCCTGCAGGCAATCCCTTCCCACCAAAAAAGACTTTTCAAGGTCTGTACTGGAGTATGCTTGAAACAACGAGATTCGGCCGTTGTATCGCGCCGTCGCTTACGGCTGACTTCTTAGTTCTCAAGCATTCCCCGGTCTTTGAGGCATATTGGGATTGGATTACCATTCCAGGGGACAGGAAGAAGTACCATCAATTTAGGGTGGGGACACTGCCCTTAAATGCCTTTACCGCCAAATGGCGAGGAGGTCAGGGATTCGCCTGTCCCTTTTGCCCTGGTCAACGGGAGGGAATTGGCCATGTCCTTTTTGCCTGTCCTGAGTATAAGGTTCCCAGGAGATCCTGGTTAAAACCTATCTGTCTTCAGTTAGGACTTAAAACAGGTACTGAAGCAGTCAGGATACTGAGTACTGATAACTCCCAAGCCGTAGTAATAGCAATAGCTACATTTCTTCACTGGATGTGGATAATTCGGGCCCGTAAAATGAGCCCACAGTAATTGATTTGTTCAAAACAAAAATATGAAATTGGTAAATGTATATGATTAATGTTCCTGGTGATGAATTTCCTTCTATATTTTAATAATATCTATATATAACTAATGATTTTATCTCTATTTTCTTTTCTATTGTAACTATTTATTGTTTTTATTGAATTGATTTTATGATCCTTAGCTGGCCATTGTTTATTGTATAGGGATGAATTATGGATCCTACTAGTTATAAATGATGTATTCTCCCCAAATTTTTCTTATTTGGATTCACAGACTTGCAAAATTGTTTGTCTCCTTTTTAAAAAAAAATGTTTTATGTAATGTCTTTCATGATTGAAATATATCGAAATAAAGACTTTTTGACTTTGATGTAACTTTAATATGTTTTTAAATAACTATCAACCTCTCTTCAAATTATATTATTTTTTCTTCTGTAAACAGGGAGCCTGCATAGGCCTCCCTAAAACCGTGTCTATTGAACCCGAGTTAATTCAGAGTTTAATTAATTGGAGTAAAAGGAGAGGAATACAGTCTTCAATAGCTTCCTGAAGGCCAGATGATTAGTTTCACGCCTGATGTTATCGGGGAGTCTGTTCCAGCACTTGGCTGCTTGGAAGGAGAGCTGGAGGCCGCCCATGCGAGCTCTCTTCACCCTTGGAACTACCAGCAGATTACGCTGGTTGGATCTCAGAGATCTAAGAGACAGATGTCGTCGAAACAGGGGGCGGAGAATATTAGGGCCGATATTAGAGATGGATTTGTGCGCCATGCACATAGTTTTAAACAGGATCCTTTCCTGTATCGGCAACCAGTGGAGAGACCTCAATGAGGATTTTGCCGAGCTGCGTCTGGGTATATTCATAAGTAGCCGGGCTGCACAGTTCTGCACGGCTTGCAACATTTGAATGGAACCTACAGGGGCCCCAAGATAGACAGCATTTGCATAGTCCAGCCGTGAAAGAATCAACGCCTGGACCAGTACGCGTCTGGCCTCGAACGGAAGAAGAAGTAAGACCTTCCTGAGGACCCTAAGCAGACCATAGCAGGTTGCAGCAACTTTTTTGGCCTGAACTTGAAATCCCAGAGTGGAGTCAAGCCACACGCCCAGGTTCTTTATTTGATTCTTTGGGGTGGGAGGAGGGCCCAAACAATTTGGCCACCATGGGTCAAGATTAATAGGAGCTTTATAGCCCAAAAGCATGATGCCAGTTTTGGACCCATTTAATTTAAGGAATGAGGAGGTCATCCCCTGGTCTCTCGCATCATCCCTCACCAGGGAGACGACCAACTGCGTATCATCAGCGTAGGTGACAAGCTGAATTCCCCAGGGAAGCACCACATCAGCCATTGGTCTCATGTAGATGTTAAACATGGTAGGACTGAGTGAAGATCCCTGGGGAACGCCGTGATGCAGTGGAAGTTGGTCCGATGACATCTCCTCCTCAAAGACGGAGAAACATCTCTCCGATAGAAAAGACTGGAGCCATTTGAGTGCCATTCCCGAGACTCCTACACGGCGGAGATGATGTAGCAGAAGGGGGTGATTGACGGTGTCGAAGGCCGCGCTGAGGTCCAAGAGGACTACCGCAGCGTAGCCTCCGGCATCCACGATACCCCTGGTCGCTTCCACCACCGCTACCAGAGCAGTCTCCGTCCCCTGCTTAGCTCTAAATCCCGTATGAGAGGAGTGGAGGGCTCCCGTGGTCTCTACAAAAGAGGATAGTATCTGGTTTACATGTTTTTCGGTTATTTTACTAAGCCCAGGTAAAAGCGAAATGGGCCTGTAATTGGCTAGGTCTTCGGGGTCCATGTTTTTTTTTTTCAGAAGGGCCTTCACTTTTGCCAACTTCCAGGTAGGGGGCACCACCCCTGTCTTCAGGGAGGAGTTTATAACATGCATTATAACGGGACACACAGTCCCCGACACCTGTTTAAGAGCCGACGGTGGCGCAGCATCCAAAGGTTACCAAGGAGTTTTTCCACAGAGGCCAGATCGAGCAACGTGAATGAGTCGAGAGTTCCGAGAGAATCTGGGATGACCGCATTGGGGATCCCGTCCTCACTCTCAGTTAAGCCAGGGACCTGGAAACTTGGCACAAAGCTGGAATAGATGTTAGTTACCTTGGCAGCAAAAAAAGCGGCCAGGTCGTCACAGCGTTTCTGGGGATCGGGGGCGACACTAATGGCCCGGGAAGGGGTGACCAAAGATTGAAATATTTTAAAAATTTCCCTGGGCATATTAGCTGCTTCCGAGATTCTTTCCTGAAAGTACACAGATTGTACAGTTCTTAGTTGGTTTTTGTAAGTTCTGAGCGCTAACCTGTATTCGTGTTTTGCAACGGCTGAGAAATCTTTCCTCCATTTCCTTTCTGCCCGTTTACAGCATTGTTTAAGCTCCTTTAGTTCCCCTGAATACCACGTTTTTTTATTTGGGCCTGCCCGATGGCACACCACTTTCTTGGGCAGGGTGGAATATAATGTAGTGTCTAACCATTTATTGAAGGCTGCATTGGCGATGACTGGGTTATCATGAGGAACCGGAGGGGACCTCTTCAAGGCGGCATCCCACTCACCGCCGATAGCTTCGACCATGTCCGGCTCAATTTCTTAGATAGACTAACTATGTGATTTTGTCAGAAGGAGACCAAACAAAGGAAAGCAAGGCATGGTCTGACCAAAGGACGAAAATGGGCTGGTCACAACTTATATTACCCAGATTAGTAAAGAAATGATCTAATAGATGACCTGCTGCATGCGTAGATCCTGACACAATTTGTTCCAGTTAAACTACCCCCAAGGTGTCCAGTAAATATTGCGATGAAGAGGCCTCTGCTTTATCAAGATGTATATTGAGATCGCCCAGGATGGAAAAATTGGCCGTACTACTGATAGAAAGGGTGATTTTGTCAAGGAGATTGTTGCAAAAGCTGTTGGGTTCTCCCGGTGGCCTATATAAAAGAATATCGGAGAAGGTGCAGGTAGGAAAGAAGGCTATGGAAAATCCTAAACTCTCACAGTCCGAGAGTGGGTTCTCGGAAGTTCGACAAACAAAAGTATTCTTAAAGATGATAGCCACTCCTCCTCCTCGACATAATTGGCGGTCATGCCTACAAATTGAATAGCCAGGCGGTAGAGCCCTAACTATGTCCGGGTCGGATGCCTCAGTTAGCCACGTCTCTGTCAGGAAAAGGGCGTCTAGGTCCCGCTCCTCCACAAGAAGGTGAATTTCCACCGCGTGCCTCGGGAGGGACCGGCAATTTATTAGTGCAAATGAGTAGGATTTTGTTTTATAATTCGCTGGCCCTATAGGATTATAACATGGACATGAAATCCTTACCTCCTCTAAAGGAGTCCAACTGGGACAGCAGACGGTCGAGCTGCCTCTCAATGCCCATAGCTGATCCCCACTATAGCATAATGTTTCTGAAGCAGGGGGTCCCATTAACAGCATCCCTGACCACGTCCTGGCACGGACGGGCACAGACGTGCTTTCCTTAGGCGCTCCTTCAGCGCGATAAGGTGCGTCCGCTACCGCATACGCTGCGCGTAGGGGGACCGTCTCAATTTAAGCGCTTTAGCGCGTCGTGCCAAACGCTTCCTCCCAACCACTAGAGCAGCTACCTGCTTCTCCCCAAAATGGCCACCAAAAGTAGTCGGCCCCGCCAAGCCCCGCAATAAATTTAGCTCCTAATCGGCTGAAGAGATGAGCGCTCAGGTCCCTAATGTGGCGCAAGTAAAAGATGAGCCTACGCGCTCCAAAGTAAAGGGGGTGCACGCAAGGTTGGGGAAAATCACAATTTAATAAAACAGTGCAGTGGCAATAAGACGATATATATTTAAAAACAGTTCATGCAAGCTAGATCTAACTCCCGGCTTCCGCCTCAGGAGCAAAGCAAAGTCTCTAGGTCTAGGTCAATGGTATGGCACAGCACAGTAAAAAAGCTATAATACAAGCTTATTGATATGCTGCATCTGCTGCAAAAATTAGTGTGATACCGCATACAGCTATTCCTGTGCCAATTACATCTAATATATTGATCTGCTGTTGTTGGTATGCAGTTACAGATTTCTGGTGAAGATGGGGGCAAAGGGCGAGAAGAGATTCACAAGGCTGATAGAGGTAGAGCTAGACCTGATGCACCCAGTGTGCACATCTTCTAAAAAAGCTCATGGTTTGCCTCCTGTAGGTGTAACACACCTCCTCCTGACTGTTTTTCTTTGATATCATTACACCTGGTACCCATATTAGCATGATGTCCCCATTTAATATGTGTAGCTATCATTTGTACAGCAGGCTAACTGGTACAAGGGCCCAAGTATGTCAAGGGATCTCTGCAACCGACGTATCGCTTTCTTTTTCTACCCAGGCAGGAGCGGGGGGCAGGGTGACCATGCTGCTTGCTTTCCTTGAGGTCCATGGCACTATTCTGACTTCCTTTGCAACTAAAATGAATGGAGGTCCGCGCTCCAGCCCTTTTGGATTATAAGTAACTTTAATATGTTTTTAAATAACTATCAACCTCTCTTCAAATTATATTATTTTTTCTTCTGTAAACAGGGAGCCTGCATACGCCACCCTAAAACCGTGTCTATTGAACCCCGAGTTAATTCAGAGTTTAATTAATTGGAGTAAAAGGAGAGGAATATGATGTTAGACCAGTATTGGTATTCAGTTTAACCCATATAACCAGCACTCTCCTGGTTATTGGAGTTCCCATCTTCTTTGAGCTGTACCCAACCCAAGTGCAATCCATATAGAGGACCTGGCAGTTAAGTGGTCAATAAATTACTAGTGCTTTGACTTCTTTGACTTTTCAAACCGTCCCCCCCACCTGAATAAAAAGTGTGACTGTGTTGCATGGAAGTGTCAGCACTTTTTCTAGGGTTGATGAGATTGATCGTGCTGTGTGAGTACCAAAGTACCAGAGCCCTTGACCTAAATCACAAGGAAATGCAGAGAACCCAGATAAGAAAGTTCACCCTGAAAAATCCACTTAGGACTAGGTTCAAGTACAACACATGAAGGTTTATTTAACATTTTGAAATCATTACAGAAGACAAAAGGGTCATGGTTAATAAATTCAATTCAATACACTCAAAACACAAATAAATGTAAATCAGAATAGTCAGTGGAAGCTAAGGCCTCATTTAGTCAATAGCCAGAACCAAATTCGGTCTAGCACAAGGCAAATAATAAATCATAGAGCAAATAGTCACAAGGAGTGCTCGGTTTAAAGACAGGAAAAAAACATAGAAACTCTCTAAACATTGATTCCATTAAAATATTCTATGGATTCTGACTCTATGAGGAAGGGAAATAGCATTTAAATATCTATGTATCAAATCAAATAAGAACACTGACATAAAGTCTGCCTTCAAGAGGAGCATGGGAAACACCAGGCTCACTTCTCAAATCTGACAACTTTTATAATATTTTAGTATCACAAGTCCAGGCCCTAAGCATGGCGTGATGTAGCACCGTAAACTGGACAGCTAGAATTGCAACAATTCAAGCCAATTATCATTTAGAAATCATACAACGTAGAACAAGCTCACTCTAGAACCCTCCGAAATTAAGAGTGTAATTAGGCCCTTTGCCCTACATACAATTGGAAATTACGTCACATTACTAAACAATCCCTGCTTGAAAATATAAATAACCCAGCAAGAAAACAACCTAGCATGTTTAAACATTGCATCAATGTTCCCCTGGCAGCAGGCAGTAAGCTCATACATTGTCACAGCTAAAATAAACATTGTCACAAGACAAGACTGTAAAACTGCTGAATTATGAGTGATTTTACAAAACGCAGGACATTTTTTAATACTAGGTGCACAAACAGAAATGAGAAAGAGCACATTTAAAATGTGCATTAAAGAGCACATTAAAAAATAGTTGAGTCCTTGTTATGTGATCTTTAAAACTTCAATATGAAAAGTACAATACATTTACTCAATTTGCAACTCATTCGTGTTAATTAAACACATTAAGTTAATTAATTCTAAGTTTGCGCCATCAGAAGTAGCACGTTATATTTGACAATGCTAGGCTGCCTCTGTGCACTGGTTAATATAGTTACTTGTTGGCATGCTGGGTTTTTACCTCCCCAGATAAATGTATTATATAAATATTGATTTGAAATTGTTTGAATAGACTGGGGGATCAGGATAGGAGTTGCTTGGAATCCCTCCCGGCCATCGGAGATTTGGAGCTTAAACATTTCATTAACCACTGGGATCACCTCGGCCCATTATCTGTTAAATTTAGGACAATGTCACTTAAGATGAGATAGTGAGCCCCTAGCCCTTCATTCCAGGAATGTCGTTTTTCAGGAGTGTGTTACCAGTACATGAGAAGTTTGTGTTAGATTCCTTGCCCGTAACATATTGGAGAGAAATACTAGCCTTTTTTCAAATTACTTGCCATTCTTATTCCGTGATGTGTTACCCATTTCTCTTTCCCAGCTTTTCTGGCCTGGGGTCTTTCCTAGGGGTGAAGCTGTCAGTATAATTTTGTAGCGTGTTGATATGACATGGGTCTTGTGATTGATGTTCTCTATCTAACATTGAAACTAGTAAGGTCCCAGAATACCCCATGCCTAAACCTCGGCTGCAGGGCCACACCAGTGCACCTGAAGATATCGATGTCTTTCCATTGCTGAGAGGTTGAATTCTTTTTTTGTTTCCTCACATTATATTAATTCGCTACTCTCTAAACAGGGAGTCTAGCATCAGAAATCTTGCCTCATGCCACCCCCTAAAAGCCTGTCTTTTGAGCCCTACATTTGTTTCAGAGTTCTCATTAATAGGAGTAAAAAGAGAGGGATGCCATATGAGACCCAGTATTGGTATTCAGTTTATTCCATATAACCAGCATCCTCCTAGTTATGGGAGAAAAAGTTGAGACCCCAGCTTCTTGATCTTTACCCAACCTCCACAGAGAGGACCTTGCAATTAAGTGGTTAATAAAGTACTACTGCTTTTACTTTTCAATACCCTCTCCCTTGATTAAAAAGAGTGACTGTCTTGTTAGGAAGTAACAAGGCATATTTGGCAGTGCTAGATAGTCTGTCCACTGGTTTATATTGGACCTTGTTAGCTACGCAGTTTTTTTTACTTCCCGGATAAATGTATTAGGATTCATTTAAAATTGTTTCAATATGTTGGTGGGTGGGGGCGACATAAGGATCTCTTTGAGCATGAAGAGATGTTTGGGCAGTATAGACATCTTTACCCACTCCTACTCATGCCAACCAGGAGATGTTGAGAAAGGACCCGTTCTGCATGTGTTCTTAATCTTAGTTGGGGAGTGGGGAGGGGGTTCTCAGGGGTATCTGAGAGTTACCGGCTGGGCAACTGGATGTTATATTCTCATGCACAGATATGTAGTGACATCGGAGATAAATGTTGCTTGGATGAATGCTTGTAGGTTGGTTCTTTTTTAGTCGATGAGTTAACCATCACTTTGGATTTGGCAAGGTTTATTTTTATAATATGATATCTGTTGCTGTCCGAGCAATTCCGACAAAGTAATTGTGGAGGGGAGTGGTTCAGTAAGCGTCACCATTATGTTAGTGAATGTAGTTAATTTGAAGGTATCCACCCCTGTTTGTACTTTGTTGATATGTTCCTTGGCTATAATGTAGTTATCCAATGGAGACAAAGAGACTGCAAATAGGAGTTGGGAAAGCAGGCAGCCCTGGAATGTGCTCCTGCCAATTGATAATTTTGGTGGCCCTGTGTACAATTCACTCTGATAAATGCCTTTGGTTAGGGCTCGCCTGCTGGGCGCAAGCGCCTAGCTGGCGAAGCTCTATAGGGGCCTAAACAGACTTTACCCAACTTGGCGATTTGGTGCTGTGCCCGTGGCTTTTAGGTCAATGCGCTTGCGCATTGACCTAAAATGCGCGTGCACATCACCAAATCGCCGTCTGTTCCCTCTGCCGCACTCCTCCCACACCTTTGAAGTGAAGCTTAGCTTCACTTCAAAGGCCCCTGCTGCTTAACACCCTCTCCCCGCTCCGCCCCTGCTAACTGCGTGTGTTTGAGTAAATGTCACCGAAGGCTTATTGCAATCCGTTTGGCGTTTAGGACTGAGGGAGTGAAACCGTGATTATGCAAGTCTGAATGGAATGCATTATCGCCGTCAGGTTTTGTATGGTGATGCTTCACAAACGGTGCTTGTTTCCCACGCTGTAGCCTGTGTCTGTAACAAGAGACTTTCGTGGACTCTGGCTAGTTTTCTCTTATCTTTACTTTCACAATGTCTTGCTCGGCTTGTTTACGCTTCATTAGCGTGTGCTGGAATCCTTTCTGAAGTGTAGAATTTTACACCGAAACTTACACTACAGCAGACTTTGAGCCTGCTCTCTTCCCCATAACATATGTTTATGTATTTTATGTAATTAACACAGTTACAAACCTCGTGAAAGCAATTTTGTAAACAAAAAAAAACGAAGTTTTAAGTTTAATTTAACAAATTGATTCTGTTTCAATTTAAAGCTACAAACATTGTTTGTGTGTAGCTGCAAACATGTAGGTATAGCCGTTTTGGTACTGGTTAATTTGTAACTTGCGTTACACAGAGTTGATCATCTGAATTTTAATAGGGCCTCCGCTACTGCCGCTTTAACACTTTAATTTCTAAGAGAAGAGATGCATGCGTTTTAATTATGCGGTAGCTTCACACAGGGTGTTTTCTGTTTAGCTTGCACAACATAAAGCATATAAACTGTAGAAATAAGGGTGGGATGTTGTTAAAGGGTCAAAGTGGCACCGTACGAGTTTGGCAAATATTTTTTATTGTTTAGTTGTAGTTATTCATCTTTTATTGTGGACGAAGTACTGTTAATTTTGATACATGTAATAAATACATTTGAACGCAAGTGGTGCTATGCTATGAAATTATTTTGTATGTAGATGGGAATAATTAGCTATTGCCGCCCTGTTAGTGAATGGTTTATGCACAACTTATACTTTGAAAACGATATGTGTTTACGGGTTTTGCATTGCGATCTTTAGCATACAGACAAGGCACCGTAAATTTGTCATTTTTAATGTGCATAATTTAGTCAACCCGACCATATATTTGGGTGGTCGTAAGCCATATAATTTCAGTGGCTTTACAGATATATTGATGTTTGGAATATACACAAATGGACATCAGGATTTATGTTGCAAAGCTACTGTTACAGGTAAGTAATGTGCTTTTGAAGACAGGCATGTGGAGTAGTTAATGAAGGAGGAGTGCAATGGTGCTAGTGACCCGGTCCCCCCACCGCATTAACCGTGTACAGAGTTTTCTCCAACAACCTTTTGGTCAGATGCTAGTCGTGCTGTATGTACACACCCTGCCTAAAGCTCGCCATCCCAGAAACAGACCACAGTCCTTGTATTTGCTTTCTATTCAGCGGCTGTACTTTGTGCTTCCTTGTGGTGCCCACAGGGCTTATGCTGTGGAGATATAAGGGTAATAGGGCTTGCCATGTACACCTAACAGCCTACTGCATCCTAAAGTGGGGAGGCCAAACATGTACTTTTCTTTGCTATATGTGAGTTTTTTTTGTCTTATATGTGCTTTATGCTCACCATTTGTGCTTTTAAAGTGCTTCTTGTGCATTCTTTGGAATCCGAATGTGTCCTTTTCAGGCCACACAAACCTTCTTTACCTATATACGAGTCTTTTGGACGTAACGTTTGGCTTTTACACTTCACTGTGTATTGTGCCTTTGTTCACGATATCTGCTTTTAATGTTTTAGGCGTGCCCTTTAAACTTGATATGTGGCTTTTAGTTTCGTAAACCTTTTAGTTACATTGCTCAGTAAACACGTAGCTACTGCTGCCTTCGTAATGCTTAATTTGCAAATAATGAAGTGGCGGTGTTTCATGAGGCAGCAGCTTCACAATATGATTTTTTGGGGGGGGGGGGGGGGGGGGAAATGTACCTGAAAGAAGAGTATATGGACTAAACTTTAATAGGATTTTAGCGGCAGCTGTTTTCAGTAAATTTGACTTTTTGGGGCACATAATTTCGTCAACCCAGCAACATTTTTGGGTGCTCTCCGGACACACAATGCCACATAGATTTACATGTGAATGTAAATATAGATTTATGGGGCAGGTTACAGGTAAGTAATATGTTTATGAAGACAGGCATGTGTAGTAGTTAATAAAGGACTGCAGTGGTGCTAGTGACCCAGTTCCCCCACCAAATTATCAATTTCTGTTTTTAAAACTATATCCTTTTGGGCAAGCGTTACTCTCGCTGTATGAACACACCCGTTTTAACGCTCACCATGCCACTAACAGAACACAGTTGTATCCGCGGTTTGCGGTGCTTCTCTGTGGTGCCCACACAGGCTTATGCTGTGGAAATATAAGGCAATAGTGCTGCCATCTACATATAACCGCCTACAGCATCCTTCCTAAGGTGGTGTTGGGGAGGCGGGGGGGAAACAGGTACATTTGTTCGCTCAATGTGACTTTTATTTTCTTAGTCCTGCCTTTTGCTCACGGTTTGTGTCTTTACAGAATTTCTTGTGTGGCCTTTGGAATTGGTGCTGCTTTCCTAGTGCTTAATTTGTGACAAACAGATTCACTCTATCTATCTACCGCCCTCACTCCATCTATCTATCTACCTCCCTCACTCCATCTATCCATCTACCTCCCTCACTCCATCTATCTATCTACCTCCCTCACTCCATCTATCCATCTACCTCCCTCACTCCATCTATCCATCTACCGCCCTCACTCCATCTATCCATCTACCGCCCTCACTCCATCTATCCATCTACCGCCCTCACTCCATCTATCCATCTACCGCCCTGACTCCATCTACCGCCCTGACTCCATCTATCCATCTACCGCCCTCACTCCATCTATCCATCTACCGCCCTCACTCCATCTATCCATCTACCGTCCTCACTCCATCTACCGTCCTCACTCCATCTACCGTCCTCACTCCATCTACCGTCCTCACTCCATCTACCGTCCTCACTCCATCTACCGTCCTCGCTCCATCTACCGTCCTCGCTCCATCTACCGTCCTCGCTCCATCTACCGTCCTCGCTCCATCTACCGTCCTCGCTCCATCTACCGTCCTCGCTCCATCTACCGTCCTCGCTCCATCTACCGTCCTCGCTCCAGCTATCGCCCTCGCTCTGGCTATCGCGCTCGCTCTAGCTATCGCCCTCGCTCTAGCGATCGCCCTCGCTCTAGCTATCGCCCTCGCTCTAGCTATCGCCCTCGCCCTATCTATCACCCTCGCCCTATCTATCGCCCTCGCCCTATCTATCGTCCTCGCCCTATCTATCGTCCTCGCCCTATCTATCGTCCTTGCCCTATCTATCGTCCTCACTCTAGCTATCGCCCTATCTATCGTCCTCGCCCTATCTATCGTCCTCGCCCTATCTATCGTCCTCGCCCTATCTATCGTCCTCGCCCTATCTATCGTCCTCACTCTAGCTATCGCCCTATCTATCGCCCTCGCCCTATCTATTGCCCTCGCCCTATTTATCGCCCTTGCCCTAATTATCGCCTTCGCCCTAATTATTGCCCTCGCTCTATCAATCGCCCTATCTATCGTCCTCGCTCTATCTATCGTCCTCGCCCTATCTATCGTCCTCGCCCTATCTATCGCCCTATCTATCGTCCTCGCCCTATCTATCGTCCTCGCCCTATCTATCGTCCTCGCCCTATCTATCGTCCTCGCCCTATCTATCGTCCTCGCCCTATCTATCGTCCTCGCCCTATCTATCGCCCTCGCCCTATCTATCGCCCTCGCCCTATCTATCGCCCTCGCTCTATCTATCGCCCTCGCTCTATCTATCGCCCTCGCCCTATCTATCGCCCTCGCCCTATCTATCGCCCTCGCTCTATCTATCGCCCTCGCCCTATCTATCGCCCTCGCTCTATCTATCGCCCTCACTCTATCGCCCTCACTCTATCTATCGCCCTCACTTCACAAAACTTATTTACAAAAGTTTAAGCTCTTGCCATTATAAATTACAATAACTTTCATTTAAGTATTAATTATTTAAAAAAAATAAAAGCCATTGTTATTTGTAAGATCAATACACCTAAGTCACGTAAATACAACACATATTGCATTACAAATGCTATAGGTGTCACATTTGAGAAAGTTGAACATATTGGCATTGTAAATGACAAAGCTATTAATTTCGCTATTTTCAAAACCAACACATAAATTAAAAATGTGTCATTTACAATACCAATAGCTCAAAATTTCCTAATGCGAGACCTATTGCATTGCAAATGCTTGTTTTTGAAAGCTACCTAAAATTTGTTTAATGATCTATTTAATGAACCCGAGGCCCAAGGTCCCCACCCGCTGATATGTTCAATTCACTCTATTTAACAATTTTTCAGCATTGAGGTACAGCACTAAGAAATGTTTGCTTTTCATCTGTGCATTCACTGTGTTTTGTAACATTGTTTTACTATTGTTGTCACAATGTAATCCTTGAACGAATCCCGACTAGTCGGAGTCATTTAGGTCCTGCATTAGTGGCTTCAACCTCTCAGCTATGATCTCTGTGAATCTTTTGGCTTCATGTTTCAGGCGGGAGATCTGACTATATGGACCTCATTAGGAGAGATTGTTGCCTGGTTCATGAATCACAACAATTACTGCATCAGCCAAAGATTCAGCTATATGTCCTGATTCACTGAAATGATACTGTAGATAGGCTTGCAATTTAGATAAGGCCTTGTAGACCATTTTGTACAACATAGCAGTAAAGCATTTGGGGTCTTGGCCGTTGCCTAACTTCAAACGGATCACTTTCTGTACCTCTTTTTGGTTCTCCAAGCCGGAGGTATTCTTGGGCTAGTGTGAGCCTTTAGAAATCCCTCATTCACCTGATCCTTTTTTATAAAGGTTCAGATAAAGGACTCTAATATATCACTGTCTGTGGTATGTAAGTGCAAGTCTTGTCTGTGGCGATTCAGGTCAGCTTAGTTTCAGTGGGGAAATCCCATAATTTCCGGCAGGGACTTTGGGTTTGGGTGCTCGATGCAGTAAACTCCCTCTGAAGCTGAGTGCCCCCACCATTTCTCCCCCCAACACAAGACCAGTGTCCCCCTGATTGGGGCTCTTTGGTTGGGTGCAGTTTGGTTCCAGTGACACAGTGAGCCCCAATCAGGGCGAAACCGGTCTTGGGTTGCATGTGTTATGGTTCAGAGAGGGCCTGGATTGGCAGTTTGGGCTGGACTGTTCCTATTGCAGCAGGGTCATGACTGCTTGGCATATAGCTGGGTCTAATCTGAGGTGGCATGGTTGGCAAAAGAAGGATGGATTGGAATTACACCCTGAGAGAGTGCCAGTGGTTAGACGTATTGCAAGCATCTTCCTCACCTTTTATGTGTTTGATGTGCCTTGTCCATCTGAGTTCACCAGGGCCAAAGCGTCAAGAGGAGTAATCAATTATCTTCAAATTTAGAACTGTGTTCCTTGAGTGGGGCTGATGTCTACATGATTGAAGAGGGCAGCCTCCAGTCCAACCGCCTTCTACAGCCAGAAACGTGACACATTAAGAAGTGATGCTGCATTCAAGCACTGCCCCTTTGTCCTTAAGCACTTCAGTTCCTGCAGAACAAAAGGAGGCAGGTGTATGCGGCCAGTGCTGCATTGAGAGAGCAGCCAGTGGACACACAGCTTCAATGATAATATATATTTTCTGGAAGCAATATCTGACGAATTAGCCACTGGAGTTACCTGAGGTAAGGGTGATGTGGCTTTGTGTAGGGAGATCCAGGACGAGTCTGGCTATTGCTTTTTATAGGTTCCATTCAAGATGTGAGGAGAGTGGTTGGTTGATGACTTTTTCTAATACTGACCGGGAATGGGAGCAGGGAGATCGTTTTTTTATTGTTGAGTTTTATTGACTGATACAGTTCAAGGCACAATACAACAAGTTTGTCGGCTGAATAGGGTTACAGTTGGCTTATAATGATAAGGCGAAATTAAAGGCAGGAGTGAGGGCGGGGTCAGGTTCATGGAGACTCCGTGCCAGCAGCCAGGAAATTAGCGAGCATACATTTTGACATTTTTCTTTTTAAAGGAATGAATGAGAAGCGAATGAGCTAGTACATGTTAAATTGAGGAAACCTAGAGCGCTCCCCTCACCTACACCCCCCCACAGACTCACCAAAGCTGCATTGTCAATCAAGGCAACCTAAGGCAATATTATCCAAGTTCAGGTCAGTAATGTCAGGGGAGGGGAGAAAGTTCATAAGGGTATGTCACAGAGGAAGGGCGAGCAGGGGCAAGGAGGCACTAAAGCATTTGGGGTCGGGTGTATGGTGGGGGTGGAGGTGGCGCGCGTCAGGGAGATTAGATTAAAGTGTTGGCTCATGCCAGGGTGGCTAGGGATGCCAAGTGTAATTTCCGGTCTGGGATGAAAAGTTGTGTAGGATCGTGCCCCAGCATGTTACTAGTGGGAAGTTGGGCAACCCTTGCTTTTTTTCTCGGCTTAGTTCTGTGCTTTCCGCCTGTGCACATTTATGGACCCCAGCGTGCCATTGCGAGATCGAAGTGGGCAGCAGACTTCCACTTCATTGTCACTGCCTGCTTGGCCAGAAGTAGTACAGGTCAGTGAAAAGGGTCATAGCTTTACTGGTTTTAGTGTAGTGGGACAAGCCCAGAAGAATTGCTGGGCCGTGTCGAGCCATTCCCTGCCCATGGCCCACATAATATCAGACAGAAATGCATCCAAATAGGGTCATATGGGGACACAGAACCAAAACATTTGGATCATTTCAGCCAAACCTGGCCTACATTTCATTTATCCACGACCAAGGAATAGATATGGTGCAGGCGTGGAGGCAAGTAGACCCTATGTAAGATCCAGAGTTGTATGCGTTTGAATCAGGGTTGCGGGGGATGTTTCTGGGGTATTCTAGGGTGTTGAGCCATTCTGAATCGTGGAATGGGAATCCTCCCACCCGGACCTTAGATCTGCCAGTGCCTCCTGAGAGTCATGCACAAAGGCTCAATATATAATATATCCATGTTACTAATCGCCAACCCTGTCCTATGGAGTGTTGTGAGTGGAGTAACGGTTGCTGGCCACTTCCTGGACCCCCAGTGTCACTGCAGCATCGTCTGAAGGGCCTCGTAGATCAGGTAAGCTCCCTCATACAATCCTTTGAGGTCCTTGAGCTCCTGACGGGACATTAATGTGCCCTCTGCAAACAAATCAACGAGAGTCCTGATACCGGCTTCCTGCCACCATCCACGTCTCAGTCTGCTGTCTCCAAAGGAACATTAGCTAGAGATCAATGGCACTCGCTGCCATTAAGCTCAACCCTAAAAAAAATAAAAAAATCAGGGGGCCGATTATGATCGCGGGCGGACTTGAGTCCGTCCGCGACCCCTGAGGAGGAGGGAACGTCCGCAAGGGCTGCGGCGTTCCCTCCGAGCAGATTAGGATGTGACCGCCAGGGTGGCCGTCACATCCTCTATCTTTAACATTGCGGCGGGTGCAGCTTCAAGCTGCACCCGCCGCAAGGTCAAAAATGCATCCATCGCATTTGCATGCACAAAGTGGCAGGCACCGCGCAGTGCCTGCTGCTTTGTGCACGCAAATGCAGGGGGTACCATAGGTACCCCCCATGTGCACACCCCACCCCCCCTTCACCCAGGGGGCCCGCAACGGGCCCCCGAAGTGAAAGTCCGTATGCTTTTCCACGGTGGAAAAGCGCCGCGGAAAAGCATGTCTTTCACACCATCCTAATATGGCTGGCGGTGTCTGATAGACACCGCCAGCCATGTTAGAGCTTTTCCGCCGCGGTCGGAAGGCGACCGCGGCGGAAAAGCTGCGGACGGAAATCCAGACCCACCAGCCATCCTAATATGGCGGTGGGTCTTTGGAGGCTCCGCAGCGGTTTATCTGCATCCTCCGGGCCGGCGGTGGCTTCCGCCGGCCCGGAGGATGCGGAAAAACCGCAATCATAATCGGGCCCCAAGATAGCAAAAAAATAAAATACATATGAAATACACCAAATGTAGAGGAACATTTAATTAATTAAATTTAAAGATATGAGGCTAACCAGTTCAAAAGAAACAAAAATAAATGAACACATTGAATATTGAAATGCAACAACCTGCTAAATCCCTGCTTTACTTGCCTTCTGTTTTGGATTGAATTTGTCTTTCTCCATCCTAGGCAACACGCCAAGACACTGTGGTTTGATCGCACAAAGTACGTGCATCTTGAGTTCTGTGTTGAAGAAAGCAAAGATGTAAAGGTTGACATTGAAGACGATCGTATGGTTTTCAGGTGAGTTCATCACGTTTTAATATTGGTTCCTTATTATGCATAATAAGAGAGACCAAATTTCTTCCATGTGGGTTATGAGAAAATACCGCTCCAATAGGTTTTAAGTGATGCTAAACGGTTTATAGTACAATTTAGTAAATCTGTTATTTAGAAAGTCATGGGATTAACATGCAGTTCTGAAGAGAAAAATAAATTAAGTGATTACCTACTTACTAGTGGGTTGAATTAATATCACCCACTGGTAATTGCTGTGGCCCGTATAGCAGTCCATTGTGTTTTTGCCCACTGTGCTACTCCGGACCAGCCACTTGCAAATCAGACTTGGTCCTGGTTTGGTTAATCTAGCGATAAAAAGAAATGAATTAATATTTGAACACTTCAGGTTCTGATACAGTAACCAGGAGCAATATTTCTCCACTGCAGCCTATCTTGAGTGTGCCAAAAAAACAGTGGTCTGCTGCACTGCTGCACTGCAGCCCACCCAGCTCTGAAAGCAGTCCATGGCCCCAGTCCACGGAGAGCTTTCCCTATGGCCAGTCCAGGTTTGGTGATTGTATCCGCTGCCTCCCAGTAGTATAGTGCATGTCCACTGGTTACAGATTCATTATAAACTACTGATATACCTAATTTGTAAATTCTCCTTATGCCTTCGTCAAATACCTCTCTGTGCTTTTTTGTGTAAAGCTGTTATGCCACTAAGCCTAAGGCAACAAGCATTTGCAATGCAATAGGTCTCGCAGTTACGTGAGCTTGAGCTATTGGCATTCCAAATGGCAATGCCTTTTATTTTGGTATTGGTTTTTAAAACATAAATAAAAGACATTGTCATTTACAATGGCTATAGCTTAGACTTACATAAATGCGAGGCCTATTACATTGCAAATGCTGTGTAAGTGGTAGCCATCATTAATATATAGACCCGAATATTAGAGGGAAAGCTGTGCAGCAATATTATAAAAACACTTATGGGCAAAAGCATCTTTAGAGAACTAAACTGGAGAAAGGTTCCCACCATAAAGTAATCTTTATTTTGTTAATATTTTATTAGTGGTGGAATTAAACATCGAGGCAATAATGTTCCAACATTGATGAGGCAAATAGTTTCCCTCACTCATGTTCCTGCCCTTTTAGTGACAGCATCTTTTTGCGGGACAATAATTTTGGGTGCTGCCACTAATAAAGGTATCCAACTTTAAATAGTCACCCCATACATTTGACATCAACAACCTATTTCTTGTAACTCAAATCTAGGAGCCAGACTGCAGTTAAATATGCCCCATAACCCAGTTATGTGCATTATATCTTATGGCTTCCCGACTGATACCACTAAAAATCAAGGCCTTATCAAATTTAGGATTATTTTTATATAATGTCTTCAAGAGCAGCAAAATAAAAGGTTACGTCTAATACTCAAACTACATAGGAAAGATTGTGTTCCAAAATATTACTCCCCATATATAACTGTGTTAGGATTATTCCTGGGGTGGCCCCAGTAGAAATGTTAGGGTATAATCTTCAGTAATCATCATACACACAATTACCAACCACGAGCCACAATTTTCACAACTAGGCCCTTTACCCAAAGCTCGGTGGAAAGGGAAACAAATATTACTTTTAGACATGAAAAATTAAAAGATATCACATTTATCTCACAACCTAAGAACCACCACGCAGGTTAAACAGCATACATTTGTATAGGTACACATGGTATTCTAACTGGCGAGGGTTGGTCATAATTTTTTTTCCAACACGTGCTTCAAAGAAAATGAAGCAGGTCAAGACAAAGGAAATTACTATTTTTTACTTATCACATCACATGAAGTGCCTGCCATCCAGTTCACCCATAATACACCACTTCTCAACTGGTAAACCAGATGGTGAAAAATGTGAGAAATTAAATGGTCCCTAAAGCAGTTTGTGAGAACAAGCTAAAATGAGGTTACCATTAGCATCCCACATTATCACTTACGTACGAAACGGGTATCTAGGAAACTTCCAGGGTGTATTTAGTTCTTCGCACAAACAAATATGGTAATTTAAGAGAAAAATGTTGGTTTTGCTGATTTTTTTTTGCAAATGTCTACAAGAGATGCTGAAGTCCGCATGCCATATCCGCGACCTATAGTGCCTTTGTGATGTCACTCTTGTGAATGATGGATTTTGTGCTGGCGTCCTTCGGTATTAACCAGAAATTCTGTATTGAAATAAAAAGAAATGTAGGTTTAACTTGTGACAGTGGATAAACTTGGAGTCACACAGTTGTGGATGTACCGTAGAGATGCATCTCAGAAATGAACTATCGTGCAAGGAAAAATAGCGGTCATTAAGACATGATATGCTCTAACAGTGGACAAGCAAATAGCCTGGTGCGAGTTCCTACTGCCTTTGGCAGTTACCCTGCTTCGTGCCCTGTTTCAACCATACTGTAATCAAAATGATTTATACCGGGGTTGGTGTCCAAACACCGTTTTACGAAGAGAAAGACAACAGGGGCATTAGTTGGCGTGGTTATTAGGGCAACCGCAAACATGCATATTTCTTGTCCATGCAAGCTGAAGCAATCGTTCTTGGTGGTTTGGGTGTGCATTTATACATTCACATTCACATTCACATGTGTGTGAACGCCTGTGCAATTCTGTACACACCACAGCAAAGTGCTTAATGTACAAATAGAGATTGTAATGAAACAAGTAAGGTGAGGGGTGGAGAGATGGACTAATTGAGGGGTTAGGACAATGATGGCGAGTCACTAACAAAACAAGCATTGGCCGTGCGGCTCTGAAAGCGACGCGGCCGCAAAAGTGAAAGCGAATGTGCTAAGAAGCAGCAGCTGTTTGCGTGTGTGTGTGCGCACGCAGTCTGCTGTTTTTCAAAGCACATACTTGTGCTTGTGGCGTGCTCCTGCTTGCTCCCGCGAGGTGTATGCTGCCACAAGCACGAGTATGTGCTTCCAAAAACAGCAGAGCGACGGCTAAAGGTCTACTATTCAGCGCATGCGCGCTGCATAGGCGAGACCTAAAAAGTAATCTAAGATGTCTAGACCAGTGAGTTCTGAAGAATACTTGGGGCCATAAGTTAGCATTGCAACCTCAACCATATTACTCTCCTAGTTGCCCATCTTAAAGACAAAGGAGAGCTGTGCTGATATAATAGTATTGTTTTGTTTACTTGGAGATCAGCAAGTGGTACAGACTATACTGTGGCTTTACCCAACACTCATTATCCCACGTGGAAATGTCAAGAAAGATGATAACACTGTCTGTAACATTAGCATGATAATGGGCTATAAGATCCCCATAATCACAAAAAAACCCATAAAATATTATTGACCAATGTTTTAGTACTTTTTTAATAAAGTACTTTTAATAGTTAGAAACAACACCTTCTGCTTGTATAACCACTTTTGATAGGAATGGTGCATTTTGTGCTGAAATGCTTGTGGAGGAAGTGTATGGTTTATTTAAGCAGCATGCTTTCCACTTACGCAAAAGTGGAATGGGAATGGCAAAGGAGGAGCTTGGTAAAGGGGAGCGATAAACACAAGTGAATGAGATCATAGGACCTATGCCCCAGCAGTGCTCAAACACCAAGCCTCTCAAAACCCTAGATTTTAGTATCCATCAAACATACCCAATGGAAGGGTTAGTTTGCACATCTAGGAAACACAACCAAACTATAAGAGAAAAATAAAAATGCCCTTCTTAACCCTACTCACAACCACAAAAAGGTATACACCAAACAGCATAGCACATCATAAAGCTCCAATCAAGCAATTCTTTAGCTCAGGAACTTGTATATGCTCCGATAACACAACAAAGCACAGGTCTGGAATGACACCTGACCTATCTGGCATCTCTGCTCATATGCTGAATAAAGGTTCCCATCTATGTGTTCAAGGAATGCATGAAAGTTGCCTAGTTAATACAAAATATGAAAAAGGAGAATTGTTGTAGTAGGAAGGATAAACTGAATTAAACAGGAAAAATTAGGTGAAATAGGTATCCGCAAATGACAGATAATGAGCCCTTCTTTAGGCCAACCTTAATAGACCGTCTGTAGGAACTAACTAGCAATTCACAATAGACCAATTTGTGTAGTTCACAAATTCACTGAATACAATATTAGTTCTACGGGCTAAACCAAATGATTTTTTTTTTCTTTATGAGGAACGATTTTGGTGCTAGGTAGTAAATGTCGATGTGTTTCGACCTCTCTATATGGCTTCCTCATTACAAAGCAGGACCAAAATTCACCAAAGCGCACTCAACCCACAACTGATCCGCCTTACTTTGCTCTAAGTGATGCAGGTCAGTTTTGTTTGAGGGCGCGACTCAACACAACCTCCAGGACGATTTCAAGCCCCATATTGAACCACACTACAGAGTGAGTTGCATTTTCTGCTTCACCTTTATAGGACGGATAACCTGTGTACCGCTCGGACTTATTTGCACATTCATTGGTGCACATTTGTTCCTTGAACCCACATTGGCTTTGGCAGTTTCCATTTGGAACACTCCTTAGTGTAGCTCTAAACATCATAGCTTGGGTAAATTTCGGTCCCACTTTGTCCTGAGGAGGCCATATTGAGAGGCCGACACATGACGACTTTCACTACCTAGGACCAATATTGGTTATCATATAGAAAATAAGAAATTGATTTGGTTTAGACCATAGAACTAATATTGTATCCAATTAATTTGTGAAATACACTAATTGGTATAATGTGAATTGCTAGTTGGTTCCTACAGACGGTTAAGTTTGGTCCAAAGAAGCGCTCATTATCCGTCATTTTCTTATACATATTTCACCTACATTTTCCATTCCTTTTGTATTTATTGTTTTTACCATTGGTTGTTACTTTGAATTAATTGTTTGTAACATGATTGTATGTATTGCAACTCACTATTTGACCATTCGAAATATGACTTCATCAATTAAAAAGTTTGAAAGAATAATGTCATCTTGCCATTTTCTATGATTTTGCACAGCAAAACCTTTACAATTCTCGTTGATTTATTTCATATGCTGTTTTTTCTGCACATGAAATAATGACAGCAGGCAAATTAATTATTCAGCCAGAGACCACAAAGAAAAAGTGGATCATTTGTTTAATTCAATGTATCCTTCGTGCTAGAGCTATTCTCCTTGTTCATATTTTTAATTAAATGGGCAGTTTTTATTTACTCTAGACAAGGCTAGACAGCACAAAAGTAAATACATGCTTATTTTACTTGCCAAATGAATAAAACTGGGTACTAACTGCAGTAACATATCGTTCGTTCAAAACCTTTATTTCGGCTAGTGGCCATAAAAGCACATAAATAGGCAGTAATAAAGCATTAATAATCATGATTCAATAAATACATATTATAAAAGCGAATGCAGCTAAAAACGATATTAAAACTGTTGATGTGCAAAGAAATAGGGCTCAAAATAAAAGAATCTATCGCTAAAAATACAAGTTATGTTGCATTTACGCAATTGAGAAGTGTAGCTCAATGGTTAGAGCGGCAGACCCTGATGCAGAGGTCTAGCCTGGGACCAGGGTTCAATTCCCCGCCTCGGCGGGTCTTGGGCTCAAAATTCACAGACCTGATAATTCTCGCCTCGGTGCCTATTCCAATCATGGAGTCCCACTCTGCATCTCTGGGCAATAGCTTGCTTAATCTCCACAACGGCCCCCACAACGCTAAGGATGCCTGGCCTCCACCTTGGGGGTGCCCAGGAGTGGACACCTCACAGGGATGGGTTCCACAGCGGTATTCGTACAAGTGCCTTGAGACTCTTGCGGGTGAGTAGTGCGCTATACAAGTATCAATTTACATTAAGACAATAACACCATATATTTAGCCATTTGAGACACTAAATTTGGCCCTTGTTTTTCACATAGCCAACAGGTAACGGGCGAGTGCAAAAACCAATGGTTTGCTAAGGTCGGTTCTTAAAATCCTTAGGCCAGATTTATGCTCTCTAATCCCCAAATTCCGACAAAGTGGTAAAATCCAACACCGCCTACTTGCTGAGTAGGCTAGGCAGAAAAACAATACATGTTCTGAAGTCTCCATAAAGGCCCGCACATTAGACACAGCTGTTCAACCGCCATGGGAGATTTGGCCTATTTGGCAGTGAACGAACGGAGGGGCAAGGTCCAATAGTGGAATAACTAGAACAAGCTCCTCGCATGAGGAGGGTTCAATCTCATCCATTAAATCTTCTCTAATGAATGAGCCTTTAATCAAGAGAACACCATTGGTTAGAGACCCATGCTAGGCATTGCAGAGAATTAAGGACTATTGGTCCTGCCAGTTTGCTAATTTAATGCTACTCTTGGAAATTGACCTAGCCTTTCTCAGGGCACTCCACAATGATGGTAACCCAATCTCTCCCAAGATGGCTTTAATGTACTTAATCCAAGGTATGTTACTCACGCCAACCAGCCTGATTATTCCTTCTGATCCATCTTGTTATGGACGGAGCTCTGGAGGGGCCCAGCTCCTCCTCCAAAAGAGGATGGGATGAAGGCCAGCTTGTTTGAAAGGGGTCTCAACCCAAGATCAAGCCTAAGCGGCAGCAAGGGGCGTACTTATAGGGACCCCACTAATGTTCGCATTAATCAGTTTTCTAACAATTCTAGCGAAGAATCATCTAGATGGTCCCACAGTTCCGCACCATACGTGGCCGTACCTAAGGCTTGGTGGTAGTAAACCTGTAGTGTCGGATGTGCCAGTCGGAACACAGAGTTATGGGCCTGCTTTATGATACTTCCTGCTACTTGCTGTAGTTTTAATCTGTGCCTCATAATATGCGCCTGCTACCCCACCTGCTTTGTTAATGTGATATCCAGATAAGTGAATGTCTGCACACTCTTTAGTGGTTTCCCTGCCAATGTCTGATTTGTCCTGTATGCACAACCCGGGTTTATTACCATAAACTTTGTCTTGGCAACATTTATTTCGAGGCCAATGCTCTATGCAAATTTTTCTAAGTGGTCCAGTAATATTTGAAGGCTCATGGGTGACCTGAAGAGGAGGATGTCATCGGCGAACATGAGGGCAGGGATCCTCATGTCTGCTAGTTTAAGAGCATCATTGTCACCCAGATCTGAGTGCTTTATAAAGACATTGATGTAGAGTGAGAATAGTGTGGGGGCAAGTACACACCCCTGCCTCACCCCGCTACTGACATGGAATGGCTTTGGAAGCTCACCCGCCTTCCCACACCGAACCTGTGCATAGTTATTGTTGTGCCTCACTATAATATCTTGTAAGTATTTGGGCACCCCCACCTCCTGCATCACTCGCCATAGGGTTGGCCTAGGAACTAAGTCAAGGGCAGAGCAGAGGTCCACTAATACGATGTGCAGGCAAACTACATCTGGAGTGACCGTTTTCCAGATAATTGATTATACTCAGGGCCTCCCTTAATCCAGCTTGCAATGGGGACAGGATGTTGTTATCTGTCAACCAATCCAGAAGTCTGCCAAGTAAAATGTTGGTAAATAGCTTTTGAGAACTATCAAGCAAACTAATAGGTCTATAGTTAATAAGGAGCTCACTGGGGATTTTTTATAATGGGGACAATTTAAGCCCCGGCCCATGCTGGGGGTAGTGGTGCCCCTTGCAAAAAAGCTGTAAACAGTGGTGAAAAGTAGGCTCCCCAAATGTCAACCTCACCCCAAAACAAGTCCCTGGGAATTTGATCCAATCCAAGCACTTTATTAGGAACGATGCCCTCAATGGCTGCACAAATTTCGGTTACCGATATTTCGGAAAAGCTATGGTCATTTCAAATTATGGGGATTGTGGCAAACGTTCCCCCAGTAACATATACTACCTCCCCAAGGCTACCAAATGTCTGCCTTAAAGTTCCTGGGCTCAGTGATTTACCTGGGTTGGTTGCAGCTTCATACAACTGTACATACATATTATGTAAGGTACATCTGCACATAAGGCTGCCACCTGGCCAGTGTTCTACCGACTTTGTTTGGAAAAAAGGGGGACCCCTACCAAGCAAATATACTTGCTATGCGTAGGGACATTTAGACTTTGTGTAAGAAGACCAATAGCAAGCTTCTATTTTCAAAAAACATAATCTAGGTGCATCAACACAATAACCATAATGAATTGTACCCATAAAAATATAGAGAACCCGTAATGTTTTTAGAAAAATATATTTTCAATTAATTTAATTTCAATTTTATATATTGCTTGATTGGCTCATTCTATTCAATATATTTTTTTTCACATACTTTAATCAGGAAATATTGCTATACACACAAAACCAGTTATATATACAAAGACAATTTCATCACTATACTTTCCAATTAAACCATAGAGTGGTAATAAATGTTGTTCATTCGGGTATGCAGGAGATGATAACTTGATGATGGCGAGTGGCAGAATAGGAACTACGTGTGTTTCGGCACTACTGTCTTCATCAGGGGACCATCTATTGCAAAAGGATTGGGTAAATGACATTTTGTTGAATTGTCAATGGTTTTATTTGTGGTCAAAGTGGAATGCCAAAAAGACACTTTATCGGGGACAGCGCAGGCCGTCCTATCACAAGTCCTGTCTTCAATAATCGAGATTAAACTGGGCATAACTCTCATACCACGTTTATAAACATTCTTACTTCAGTATCTGGTTGCTCTTAATCTCCCTCCATAAGTTAGTATTGACATGAAGAGTGCAGAAAAATCTGGCAAGATTTTCTTAACTTATATTGATGCAGTCCGTCATTATCCCGCCAAACATTATACATGTGCTGACACACAGAAAGTTTTTAATACGCACGGCGACAATTTCATTCAAAAGTTCACCTGTGCCGAATATGCACTCTATTGGGAAACTCGCCAATATTTGTAAGAATGGTATGTCTCACTTGGTGTAAGTTTCTCGAACCAAAATTCCAGTTACTGCGGTGCACTGCTCACATCCAAATGTGATGGCGTTTTGGATGAAATGGCAAAAAAGTGTTTTTTTGCCATTCCGTTTTGACCACAAATAAAACCATTGACCATTCAACTGAATTTCATTTATCCAATCCTTTTGCAATAGACGGTCCCCTGATGAAGGCAGTAGTGCCGAAATGCGCGTAGTTCCTATTCTGCTGCTTGCCATCATCAAGTTATCATCTCCTGCATACACGAATGAACACCATTTGTTACCCCTCTATGGTTTAATTGGAAAGTATTGTGAAGAAATTGTCTTTGTATGTAACTGGTTTTGTGTGTGTATCAATATTTCCTGATCAAAGTATGTGAAAAAAATGTTATTGAATAGAATGAGCCAATCAAGCAATATATATATAATTGAAAAAAAAATTGAAAATATATTTTTCTAAAAACATTACAGATCTCTATATTTTTATGGGTACAATTCATTATGGTTATTGTGTTGATGCACCTAGATTATGTTTTTTGAAATTAGAAGCTTGCTATTGGTCTTCTTACACACAGTTTTCTACCTACACCACCATTATGTTAATGTCCAGGCCGGTATAACTATTAGCAAAATCACTTATAACTGGTATTTTTAGCCCATATCTGTATATACTTCAAACAGCAAATATAAAGACAAAACACTTTTAAATATGTTCTAGAGATGTCGATCCCTGACTGATAATGAAAGTAAACATTGACAGAAAAGTCATGTTACAAATTAATACATTTGATTTTGTTTAAAGTCTCATTTGGTATCATGTCTGGGCCATTGCAAACTCTAAAAAGCAACAACAAATGGCCGGTATTTTTCTCTTAGAAAGGTGGCCACATGTAAATGTTGTCCATACGTATTGCCAGTGTAAAAATGTAGCTGAAGTTGTTCTGATGACGCAGATCTCTTGCAATTCTTATAGGTCACAATAAGGTGGGTAAAAGGTATTGTAAACTAGATGGTGTACTGTTGTATGTTATAATGATGACTGAAGCAGGTTGAGGCTTGATAGGAACAGGTTTATTCACAGCACAGGATAAACAGCTTTACACCATCTGGCCAAGCATCAACTGACCCACCTATGATTCTTACTTAGAATCATAACATAGGAATACACTAGGAATTCTGTGTAATAAACAGAGAAAGCAGACTAAATACAATAAAGCTATTTACAACATATCTCCCTCCCTTAAACCCATAAGAAATCCCCTCCCAAAAACCCATAAAGAAAACAAATAAAACAGCTATTGAATATAATCACTAAGATATGTAGGCGGGCGACGAAATCTAACATTTCTAGAAGTAGTCTCATTTGTAGAAACAGATTCATTGGAAAGTAAAGGTGTAGTAGAAGAAGAGACAGTGTCACCAGAGCAAGAAGGTGTAGAAATAGGGACAGCCACATCATTAATAGCTAACGAAGAAGAGAAAGTATCACCACTACCTACCTCCCCCCCTTACACTGGTTTGTGAACTAGAAATGCCATCAGAATGAGTAGACAACATGTAACCATTGTTAGAAGGAACAGAAGAAGGTAGAGTGGTTTTCACATCAAGCTCACAAAGCCTCTTGTACAAAGCTACCCTCCTAAAATTCCACCACTCGCCATTGTCAAGAAGAACACTGTGAGGACAACCACGTTTAACAGAAAAAGGACCCCTAAATTTCGAGAGACCCTTAGAGTATCTCCCCGGCTTTACTTTGACCAAATCCCCCACACCTATTGACACAGAAGTGCCATCTAATGGAGTCTTCATTGGGGAAACTTTGTCCAGATTTTTTAACCAAGAAGGTGTCAGTTTAGTTACAGGAGGACGACCACGCATCAACTCAAAAGGGGACTTACACCCTTGTTTGTGGGGAGTTGAACGGTACGCCCAAACAAGTTCTTGAACTTTATCATTAGAAAAACAACCAAACTCAACAGACATCTGTATGATCCCTTTAATCAACCTGTTGACCCTCTCACACATTCCATTACTCTGTGGGTTATATAAACTGGTTCGGTGATGACGAATCCCACACTCTTTTAAGAATGAAACCATTTTTCCAGAGGTCAGCTGTGTGCCGTTATCGGTTATTAACACAGAGGGAAAACCCTCATCCAAGAACACACTTTTCAAAAAGTTGATGGTAGAATCAGTATTAATGTCTCTAACAAACCGAACTGTAAGCCACTTAGAAAAACAATCGATAATTACAATGGCAAAGCGTTGGTTGAATGGCAACTCATTCATGGGTCCAATAAAGTCTAGAGACACAGTGTGCCAAGGAAAAGTTTCAAAAGAAATATTATTTTCATTCTGAGAGCCAATCACTTTCAAGCGTTTCTCCCCCTCTTTGCAAAAACTACATTGCACCACACAGTCCACAGCATCAGCGTCAATGTAAGGCCACCAAAAATTCTCTTTAACTCTTCGTTGGGTGAGAGTTTGGCCTAAGTGACCCTCATGAGCTAAATCAAGTATTTTTTTTCTAAGAGAAAAAGGAGGAATAAATCTGTCACCACGCATCAACGCGTTGTTGTCAGACACAGACAATTCATCTAGAACTCTAATGTAAGGCCTGACAGAGGGTTCAACGGTACTCTCCCTTCTTGACCCCTTGATAATGAGATCCACAACCTGACTCAAGACATCCATTTCCATACCCTTGGACCACTCATCGAGCGTAAATGACTCTGCACATAGAAACAAAATGTCCTGTGTAAAGGCAATCGCACAGTCATCCTGGGGTATCGCCAAAGACCTCCCAAACTCACTGGATTTCATGGGTAAACGAGACAAGCAATCAGCCTGAATGTTCTTCCAACCCTGAACAAATTGTACATCAAACTGAAAGTCTTGTAGGCGTAAAGCTAATCTTGCCAATCTGGGTGATCCCTTGCCAGTGCCACCAGGAGCCAGGATATTCACTAAAGGTTTATGGTCAGAACGCAACACAAACCTAGAGCCCCACAAGTACGTCCTGAAATAATAGGTGCCCCACACAGCAGCTAGAGCCTCGCGTTCAATTACGGAATAATTGGATTCTGACGCAGTCAAAGGCCTGGAGGCAAATGCAATGGTCTTTTCGACACTCCCATGCCTTTGTAAAAGTACAGCACCCAACCCAACTCCACTAGCGTCAACCATTAAGATTGACAAACGTCTGGTCTCGAAAGGAGTGAGAACATTGGCAGAAGAGAGCTCTCTCTTAATTGATTTAAAACAAACTTCTTTCTCACTGGTCCATGAAAACGTTACCCCCTTCTTCAGTAAACTCCTTAAGGGAGCAGCCTTACTAGAAAAGTCCCTCACAAATTTGGAATAAAATTCAATTAAACCCATGAAGGATCGTAATTGGTCCTTGTCTACAGGAGAGGGAGCAAGATCTATTGCCTCTAACAAATTTCTTTTAGGTGTAATACTTTCAGCTGAAAGAGAAAAACCTAAATATTCAATCTCAGATACTTAAAATGCACACTTCTCCTTCCGCAAGGTGAGGCCCGCTTCATCTATCCTGCGCAAGACCCTTTGAAGAATATTGTTGTGTTCATTAATTGAGTCTCCAAAAATCAAAATATCATCTTGGAAATAGATGACTTTTTCCAACCCTTTAAACACCTCAGAGACCATTCTCTGAAAGACACTCGCGGCTGAAATCAGCCCAAAGGGTAATCTTGTGAATTGAAACGTTCCTTCACCAGTAATAAAAGCAATTAGATGCTTAGACTCTTCCTCAAGTCGAATCTGGTGATAGTCATGTTTCAAATCAAGTTTGCTGAAATATTTAGCTCCTTTCAAAGTAGAAACTAGTTCTCCAATATTTGGCAAAGGAAAGACATCTGCTACAACACATTTATTTAGTGACCTAAGGTCCACACAAAATCTAATTTTGTTATCGGGCTTCTGGGAAATGACCACAGGAGAAATCCACGGGGATGCTTCTACCGGCTCAATAATCCCTCCCTGCAGCATTTCTTCCAGAACAGCCTTCACTTCCTTGCGTACTGTAAATGGAACCCTCCTTGCTTTGTGTTGGATGGGAACACTACCTTCCTTCAAAATAATTTTGTGAGAATAACCTTGTAATTCTCCTAATTGTTCTCTAAAAACATTGCTGAAACTTGAAAGTATGTCATTCACATTAAAGTCATCCACAACCATTACGGGATCTTCTGCTCTGGGATTTATAACTATGTGTAGATCATATTGATGAACACGACCTAGTATTGCCGGACCATCAACAGACACATACATTTTACCAAGTGTTGATCTATTTTTAAAAAGGATTTCAGCTTTGAAATATCCAAGAAGATCTATCTTCTCCCCTTGATAACCAGAAGGGAAAATATCACACTCTAGTAAAGTCTTATGACCCCAATGTTGTTTAACCAAAGACAAGGGAATAATGGTCCACTTAGAACCAGTGTCAACCATAAGGATAATAGGTTTTTCTTAAATAATAAATTCAGCCTTGGCAATTCTTTCCCTTTTGTCTTGACAAGTAAACACTGAATCATGCAGAACTAGTAATTTGTTGACGTCACGATTCAGATCACCATAATCATTCACAACAGTCACCCTAGGGTTGTTTCTATTCTTGCACATTTTTGCAAAGTGACCTAGTTTACCACACTTTAAACATTCCTTGTTGTTAGCAAAACAAAACTTCGCATCTGAGGAATGGGTATCACTACCACACCTAGAACACACTTTAGATTGTGACTTGGTGTACTGCTGAGCATAATTCTTCTTTTGAACAGTATACCCTTTCTTTCTAACAAGAGCAACAGCACAACTGTCAGTGTCACTATTATCACTTGAAACACTTATTTTGTTGGAAACTTCTGCAACCTTGAGATCAATACCACTTTTCTGTAATTCTTTCATGCATTTCTCACTTTCTTCCACAATTTTTGCAAGTTCAATGGCAACTTTTAAAATCGGGTTTTTCGCTGCCCAAAGGCGTTCCTGTATTTTCCGATTGTTGCATTGAACAATCAATTGGTCGCGAATGTGTTCATCTGTCATCTGGCCAAAGTTACACTTTACCGAAAGTTCCCGTAGGCGCGCAACAAAATCATCTATGGACTCATCCTCACGTTATTTGTTTTTGTAAAACTTAAACCTTTGTAGAACAAGATTCTCTTCTTTGGCAAAGCGAGTCTCAAGTCTAGCGATAGCCTCTTTATATTCGTCGAGAGGGGACTGTGAACCAGATGGTAAAACCTGGGGTAAATACTTGAAAATTCGCTGCCCCTGTTTCCCCAAAGTTGTCATTAAAAGTGCTTTTTTCCTCTTAGGAGAAAAATCTTCTCCGTCCAATGCCTCGATGTAATTGTAAAACATTACAATCCAATCTTCCCAGGAAGTGGAGGGATTCCCTGGCTCAGATAGAAATTGTGGAGGAAGTGCCACATTGACCTGCTGTGACATCGTAGATTGTGATGAGGTAAGTAAAAATGTAAAACAACACAAGTAGTGTATACCAGGGATTTTTTTTTTTTAATAGACGATTTTCCACACTACATTTAGTAAGGTTCAAGGTTTGAAGGGATATCAAAATTACTAAGGCAGAACAATTAGACGCTATTTGAGGCTGACAGAGGTTTCTAGTGATGATTTTTCACATAAAACTCAACAGGGCTCATAAATGTTACTCTTACTTATTTTCTTTAAATACAGGAACTTGTAGACTTGTAGAACTTGTGTGATTTTGTCACAAGGCGAGATTGTGCTGACGATTACTGGTTCCGTATTTGTAGCTGGGGCGTAGCGCGAGCACTGTCACACTGACATTGACAGATGACGCGCACGCAGCGTTCAACGTGCGTGTGACGATCAGCGTCAGCTTAGGAGTGAGGTGATCTCAATCTCTGTTGTGCGTTCGGTGAAGGCAGCGCTGGGGATATCTCGTGCAAGGAGCAGGCGGGAGAAAGAACAAGAGAACGCTCGCGGCAGCTAGGCAACAGCGGCAACCGTTGAGTATGGTCGACGGTATGTGTTGTATTTCCAAAATAAGTAACAAGCGCTCACCTTTCCAAATAGTTAACGTGACATCTGTTTTCTATCGAGATGAGATACTGGTGATTCATAGTATGCACACGGAGTTCTTTTGTGGTGAAAGCCGTTATTATGCTGTAAACCACTGATTGTGGATTCCACTGCGTTGTAGTCTTTCTGGCCAGATACTAGTCCTTGTCGCCAAAATGTTGTATGTTATAATGATGACTGAAGCAGGTTGAGGCTTGATAGGAACAGGTTTATTCACAGCACAGGATAAACAGCTTTACACCATCTGGCCAAGCATCAACTGATGACTTATTTCATTAAGCCCTTGTGGTGTTGTATCATCATCGGCTTCCTGCTCCTGCGTCAAGCTGGCGCTGCAATGCCTGACGGGTAACAACAAGTGTTACACTTTTGTGGAGATCTTTTGTTCCTTGCCGTGGCTTGATGATGTGTGAGGGACTTAAAAAACAACCTGGTAGGTCTATTACTGGGGCAAGCTGGTAGTCCTGCGTTCCCGTCAAACCATTGTAAACCCTCAGTAGTACGACGCGGCTCGTTCCTGTGGGGCCTGCGCTTTGCGGTAATTACCTTAGAGGCGCGAGGCCACTGCCGGTCAGAACCTACCCCCACACTTCGGCGTGTACTTGACACGCGGAACAGCAGGTTGTATACTATATACACTAAAGCCCTTTCCCGGGCCCCTGATTAGTATATGAGCACTACTAGGTCCTGAAGAATTGCCCTTAGGGCATGAAACATGTTGACCACACTTGAGGGTTGAACCGAGACCAACCTAATTCTTTTTTGGATCTCCATACCCCTCATTGCACGTTTTAATAGGGTGGATTACCACATGAATAAAGGTTACTTAGTTTGTCTAACCAACCCTTTTTAAAACTCACTCCACACTCACTACCACTTTTTTAAGTCCCTCACACATCATCAAGCCACGGCAAGGAACAAAAGATCTCCACAAAAGTGTAACACTTGTTGTTACCCGTCAGGCATTGCAGCGCCAGCTTGACGCAGGAGCAGGAAGCCGATGATGATACAACACCACAAGGGCTTAATGAAATAAGTCATCTAGCCTATTAGTTGTGTGAGGTTTCTTAGTTCCGACAAGGGACCTGACTGGTCCCCTGAATACCGGCTACATCAGTCAACCTAGAGAGAGAGATACCCACTCACCACAAACCCCCCCCCCTTTTATAAGATGCTTCCCAGGGGAACTTTGTACAACTCTTTGGTTACATGTTGTTAGGACAGGTACACTGGACCCCTTTAAATATCGTCCCCACTCTGTCCCCCTTTGTTGTATACACAAGCATCAACTGACCCACCTATGATTCTTACTTAGAATCATAACATAGGAATACACTACGAATTCTAAGTAATAAACAGAGAAAGCAGACTAAATACAATAAAGCTATTTACAACATGTACACACTGGTAGGAGCAAGGAGTTTACTGCTCGGTTTTCAAGACCTACAGCTGCTTCTAGTTCCAAACTCATATATATCCTGCAGAGGCACATAACACTCAGCTTTTGCAAGGAGAAAAAACATAAAATGAGGTACGATTATATACAATCACTAATTACATAAGATCATTTAATTGTTACCTTTTGTAATTTTCAAAACTAGGGGTATTGTTCCCTGTTGGTGTCATGCTGAAGATCTTGCTGGTGCATCGTGGGTAATCTGTAACACCACCATCTCAAAAATAGTTGATTGTAGATCACCTTTTTATTCAAAAACTACTTGGTCAAAGCAGCAGGCATTCTGAATACGATCCTTGCCAAGCCTTTGGCTATTGTCAGCTGTTGACCCAGTATAGTACAGGATTTTGGATGTCTAGGTGCTCTCCCTGCATTGTAGGATAACATAACCCAATGACCACCAGTCCCATCTAGTCAACCCATTTCTTAGCCTGCTCTTTGACCAGTGAAGGACTTTATGATCTGGATAAAGAATGTAACAACGAAAAGAAAGTTAAGGAGAATTAAATAAAAACACAATATCATAAGTAAAATAATGATGTTAAAAACTGAAAAAATGAAGTGTCAGGTGATGGGTTTTATTTAAGTGAAGTAGAAAAGGCAACTGTAGACAACTAAAAAACAGAGATGGGGATTGGACCGTGGATACATAAGATACAGTGTCAGATGCATAGTTCGGAGTGGGAGATATCACTGGTTACTTAAGCACATAGAGTAGTACAACAGATGAGGAAGTAGGTGGGAGAGAGCAGTGATGCAGGGATCTTGGAGCTGGGAGCTAAAGAGGTTGAACAGCGAGGTAACAGGAACAGAGAATCAGGGACCTGATGAGGAGGGTGTTGAGGGGACAGCATACAAACAGGGCAACAGTAAGTGGTCAGCATGCGTACAGGCAGAAAGGAACAATAGAAGGAATACATGCAGCCGCGGTCTGTTCAGGTAACAGCGGTGGGACGGAGGGGCAGCGTGGGGGGGATTTCAAGGGACGATGCAAAGGGAAAATTAAATAAATAATTAATATTCCCTCTGCATCGTCCCTGGAAACCCCCCCTCCTTCCCCACGCGGCCCTACCGCCCTACCACTGTGACCTGCACGGACCGTGGCTGAATACATGAGAAAGAAATTGGTTTAAAAGGTCCTTCAAGCGGAGAGCACTAGAATAGTAAATTATCAGTCCTACAGCTGAGGGAGAGGGTGAACAGGAAGAAGATAGTGAGATTGTAAAGGCAGGAAAAAAGAGTATGATGATCTTCTTCAACAAACATAACAAGCATTTACAATGCAATAGGTCTCGCAGCATTAAAGTTTGAGGTCCTGGCATTGTAAATGACAATGCTTTGCATACATTTTTTTTTAAATTTGCAATTGGTATATTAGCATTGTTTGTGAATGGTTAGTTGTTGCTTATGCTAAGCAAAGTTGGCAGTAAGAGTGCTAGTCTTGCTTGTTATAAGCATGCTCATTTAAAGCGCTCTGATACCTGCGGGTAAGTTTTGCGCTATATAAAAGTAAAAACTAATAAATACATTTAAAAAAGCCTAACTGTACCACGTCCGTTCTTATTCTGAGATGCCACATATCTTTTGGTCCCTGTACTTATTAGCTGCACCCGGCTGTGGGAAACCTCCATGGCAGGAACAACGTGTCGCGGGGCAGACACGGGCAATGTAGCCAGTGTCCTGTGGCTGCACCGCGGGGTAACAGTATAGGGGTAGGAAAGCAGGCAGTTGGTAGTGCTGTGCCATAGCAGTGTAGTTCTCTGTGTATGCTAGGCATGGGAGTTGCTATTGGCTGAAAAGAAGTGGTGAGGAGGAGCCGGTTCGATGTGCCTGCTTCCTGATCTTGGGCAGGCGACAGGTAAAAAAACTAACTATAGCCAGGGTCACTGAAATTATGTGGCTGGAGAGTGCCAAATTATGTGGCAGGGTTGACCAAATTATGCGGGTAGCAAAGGCAAATTATGCAACATAATCCAACACATTTTCTGATAGTATTAGTTTATTATTTTGTTATTTTTACACTTGTTAACCTTCTCTGGGAATAGGTTGCACCTCATTAGTACCAGTAAGATGCTCCAACATAGCAATAAGCAAGAGAAAAGTGACCAGTCAACCTTTGCAAAGGGTCTTCAACTGCTGGCAACATGTGTTGCGGCATTTTGAGTAAACTTTGAACCGTTTCATTTAGAAACAACATTACTTTTTAGGTAAAATCATCAGATTATGTCGCAGATGACCGATTATGTGGCAAATGCGGTAGATTAATAATTATGATAAAAACGCCCTGACCGCTCAATCGCATAATTCCAGTGACCCTGACTATAGCCTATGGTATTGGTTACTTTGTGGTGGGCTAAAGAGCTAAATTCCAATAGTTTGTAAAACACATCCCCTCGCCACGTGACAGCGAGTTTACCCTAGAAAGGGCACGCGGTTTCTGCAGAAAGGTCTCTAGAGCTGCGCCCCTGCCCTGGCGCTCTAGAGCAGGGGGGTGTTGAAATAAGGAGCGGGGTCCATCAGTCAGACATGGGTGACGTGGAGGGGCCTATGCTGAATGTGCTTGATGTATGGGTGGCAGAGAGCTTGGGATATCCAAGAACGACATTGGAAGAGTAAATAGAAACTGATCAAGTCGTTTCCTCTGCCGCAGTCCAGAACAGCGCTAACAATCCAATGGAATTTGAAACATTTTTCGTTTCCTCTGTTCTCATTACTAAGCATATGTGAAATTAGCTGTACTGGGGCTTAGAAGACACTGACTGCCAAAATATGACATAAAATGTACCAGAGAGACGCCTGCAGGGAGACAGCAGGCTCACGGGACATAGGCGAACTTGTCAGAGGATTCCTCAATCAAACTTTGTGCCGGAGAATGTCAGCTAATGTCCCCACGCTGAGCGCAGCACCGAGCAGGAGTCTGCAGGGCGAAGCAGCCTGGAAACCAAAAGTGATGGACATGACCAGTCGAACTTTAAAGAGCCCACGGACAGCGGGCGGGAACGAGGACACGGACAGTGGGCGGGAGGGGGGCGGGAACGAAGACAAGGACAGGGGGCGGGAACGAGGACACGGACAGCGGGCGGGAGGAGGCAAAGCCAGCCTGTTTATCGGTGCCGCACGCCCCTCTGCAGACTCCCCCTGCCTACCAAACACAGTAACGGAACTTTAAAGAGCCCACGGACAGCGGGCGGGAACAAGGACACGGAGAGCGGGCGGGAGGGGAGCGGGAACAAAGACACGGACAGGGGGTGGGAACCAGCCTGTTTATCGGCACCTCGCGCCCCTCTGCAGACTCTCCCTGCCTACCAAACACAGTCACGTGAACTGTTCACGAGGCGCGCGTCTTGATCCGATTCTTTCTGCCATGCTGTCTACGACAAAAGCTCACGCGCGCGACCTAATCCTATTGCAAAATGCTGCGCGTGGCCAGCTCTTGTCTCCACTCGTTGTCGGCTGAGCCGACAGCTATAGTTCTCGCAGCGAGAACGCGCTTTCGCTAAGGCAAGACCTAAAAAGGAGATTATGTGTAGATTCTTGTGATATAAGAAAATCAGTTGTCCTAAGCTTCCGATGGGCAGCATGTGGTGTTAATGGATAGGGAACATAGACAATGAAGCCAGGTATTAATGTTTTTTATTTCCTCCCACAGTTGCAAAAATGAAGATGGCATTGAGATGTATAACGAAATCATGCTCTATGACTTGGTGCAACCAAAGGTAATGTCAATCTGCTGTGTGGTTGATTGTGTATAACAGAGATACAGCTTGTTGCTTATGTATATGTAGAAATGGAATAGGTCTTCTATTTGCCTACGTTCACGCTTCATATCAGCTCCTAATAAAGTACATTAATAGAAGGAAGGAATGGTGTTTTTCTTTATAAAAATGTTGCTGGGTGAAAGGGATACCACACATTTGCTGGTTAATGGGGGACCCCCACTTTGAGAGGTGCTTGGTGTTTTGGGTAAGAGAGGCAAGATCTTATTGAGTGTGAATGGCGAGAAAATGCACATCTGGCAACATGAGAATGTGCGCAGGTGCAAACAGAATGCTAAAACTAATGGAGTAGACCCTGGATTAGTTCTTAGCAAGGTCTGGACCCTTTTCACATCTTAATTATGATATACATGTATCAGAGGCAGTCTAGGGATGCTGCATCGTAATCAAATCGCATTCCTATTTGCACCAATAATCATCCTGCTCCCTAAGTGGCTGCCACTCGAAAAGAATGGTCGGTGATTGCACTAGTCTCTGAGACACTGATTAAGGGCCTTATTTAGAGTTTGGCAGATGAGGTACTCTTTTAAAACATGGTGGATATCCCGTCCAACATATTACAGGTATGCTTTAGCCTATGGCACGTGTATTACGCAGGCGGGGTAGGCGCTATGTTTTGACGGAGTATCCTGTCCACCAAACTCTACATGAGGCCCAGAGTCTTTCCGGGGTTCATGTCACCATCAGATGATAAAATAGTACTTGGAGTCATTGATTATGCTTCAGTGTGTGAAGTAAGGTCACAGATTTGAATGCTGAGCAGTCTGATTCAGTATGTGACATTGGGAGGGTCAATAATGTGAGTGCCATTGGGGTCGGTAGAAGTAACAGTGAAAATTAGAGTACCCAATTTCCTAGTTACGTGATATAAACACCCAAGGCATTGTCCGAACACCAGACACACTTTACCATCCACATGGAAATCTGACATAAATTCAGTAGTCCAACTCTCCTGTTTGAAATGATCACTGTCTTGTTTTTTTAATAGGATTCCCGGGAACGACGCTCTGATAGATCCATTACTTGTTTTTTGAGGAAACGAAAAGAGAAGGTGCCATGGCCACGACTTACAAAAGATACGAATAAGGTACACCACCTCTGCCACTCTGCTTTGAATAGGACGTGACAAGCAGCCAGGGGTGTTTACTGTTGGCCTGTAAGGACTAGAGCACTATCAGATTTTCAGCATAGTCACTGAATATGTGACTTATTCCAATGTATTTGCACTGTATCTACATTTATGTCATGTGGCTAGCTAGACAATCTAGCATTTTCTGGTCCCATAGACCAACACAGGATACATTTGATTCTAGTTATTTATCAATAGTGGTCTGTCACAATTTATCTTTTAATGACTTTATTTTCTTGTATTGTTCTAATACAATTATTTGTAGAGTTTGTCAACTCTGAAAAGCACAACACGGGGAAGTGAGAGGAACATTAGATCATGTCTAAATCATGTTTGTATGTTTATTGACTTTCTCTTAAAAAAATTAACTGTTTACGTTTCTCTGGTCAAATATTTGGCAGTGGTGGCCAGTAATTTTAGCCGGTATGGGATCTGGGGCCAAACACACATACATATACACTGACTCACACACATGCAATCACACTTTTCGCACGCACACCCATTCACAACACTCACTCATAAATACACTCATATGTACATTCACGCACTAAAGTCATCATTCATTTATTTATTTTTTATTTATTTTATGATGATGCTAGACAGCTGTAGAGCAGCGCCAAAAGGCATAGACCAAGCCATGGGTCCCAAAGGAAAAACATATTGTCTATGCCAATGCTTGTTTTTCACTATGAACGCAAACACACTTGTATGCATGCCTGCATGTGCACACAAACACACACACATGCAGTGTAGGATCCCCTCTGACACACTGCTTTGCCTATGTGCCTGTAATATCGCTTCTAGAGAGGCCTTGTTGAACCCTGGACTCGTTGAGCATTAGGTGAGGGTGCCAAAGAAGTTTGCCAGACAGGGTTCATGTTAAATCGGAAGTACTTTTTTCCACTCAAAATACATACATCAATTTCAATTTCCCTAATTTCAATTGAAATTATAAGTAACATCAACATAAATGTATTCTTATAAATTCCAATTTTTTACTCCCAGGTACAATTTCCGAATCTATACCAAACAGTTCCTGTATTTTGATTTAAATAATTGAAATTCTCAATATTTTTCCATTAGTTTTTGCAAATATACCCACTCTACATGAATGCCTCACTAGATAGTTATTGGAGAATATGTGTTGATGCATTCATTTTGCCTGAGGCGCCCCATGCAGCATCTCGGTTCATGCCTCTGAGAATGGGAGTCTCGGTAAATAAAAAATAACATAGCAGTAGGTACAAAAGAGAAAGAAAAGGCCTAGGCCTCATCTCATTTTGTAGCATATCCACCTCTTTTTGTAAAGGAGACAAAAATAATGCAACAACCAATCAGATTAGCCTCACCCCATAGAACCTTCCTGCGAGAGCCTCAGAGCCTCAGATTTCCTACCGCACAATGTGCACGGGAGTCGCCACTGAGCTCTGCTCACTTTTTTTCTTCAACTTTTGTGCTTTCAACTGCTACTCTTCAACTTTGTTCTTCAGTATGTCTGACAAGGAGAATAAGGTTTTATTCAGGGCCTCTGCCACCTGTTCAAAGAAGAGGCTTTATGTGGAGGACAAACATAAAGTATGTATTTATTGTTTGTACTCTAACCACAAGACTATTGACTGCTAGATCTGTTGTATCTTCTCTTCAAAGACCTTGAGAGACCGTGAGGGACGTCTACTTACCTGGCTGCAAAAGTTAAAGTCACGGAAAAAAACAGTATCCAGTGACAGTGATGATGCCTCCTCTGCGACATCTTCAAGAAGATCACAAAAAGGTGTAGGTCTTCACCTTCAACTTCTTTCGACCCCCCTGCAAAAGCCTTACAGAAGACCTCTGATAGGTCTGACAGGCGTAGTCCCATCAAATCTCCTCACTGAGGTGTAAAGGAGAGGGAAGGACTCATTTCTGAGGTGCAGCCGGTAAAGAAAATGAGTCATGGGTCTTCAGTTTTGCCTCCACCCTCTGAGAAACTGAAATTATTCAAGAAACCAGCTTTCGTCCCTCCTGAGGGTAAAGCTGACAGGAAAATTCGTCCGTCGACGACGACAACATCAGATCCGTCAGATCCGTCGACGACAGCATCAAAAATTCAACCAACGATGACTTCGACTCCGTAGACGGGCTCGTCAACGAGAACTTCATCAGCTCCATTGGCTTTGTCGACGTCGACTTCGTCGACGCTGCAGCCTGAGGTACCGGTTTCTATGTCATCGACGCTTATGATGACTACCTCTACGTCGACGAGGATGTTGACGATGATGGCGTCGACGTCGACGAGGATGAGGACTACGTCTACTTCCTCCAGCGTTGTGCTGGCGACTGCTTCGACGACGGTCCTGTTGACGATTGCCCGTTCGGTGTTTCGACGATCCAATCTTCGTCAACTATGACTCCGTTGACGACCTCGTCGACAACCTCGTCGTCGATACAAAAAGGGACAATCTCTATAAGAAGACGCCAGAGTACCCCAGACATGACATCTCCTCGGAGAGTGACACGACTGCCTCCTGTGCTTCTTTTGGAGGAGGAGGAATTTTCAGAAGAGGATGACGGTCCTTACGGGGATGCTTATAGCCCATCCCAGTTACATTTCAAATATCAAGACTCTGATTCTGAGGACTACTATAAGGAACAACAGCAATATATACCACAATCTCGGTCTCAAGACCAGTCGCAACAGGGTATGGTTTCCATGTCGTCTTCACTCATTGCTGATCTCCAATTCATGCTGATGGATTACAGGGAGAGATTTCCAAATCAAGCTTCCGGCCAAGAACCAGTTCAGGTGCCTCGGCCTCCACCTCAGGTTAAGTCTGCTGTTCCGGTTGCCCCTCCGTTTCCTCAAGCTCCGATTCCAGAACCAACGGAGCCTCAACACCATATGGTCACTGTTCAAGATGATTCATCTGATGATGACCAAGGCACAATCTCAGTCCCAGATCCAGATAGGGAATGGGATGATTATATTATTCCGGATCCTGCTTCTCCACCTCCAGATCCAGTTGATTCGCCTCCAGCAGATATTGGAGGTTTTCATAATTTGATGGAAAGAGCTTCCAAACGTTTCGATCTTCCAGTGCCATCAGTACAATCGGAATGTTTTCTTTATGATTTCAAAGAAGCTTATAGGAAATCTGTTCATTCCATCCCAATTGTGAGCCATGTCTGGGATGAGGGAATAAAGGTGATGAAATCTCCGGCAACTGTCATACCTGTTCTTCCTCGGCTGGAGAAGAAATATTAAGCTCCGGAGGATAGCCCTGCTTGTCTGGTCAGCCAGCCGAAACCTGACTCTGTTATTTCTCAAGCGGTCCAAAGAAAATCAAAGAATCCGTCTGTTCCACTCACCACACCACCAGATAAAGAAGGTAGACGATTAAATAACGTGGGCAAGAGTTTTTTTCTATGTCCAGTCTCCTGGTCAGAGCGGCTAACGCCTTGGCGATTTTGGGACGATATAATAGCCAGATGTGGTGTGACCTATCAACATATTTGGACCAGCTACCCGAAGATTCAAAGGCTGACGCCAAGAAAATCCTGGAGGCGGGAGAGCGTTCCTCCTCTGAAATGATTGATTGCGCAATGAACATTGCTACAACAGCTTTCCGCTCTCTAGCAGGAGCCGCAGTTCTTAGGTGACAAGGCTGCTTCGGGCCACCTGGTTTTGCCCAGAAGTACAAAATAAATCCTAGATCTGCCATTTGATGGAGAGATGCTTTTTGGTAAGCATATTGACGATGCTCTGCAGGATATAAAAAAGGACACGGAAACTGCGAAGTCCCTGGGGACTTTGCAATACCACAAAGTTCCTTTCCGTGGAGTGAGAGGAAGAGGTTTTTCGTCATTAGCGGTGGATATCAGCAGCAGCGCTATTCTTCCTATTCACAACCATCTCAATCTTACAGACCCCAGTACTCTCAGCAGCAAGGTCAATCGTCCTCTTTCTCTCGCCAATCCTCTAGAGAATGACAAGGGCATCAGAGAAGAGATTCCTCTAAGCGCCAATAGCGGCTTCCAGGCTCTGCCTACTGTTCCTTCACCCCCTGTAACACCAGTGGGGGGCAGGATGTCACAATGCTTCCACAACTGGCAACTCATAACATCAGACCGATGGGTCCTCAATATCATCCGTTTTGGTCATACACTGGAGTTCCAACATCGTCCACCCTCCAGAGCCCCTCGCACCACCGAGTCAAAACATCTTCATTTTCTATGTCTCGAAGCTCACCAGCTACTTCTCAAAGGAGCGATAGAGCCAGTACCTCTGTCTCAGCGAGGCAAAGGATTCTATTCCTGGTTCTTCCTTCGCAAGACCGTAGACAAATGGCGCCCAATCTTAGACCTGAGGGAGCTCAACACCTATCTCATTAAACTTTTGTTTCGGATGGTATCCCTACAGGACGTTTTGCGGCTCCTCAATCCAGGAGATTACATGGCCACCCTGGATCTCGAGGACGCATTCTTCCATGTTCCCATCCACCCAGCCCACAGGAAGTTTTTACGCTTTACAGTAGCCAAGAGCCACTTCCCATTCAAAGTCCTGCCTTTCGGACTCAGAACCGCGCTGCGGATATTCACAAAAGTCTTAACCCCAGTTGCAGCGTTTCTCAGGAAACAGACACTAGAAGTGTTTCCTTATCTGGACGACTGGTTGGTGAAAGCACCATCTTCTCAGACAGCACCAGAAGCAGTCGAAAGCTATACTCAACTCTTCAGTCATCTGGGACTTCAACTCAACAAGGAGAAATCAGTTCTCTGTCCTACCAGGTCGGCCAAGTTTCTGGGGGCTGTTCGGGACACAACCTGTTGCAAAGCTTTTCCATCAGAGGAAAGACAGCAAAAATTGATAACCTCCGCCTGCCGATTACAAGCAAGACGGTCTCTATCGGTTCGCCTTTACAAATCTCTTCTAGGATCGATCTCATTTTCCGCATTGCAGGCTACGAATGCTTCCGCTCCAGGATCAGCTGGACTTGCAGTTGCGTCAAACAGAAGGCTCTTTCGACGACAACATCATCATCACTCCTTTTATGAAAGAAGCGGCCAGCTAGTGGATGGTCCGGGAGAATCTCTCTCAGGGTCTCGCCTTCACAGTCACTCCAGCTCCCCTGATACTTACCACAGACGCCTCTCTGGAATGCTGGGGAGGGGTCTTGGAGAACCTTCAAGTGAGTGGCCACTGGCGGCCCGAGCAACGCCTTCTCCACATCAACCTTCTGGAGCTCAAGGCGATTTGTCTAGCGTTACCGGTTTTTCTTTCGAGAATCAAAAATTCCACCATCCTGGTTCGTACAGACAACACGACGGGCATGCATTATGTGAACAAATGGGGTGGAACAAGGTATCAGCTGCTCTCCAATGAGGCCCAGGAGATTTGGGAGTTGGTTATTCATCACCAAATCTCTCTTTCGGAGGAACTTCATCTGGGGACCCTCAACACGACTGCAGATAAGTTGAGTCGTCTAATGTCTGTGTGTCACAAGTGGGAATTAGACCAGTGCACTCTGGAGAGAGTTTTCAATCGATGGGGCAATCCATCCATAGACCTGTTCGCCACCCCAGATAACAGGAAATGCCACTTCTACGCTAGCAGGGAACACCATCGGGGATCATTGGGGAATGCACTTTAGATGGCCTGGTCAGGAGCCTTTGTTTACGCTTTTCCTCTGATTCCTCTAATCCCAAGATTAGCTAAAGACGGAACACTGTGAGATTATTTTGGAGGCCCGCCAGTTTTGGTTTACAGAACTTCTCCTGCTCTCCCAGGATCATCCAATTCGCATGTGTCCAATTCCCTCTCCATTGACGATGTCCCAGGGCCAAGTGGTACATCCGGATCCGGGCTCACTTCAGTTGACAGCATGGCTCCTGAGTACCGAGAGTTTCAAAGCTTGAATATCCCTCAAGAATGTAGAGAGGTGCTAGCTCAGGCCCATGCACCAAGTACCAATACGACCTATCATTAAAAATGGAAATGTGTGTGCTTGTGGTGCCACCAGGAGAACATTCATCCTTTCTCCTCTGCTCCTCATCAGATCTTGCCTTACATTTTGACTCTAGCCAAGTCAGGGCTCGCCCATTCTTCTATCAAGGTGCACCTAGCTGCTATCTCTAGATTCAGACGGATAGCTTCTGGCCCTTCCCTCTGGTCTGCAAGAATTGTGAAACAATTTTTAAAAGGACTCTTTAGGGTTTTCCTTCCAGTTAGACCTCCGCCGCCCATGTGGCAACTCAACTTGGTCCTTGCTCAACTCACGAGACCTCCTTTTGAGCCTATTCATAGAGCGGATCTTAAGTTTCTCTCATGGAAGGTGGCCCTCTTTCTCGCTTTAACATCGGCCAGGAGGGTTGGTGAACTTCAAGCTCTCACTATTAAGGATCCGTTCTTACAATTTAAGAAGGAAACTCTCATTCTGAGGACAAATCCAAAATGAATTCCGAAGGTCCCTTCGGATTTTAATTTGAATGAGCCGGTCATTCTGAAATCCTTTTTCCCGCGACCTACAACTCCAGCGGAAAGGTCTCTTCATTCTTGGATGTCCAAAGATGTTTAAAATTCTATTTCCAATGCACCTACGACTTCAGGAGATCGTCTCAACTCTTTGTCGCTTTTAGTGCCCCTCGCAAGGGTTTTCCCCTTTCAAAACAAGGGGTTGCATGTCGGATTGCCAGCGCGATCCAATACTGCCACCAAGCGGCTGGTAAGCCCCTAGAAGGGCGGGTCCGGGCGCACTCCAAAAGATCAGTATCATCGTCTGCTGTTTTTTTTGCTGGAGTTCCAATCAAGGACATTTGCAGGGCGGCTACATGGAGCAGTGCCCATACCTTCACAAAGCATTACTGCTTGGACTCTTCCACGCGAAGTGAGGCGGCAGTGGGAAAGGCAGTCCTGAGGAGCCTCTTCCAGTGAGTGGTGAGCTTTCCCTTCTAACCCTCCTTCCTGTTATTGGTGTTGCACATTTTATATCCCTTGATCTTTACTGACTAGAGTTTGAATAACTGGTTATTACTTGTTCTATATAGACACAAAGTTATTCAATGGTTCATTACACAAAATGTGCATTGTTGCTAACTGCCAGCTACTCTGATACAAGCTATGGGAATCTTTGAAAGTTCCAATACTGGAGTAAGAAAACAAGTTACTTACCTGTAACTTTGGTTCTCCAGTATTGGTAACTTTCATAGATTCCCATGCGCCCACCTTCCTCCCCTGGGAAAGCTCAGCCTTCAGCATGTTTTGTTATACTGTTACACAATGGCTACGAAAATCTGAGGCTCTGAGGCTCTCTAAGGAAGGTTCTATGGGATGAGGCTAATCTGATTGGTTGTTGCATTATTTTGGTCTCTTTTACAAAAAGAGGTGGATATGCTACAAAATGAAATGAGGCCTAGGCATTTTCTTTCTCTTTTGTACCTACTGCTATGTTCTTTTTTATTTACCAAGACTCCCATTCCGACGACGGGTAATGATACAAGCTATGGGAATATATGAAAGTTACCAATACTGAAGAACCAAAGTTACATGTAAGTAACTTGTTTTCTACCCTAACTTATCGTCAAACCATAACTGTTGGACCCGGCCTCGTGGCGTGGTCCCACTCCTCCCGCCCGCCATGGGCCCTGGACGACATCGACCCCTGTCCTCCCTCCTGAAGATACCCTCTCCAACCTTCAACGAGAGCCACCACTCCTGGCGACCCCCGGCTCTCCCCCTCAGGAACACGGCGACCCCTATTGCCCTACTCTGCTGGTCTGGCCCCTACCCTGGGCCGCCATCTCAGGCCCGACTCCATCTTGGGCACTCCACTTCCGGACCACGTGGCCTCGGCCCGACCTTGGCCGCGGCCCCAGCGAAGCCCCGACATCGAGGCACCAAGATCCGACTAGGTGGTAAAGCGGTCACTTGACGGATCAAGGAGGAGGGGAGTTTCGATGGCCCTCCAGCCATCCCCGGACGCCTGGTTTCGATCGCCCTCCGGCCTCCCTGGGCGCTGGCTCCACCCCCCTGCTGGGTGTCTGGACACTCTCATCCCGGCCCCTCTGACCCCCAAGCGCGAGGGTCCGGACATCAAAGGACTTCAGAGCTATATCTGGGGCAGCTCTGGAATGGGTCAGCAGTTGTATCCTGGAGTCACGAGCCCTGCTGGCGCTGCCGCGGCTGACCCTGAGAAGAACTCGCTACTCTGAACCCTGAAACCATCTTTGGAGCCCTGCTGGCGCTGCCGCGGCCACCTCGCTGAAACCATCTTTGGAGCCCTGCTGGCGCTGCCGCGGCCCCACATTGCTGAAACCATCTTTGGAGCCCTGCTGGCGCTGCCGCGGCCCCACCTCACTGAAACCATCTTTGGAGCCCTGCTGGCGCTGCCGCGGCCCCACCTCGCTGAAACCATCTTTGGAGCCCTGCTGGCGCTGCCGCGGCCCAACCTCGCTGAAACCATCTTTGGAGCCCTGCTGGCGCTGCCGCGGCCCGACCTTACGGAACCCCCCCAGCTCGAGGATTGAGAGGTGTGCGTAGGGTATCCCTGTGCCAGGCCGGTACTAAGACTGTCCCGCTACCCCCTTCCCACAGTTACCGAGACTTTAAGGATCCCTCGATCTGTTTGTACATATTGCCAAGAGAACCTAATCTTTATTGCCGATAAAGTCCTTAAGAATCTTCCCTCTTGTGTGGTGTCCCTTTGTAGTGGTGTGATTGCTCGGCTGTTACGATTCTAGGAGGGGAGCCTCGCCAAGGAGGCCACACGACGGCGCTCGGCCAATTCCAGAATGAGAGGTGGGTCTCGGGGTGGTCAGTCAGACATCTTCTGCCTCCCCTGGGATCGCCTTTCTAACAATAACTAAAAAGTATACTAAGGCATTGTGATGAACTTGCTGAAAGTTGGGAGTAGACGAGTGGTGCAGTCAGTTGGAAAAAGGATCACGTTTGCACTGTGCACAAAGCCTCATTTACAAAATTGCATGCATTTCTGGAGCATGACTAGAGGTCACCTTTGGAGTATGGTGAAAAGCTCGGGGCACACATCTGGAGTTATGGCAAGTACTAGAGGCCACATTTGGAATACCGTGTCCATTCTGTAGACCTTTTCTGGAATATTGAGACCAGTTTGAGGGTGTTTATCTGAAAAATCCAGTCCAATTCTAAGACCTACATTTCAAGTATAATCTGCAATTTAGCATCCCACATCTACATCATTGTTATCAGCTTTGGAGGCCTTTTGTGGAGTATTGGGTCCAGGTCTGAAAACCACATCTGTGGTAGCTGCCACCAGAATGTGGTAGCTGTCACCACTTTACAATAGAGCTAGGGGCCGGGAGTCGGGAGTCATCTCGACTCCCGGTCCACGCGCTTTCTCTGGGCACTTTTCGGCGGCCCCCGAGGCAGAATCGTCGGTAAAAGAACCTTCCAGCGTCGGATGATGTGAGGCTCCGTTGGAATGTATTTTGCTTTCTCGGGAGCGTCTGCACAGGCCTTACTCTGTTGCGACATCTCCGGGAAGAGAATCCAGCGAGGGCTAAGATGGCGGCCGGAGACCCCCTTTGACGAGAGACGGCTCGACCCCTCTGATCAACGTGGCTTCCACAGACGCTATGGACACACCAGCACCTTGAGGAACGCAGTGGTAAGCCCCGTAAAGCGTGCTCGGGGTTTTCTGGAGGCAGTGGAGTCTGCGGCGCTGTACATCTTCAATGCCTGACTCCAACAATCGAGCGAGGGACAAGATAGCGGCTGGAGCCCGCCCCGATGAGAGACAGCCCGACCCCTCTGAGAAACGTCGCTGCAACAGACACACCGGAACCTTGAGGATCACAGAGGTGAGCCCCGCGAAGCGCGCTCGGGGTTCCTGGAGGCGGTGGAGTCTGCGGCGCTTTAAATCCTTAATGCCTGACTTTAACATGGTAATAATAATAATAATAATAATAAAACATTTATTAAGCGCCTGGCTGCACAACTGTGTATCCCCGCGCTGATTGCTGAAAACTCTCATCCGAGAATCAAGTCAAAGGGACGTGGGAAGCAGAAATTATTGAGGAAAGAGGTGGGTTTTCAAGTTAGCTCTGAAAAGAGTTTCAGAGGGTTCCATTCTTAAATGAATCGGGAGAGCATTCCAATGTTTCACTCCTAGGTAACGAAAGGAGCGGCCACCGATTTTTGCTCTGTGGACACGGGGGAGTTTGAAGAGGGACATACCTGAGGACCTCAGGTGTCGAGTAGGACGGTGAATGGTCATGAGGCTTCTTAAGTAGGTAGGACCCTTGTTGTGGGCTATCCTGTGGGCATAGCAGAGGCTCTTGAATTTAATTCTTTCCCTAACGGGGAGCCAGTGCAGTTTGGACAGCGCTGTCTTGGCAGAAGTTCTTTTCGGAAGGCCTAATACCAATCGGGCTGCTGCATTTTGTACACATTGCAGCTGGTGAAGATGTTTTTGGTTGATGCCTAGAAGGAGGGCATTCCCGTAGTCCAGGTGAGGTGTAATAAGAGCATGTACGATGGTTTTCCTGGCTTTGATAGGTATCAGGTCAATGATTTTTCTAAGAATTCTTAAAGTGCCGATGCATTTTCCAATGATCTTGTTAACTTGGGATTTTCCTGAAAGATCCGAGTCGATCATGATCCCAAGGTTCTTGACTTTCTCAACAGGTTGCGGGCATTCGCCAAGAGATGTGGGCCACCACGCTTGAGACCATAGGGAGGTTTTGTTCCCTATCACTAACACCTCTGTTTTGTCTCCATTGAGCCGGAGGCAATTACTGTCCATCCACCCGGCAACAGCAGCCATACACTCCGAGAAGTTTGAGGCATACTTCTCGGTATCAGGAGTAAGCTTAAACATAAGCTGAGTGTCATCGGCGTAGCTAACAATGCCAACCCCAAAGTTCTCTATGATCTGAGCCAGGGGTTCCATATAGATGTTAAACAAAGTAGGGCTCAAGCTAGAGCCCTGTGGAACCCCATAGCTCACGACCCGAGAAGATGATTTAAAGGGCGGGCAGTGAAGCTGGAAAGTTCTATTGGTGAGGAAAGATTTAATCCATTCCAATGCACAGTCTTTCACTCCGATATGTGAACTACGGGACAGCAGCGTGGCATGTAGCACCGTATCGAAAGCGGCGCTTAAGTCAAGCATGACCAACGCTGCTGTTTAACCCTCGTCCACCATCTTGCGGATCAGTTCCGTGGAGTACAAGACAGCTGTTTCCGTGGAGTAATTAGGTCTGAAACCGGATTGAGTGGGGTGGAGAATGTTTTCTTCCTCCAAAAACGCCATAAGTTGGATGTTCACTATTTTTTCTATTATTTTGGCGCATTGAGGCAATAGAGATATTGGCCTAAGATTTTGGAATTGGGTGATCGGAACATTAGGTTTTTTTTTCAGGGGAATGACTTGGGCGTTTTTCCAAGCCTCCGGGACGTGGCATTCTTTGAAAGAGAGGGTAATGAGTTGGCTTATTTGATCCATAAGAGTATTGTCCATGATGTCTTTGCATTTGTCTAATGGACACACATCATTAGGGGAGCCAGAGTGGATACTGTTAATTATGCTGGACAATTTTTCTTTATCGGGAGTGTGAAAATGGGTGAGAGTGGTTTTATGAAGAGGGGGTATTATCTTACCAGCTGTGGGGGGAGTGGAGAAAGTGGCATGAATTTTCTCCACTTTATTAATAAAGAAGTCTGCAATTTTTTCGCATAACTCATTAGAGTACGTGTCCTGCGTGTCCAGGCTCGAAGTGTCTGTTAGTTCTTTGTAAATCCGAAATAATTCTTTAGATAGATTTATAGCCTCTTCAATTCTGTTTTGGTAGAAGAGACTTTTTTCCTCTCTTATAAGTCTCTGATAAGCCTTTAGTTCTTGTTTGTAGCTCTCCTTCAGTTCCGTGGAGTAGTTCTTTCTCCATTTCCTTTCAATCGCTTTGCATCGGGCTTTGGCTACCTTCAATTTTTCTGAGAACCACGGTTCAGATTTTGTTCTCCTAGCTGGGGGTTTACAAGTCCAAGGAGCAATTTTATCAAGTGCCTTGCTTAACCATAATTCATAAGAATTCCAGGTGTCTTGAAGGGACTGACCTTGGGGAGGGGGATGGATTTTTAATTCGTCAATCAGACGTTCTGGGGTATAGTTTTTCCAGTTGCGCCGCTTGGCATACAAGGGTTTATGGACATTATTCTTGGTCCTGATCTTGGGTATGTTGAACATGATCATATGGTGGTCTGACCAAATGATAGGGACCGGAGGTTGTATGTCAATGCCTTCCCAAGTCGCAAAGATAGGATCGAGAAGATGGCCATGTTTATGTGTAGGAGAAGTGGAGAGCAGGGTGATCCCCAGAGCATGTAGGGCAGTCTTTAGAAGTTGAGCTTCCTTTGCATATAAATCTTCAAAATGAAGATTAAGGTCACCTAGTATCATAAAATTGTTATATTTGATAGCTAGTTGCGTCGCCATTTCTATTAGCTGGTTGCAAAAAGGAGTGGCATTGCCAGGGGGCCGATAAATGAGAAGCCCAGTAATGGTCATGTAAGGGGTCACTTTAATGGTGAAAGTGCCGCTTTCACTATTAGTGATGCCTTTGTTAGTGAGGGTACATTCCAGTTCTTTTTTAAAGATCATGGCAAGACCTCCACCGCGCTGTTTAGGCCTATCAATTCTCAGTAAGCTGTAATTCAGCGGGACTGCCTCAAGTATTTCTGGGGATGAGAATTCTTCTAGCCAGGTTTCAGTTAAAAACAATACATCAAAGTCATGATGTAGTAATAGGTCGTGAAGTTCCAGTTTGTGTTTGACCATGGATCTACAGTTAAGTAGCATCAATTTAAGACTAGGTGCAGGATGGTTAGCGTTGGGGACATTAACAAAGCGAAAGTTGCAGGAATTGCATTGAGATAACAGCGCATTGGGGTCTATGGAGTGATGACATGAGTAAGTGGGAATCTTACCGATTTCAAGTAGCGTCTCGCGAGTATAGCAGAATTGCTGGTGTGAGAGCGATATCTCGGATGCCTGCGTGATGACAGTATGACCAGAGTCCCCTGCCCCTCGTCCCGTCTGGTCGCGGACGGGCGCGGACGGGCAGGACTCTGGCTTGACTCCGGCGCGCGATCGGCGCGCACTCAGTGCGCGTCCGCTGCGCGGAGCCATGGACGTATGTTTTTAAGCGCTCGAAGCGCGACGTGCAGCGCGAGCCCTCACAAAGATGGCCGCTGCCTGACTTCCCTGCCAATCTGTTGTCCCACCAGGAGCCGGTCTAACAGTCGACCGCTTCCCAGGACAGGCAGGAGAGGAATCTAACTAAAGAAAATGGTCCTAGCGCAGTTAGGCAAGCAGCGCTAATGTAGTAGGAAATTCTTATTCAATTTTAAAATGTAGTGCGAGGGGGAGGGAGCGGACACACGGGAAGAAAATAAAGATTCAGCACACAAAGTAAAAGCAGCCTCCCGGCTCAAGCCTCAGGAGGAAATTAAAAGCAATCAAGGTTCCTACTCGTGTTTCCTGCTTTTAAGCGCTCGAAGCGCGACGTGCAGCGCGAGCCCTCACAAAGATGGCCGCTGCCTGACTTCCCTGCCAATCTGTTGTCCCACCAGGAGCCGGTCTAACAGTCGACCGCTTCCCAGGACAGGCAGGAGAGGAATCTAACTAAAGAAAATGGTCCTAGCGCAGTTAGGCAAGCAGCGCTAATGTAGTAGGAAATTCTTATTCAATTTTAAAATGTAGTGCGAGGGGGAGGGAGCGGACACACGGGAAGAAAATAAAGATTCAGCACACAAAGTAAAAGCAGCCTCCCGGCTCAAGCCTCAGGAGGAAATTAAAAGCAATCAAGGTTCCTACTCGTGTTTCCTGCTTTTAAGCGCTCGAAGCGCGACGTGCAGCGCGAGCCCTCACAAAGATGGCCGCTGCCTGACTTCCCTGCCAATCTGTTGTCCCACCAGGAGCCGGTCTAACAGTCGACCGCTTCCCAGGACAGGCAGGAGAGGAATCTAACTAAAGAAAATGGTCCTAGCGCAGTTAGGCAAGCAGCGCTAATGTAGTAGGAAATTCTTATTCAATTTTAAAATGTAGTGCGAGGGGGAGGGAGCGGACACACGGGAAGAAAATAAAGATTCAGCACACAAAGTAAAAGCAGCCTCCCGGCTCAAGCCTCAGGAGGAAATTAAAAGCAATCCATGGTGGCCGAAATTGCCCTCAAATGCGCCTGGAGCTGAAGCTCCGTGTTGACCCTGCTCTCCAGGCTACAGAAGGGATCTTTGTAGCACCACACTCCGGAACAGAGAGCGCGTTCCAGCGCCGGAATTTGGTTGGAGGTGCATGGACATAATATCACTGCCTTAACTTGTGTAGCTGGCCCCGAAATTTGAGTTTTCGGTTGCAAACACCGGTGAGCAAGACAGCGACTGCCCCGAACTTTCTGGTTGCGGATTACCCTTAATCTCAATTTGTGACTTTACCAGCGCCTGGTTGCTGAACCTTTACAAGCACCCTTACAAGCAGGCATCATGCCGGACAGGGCACTCCTATAAGACGCTTTGGAGAATCGTATGACCACAATTACAGCTCCCGGTACGGGAAACTCCTGAGGCATTGCAATTGTGGACCACAGTCTCTCATGGACTTCTTTACTTTTCCCTTTGTCTTGCCCGCCATTTTGCTGCTGTTCTCTGACGTTTTTTCCCTGGTCCCCGACCCGTCATCTTGTCCATTCCCTCATCTTTTTACCCTTTTCCCTCTTTTCCCCCTTTAGGATCCTCAAATGTTTCTTCCCCTCTTTGTTTTGCTTTTTCTCCATACCCTCGAATCCCTCCGCCACACTCTTGGTGTTGTGACTACGTCCCTCCTCCGACCCCACTTAATGGAACTCTGCCTGAGGGAATCTACTATGTTTGTATATATATGTATATAGGGATAACTCTAATCACTAGTATAGGCAGTAGACCTTTGTACTCTCTACCATTCCTATGTGACTCTTAGAGTATACCTAGTCATATCCCTTCCCTATGTATATAGAGATAACTCTAATCACTAGTATATGCAGTAGACCGCTGTGCTCTCTACCATTCCTATGTGACCCTTAGAGTATATCCAGTCATATCCCTTCCCTATGTATATAGAGATAACTCTAATCACTAGTATATGCAGTAGACCGTTGTGCTCTCTACCATTCCTATGTGACTCTTAGAGTATATCCATTTGTATCCCTTCCTTATGTATATAGATATAACTCTAATCACTAGTATAGGCAGTAGACCTTTGTACTCTCTACCATTCCTATGTAACTCTTAGAGTATATCTAGTCATACCCCTTCCCTATGTATATAGAGATAACTCTAATCACTAGTATATGCAGTAGACCGCTGTGCTCTCTACCATTCCTATGTGACCCTTAGAGTATATCTAGTCATATCCCTTCCCTATGTATATAGAGATAACTCTAATCACTAGTATATGCAGTAGACCGCTGTGCTCTCTACCATTCCTATGTGACCCTTAGAGTATATCCAGTCATATCCCTTCCCTATGTATATAGAGATAACTCTAATCACTAGTATATGCAGTAGACCGTTGTGCTCTCTACCATTCCTATGTGACTCTTAGAGTATATCCATTTGTATCCCTTCCCTATGTATATAGAGATAAGATAACTCTAATCACTAGTATATGCGGTTGACCTTTGTACTACCTACCATTCCTATGTGACTCTTAGAGTATATCCAGTCATATCCCCTCCCTATGTATATAGAGATAACTCTAATCACTAGTATATGCAGTAGACCTTTGTACTATCTACCATTCCTATGTGACTCTTAGAGTATATCCATTTGTATCTCCTCCTTGTGTGACTTTACATCTTGTACATTTGCAATTTTTTCTGTTTGTATCCTTTATGTAACGCATGTAATCCTAAGTCCTTATGTTTCTCAACTGGTTCTTATGTAAAGCGCTCTGACACCTTCGGGTAAAGTTCGCGCTATATAAAATCGCATAAATAAAATGTCGTTTGGAGTTCTAAAGACCACCCACTGGCTAATGTTTCCCTTTCTGGCGGCCTCATCTTGAGTATTTGAGTCCAGTTCAGGAGGCTGAATCTGGAGTAATGTGACTAGCCTGAAAACCTTACCTAAAGTATTTCTCTGAAATACTATGTATAGTTTAGAAAGCATCTCCTGGACCTGAAAGTGAAGTCTGGCAGCCTGATATGAAACATTGAAGCGGTGCTGTGTCATCAGCTGGATCACATTGTGCAGTTCTGGGAACGAACTCTGAATCTCATTCTAATTTCAATTCAGTACTATATTTCAAACATTTTATGTCATGCACCAGCACAACACGTGGTAGGGACCAGTTTGCCAGAGAAAGTACAGCTAAACGTTAAGAGGATCACTGACCTGATTAAGGAGCCCCTTTTGAGGCTTTACCACACAACAAAGCAGCATGCACAAATACACATTTTCAATGAGGAATACACAGTTTCCCCCTATATAGTCCATATAGAGTTCCATAACATCAAATTGAATGGCGCGTCACTTAAAACAGGTCTTCAAACTTAGTCAAAGGAGGGAGATCTCTCAATGGTGTTCCATGATCACTGAACCATTTTGTTTCATAGTGTGATGCAGTTGACATACACCATGTAAAATCATCATCAGCGTGACTGATACCAAGTATTCAGTGCTTCCTTTTTCTCCAGCTAAGTCCTAATACATACAAACAAACATACTTTCAATGCCAGAGTGAGTGAAAAAGGTAGTGTGGATGAATGTTCTTCATCTCATATCTTGTTTTATACACTACAATATATAAAGTGTTTGCAAAAGTGTTATGGAAAGCAGGATAGATAGTTCAGTGTCTGAGTGATCACTTGTAGATTTGAAGGTCAGTGACTGGTCCAGCCTTTTGTTCTTATTAGGTTGATAAGACAAGTGCCAATGAATTTTGCAATAATGAAATTTGTTTTTAAGTAGTCTTAGACAGGATATTGCTGATACATTTAGTTCTACCCAGAGAATACTCTTATGCCAGGGCCAACAACACAGTTGGAGCCCTGAGTGCAAAGGTGTGCCCATGGAATCGATTCTGCAAATGATTGTGCTCAAGGAACTGAGTGATGTTGTTGTGCTGTGGAGTTCTGTAGTTAAAAAGATTTTGAGAGGAAGGGATACAAAGGTACTAAAGTAGCTTGTGTTGACCGTGAGGCAACCTAGGTCCCAGCACGCTGATGTGTGGCAACCAGGAGGATGTGGGGACAGTGACTGAAACAATCTGCAATCTGGAAATCACACCAACATAAGAAAAGGCTGTAGGTGGTTTCCTGCAGTAGGTGGAAATCCAAGGGTTAAAGGAAGTGCAGCACACATTTTGAAAATAAGCAGGCCCCTGTTGACAATTGAAATAGTATTTGAGATGCACACAATGATATGGAATTCTCTAGGGGTTGCGGGGTCCTCCCAGGGTCAGTGATCTTCCCATGTTGGCAAAGTGGCTACGGGGTTCTATCTGGGCCCTATCAGGACAACTAAATTGGACCGTTTTCAGAGTATGATGATCTTCACATGGTGCAGAAAAGACCAGCAGGTAAGCACATATGAGTGGCAGACACTGGGTGGGGTAAAGCAGTGAACTCTGAGGTGCTCAGTTAAAGCAGCACAATGCAACAGTTGAATCACAGGCACAGGGAGGTCATGTCCTTCACACTTATGGATCTGGAGCTCAATGTAGGTCTCCGGGGGAGTAACTCAGCAGTGCAAATTCCCGTCTGTCTTGATGCTCAGAAACAGAGCAAAAACTTCTGAATTGGGGGCTCTCCAGTGTGACTGGCAGCGGTGGTAGTCAGACCCCATGGAAGCCAGACGGCCTTGTACAAGGAGTTCTATGCTCACCTCATTACTCGGCTACTTCTCTCCAGGTGCATATGCTGACCATGTGCAGTTTCTTGCCCCTACCCCATGTCAGTGCAGGATGAGAACTTACTGTGGGGAACCTGCCTGTCTTCTCAGAATGTTGAGATCATTTGGATCATTGGATTGCCTGAGCCCAGGTGGGGACCATGTAAGCTGTGAAAGAGGGTTTAGCTGACAAATCTGGCATGTGCAGAGGCTCTCCTCTCAGAAAGATGGACTCGCAGGAGCCACTTGTAAGGACTTGTTTTCATGAAACCAACATGGTATCAATCAGATTGGAATAAGAAGCGAATGAAAGCAAAAAAAGTAAAAATACTTTTTTTTAAAAAAGAACCCTCACTCACCAAGTTAGGGGCCTATTATGAAGGCGGACGGACCTGCGTCCGTCTGCCACCCCCGAGGTGGAGGGACCGTCTGCAGAGGCAGAGGCGGTCGCTCCGTCAGAATTAGGATGTGACCGCCACACTGGCGGTCACATCCTGTATATTTAACATTGCTTCAAGCAGCACCCGCCGCAAAGTTAAAAATGCATGCTTTGCATGTGCATGAAGTATGTGCACAAAGTAGCAGGCACCGCGCGGTGCCTGCCGCTTTGTGCATGCACATGCAGGGGGGTACCCCCCATGTGCACCCCCCGCCCCCACCTTCACCCAGGGGGCCCGCAACGGGCCCCCAAAGGAAATACCGTATGCCTTTCAATGGCGGCAATGCCGCCGTGGAAAGGCATGGGACCACGGGTATCATAATATGGCTGGCGGTGTCTCGCAGACACCGCCACCATATGTATGCACTACGCGACCGGCGGAAAAGCGGCGGACGGTCTTGCCGTCCGCCGCGGACCCCCCAGCCATCCTAATGTGGCGGGGGGTCTTTTCAGTCATCGCAGCGGTGAATCCGCATCCTCCGGGCCGGCGGTGGTTTCCGCCGGCCTGGAGGATGCGGATTCACCGCAATCGTAATCGGCCCCTATGTTGGTGACATGCTTCATCATAGGATTTCCACCGAGCGTCCGAATGCCTCTCGGTGTGCTATGACGCCTGATTACAATGGAGCAGGTTTGGCTTGTGCAAGGTGAGTGAATGGTGAGGAAGTGAATTAAGATTGCCTTTATTATTCCCTGAAACTGTATGCTTGAATAATAAGGCAAGATTGAAACAAAAGGGGATGTCCTATTAGGTTCTATTGGCCTTTGACATCCATTGGTGTATTTAAGTCTCAAAGTCAGGTCTACATGTTTCAACCTCAGGGTGCAGAATTGCAAGGCTTTTGTTCAGGACCAGTACTGACACAATAGGTATGCACTCACTAAGGTGTCATAGATAAACCACAAATTTACAGTTCAGCTCTCAGCACTTTCTGAAAGGTATTACATCTGTAAGAGAAAACAACATATCACAGTATACAGTTTATTCTATTAACTGCGTGGTGACGCAACACACCCTGAGTGATAATGCTTACACGCTACAGCGCTAGCAACAACATTCAAATACGCCCTGCCCCGGGACTCACTTATCCTCGGGATCCCGGGCCGGGCACACATCAGGTGCGAGAGGCGGGCATTACCCCCAGGTCCCTCCGTCCTCGACACCTTCAGCACTAATGAGATGTATCCATCTCCTGACAGAAAAAAAGAAAGAAGGAATGCTGGACCTACCCACCCCCCCCCCTCCCGCTGGGAGTACAAAAGGGTACAGGTCCCAGCATTCCCTCTGTTCTTTTTTTCTGTCATTCTGACGGATGGATTGGAAGCGCGAGGAGCTTGAAGACGCTCCCGCGCTGGACTTACCTTTCAGATTCGTTTGTTCTGGATCCTGGGCCTCTCCCCCCTGCCTGGCTTGGGGGGAGTGGCAGGGGGCTGTTCGCGCTTCTGGTGGCCGCGCGTGGAGTCTTGGTTCCGCATGGGCTCGGCGCTCGCCCGTTGGCCGCCCCTCCTGGTCTGCCGGGCTTACTGGGGGGCGTGGCCTCCTGTGTGATGCCGGATTGGCTGCAGCTTGGTGATGCCTTCCGGTTTCCGCTGCCTGACTTCCGTCCTGATGGGGTCAGGTGCTGCTGTCCCTGCGGTTTTTTCGAGGGTTTAAAACTTGGGGCAGTGGTGAGTACCGCATAGCGTTTTTTTGATATTTCTGCTGCTTTGTGCTTCTTTGTACGTGCTGTGGGTGTTTTCTACGCTTTTGAGGATGGGCAAAAGTTCGAGGAAGAGGCGCCATAGGGAGAGGTCTTCTTCTTCTTCCTCCAGTTCCTCACGCTCTCCTTCTCCTGCCAGGTCCCGGCGTCATGGTGGGGGTGATGATGCGCGCTTGAAGCGCTTGATTCGTGAGACCATCACTGAGATGGGTGCTGGCAGGGCTCGTGGCAAGGGGGCGGCCTCTGCTCCTGTGTCGTGTGATTCCTCTGCTGATGAGTCGGCGGTGGCAGGGGATTCTGATCTCAAGGGAAGGTATATTGACAAGGACGCTCTGCCAGAGATTCTCCAGCATGTCTAGGAGAACCTGGGTTTCGCGGATGTGGCGACTCCCAGTACGTCTGGTGGTTCTTTGCTGCGGCAGTTCCAGAGTTCTGCCACGGTGGATGTCCCGGTGCACCCCTTTATTAAGGATGTTCTGAAGCGAGAGTGGGCTGATCCGGATCGTATTCTGGTTCCCCGGTTTATGGCACGCCTTTACCCCCTGCAGGATATGGCTACGGAGCTCCCGGACTCGATCCCCATTGACTCCTTTGTGGCTAGTTTGGTGGGTCGCACTTCCTTTGTCGGAGGACGCTGTACTGAAGGACCCTGTGGACAAGAAGGCAGACGGTGCTCTCAAGAAGGTGTATGCTGGCTCCCATCTGGCCTTGAGGGCTGGTGTTTATGGTACTTATGTGTCACAATCTCTGATTTCTGACATTAAGTCCCTCTATCGGTCGATGGATGATGCCACAGACTTTTCTACTCTTCTTGGTCAGATTGAGCGCCAGGTGGAGCTTCTTTCTGACGTCTCTTTTGACGTGGTGCGGGCGGCTGCCCTCTCTGGTGGTGCTTGTGTGGCAGCTCGCCGCAGTCTTGTGCTAAAAGACTGGAAGACTGACTCTGCGCAGAAAGCTTGTGCTTTGCGTTTGCCCTTCCAGGGTTCTATGCTGTTTGGGGGGGAGTTGGAGGACAAGTTGCACAAACTCTTTAAGGAAAAGAAGCACTCTTCTTCTTTTAAAGCTTCTTCTGCTGCTCCTGCTCCCTTTAAGCCTGGACCTTTCTTCCGCCCTTCCTCTCGTAGGCAGTTTCGGAAGGGCCAGGGGAGGTTTGCTGCTGGTCGGGGTCGGGATCGTAAGGCTAGGTCCCCTCCGCCTGCTAAGCCTCGTTCCTGACTCTTTGGCTGTGGTTCCTGGGTTGTTGGTAGGAGGGCGGCTGCGCTTCTTCCTGGATGCCTGGGTTCAGTCCTGTTCCGACGCATGGGTGTTGGATATCCTGCGAGAGGGTTATGTGTTGGAGTTCTCGGTGCCCCCTCCGGACTCCGTGTCCGCCCGACTCCCTGGCCGGCTGGCCGGTCCAAGAGGGCTCATCTCTCTCAAGGGGTGGAGGCTCTTCTTCTAAAGGGGGCCATTCAGGAGGTCTCTCCTGTGAGGTGGGGTTGGGCTTCTATTCCCTGATGTTTCATGTGCCAAAGGTTACGGGGGGTTTCCGCCTGGTTCTGGATTTGAGGGTTATGAACCGGTGGGTTCTGAGGATTCCCTTTAGCATGGAGACGCTGCAGAGGGTGATTCCTTTGGTCCTTCCGGGTCACTTCATGTGTACCCTGGATCTTCAGGATGCCTACTACCATGTTCCGGTGCATCCTCGGTCCCGTCGCTTCCTGCGGTTTTGTGTGCGGGGGCGTCACTTCCAGTTCCAGGTGTTGCCCTTCGGTCTGAGGTCTGCCCCGAGGGTTTTTACGAAGGTGGTGGCTCCCTTGGTCGCCTGGCTTCATCTTCAGGGGGTGATGGTGTATCCCTACCTGGACGACTGGCTGATCCATGCTCCATCTCGGGTTCAGTTGTTGGTAGCCAGGGAGGCGGTTTGCTCTGCCTTATGTCTGCACGGGTTTCTGATCAACTTCCCGAAGTGTCAGTTGTCCCCGTCTCGAGACTTGGTGTTCATTGGGGCCCAGTTTCGTACGGACCTCAACCGTGTGTTCCTGCCTGGCCCTCGTATCCTGACCCTGGTGTCCCTTGCTCGGCTGTTTCGGGCGGGGGGTTGTTTTCCTGTGCGCCTCTGGTTGCGTCTTATGGGTCTGATGGCGGCGACAGTTTTTACGGTGGCTTGGGCTCGGTTCCACCTGCGCCCTCTGTGGGGTTATCTTCTCTCCCACTGGAATCCGTTGTCCGGGAATTTGGAGTTCCTTCTGCCTGTTTCTCCTGTGGTCCTCCCTACTCTTCTTTGGTGGTCGACCCGGTTTCATCTGTCCAGGGGTCTCCCTTTGCAGCCTTCCCCTTCTCTGGTCTTGACTACGGATGCAAGCTCGCTGGGCTGGGGGGCGACCTTGGGGTCTCAGTCCCTTCAGGGTCGTTGGTCCATCCTGGAGTTTCGCCGGTCCTCCAACTGGAGGGAGTTGACGGCGGTTTGTCGGGCGCTGATGGGGTTTCGTGGCCTGCTCCTCGGTCGGAACGTTCTGGTGCGTTCCGACAATATGGTGACTGTGGCGTATCTGAACCATCAAGGGGGGGTCCGTTCGGCCTCTCTGAACGCTGTGGTTGTTCCCCTGTTCTGTTGGGCGGAGGGTCATCTTCTGTCTCTGACGGCGATTCACATTCGGGGAGTGGACAACTGTGTGGCGGATGCCCTGAGTCGGCGCTTTCCGGGTTCGTTGGAGTTGTCTCTCACCCGGGTTGCGTTTCGGCTTGTGTGCGTGAGGTTTCGGCGTCCCTTTCTGGACCTCTTTGCCTCCCGGCAGAATGCTCATCTTCCTCGCTTCTACTCCTGGTTTCGGCAGGAGGGTTGTTGGGGGGTGGATGCCCTGTTGATCCCTTGGCCGTCTCGCCTGCTTTATGCCTTTCCTCCCCTGGCGCTGATTCCTCGGTTTCTGGCGCGCCTGTGCCTGGAGTCTCGGGAGGTGGTTGTGGTCCTGCCCTTTTGGCCTCGGAGGTCTTGGTTTCCGACGGTTCGTCTGCTGGCGGTCCGGGGCCCTTGGTTTCTCCCCCTGTCCCCGTCTCCCCTGCGTTCGTCCCCGTCCCTGTCTCTTCTCCGGTTGCGGCTGTCGGTGTGGAGGTTGAGAGGCAGGGGTGGCGGCGGTGTGGCTTCCCTGAGCATTTAGCGGTGGCTCTTCAGAGTTCCCGTAGGCCTTCTACCCTTCGGTCTTAGGATCGTCATTGGGGTAATTTCAGTCGTTGGTGTGCGGGGTTGGGCCTTTCACCTTTGCTGTGTCCCTTGCAGGCTGTGCTTCAGTTTTTGTGGGATGGTTTCGAGAAGGGTTGGGCTGTGTCCACTTTGCGGGCTCAGTGGGCTGCTGTGAGGGCGTTTCGTTCTCCGTGGGGTACCCTTTCGGATGATGCGGACTTGGTTTCTCGTCTTCTGCATGGGTTTTCCCTTTCTCGTCCTGTGTCCCGTCCTTCCTTTCCCTTGTGGGATTTGCCTTTGGTCCTTCGGGCTTTGCTTGATCCCCCTTTTGAGCCCTTGTCGGACGTGGCCTTGAAGTTTGTTACTTTGAAGGTGGTTTTTCTGGTGGCCATCACCTCTGCTCGCCGCCTTGGTGAATTGGGGGCCCTGATGGCGCGTGAGCCCTTCTTGTCCTTTTCGGAGGGTGGGGTGGTTCTTCGCCTTGATTCCTCCTTCGTACCTAAGGTCGCTTCTCGGTTTCACCGTGCCCAGGAGTTGGTCTTGCCTGCTTTGGGCCCTGGTTTTGATTCCCCGGGGGGTACGTGTTGGTCCTTGCTGGATGTGTGCCGGGCTCTACGGGTGTATCTGGAGCGCACGTCTGATTTTCGGGTTTCTGATTCCCTTTTTGTCTCCTTTGGGGCTGCTTCCCGTGGGCATAGGGCTTCCTCTGTCTCGATTGGTCGCTGGCTGAAACAGGTCATTTCTTTGGCCTACTCCCTTTCTGGTTCCCCTCCTCCGGTGGGTGTTCAGGGTCGTTCTACCAGAGGGATGGCTGCGTCTTGGGCTGAGGTTCGGGGTGTTCCTCTGTCTGAGATTTGTAGGGCGACCACTTGGGCTTCCCCCAATATTTTCATCCGGCATTATCGCCTTCCCAATTTGCTGGGTGAGGAGGGTGGTTTTGCTTTGGGGGTGTTGGGTTGTGTTCGCCCTTGATTTCTTTATCTCCAATAAATCTCTGGATTTCTGTGTTGTCCTGGTGGTTTGTTGTGGTTTATTTCTTTGGGATGAAGGCCGTGTTGCGGCTTTGGTATGTCTCATTAGTGCTGAAGGTGTCGAGGACGGAGGGACCTGGGGGTAATGTCCTATTACGTATGGTAATCCTCATTACTCTGGGTCCCGTAGTCCTCAACACCTTCATGACTTCCCTCCCTCCCTCCCTTTGTGCCGGCCTTCATCTTTGGGCTTGGTATTTCAGAGGGAATGCTGGGACCTGTACCCTTTTGTACTCCCAGCGGGAGGGGGGGGTGGGGGTAGGTCCAGCATTCCTTCTTTCTTTTTTTCTGTCAGGAGATGGATACATCTCATTAGTGCTGAAGGTGTCGAGGACTACGGGACCCGGAGTAATGAGGATTACCATACGTAATAGGACATTTGAGCTTGACGAAGTAAGTAATATTGGCAGGCTTACAGCTAACATTGGCTATCTGATTCTCTTAATCAAGCCTAATGCCATACAAAGCTATTTTGTTCATTATCCAATTTCAGAGAGTGACTATAGCCAATGCCCCCTGACGGGATCCAGGCAGTATGACTAATTAACGGCCCATGTAAGCCTCCAACTTAGTTCTCCTCCATGTTTGTATGATAGGAAGCACCATTGTTGCGTGATGCTTCACTTGTGTTTCCTTTAATTCACGATCTTCGGGTCATTTTTAAATAAGGCGAATCCGAAAGTTACAGTCTTTTACCTTAACTCAGTGATTCCTCCACACTGCATTGTTTAGTGTAGATGACAAAAAAAGAGGGGTTGCATTGTTCATAATTTCCCTCTCTAAAGATAATTACCACAGAATCAATCCAAAGGCGTTGGTGTGCAACACGTGTGCATGACACTTGAGAACATAGTCACCATAGTCAGGATAGCTTATCGCACGTTCTGCACGGCACCGATGAAATCACGGGTATACCTACTTTGCTGAGAGACGTCCTTCAGTAATAGAATAAACTGAACCTAATAGGACATCCCCTTTTGTTTTAATAGGACATCACCTTTTGTTTTAAGCTTGCCATCATTATACCAGCACGGTGACTTGGTGACTCCCTATCACAGGGATACCATACTTTGGGTATTTCATTAATATTTAACGAGTGTTGTAGGCTTTGTAAACTTTAGGTTTAACTCTGTGATAGTTAAAGAAAAGATAGCTGGTGATCCTTCCTCATGGGATCATCTTAGCTAACTGCATCTTGAGTTATGGGTGCTCCCGCTTCTCGGGTCCAGATAAGCACCCAGTCAAGAAGACACAATAATGCTATCATGTTAACAAGATCCAAAAAAGGCTTCTGTTTGTTGTACATTTTCCGCAGACACATATCATGGCCCACAATAGAACCGCCCGATATTTCTTTGATGATCTCATGTATTAAGATTCTTTTTTAAAGCACTATATATTCTTTTCTCGCCTTATTTGTGTACCGGACGCCATGTTAATTGATTTCTCTGCTTTTTCGTTGCAGCCGGCTTGGCTGTCAGTGGACTTCGATAACTGGCGGGACTGGGCTGGTGAAGAGGAAGGAGAGATGGCCAAAACGGAAGAATATTTAGATGTGGGTACCATGTACATTTAATTTTCTAATTCATTTTGTTTCTGTCCTTTTGTTACACCGAGGATTTTAACCACAATAAGGGCTGAAAATAGGAAGGGGGCATTAGACACAAATAAGTCAAACCGTTGGATAACAGGATGGGGCGAAGGTTTGTTGGCTTAAATAGCTCGTAGAAAATTAATCTGGGTGCCGAAAAGGGGTGCAAATAATCTGACTGTGGCATCTGTACATTTTTAGGCTTATCAGAAGGAGTATGGGGACATGATCTACCAACTGTGTAGAACGATTTTTTTTGTGTGTAAATAACAGTGAATTACAGAGAGTATTATACTGATTTTGAACCTTTGTCACTTCATAACTCTAACTGAATGTTTATGCCAGAGTTAGAAAGGCTCCTTCACTCCAGTACTCCATTCTTTCTGGAGTTACCAGACTTTCTGAATATTTCTTGCTGTGTGGAGTCATTTTGAAGCAGTACTTTCAACGCTGCTAGCTTGGCAATGTCTGACCAACCTCTACTTAAATAGTGAAAACTCAACATCATTGCAATGTTCGAAAATGTTATACATGCTATTGCAAAAAATAAAAAAGGTGGAAATGAACATCAGTATTTCTTGGAAGATAATCTTTCACCACTCTTCCGACATCAAGCCCGGCTCCAAATGCCCAAAATATTTTGACAGGCCGGTTCTCTTATACTACTTTGAGTTTTACATACTGAATTTATTGTGTGAAAAATGCAACACTAAAAATACTTTTTGGAATTTTCTATCAAGAGCTCCCACCCTTAACCTCCCTTGAAATGTATGACTTACTTTCAAGGTTCCACATAGTACATTGTGTTATTATTTTATTGTAGTCCTTCCGACCTCACACCAGCAACTCAGTAACCTGCAGGAGTCCTCTACTCACATTTTCGGCATGTTCAGAGCAGGTGGTAAACCTGGGCAGAAGAGTTCTGGAATTTGTCAAACCCTGTAGGAAAGAATTGTTAATTCTGGGTCTCACAGGTTATTCCTCATTCTGGGGATTTAGGGAGCTAGAGTTAGGCGGGGAGAAACCAATTGAATTGGCCATATCAGAGGCACCAGGTTTTCAGATTATGTATGTGTAACATTTCTATGTTGTCCGTGTTCTTATGTGTGATGTTTCAGTGCAATATCTGGGCCTCTTTAAATAACCCTTTATGTCAAGGACTGGATGCAGAGAAGGTCTGTTGAGTACCCTTTTGATTGTCTGAGGAATGTGTGAGTTCTCCAGGAAGCCACGGTGCCACTCTGTACAGAATAATATACATGAAAGTTGTCAAGTGTCTGCTTATGAGGGTCTTGCATTGGAGGAAAAAAGCATAAAGGGTAAAAAATAAATCTTGGCAATCTTGTAGTTTTTGAATTGAAGATAAAGGTAACATTGGAGTAATCAGCAAGACACCAAACTTCTCCTGACATCAGGAAAGAGAAAGGAACCAAGAAAGACCAGGAGTAGAATCTAGATGAATACAATCTAAAGTGATAGAAGCGAAAATCAGGGACAAAAATAGTATAAAGCGATGAAGACTGAGCCAAGAAATCCGAGACCGAGTGGCACTGAGATACATCTATCATTTATAATGCTTCCTTTATATGTACTTAAAACAGGAACTGATATCAAAAGAAAAGACTATATATTGGATTGAGAACCTCAGACAGAAGTCCTCTAATGGACTTCCCACTGTCTTGGGAAGTGTGGTTGCCACAGTCCAGGAACTCGTTGCATTTGTTTCGTTCAGTAATTGAGAAGCCGCCCATGATCGATATCCACCATGCTGTGCTAGATTTTGAAGTTCTGCTGTTTCACTCCAGTCTCCCTGGAATTAGTGCAATAGCTCGCAAGGCTACTGCAAGCCCAGAAGCATCAGACCCAGCCAGGTGGTGAGGACACTAGACCGACAACGCATCTGACAAACACTCGATAGCTTGGTTGTTGATCCGCTTCCTGGTCCCATGCACATTAAAAGGGAAGGGTCATTACATTACATTATAAACTAAGGGTGATTCTCCTTACATACAGTTTCACATTTTGCAAATTCCCAGAGCACATTATGATGCTCTCACTGAAAACAAAAGTATTACAAAGTGGCCTGGAAGTATTACAAATAGTGTAAAACAAATCTTTATTGTTAGGCCTAGTGTGAAAGCACAGTGCCAAAGTGACTTCATGTTTTGTGTGACAGCAGCCAGCCCTGTTTTGACAACACACACCTCCCTTACCATGGCTATTGCTCAATAGTTTCACTGTAATGATGAATGATCTTAAAGTGCAGGAAGATATTATGATGTAACCGCTGCATTTAATTTGGTAAGAGGTACTACACTTTTTCCTGCCAAATTAAGGCATGGTGTACCGCTGCTTTTTGCACTTTTCCTCTAGTACTTTAATTAACATCCTTATTTAGCAGAGCTTGATGTTTTTTAACTTTTTCTATTATCTTTGTAAATTCAGTGGTGGCTGGTAGGGGACGGTGGCGGGTACGAAAGAAAAAAGTTACCTGCAAACCCCAATGCCGCCATTGCCTCTCCTCTGTCCTCTTCTCTGGAATGTAAGCACCCAGGCTCCCAGTCTCTCCCAGTCAATCACAACCCTGCATTACAGCAGCGTTGTGATTGGCTTGAGCACCGTGGTTCAGCGCTCAGAGAGGGACTGGGAGGGTGGGCACGTTCTCCACCCAGGCTATATAATACAGCCTGTGGAGAACGTGCACAGTGTGCATGACAGTTTGGCCGGCCAAACCGCCATGCACACTTATGGTGCAGCCACCACGCCTCCCTCTGCTGATGTAATACAGCCCAGCCCTGCCCCGAACTAACATGGTCCTTAAAGGCAGACTAAAAATAAGATAAAAATAGAAAAATTATAACGATTTGTTATTATCATTTTATTTTTACTTTGCTCTGCTCTTGAAGCAATGGGGGACGCTCCTCCGCCTTAGCGGGGAGCTGCCCCTGTGTAGACTGTTGCCCATGTTTCTGCAAATTTCATGTTTTAACTATTTTATCTTGTATGCATGGCATAGACTGACCGTATTTTTGTTAAGGTTTTAATTAACTGAACAGTAAACGATTCATTAATTCATAGTTTCATTGTAAAAAATAAAATTGAACTTAAAATGCAGCGCCCTTTTGTATGCTACTCAATAGAAAAAGATCTGTACACTGTTCCCACATGAGATTTGTAAGGGGATAATGGTAAGTCTGCAAAAAGTACTTCAAGGTGTAATCTCCTGCGTGCCGCTAGAATGTAGGCAGAATGTGCCTGTACCCTTCAAGTACCAACCTTTGTTGAAAGCAGGAAGTATGCCAAGCAATGGGAGAATCAGTGGTAAGGGGAATTCGACACTGGCGGTGTCAGGTGAGGCATTTTGATCTGTAGAAGGCAGAGGAAGGGTGTGGGAGAGAAGCCCGTCACTTGGCTTTTCGGGATAGTTCCTGTTGTGTTGTGTGAATTGAGGAAGTTTTAAAAACAGGCTCGCCCAGGCTGCGATTACTGCTGTAACCAGGGCCGGCGCTAGGCATGGGCAGCGTGGGCAACTGCCCAGGGCCTCGCACTCAGCCCACCAGCATGGGGCCACGCACTGGTGATGTGTCCTGTCGGTTCCCTGGCGATCCATTTCAAAGAAAGGTGTCACCTTTCTTTGAAATGGAGGGGCCCCCCTCCCTTGGCCTCTCAGGGATGGTATCTGGATACATAAGGGAGGGAGACGCTCCCTTCAATTGAAAGGAGACCCATTCACAGACACTGTGGGAGGCCCATTGTCCATCATTTTGGCGCCCCCATAGTTCTAACTTTTAGCCCAGAAGCAATTCTCACACCTATCGGACTGAAGGTGTGAGAAATGCTTGTGGGCTCAAAGTTAAAACTGTGGGGGTGACAAAATGCTGGACAATAGGCATCCCACAGTGTCTGTGAATGGTCTCCTTGCAAGGGGCCACTTATCTACATTAGAGGGGCCTTGCATATTCCCTTTTAGCCCAGGGACTCGCAAATCCTAGAACCGGCCCTGGCTGTAACCAAGACAATCGCGCTCATATCTCCTCGACCAGAGACCGGCTGTCTGACTACACCCGGAAGCTGCCACAGGCCTGGGGCTGGCTCTACTGCTGTGTAGATAGGAGAGCACCGTGAGCACTCAGAGAGGCGCTATTATGTATGCGTAACATTACATAGAAGCGCGGTGATGTAGGGAAAGATATTAAAATGTGTTAGACTAGCCCACGATGCATGGCACGTGTCAGAGCTGTGTTTCTGGACCTGGTACTTTACTCACGTTAAATTCGGCCAACGCGTAAATATGGCCTAAGAGGCATTGTGGTGGCAATCTACTGCATCTGTAATGCTTCTTACAGCTATACAGGAAGTGATATGAGAACTAACTCTCCTAAATAGGATTTCTTCTTAGGTGCGCCTTGGATTGGGCAAAATACTTTTATTCAGACACATAATCCACCATAATGGTTTGAAACGCTTTGAAACAAGAGCCTCCTGGGTGCCATTTTGAATTGTGAAAATGATGTGTCCAGTGGATACACAGTCGCCATCTTTACAGGGCCACTAGTCAAGACTAGTATTTGTATTTGGTGGCTCTGCCCAGTATTGCTGTATGCCCCTGTTTCAAACAGCGGATGATTTGCACATATAGCAAGATATTTGCAAGACTGGGGCCTCAGTTGGAAGGCAGAGCACAAAGCAGGGTTAGAATCTCAATTGTTTTATCTATTAAAGTAAAGTTACCATACTCCCTTCCATGGGGCCTACATCCCAAAATGCACAATGGGCCCACCACCTCACCCTAATCCTGACAGACCCCTTTGTGGTACTCCAGAATGCACATAAGCACTCCTAATGTGGGACCGAGTCGACTACTGACATCCAGCGCCTGTTAATTGTTTGGTCTGCAATCCTCTCTAGGTATTTAGGACGCCAGCACTCATGTGTTTCTTGCAAAGAACATCACATAACTGACTGCTTAAAAGTAAAAGACACAGCAGCAGCACATACATCTGAAAGTCCAATCCAGGCAATGAAGGTCCTCCTTCCATTGTTACGGCCTTCACTTTCTCTTTAGATATCCTCAACCCATTCTTATTGCAACAGAATGCGCCACGTTCTTGAAAAAATACCCAGAAATGCAGCACCGCATTTTCTGACAATGGAACCAGGGGCGTAGTTTGGTCAGTAAAACTGACCGGGGTGGGTGGGGCTTCAGATTTTCTGACAATCAGGCTACCATATAATGTTTAAACACATAATATGACAAGCAGGGCGCATGAGAGGGGCTTAAGGGACAGTGGGAAGGAAGAGGAATGCAGATTGGTAGGAGTACAAGAAAGAAAACACAATATTTTGTTAAATAACCAATATTTTGAGGACTTTTAAAACAGACGGAGAGTGTGTGTGCGTTTTTGTCTGTGTGTATATAAAAATTCCTACGGAAATCTGACTGACATCTCACAATTGAGACATTCAAAACAATTCTGTTTTGTATGCTTATACCCCTGCTTATACCCCTGTGATGCATAATCTGTACTATTCCCTTGCAATGCATAATCTGTAAAGTGTTCTGATACCCTCGGTGGTCATGTTCTTTAAAGATAAATAAATAAACAATACCCGACTTGAGACACCGGTACCCTATTTATCTGCGAATACATTTGTTAGGTGGGTGTAACACCCCAAATAACCCCCCCCCCCCTGAAATCAAGAATGGAAATGAAGCCCATTCCTGCATGTGAACAATTGGCAGAATGTCCTTAGCTCACTGTCTTTGGCAAAAAGCGATTTCTGAAGCGTGTCCAGTCATGCGTTTCTTGTGAATTAATGGCCGAGGCGCTAAACCATTCTTTATCTAAAGCAGGCATGGTAACTCTAATCCATTTACTTAACTAGATTAAAAATGACCTTTAGATAAAGGGACTAATCATTCGTTAGGTCTCTGACTGGGAGTCTTTTGCTGCGAAGTTCGCTAGCGCCACCCGATGGTATATAACGGAAATGCACACACTAATTGTTTATTTGGGAAAAGGTATTATATTCGTTGTTACATTCTGCCTTGGAGTTTTGGGTAAACACCCGGAATTAGATTTTGCATACATACTATTTTCCATATATCTACCTGAAATGTGTTTCATTACATCAGATCGCTCCAGGATGAAAGTAATTCAATAATCTAATGAATTACTTTTTAAAAACTTAGATACTGAGGGGGAGGGAGGAGGGTGTCCCTGGCACGAGTGTCATATTTAGTAAATGCTGGCTTTTCATCCAATAATACTTTGCGTGATGTGAGTTTACTCACCAAACTTACAAATGTAAACGAAGAACTACAAGACCTTAAAAGTACTTTCAGACATAGCACAAGGCATTTGACAACAATGTGAAAACTCAAGGAACTACTCCACTGAAAATTATTCGTCATCAAACATGTTCTCAACAATACACAGCCTAAGGCCAGTGCCTGGCAACATCGGCTACTGAAAATGTGTTTTTGTGTTAGACACAAGAAATTAAAACTGCCACACTGAATAAACGCGGCACAATATTGCCGCAGGTGATCCCTACCAGATTCAGAGATGATCTGATATTGGAAGAAGCAGGATCAGGAATAAAATGAGGAAATATTGTATTTACGCTAGTATATTTTATTCGCTGAGCACTCACTCGGTGGACACAAGAATCGTAAATTAATTAAAAATGGCATGGGACAGATGGCTGAGAGCAAATGTACCAAGCAGGAACTGTAAATCTTGCGCCCACATAAGCTTTTTGAGCAAAGAGGGACGGATATCCTGTCCGCCGTATTACAAGTACATTATATCCTATGGCAATTGTCATCTTTGCGACAGAGTCTCCCATCTGCCAAAGTCTAGATCAGGCCCCTAGTCATTTCTGACTCTGAGCAGGAAGGGTAAAGATGGAGACCATGTAAGTCTGTGACTAAAGAGAGACCAGGTGATGATTCTTATCATTTCCGCCAGATTCATATGTCATTGTACAGTTCGGATTTACAGCCTTGAGCAGTGACAATAAGCCAAAAAAGAAATGCAAGTACACATTCCCAAGACAACATCCATACTAATCAGGAACACAGCAATTCTATCCGGTAAACATACAGATCACGACAAAGAACAGTAGCTGGGAAGTGGGCAGAGACAGACACATTAATTTGGTAAAAAGGTTTAATACAATATCTGGAGGACCCTCAAATGGGGTAAAGTGCCATGACATAATCATAGACAAAGATATTAAGATACTTAAGATAATCTGTGCTATGCAAAACTGCCCTAACATGAGATTTCTATAAAAGGACTGCATTTTTTATGGTGCCTAAAGACCCAGTGTTCACGCCGCATCATCATTAAAAAAAACACACTAGTTGGTTAATGGCCACCACCTCCTGGATGGCACATTTGAGTTTCAGCATCAGCAAGCACACAGTCCAGCGTGCATTTAAACAACGTTCTAGACACATGCCAGAATGCTACCCTTTAATTCCAAAGAACAATGAAATACAAGGCACTAAAAAATATAAATTTGATGTTGGAAGCACTGCTCACAAATGGGCTCCTATTTTAACAAACATTGACAAACCAGAGAAAGCAATAGTTCATAGTTATAGGAAGGGCTACAGTTTTAAAGGAGTTTCTTATAGTCAATTGTACTGTTCAATTCAGGCACATGATTGGAGGCAAAAGACATCCAAACAGTCAATAGCATTGAGTGAGAGATGAAAGCTCCATATGGCTGAGCAAATGTAGTGAGTGACAAAGCCTCAAGCCAATGGCTAAAAACAGGTGACTGGAGAAAGCCAATGGCAGGATGTGGCTGACCCAAAACCCACTCTATGTATGTTGTATGCAGTAAGTATATTTGAGAGGTCCGTTGTCAAAACCTACACCTAAAAAGAGGACAATGTCAATAGGCCTATCCTGGTGCCGAATAGCCTAGAGCAAATGATTTCCCTCCACATTTTCACAGAGTCTTCAGAAATCGAATGTCAAACTGAATCTTTGGGCTCTCTAGCACGCAGTTATGCAGCATTGGATCACGTGATTTCACTTTGTAAACACTAAGTTTTACTTCCTCTGCGTACACATGGTTACCATAGTTGCCTGACCTTATTTTGCATTGGCCAATACACATAATAAGAACCTTGCTTACTTAAGATCTTTAATTTTAGGTTGGTTGTTTCATTTCTGAATTCTGTATTGTTTCCACCTTGCTTACAGATTATCAACAAAGCCGGTGAAAAGGGCCCCCCTCCTACGATGGACGACTTGGACGACCTGGATGTAGGTATAAAACAATTAACCTGGAGTCCTGGATTCGCACATGGCTTTTTTTTAAAACTGGGAGATATAGAAAAAGAATACTTTAGTGCTTACTTACCATAAATCAAAAGATATACAAGTGATCGACTGAATGCAGAACAAATCAAAACATTCACCTCCCAGTCAAGAGATCTGGGTTAAATTCAACATTCCTTTGTTGACCATGCCACCTCAGTTTAGACCTGGCCACATGCAAATCAGTCTTGACCCTGTGCCTCATGGAACCAGTCCAGCCCGAATTGCCAAGCCAGGTCTTCCCTGGACTGGAAACAAGCACCCTAGGTCTGGTTTCAGGATTTCACCCCTCATCAGCCAGGTTAGCTTGAATCCAGTGGCACAGTGAGCCCTGGTACCCTAGTCTGAAAATACCCAGCGCACTTACAGGCGAGAAAGCAAAAGACACACTAGTGATGAACGGAATGCAGAACAAATCAAAACATTCACCCTCAGTCAAGAGATCTGGGTTAAATCCATCATTCTTTTGCTCACCGTGCCACCTCAGTTTAGACCTGGCCATATGTAAATCAGCCTTGACCCTGTACCTCATGGGAACAGTCCAGCCCAAACTGCCAAGCCATGTCTTCCCTGGACCGGAAACAAGCATCCTAGGACGGTTTGGGGGTTTCACCCCTCATTAGCCAGGGTAGCTTGAATCCAGTGGTAGTTAAACTGGGACCCACGTCTGTGCATACCTGGCGCACTTAGGACGAGAAAGCAAAAGACATACTAGTGATGAGCGGAATGCAGAACAAATCAAAACATTCACCCTCAGTCAAGAGATCTGGGTTAAATCCATCATTCTTTTGCTCACCGTGCCACCCCAGTTTAGACTTGGCCATATGTAAATCAGCCTTGACCCTGTACCTCATGGGAACAGTCTAGCCTGAACTGCCAAGCCAGGTCTTCCCTGTACTGGAAAAAAGCATCCTAGGACCGGTTTTGGGGTTTCACCCCTCATTAGCCAGGGTAGCTTGAATCCAGTGGCACAGTGAAACTGGGACCCACGTCTGTGCATACCTTGCGCACTTAGGACGAGAAAGCAAAAGACATACAAGTGATGGACGGAATGCAGAACAAATTAAAACATTCAATTCCAGTCAAGATATTTGGGTTAAATCCATCATTCTTTTGCTCACCATGCCACCCCAGTTTATACCTGGCCATATGCAAATCAGTCTTGACCCTGTGCCTCATGGCAACAGTCTAGCTCGAACTGCCAATCCAGGTCTTCCTTCAATCAATCAATCAGAGCATTTATAGAGCGCGCTACTCACCTGTGAGGGTATCAAGGCGCTGAGAAAAGGGGGGGGCTGCTACTGTTCGAGAGCCAGGACTTGCTGCTGCTACTGCTCGAAGAGCCAGGTCTTGAGGTGTTTCCTGATGGTGAGATGGTCCTGGGTCGTTCGTAGGTGTGTGGGGAGGGAGTTCCATGTTTTGGCTGCTAGGTAGGACAACGATCTTCCTACGGTGGTGGTTCTGCGAATCCGTGGGATGGTGGTGAGGGCGAGGCTGGAGGAGCGGAGTTGGCATGTGGGAGTGTAGAACGAGAGGCGGTTGTTGAGGTATTCGGGTCCTATGTCGTGGAGTGCTTTGTGTGCGTGGGTGACGAGCCTGAACGTGATCCTGTTACTGACGGGGAGCCAGTGCAGGTTTCTCAGGTGGGCGGATATATGGCTGTGGCGGGGTATGTCGAGGATGAGTCGTGCGGAGGCGTTTTGTATGCGTTGTAGTCGGTTCTGAATTTTGGCAGTGGTTCCTGCGTATAGGGCATTTCCGTAGTCCAGTCAGCTGGTGACGAGGGCCTGGGTGACGGTATTTCTGGTTTCGGTTGGGATCCATCTGAAGATCTTTCGGAGCATGCGCAGGGTGTTGAAGCAGGAGGACGAGACGGCGTTGACTTGCTTGGTCATCGTGAGGGATGTGTCCAGGATGAATCCCAGGTTGCGTGCGTGGTCCGCTGGTTTTTGGGGCGGAGCCCAGTGCTGTGGGCCACCAGGAGTCGTCCCAGGCGGAGGGGGATTGTCCGAGGATGAGGACCTCCGTTTTGTCTGAGTTCAGTTTCAGGCAGCTGAGTCTCATCCATTCTGCGACGTCTTTCATTCCTTCCTGGAGGTTGGTTTTGGCGGTCGTTGGGTCTTTGGTGAGGGAGAGTATCAGCTGGGTGTCGGTATAGGAGATGATGTTGATGTTGAGTTTGTGTGCGATGGCGGCGAGGGGGCTCATGTAGATGTTGAAGAGGGTTGGGCTGAGCGAGGAGCCCTGGGGTACGCCGCAGATGATCCTGGTGGCCTCTGATCAGAGGGGAGGGAGGCAAACTCTCTTGGTTATGTTGGAGAGGAACGAGGTGATCCAGTCCAGGGCCTTTCCTTGGATCCCGGTGTTGGAGAGGCGGGTTATTAGGGTGTGGTGGCAGACGGTATCGAAGGCTGCCGAGAGGTCCAGGAGGATGAGGGTGGTTGTTTCTCCATTGTTCATCATGGTCCTGATGTTGTCGGTGGCTGCAATGAGGGCAGTCGCGGTGCTGTGGTTGGCTCGAAATCCGGACTGGGAAGGGTCGAGCAGGTTGTTAGCCTTGAGGAAAGCAGTCAGCTGTTTGTTTACGGTCTTCTCGATGACTTTGGCCGGGAAGGGTAGTAGAGAGATGGGGCGGAAGTTCTTGAGGTCTTTGGGGTCCGCCGTGGGTTTCTTCAGAGGGGGCGTTGATTTCTGTGTGTTTCCAGCTCTTAGGGAAGGCGGCTGACGGGAACGAGCTGTTTATGACGTCCCTTGGTCTGGAAACAAGTATCATAGGACCAGTATCGGGGTTTCACCCCTCATCAGCCAGGATAGCTTCAATCCAGTAGCACAGTGAGCAAGGGACCCATGTCTGCGCATACCCGGCACACTAAGGGCGAGAAAGCAAAAGACATACTAGTGACGGACGGAATTAAGACCAAATAAAAACATTCACCCCCAGTCAAGAGATCTGGGTTAAATCAATCATTCTTTTGCTCACCATGCCACCCCAGTTTAGACCTGGCCATATGCAAATCAGTCTTGACCCTGTGCCTCATGAGAACAGTCCAGCCCAAACTGGCAAGCCAAGTCTTCCCTGGACCGGAAACAAGCATCCTAGGACCGGTGTCGGGGTTTCACCCCTCATTAGCCAGGGTAGCTTCAATCCAGTGGCACAGTGAGCCCGGGACTCACGTCTGGGCATGCCTGGCACACTTGGGCCAAGAAAGCAAAAGACATACAAGTGATGGATGGAATGTAGAACTGGGGTGGCATGGTGTGCAAAAGAATGATCGATTTAACCCATATCTCTTGACTGGGGTGAATTGTTAATTAAGATTGGAATTACTTTACTTAAGGCGTGGGGTTAGTCGTAGTATTAAGGTGAGTTTCAAATGATGTTTTTAATTTAATTCCATTTAGGTTATATAAGGGTTTGTTTTTGGTTTATATTAAGGATACCCATTACATTTAACTAAAATTGTATAAGGGATGCATAGAAGGAAATGCGCATACAAATGGCTTGGTGGTATGAGTTTGTCGAACAAATGTATTTAGAGGCAAACTCTAGGTACACATCAGCCATCAATCTACAAAAGCAGAGGCCTTCAATCTGTTGGGTGTGCCCCATTTTCCCCTACCGGGGCTCTGTGGCAGCATTCCTGGAGAGCGCAATGCCTCATTAGATAATTGTGAATGATGATAGTTTGTAAGGGCTACTTAATTTATTTTACGTGTTTCCAGGCCGCCTTCATTCACATGAAGGTTGAAGTGCATAATAAAGCAAGGCAACTGTGATCCTGAGCCCTGTGGTGGAGGCGTCAAAGACATGGCTAAACATAATGAAATATTCTATTAGTATTTTGTTGCATTTTTACGTTTATAGCAACAGCATTTGAAATAATGCACACACCTTAAGTGTAAACTAAATGCAAATAAACTAATTGGTGGGAAATGCTCTAGTTCACATTATGAAACATCAATTGGTTAATGTAATTACTGCAGATGTCTGTATGTGACACCAGAGTCACAGAATTGATTCCTGTTTGGTGCAGGACTGAATTGTGACTTCAGTAGGGAGAGTGCTATGAGGTGCCAGCCTGTAACAGAGAGTACTGTGGATATGTAACGCATTATTTTAAATTGTATTAGACACACAGTATAAGATAGGCTGCAACACAATGATTTATTGTATATATGCATTAGGGCCACTGGAATTATACGGCAGGGGAGCACCAAATTATGCAGCAGGATTCACTAAATTATGCGGCAAGAAAAGGCAAATTATGTATAATGACTTACATTTTTTTGCTAGTACTACTTCATTGCTTTATAATGTTTTCACATTGTAGTAGTGTCTGGGAAAAGATTTCACCTCATTGGTACCAATTTAACAACCAAATGCAGAATTAAGCAACTGAAGGATGACCAGTTAACCTTTGCGAAGGGCCTTCTACTGTGTGCAAACACGTCACCATGTTTTTAGTAACTTTTGATCTGTTTGATCTAGAAACAAAATTATGTTTGTTAAAATCTGCAGATTATGCAAGAGGTGGTAGATAATGTGGTGTATGCTTCAAAACTGTAATCATTCCAAAAATGCTGCAGCTCCAGAATTGCATAACTTCAGAGACCCTGTATATGATAGTAATACTTAGCCGGGAAGTACCTAGTGAAGGAATTTTTATAAATCCATTGAAAGGACACTTTCCAAAACTCAAGCCATCTTATATTACCTTTAATAAATAATAAACCTTTGACATCATAGTGCTTCAAGTGACTCCATAAATTAAAGCACTTTAGACCCTCTAATGAAATCTCATCCTGCCCCCTAGGTCTCTAATTAACAATTCAGAGATGGTTGTTTAAAAAAAAAAATGGAAACAGTTTTTATAAAATTAAAAGCACATGGGCACCGTAGTCCTCATACACCCTGTACGTTTTGGCCTCTGTTTACAAGCAGATGTCCTTTCAGGTGAGTGAGAAGATGCATGAGAGGAGGTCAAAAGGAGTCCTAGTCATCTGAATTCCTGTGACCTCTGGGTAATGACCCAGAAGAAAAAAAAAAAAGCAAAATTCCTGGATAGTGTCAAAGAGATGGCCCAAAAAAGGGGGTGTTATGTAGGATCTAATTTTTTCGAATGAATGAAACAGCTCCTTTCTTCTTCAGAGAAATGCCCTGAAAAAGGTGTTGAAAAATGAGGGCTCATGTTTTCTTAAAAGCCTTCACTACCAATAGTGCAGTAGGTGCATTGGCACTGGGGCAATGGTATAAGGGGTCTCTGTATCTCTATAATGGATGTGTTACTAGCACAAAGGTGTTAGAGGGAGGAGGGGGATATGGGTATTTTAACCTTTATTTGTACACAAAGGGACGGACAGTCTGCTTTGGGCCCCAGGCCTAGAAATACTGGCCCAGTGGAATGGGTAGAGGAGTATATATCATTGGTGCTGCTGAAACAATGCCACTGGTGCATTGCCACTGGGGCCCAGGTGTGTTAGGGTCCAACTAAACCCCTATTAATGCTATTTCACTCATTCCTTTCTTGCAATAGGGCTCAGTGCACCCCTACTTTGACATTGTAGTTTTCGTCATGGGACCAATGGCAGAAGAGAGGGAAACATTGGAGAAGAGGAGACACCTTAGCTTTAGGCTTCAGAAAGATGGCAGGAAGAAGAATGTTGGGAGGGTTTTAACAAGGGGTAGAGAAGACTTCCCGCTTTGCAAGGCAATAGCTCTCATTAGTGAAGCAGGCGAAGTGGCACAGTGGCCCAGGCGTGTGAAGGGCCCACTGCATTAGAATTATGACTGTCTTACTTTACAATAGAGACATGGGGATAGCATTAGGGATGAGGGCATCCTTGCTGCAAAGAGGTGGGCAACACGTGGGAGCTAATTTTTTCTGAAAGGGACAGACAGTCTGTTTCAAGATTGGAGTGATGGCCCGGAGTGGTGGGGAGGGAGGGAAAGAGGGAGAGGGGATGACCTGTTATTCAGGACCTCAGCTATCATTAGTGCAGAAGGTTCAGTTTCATTGGCACTCAAGAGTGTGAGGGACTCACAGGACCTCAATTAATGGGAGTAATGTTTTTTGTGTAGCTCAATTTTTTATGTGTTTGCTCTTTGATATGTCTCACATTTAGGGCCTCATTACAATGGTTTTCAGACAAACATCCAACCGCCATCGCTGCTGGATGGAGACCACCCAACATGTTGTCATCGGTTCCACCCACCATATTATGATACAACCGCCGTGTAGGTGATTGGAAACATGCAGTTTTCCATTGCGGCTTAGCTGGAAAAGAGAAAGGCATGTTTGCAAACACCCATGCACTGTGTGCCAGGCACCATATGGTGCCTGGATGTTTGGGGGGATGCCGCATGTGCCCCCATGGCCACATAGCGGTGGCCCATAAGGGATGGCGGCCCTGATCGAAGCCCCCAGAATCCCTTTCCGACAGCCTTTCTATGGCGGTGGGACCAACATGAAAAGGCTGTGGGAAATGGACATCGTAATCCTTATTGCCCTGCCTGCGCAGGCACCGCCTTCATAGTAGGGATTACTGTCCTACTGCTGCCCCGACTGGCTCCCTAAACTTGTCGCAGATGGCAGTCTTTGCCCACAACTGCTGTTCTCTGACCGCCGGTGTCTTAGTCAAGCGGTTGGACCGTTGCCCTGAATGTTGGGCGGAGCGCAACAGTGGCCTGTCAGTGGTAGTCCGTCCGACATCATCATGAGGGCCTTAGTGTGGATTACGAGTAAGGCTTCCAGTTTTCTGTTTTTACTGATATTACAAATAAATACAGATAGAAAACTATCTATTTTCTTGTCTGTATTTATTTTGTAAATATGTATGAATACGACAATAAGTTATCTTTTGGAATATACTACTATCAATTATGAATGCTAGGTCAATAGCTGTGTAGATTGATAGGTAAACTTTAAAAAAAATCCTATTAAAGCTTAAATAACTGCAACAATACAAGTGTTTTAGCTGTTCTACAATGCAATTGGTTTCAAATTACTGTATTGTTCAGTAAACGGCTAAAATCAACTGCACATTCAAACATAAGTAAACTTTTGTCGGTTAAATAAATGTGGAAATATACCCGTTAGGGCTAAATTTCTTTACACTAAGTACAAAATAAATATGGATAAATACAGATAAAATGACCCAAAAATGTATATGGATAAATACATACAGAAATGTCAAATAAATAGATACCATAAAACTAGGAGCCCTAATTATGAGTCAGTCTCCTGGTTTTATGGTGTTTATTTTTTAACTTTTCTGTCTGTATTTATCTGTGTTTCTTTTTTGGCCATCTCATTGGTATTTATTCAAATTTATGTTGTGTTTTGGTAATAAATAGAGTCATCAAATGGTATAGTGCCACATTTATTTAACTGAAAAAACATGTTTTTAAACTTTGACGCCTGCCTCGTTTTAGCAAATTAAGATGCCAAATATAATGAAACACTACACCACATGTTAATATTAACATTATATACAAATATATGTTAACATATGCCTGTATTTAAGGAAATCTCATCCTGTCTTTTAACTCCCCATGCTGTCTATCTGCTTAGCTGTTGGCCTGGAATTCATGAACGAAAGCATGGAGAGTAAATGTAAATGTAAATGTATAGGCATTTATATAGCGCACTACTTACCCGTAGGGTCCCAAGGCGCTTCGACCGCTGCGAAACCCTTCCTGGCTTCCCTGAGAGATGGTCCCTTAATGGGTATCTCCAGGGTGAGACCAGGCATCCCCGGCGGTCTGGTGGGGCCGTTAGTGAAGATGAGGCAAGCTAATGCCCAGAGTTGCCGAGTGTGATCGCTGATCAGAGTGGGCACCGAGGCGAGAGAATTATCGAGTCCGCTGACCCTGGTCCAGAAACCTGCCGCGCCGGGAATCGAACCCTGGTCCCGGGCCGTCCTCTGCTCTCGGGTCTGCCGCCTCTAACCAGTGAGCCACACTACTTCACTCACAAGAAGCAACATTTCCTGTATTTTTCCACTTCTAACAATAAATGCAGGCTGAAAACACATTGATTTCTGTGTGTCTCTAGCTGTAAAAAACTGAAAAAAGGAAAACTGGGATCCTTCATTATGAGCTACTAGAAACGGGCCCCTGAAACTATCTCATAAGCCACAACAACTCCTTCCACTCCCCCAAATCTTTCCATAACGTTTTGGAGGGGAGCCCGACTTCAAAATATTTTGGGTAGGGGGCTCAGAGCAAAACAGTTTGAAGACCTCTGCATTAAAAAATTATGGGGCAGATTTACAATAAGGGGCGCATCCCTGCATATCAGCAGGGATGCGCCAGATATTGTGCGCTGCGGCTTCACCACCATGGATGCGCCGCATTAACAATGAGGCGCACCGTGGGGCAAAAACGGCACAGATACGTGACGCATCTGTACCGTAAAGCCGGTGCATCGCTGGAGTTGCGTCGCAAGCGTTACGCAGCTCCAGCAATGCTCTGGGGGCCCTATCTGTACAATGCTGCGTCAATCCTTACGCCTGCTTCAAGCAGGCGTGGGGTTTTGACGGAGCATGGGCTCAAAAGTGACTGAGTGAAATCTTAAAGATTTCACCCAGCCACTTTTGGGAGGCGTTCCTGCGCCGGAACCCTCCCCGTGCGCAGTTACGCCTACTTCTGGCGCAGGGCTTTACAACGTGACGCATCTCCCAGATGCGTCACATTGTAAATACCCTGCACCATGGCGCATCTGTTGCGCCGCAGCGGCGTCACAAAGTGATGCAACGGCGGCGTAAAAGAGGCGCAAGGGGCTTGTAAATCTGCCCCTATATTGTTGGCATGCTACGCTGTACAGAATCCAAGAAACAAAACGTAACACAAGCATATGTTTTTAGATTTCTGTTTCCTTTTTAACATGAGACCACAACGGTATGCTTTTGGAAACTTAGTAAAGCTTAGTAAAGTGATAAACTGTGCTGGGGTATATGTTCATGCCCTTTTGAGAATGTTCCAATGCAACAGCTGGTGTAGTTAGCATGCAACAGTATGTGGTGAAATTGCAAGGAAGAAGCTTTCAGAAAGAGAACAGTGGGATGCAGATTGTATCCCAAAAATATTAAGATATTGAACAAATACAAATAGCATGCTTCTGATTCTTTTAGAAGATTTTTGGATGCATCTCTTTTTCGAAACATTACACCAAACAGAGGACCGTGCAAGAAATGTTTCAATTATTAGAAACCCATTGTGTTCGACATCTGATGTATAGTCTGACTTTTTTCTTTTTCTGGTTCTTTTTGCAGGATGACATTTAAACACAGTATATACAGGTAAGTACTAAAGAGAATTTTTAAAAATCCTTAATTTAACAGAGGCTACATTCCTAGAATTGTATTAATGTGGAACATTAAAAAATCTCTGTGTTTGATACACAGTAAGCCGTAGCTCTAGGCCTTTGCAGTTATCATTTGGAATTTCCATCTATTTGCATGTATGTATGTATACTATGTTTTTAGAGGTACAATAGTAAATGATACACACAGTATGAGCTCTGGTTAGCAGTGGTCTAAAAAAAGCATAGGCATCACACAACCTTTGACTCGTGTTTATGTATGGGTTTCTTAAGAAGGGCGAACTTTGCTGTAAGTCAAAGATACACAGAGAAGGGCAGGGGCAAGTGCATCTCACTGGAGGCACGGGGCCTCTTTGTGTACTGTCCAAGGCACAGCTGATTTGTATACTTCTAACAGAATGAACATCGGAGAAATGAGCTTTAGTTCATTAGGGAGGAAAAGTTAGAACGTGTTGGATCTGTGCCAGGATGGGTTTCTGGATCTTGGATCGACAGCAGGAAAATCCTTCTTAACCTATGCATGATGCACGTTTATTTATTTATTTATTTTAAAAAGAAAAAACAAAATAGCATTTCAGCATGTCAGTAAACTGTAACGTACTACAGACATAAACACCCCACTACTAAAATGCTCAAATCTAAAGCAATGCTTTACTTTTTAAAGATGAGGCGTCACATTGGGAAAATCATTTTGATTGAAACTCAGACCGGAGGGATCACAAGCAGCAGCAGATTAGTAGCTACTGTCATGCTTAGCCGCCCCTGCAAGAAACCCCTGTTAAGAGCTCTAATCTCTGGATGTGGGGTGCTTTACGCTCCTACATCTACAAAACCAGAGGTTCAGCACAAATTCTACTCTCACAATAATAGAAATACTCATCAGAGGGTGGCCTGTTATCAGACGATGTTACTAGCTAAGCAAAAGGGAACAGAGATTTGAGCAGTCCCTGCAGCTCAAGAGCACTCCACGCAGGTCCAGGACTCGTGAAAGCGATCTCGCAACTTTCCACGCAGCAAGTCCCTCTCACCTTCTCAGTGTTTCCCGCAGGTCCCATCTCTTGCCTGCCCTTCTTCCACTTCCTGGACAGTAAGTCCACCTCACCTTCTAAAACCATCTTATCCTTCTAATGTTGATGAAGGACGCTGTTGGTGCAGACAGGGGTTCCCTGTTCCTGGTCCCAAATATGCCTGAAGGACCCTAACATTTGTTATTCCGCACTCACAAGATTATCTCAATACAAATCATGTCTCATTCTGGGGCAGACATTCCCTCCTTCTCCTTACCCAGCGTTTTTGAGCCTCAGACCACGATGATCGAATCAGCAATCACCAGGGACTCCAGGTGTTGGTCACAGGAGGGTGCACATGGAGTATGGACTGCTGCATAGAGAGAGCATCACTATTGGGGAATGCAGGGATGAGTGTAGGGGAGCGTGGCCTTGCTTGTGGGCATGTGGCCTTGCTTACAGTCTTGCTTGTTGGTGTGTGGCCTTGCTTGTGGGTGTGTGGCCTTGCTTATGAGTGTCCGGCCTTGCTTGTGAGTGTGTGGCCTTGCTTGTGGGCATGTGCCCTTGCTTGTGAGTTTGTGGTCTTGCTTATGGGCGTGTGACCTTGCTTGTGGGTGTATGACCTTGCTTGTGGGTGTGTTGCCTTGCTTTTGGGCCTGTGGCCTTGCTTGTGTGCCCTTGCTCGTGAGTGTGTCCCTTGCTTGTGGGCGTAAGGCCCTGCTTATGGGCGTGTGGCCTTGCTTGTGGGTGTGTGGCCTTGCTCGTGGGCATGTGGCCTTGCTCGTGGGCATGTGGCCTTGCTCGTGGGCATGTGACCTTTCTTGTGTGTGTATAGCCTTGCTTGTGGGCGTGTGGCCTTGCTTGTGGGCGTGTGGCCCTGCTTGTGGGTGTGTGGCCTTGCTTGTGGTGTGTGGCCTTGCTTGTGGGCGTGTGGCCCTGCTTGTGGGTGTGTGGCCTTGCTTGTGGGTGTGTGGCCTTGCTTGTGTGTGTGTTTAGCCTTGCTTGTGTGTGTGTTTAGCCTTGCTTGCAGCAGCTAGTTTGGATGCCTCTATTCATAACAGATGGCGCATCCAAAAACCCCATTTATTTAAAAGGAGGATCCAATTATGCTGTCAAGGGGAGTGGATCCTTCCCAGGGGCAGGGTTGATGATTACATAAGGATGGGAGGACAAATGCTTCTTTGACTGTTTCTCTGATGTTACTTTACCTTTTTCTCTGTTGGCAGGACTTTGTATATCTATGTGAAACCCTAAAGTATGGAAAACCACCCTGGAGATAGAAGGCACTGATGTCTAGTAGAACCTACCCCTCTCAACACTCTTTCAAAAAGAAAACCAGAGGATGGAAGACAAGAAATACTTTTATGTTTTTTGGTGATATTTGGGTGCATAACCTTCCTATCACACTTACTCTCCAATGCTCCTTTAAGTACCTACTTAACACAAACTCCACCTTATTGTGATATGCAATTAGGTGGTACATGCTAACAAGGAGACCTTATTCTATAAATTCCACATTTTGCAGAGAATCATCATCAGTCTCACGCTGGTACACGGATCGAAAACTGATGGATGTCTGGGGGAGGGCAACTTTAAAAGAAGTGAAAAGAAGAATTCCAATGGTTCAAGTTTTAAAGTGCAAGGGCTTTATTTGCTGGTTTCACCATAATGGACTCTTTTAGCTAAAGGGTGCATTTAAAAAGGAAGATATGTGAATAGAATGGCGAACTGGGATTGACTAGAAGTGGCACTTGCCTTAGATTTAAGATTCAGACTTCATTATTTAAAAAAAAAAAAAAGTGAAAACACTCAACCAATCATGTACCGGCGGGGCTGAGCAGTTTAGGAATGATCTTACGTGTACCCTTCAATTGAGATGTCATTGATCTTCTTTAGTAAGGGCTTGCAGATATTGCTTTGTTGTCTGTGCTTTTGGTGATTGCCTCCTGCCTGCAATCTGTTTTACAATTTAGTTGTGATTCTGTCTATTCTACATGAGTTCTTTTATTGATTTTCCTTATTCACATGTGCTTTTATAAAACTTTTAAATAAAATAAAAAATCGAATTACAAAGAATAAACATATCTTTTTTTATTTCTCCTATACATGGCCTCATGTGTACATTGCAACAGCAGCCTTGAATTTTTGATGTCTCCTTTTTAGATCTGCCCTAGATACAGTTTTAGCTATCTCACCAACCTCATGTGATGAAAAAAACACACAAAAAAACTACAAATACATACAAGCATAGATACACAGAGGGGCTTTGGTCAGACCTTTTCATCCAGTGGTCTGTTCAACAGTGGTTCACATTTTGCTTCCACCCACCACAGAATATGGCATGGTGCAATGGGTCAGCCACCTTTAGCGATTGGCTCTCCTGCTCTGTGAATTACATTTTCCCCATCACATGTGCAAACCCACCTAAAAAGAAGTGCACTTCACTGCCAGAACTGTGCTATGGCTATATTTCTACTATCTGTTGTTTATCATTTTTTTATTTTTGGTTATATTTGTGTATTTAATGTATTTAATCAATGTTTTCAATTTAAAGTAATTGAAAGCTAATAGTACTGTTTCTTTGTGCTAATAAGAATAATATTTTCCTATGATGTGCAGTAAAAATGGTTTCAACATGTGAATGAATGAATTTATTAACTGTTCAATTAATTACAATCATTACAGTAAGAAAGAATAAAACTGGTGAGTAAAAAAAAATGATCACATTAAAACTATAAAGACTGCTGGTTAAAAAGTTTTTGTTCAAGTATTATATCCCCTCTCCGCTGCACCCACTCGGACCGCCAGCACCGGGTCCTTATCATAAGTCCTTGCACCAAGTTTCTTAGACAGCTGCGAAGGCCTTTGCGGTTTTCTCCTATAGCAGTTTGTGGATCGTTCTCATTGTCCCTTCCGTTTCGAGCCATTGATGTGGTGCGATTTCTGTAGGGCGGGTGGATAGAATCATGGCTCTTCCCTCATTTGAAGAGAGGCCCCCTTATTGTGCCACGCTGGTGGCCCTGGTTTGTTTGTGATCGTTTGCTACCTTTATAGCCATTCTAATCAGATGAATGAATTTCCCAAGACTCACCAAGGTCATCGTGGTTATTCTAGAAATGCACAAGGCTGATGCTTCAACATGTGTTCTAAGTACACCTACCAGTCGGGAAGCATCTGGTCAATAAAAAACAAATGAGATGGTTAATTTTTTAGAAAATTGAATGATTTTATTGCAATCATAGGACTGCAAAGTAGGCAGTGGCATGTTTTCTTTTTTATCTTCTTTGCACGTGCTTGAAATACAAATAAGACTTGCAATTAACCAACCACCAGCTTGTCAAGGCCGGATGTAGTGGCTTTGCCAGTGCTTGTTCAGTTTTGGCTTACATGAAAACAAGTTATCTAAACATCACCTCTGTCCCTGTCTTCCACATCCCAGTCCTTACTTATGTGACAATATAAAAAAAAATCCCACAAGCACACTGGACCCAGGATATGATACAGATAAAAAATAATTATATAATATATCCAGATTTCAAACAAAAATATGTTAATTTGCCCAGGTGGTCGCTCTGCAAATGTCAGTAAAAGGCACACCGCACTATTCTGCCTATGAGGTCACTATTTCCTTGGTAGATCGACACCAAATTCTTCCAGGAACAAAAAGACCCATAGATTTATATGCTTGAGAAGTAGAGACTTGCCTATTACTCATAGCGGCAGTATATATATTAAAAGAGTTTTATATAGCGCTGGCTAGACCCGAAGGTATCAGAGCGCTTTACATGAGAATTAACAATGTAACAGAACAAATTCAACAAATTAAACAGTACAACAAAAAAATAAAAATTAAAAAATTAATTAGTAGGGGAGAGAAAGGACAGAGAGAAGTAGTGGCGGGGGCAGGGGAGGTGAGGAAGGGAGGATAAGGGAAGAGACAATAAGGAGAGATGAAAAGAAGTCTGTCTAAAGACTGACTGGGTAGGTGGCGACCAAGGAGGGAATCCACGGCCCATCTCCCCTATAGCTAAACCATGTAGCTCCATCGGGATCAGACAAAATAGTTCAGTCTCAAAACATTGAGAGAGGAGAGAAGAAGAGACATAAAAAAGAGGAAGGATGAGGGAGGAGAGGACAGGAGAGACGAGAGGAAGTGGAACAATGTGGTTCAGCAATATAATAGAAAAAGAACAAACAATTAAACATTACATAAAGCAATCAACAATACATTAGGAGAGGAGAGAAAGGAGAGAGAAAAGTAGTTTCAGAATTGAAAACTGGTAAAATAATTTCTTGGAAAAAATGGAACTGAGAATTTATATTCGGAAAGAAACCCAAACCGGTCTTAAATACCTCATATGAGAAAGTACGTTATTAGTTGTCAAGGATGTGGTCTTTTCACAACTAGTAATTCCAAGACCTCCTGTCTATTGGCAATAAGCACCAAAGTCCAAAGCCTATTTAAGGAAGGTGGTGTGGGCTTTTACCCGAGTCCACATGAATGCAACAAGCAACACCCAATAAATCATTGTCCATTGTTCTTTTTTTAATAAAAAAACAATGTTTTTTTCTTATAACAAGAGAAGTAATTAATTATGCATACACTACTCAATACTATGTGTACATTTACAAATATATACATGATGGCAATTGGAAGTACCTATGTTGACACCCTCCTAACAGTTCACAACTCTATTGAGCCTTGTGCCCTATATCTTCAAAAGCCCCCTCACAGGGAGGTTCACAACATTAATAAACACAGAAATGTCCAAAAATAAGCCAAAGCAACACCATGAAAATCAGCAAGGATGACAACATCTTACAGTAACATCCATAAATGCCTGTAATGATTCGTTGAACTGGGAATTTTGAGTTTTGGGCACTACAGCCACCAGAAGTGGTTTCTTCAAACCTAAAGTTTACCATTCTTGGATAGCCTGATTTTTGCTGCTCTTTCCCCTTACACAGGAACTGTCTCATGTCTGGATGCCTTGCACTTTTCCTGGGTCTGTGACCATTCACAACACCACCTACAGGACCCCAAGGCAGAGTGCCCTGTCTACCTTCACATTTCAGACCTCACAGCCTCCTTGGGCCACTTGCAGGGCATCTGAGTTAGGGGAAGACAGGGACACCCTCATTCTCGAGTTCATGGTACTGCCGGACCATCACACACAAGATCCTGGGGAACATTCCAGGTCCATCCCACTACTGGCCCCTAGATTTTTGGGGCAGTGCCACTTGCAGTTGAGAGAAGTCATAGCCCCCAAGTGCCAACTGAAATCAGAAGTCCTTAAGTCCATCTTTGCAGTGGGGTCTGGTGTCTTCCTTCCTCCAGTTAGGCATTCCACCGGCATCACGTCCCCCAGCTCCAGACTGTTTTTTTGTTGTTTTTTTTTTAAGGCGAAGTTTATTGGTTTTCTATACAATACACCCATAAACACAGACGAACCAATGGTCACAATAACATTGTGAATTCGATAGGAAATCCCAGCATCTAATGTTCGTTACATGTTATGCTATTGTATAAGCGCTGTGCAATCAATGCACCAAAATAAACAAAGTCCCTTCAATTATACATCCTCAACTCCCCTCTTCCGTAACACTTCCCCCCTCCCCCCTCCCCATCCCTCGTCACCGACGCGTACACCAGTATCAATCCCCTCTATCAGGCGTGCTCAGGAGTCACTATGTCATAGTCCACTTGATGTACCTGTCATGACCCGGGGCTTCCCCTTTGTGATGGACAACTCCACTCAGTCGTCTTGTGTCTCGTAATGCCTGCACTAAAGTCTCCAATGCCGTCGCTGCCTCCAACGCTCTATCATTGTTTCGCCTACGCGCTTGCAGATTTCTTACCGCGCTTTCACTATTTGCCCACTTTATGAACTTACCCCTCATCTCTCGCTGCTAGGTCCCACTGTCGCCTTCCAATGCTTCGTGATTTCCCGTTTTGCCAGTATGAGCCCCATGTCTACAAATTTACTCGTTAGCTTGTTTTTGGACGTGTGGGGGAACCAGTGCAGAATGCTAGTGGCCATATCAAAAGTCAGTTGTCTCTCTGTTATCTCGTTTAGGATGTCTCCCACCTCCTCCCAGTAGGGTCCCATCACTGGGCAGGACCACAGCATATGTTCTAATTCTACCCCGGAACACGGACATCTGGGGCACGCTGCCTCTGCCACCTTAAAATATTTTCGGATTCTCCCTGGCGTCAAGTACCCCCAACTCCAAACTGTTCTCTAATGTTTCTCTTTTGGTTAGGGCTTTTTAAGCAGGGTGGGAGGTTCCAGAAGACAGACACCTCTGCCCAATTCGAATATGACTTAACATCATTTCACCCCTGTACCAACCTCCTGCACAGCATTTTGGGAATTTCCAAGATGGTACAATCAAGTGGTCCCTTGAAAGACCTGTAAGAACCAAAGCCTTGCCTCTAACTACCAGATCTGTCTTCCAGAACTATAGCGGGTAGCACCTGCTGAGACTGGCTGCCGAGGTCTGGCTACACTCCTTTGTTTCCTCTGGGACTGAGCTTTTCCAAGCCAGGTGCAGTGTGAAAATTAATTAGTACACACAGATTCTGTCTCCACCCACTTTGGTCCAGCTGAGTGATCAAAGACCAGAATCTAATTAGAAGCTGACTCAGAAGTAAAAATATAAATCTTCAAGGCCATAAGGAGGGCAGATAGATGAAAATTAATGTAAAATCTGCATTCTGATTTACCATAATATTGGTGCATCAGCCGAGTCTCTAGGCCTAACCAAGGTGAAACTGTAGTTTGGTGCATATTTCATCGATAATGTATAATACAGTATGCGCACATTCTTTTCAGCTAAGCACATCAGACTTACACTATGAATGCCCACTCACATTATAAGACCTACACAGGTCAGCACCAATCTATGAAGGGTCTGCTCTGCAACAGACTATCAGTATGCCGATACTGAGCTTGGTTAGACAGAAGTTCAACATGCGTGTGCACATGTTTACGGGTAACCAGCCCCAGGAGGATTAAATGGGTGGAGCGCATGTCTCACACTACCCATGCAGAAAAAAAACTGAAGATAGAGAAAAGTATCAGAGCTCCATCTCTCCCAGTGTAGGTGCAGATGCTATGACTACAAAAATTAATTTTGAGCTGTAAGCCAAGACAATGGAAAAGACGTGCAAAGTTCTAAAAGGGCAATGTGTAAAACCTTCAACACAGTAAGTAAGCAATGCAGCGTGGTATGGAGTACTTATATGTCATTTAGAATGTAAGTTGAAGCTGTGGAGAAGTTCCCAGACCATGTGACCATTGACCACATTGACCTCCAGGTGCAAGAACACAACAACGAGGAGGAATCAAAGGAGTTGAAATCACCCACACTCACCTTGCCACAGCCTAGCTCAGGTGCACTAGCAGCAATTTCAGAGCCATCCAGCATTGCCACAAACGTTTCCTTTGAGGTACTGCACTGACCACCATCAATATAAAGTTATTGTCAGAGCAGGGGCATCAGGATCATACCTGTTTTACAAATGATGAGATCGGTGAAAGTAAGACTAGGAAAGTGAACAGCAGAAATGTAAAACTTATAGAATCTGCACAGGAAGAGAACAATGAACCCAGGTGTTGAGCATGTCATCCGATTGCTCCCCGTTGACCATCACTGTGACACCGGAGCACATGCTGGAGGTCTACCCTCCTTTTGGGGTGCCAGAATAACCTTTCCCTTGGAGGGAAACATTGCTAATGTGGGATATGGAAGAACATTCATCTGGAAGTGCATCTGGCTTTCAATGTGGCAGTGAACCTCTATGGCCCACGCATTTGGTTTCTTGAGCCCTGAACTCAGCGACTGTCCCCCATGCTGTCTAGATCCAAAGGATTCATTGTGAATCCCTAACATCATTGTGAGGGTCCTGTAGCCTAACCCCAGAGCATAGCTAATTATCTCCAACCACACCAAATCCCACATCAAACAACCACACTCAAAGAGACTGAGGAATCGGTGTCTGAACGAGCGCATGTGCACTTTTTTCTATCAATGAGTCTTAAGGTCTTATTACAAGTTTGATAGTCTGTCGGACCGAGCGTGGTGAGCTTAGTGGTCCGGTTGCCATATTACGAGTTGGGCGGATCAGCTTAGGGAAGACCACAGAGACTGCCAGCAGACCGCTGACAGCCGGGTTCGCGGTCAGGGAAATGACTATGAATTCTAACACCAGGTCTGTGATTCTGTCTAACAAAGGGGCACAATAGGAGTCTGTAATTATGCTTAACGTGAAGCAGGAGACTGGAATGCCAAGTTAAATGCAGCCTGGAACCTTGCGACCACAGCAATACATGGAATCCATGTAAGTGCTCACAAGAATATCATCTAGAAAGTGCCACATCTCAGAATGGTGGTGATGGGTGCAGGAGAATAGTTTATGAGACTTTCAGCAATTAGGCCAACTAATGGGTCTTTATTAGGGCCGAGAAGTGGCAGTGGTAGTGTGTGCCTCAGTGCATTGATTAACGGGTACTGGCAGAAAGCCTGAAGAACCTGGAAAGGCTTTGAGCATTATATTAGAAATTAGTGACTTTGGCTATTGAATTTTCAAGGATGATGCAGTTAGAGAGCCAAGGGCCCTCCTCAGAAGTGTACAGTAGGATGCTGCTGATGGTTAAATGTGCATGCTATGTCCACATTGGAACCTGAGGAGTAAACCGAACGCATACCACCGACCCAAAGAACTGTGATGTAGCATATCCCGCTTTCTCCTGGATCCCACCTGAGTTCCTGTATCACACTCCAAGCTCCTCCTCCTTTTCCCACCACTGTGAAGCACAATGTTTTGTGCACAGTTACATTTTCTCTTTTAGATCGAGTTATCTGTCCTGTAGCGTCACAGGTATTGCATCTGAAGGAATGTGGTCTAATGTCCACCCATGCAGGAAACCTGACAGCATCAAAGAAATGTATACCACTCTTAAAGTGCCATTCCATTGAGCAAAAATTGCCACTCTCTGAAAAGATTATGGGGTACCTGAAAGATAGTGAGGGAGGATGTTTGGACTCCAACTGTGATATTGCAGATGACTGAAAGAAAGAAGAGAGTGGGCGTCTGCAGCATGTGAGGCAGTGGATACAATTCTCTAGGACTGAGTTGCGAACCCAGATAGACTGGTAACTAATTTGCAGTTATTGTGGGATTCATTCCACTCTTGTTACTGGAGGACCAGTTCCCGACGTCAGAGGATACATTCCTGTTTGGATGTCCTCACATGTGAGGGAAGAGAGGCATTTAATCCACTCAGCTCCAGCACAAAGCATGTGAGTGACCTAATGGATCCCTTAAGGGTGTATGCCCACCTGAACTCATATTCCCATGACTGTGAGCAAACTGGCAATGGGCGGGATGCAAGGGTGTAGATGCAATGAAGAACAATGTGTTGGGATGCTACTCTGCGTGATTGCAAGTGGTTAGACTTATGGCAAGCAATACAATGCAGCTCCAGGATAGGATTTAGCCCTGTTGCATATGTGAATATCCTATGGATGTATGCTTAGGGCTAGGTGAGTCTGATGATACGTGTCTACTTACAGCAGTGTATAAAGTATGGTGACAACTGTTTCCATGTGGTAAGGCTGAACCCTTTATTTCGATCTAAAGGTCTTGGGTGAGGATGTAGGGTTCTTCTCACTACAGGGTCGAGTACTCCTGGAGGGCAGGTCTCTTCTTTGAGGGGATTTGTAGGAGCTTGTTTACCCTGCAGGCAGTATACATATGCTCAGTCTGGTGTGAGCTGCAGCAATTGTGGTTTCCATTTGGTTGTGTGCCTACATGGGAGCAGGTGTATTTGGATGCTGTGTCTGTTTTCCGGAGGATGTGTGTATTGTTTTGAGGAGCTCCTTTTGCAGGGCAGGTGTGTGGAACAGGGTTCAGCCTGGACCTGGACCCTGCCTGGCAGGTGGAGGGTGGGGAGGTCTGAAGTTTCAAGGAGAGTCCTGGCTTGAAACTGACTTCCCATGGGAAAATGCAGGATTCCTAGGAGCCCAAGGGCTGGACAGACCCGCACTAGGTTGGTTTAGACCTCCAGCAAGCAGTTTCTCTATGGCTTCCAAATATTAATTTATCTCATCCAGGGCTTGAGGCGGAATGGAGTCAACAAGACATTGGACCTTGTGGAATCCTGCATGGCATTAAATGGGCAACACATGGTGTGTCAGCACTGCAGACCCAGTTGGCGAGGTATGGTATGGGTGGGAACCCGTTTAATTGTACAGAGAGTAAGCAAAACCGAAGGAAATTTGTTTGAGGAAGGTAAAGATTCTGCAGTTCTGAGAGCGGAGCAAGTGCACCACAAGGGTGCTGTACCTTTGTTTGGTAATGCTGTATTGCTGCTGGAGCTATGACATTTGAGACTCATTGCACGTTAGCCCTTGAGTGAATTTAATCCATTGCGCTACCCACTTACCTTGATGGGTGCAGTGTCTTTTTTATCAACCCTACCCGTAGTTATCAAAATGGCTTGTTCGATGCCTGATGTATCAGGAAGGACATTAAATATCTTAGGTTCTCTTAAACCTACATTTGCACTAAATGGACATATGGTAGGGTTCAAATTAAACACAGAAAAAATGTCATCGCTAACTCATGACGAAAGACTGTGATTGGTCTACAAACAATTTTCGCACCAATGAAGTTTTGTGTAAAGGCTTTCTCAGTGGTATGGAGTTTCCTGCAGTTTGCTCGCTCACAGGAACTTCCCTGTGCACTGCAGAACTCTGAATTGCAAACCTGTCAACCTGTTTACCCCCGGAGGACTAAACTGGCACATGTTAAGAACTCAGGACAATCTCACATGCACTCGTTCTCTGCCAATATGCCATGCCCCCTAACCAGATAGCTGCATGTGTGTGTGAACTGTAGCTCTTAAGCTCATATATGCAGCAGCACTCACTGAACCAGATCCAGAGTCTGTCTGAGGGTACTGTGTGTGGCAGTTTGGGATCCCCTCCTGCACTAGGTTATTGGTTCAGCCTCTTTATATTCCAGCCTTGCAAGGGTTAGAGTTGCAGCGCAAACCATCCAGATCTCTCCTGGCAGCCCCAGGCTCTGCTTCATCGACTGTAGACTGGCATAATACCAGAGCTCCCAAGTTTCCCAGATCCATGAGTGAGTACCCCTTCCAGTCCATGTTTATTCTTTGCATTCTATGACTTGTTGTCCTGGTTTGTATAACGGGGTAAGGGAGCACTCAGTGTTGGACTGGCTTTTCAGGCAGTTTGGCAGTCTTGAACTGACAGATGGGCAAGCTTAACAAGCATTGGCATAGCCAATAGGTCTCGCCTTTGGGACTTTATAACTGTTTAGCCATGCAACAGTTAATGTTGTTGCACCAAGGATATTGTGCTGCATAACTAAATACTTATAAGGTCCCAAAGACCTATTGGCAATGCCAATGCTTGTTTTATTTAATATGTTTCTAGGAGCATTCTGAAGCATCCCAAACAGTGACACCAGCCCACTTGCTGCTCATCTCATCTGCAGTGTGCATCGTCCCACCTGGCCTCAACTTGTAAATTGGCCATTTTAAATTAGATTGTTATAACTCTCAACTCTCCCACCTTTGCCAGGTGACAGTAGCCTCGGGAGTCATGTATCTACTGACTCATCCTTTTTAATTCGCCTTGCTTTTGTGCTCCGAGCAGTGAAGGATAAAGAATAGTATCTGCATATATGAATAGTTTGTCTTTTATACATCACTTCATGCACTGTAAATAACCAAGGTTACAATTTCCTAATGTATGGTCCTCTATTTAGCAACCTTCAAGAGAATGGAAGGCTGAGTGGGCTTTCATAGGAATCAAACTCTTGACCTGCCTCTCAATAGTTTCTTCAAGGCACGAAAGTCCAGAAGATTCAGCGCATTGATCTGTTCCTCCAACATGCTTATCACAGGTTCACAGCTGGTAGAAGAGGGTAGCACAACAGAGTCCATGTGCAAAATTAATGCTACTTTGTTAAATATGTTGTGCACTTGAATGAGTGGTAACCAGTGTGCTTTAAACGTATGGATTCAAATGTACGGCAGACGTGAAATTATGCCATACTTACGAAAAAATACATAAACAATTATCAGTCTCCTAAAACTGAGGTTTCACTCAACAAGGTGCTACAGAGTTGAGAGGTATGTGTCGTCCATCGTGCATCCTTGTTTTTACCGTTCCAAAATGGCTGACACAAGTAGATGCATTATTTCCACAATCTTGATTCAGTACAAAAAATGCACAATATCATTCCAAGATGTATATCTTGTGGGATGTTTATAGAGCAGCCATGTTTAAATGGTGCTGTGCATAGTGTATATTTTTTATTGCTCCAAGGTGGCCTAAACATTGCTTCTAAGTGTGCCGGCCATATTAAAATGGATAAACGTTAGGATAAATGTGATTGCAAAAGGGAGACTCCTAGGTTTAAATTAATTTTTCAATAATTTTTCAAACACATATCCACCACGCGTATGTGGGATATTTTCTTTTTCTGCTTTTCTTCTTTAATATTTATATTGCATATATGTGTGGAGTTTGTGTATGCCTTTTAGTGTGGATGGATGGGTACGTTGGTGAATACAAGAAGGATTCTGTGGGTAAATTAATTCATGTATGATTGTAAGAATGAGTGACAGAGTACAATTATATGAAGTCTTATTGAGTGCCCAAGCACACTAATAGCTGCAGATGCACTTTCAGCTATAAACCAGATATATTAGCACTGACAATGCTTGTTTTTTAGGCGGGTAACATTTGCATGCTAGGATGTTTAAGCACAACACTAATAATGACAGAAGTGAAACTACAAGTCCCAAAATGTAACCTGCTGTTGGCTTAAAACCCAGGAATGAGTGAAAGTGGCTCACGTGACATGGGGCAGCCATGCTTCAGGGTGAGATTACAGATGGGGTAAGCTCTAACACAGGTCACCTCCACCATATACCAAATTAATATTTTACAAAAATCTATTACACTTTGAATGGGCTATTTTGTAAAGTTTATAGAGATCTCTGATAATTTCAACATTTGTTGTTGGGAACATTTGACACATTAATATGTATGTACAGTGTGGAATTTGTTAACTTATTTTGGGGGGGTGCTTTGCAGAGGAGAGGAAAAAGAAGTGGAAAAGAAGGGCTTTGAGAATTATTGTGACTGATGAACGGAGACGGTGTATGCAGAAGGGAAGACCTATAAGTATTTGTAAGAACCAAAAAGTAAATAAACATGAGCGAGAAGATGTTCCCAAAATAAGAAACAGATGAAAGACCAGCATATATGGGGTGCCATCAAAGGGTGTATTCAAATTTAGTGAAGTAGCCTTTGTGTGTGCATAATAATGCGGCAGCAGGAATTTAAGATTAGTAGATGTAAGGGGGGTGGGGTTTATTATGAATACAACATCCGGTGTTGATGGCATATAGGCTGCAGGAAGGGTCGAAAAGGAAATACAGGCCAGACTGCTTTCTGTTGAGCGACATCTCAGGTTCTCAATAGACTCTTTGCGAGTACTTTTATGACAGATCTGTCGAATAAAGCTATTTTTTTAAATAAGGAGTACTTAATGTGTTTCATATTTGAGAACTGAATTTCCTCTCCGAGCTGCTGCGAGGACAGGAACACAGCAAGGGGACTCGATCCGCTCAGCAAATTATGAAAAGCAAAGTGTGCTCTGAATACCGGGGGCATGACTAAAACCTATAGTTTGTAGAAAGGGTTTAAAGGCTCTCTGAATGTGTTTATGGCACTGTATTTAGGTTAATAATACTAAGTTCTAATTGTATCTCATCCAGTGCATCCTAATGGTAAATCTATTATTATTTTTTTTCTCTTACATCGCAGCCTAATTCTTTTAACAATTGTATTCAGCTGTTATACTTTTCCTTACAATGTGCTGGTATGATGATGCAGTGAATGTAATGTAACTGTAATGCAATATAACACGTGCAGTATAGTCGGGGTTTGCCACTCTGAAAGGACTGAGTGAGTTCGGCACACAAAGAAAAAGGGACATAATCCAGAAAATCAAATATATAATATTGAGTAGACACATCATCGTGGCAAAATATAATTTTGAGGACTTTTGAGGAGGTTAGTGCCCATAGATAAGTATAGATGTGTGTTTCTTAATTCCACGTCTTCATATCTTGCAGATATAGATTTATATATATTGTCAATCTACATATATGTGGAGCTGGCTATATACCATCTATACATACTTACCTGACAATATTTTGGTAAGGATATTGTGGCTATTCGATAGTGTATACTCGATCTTCCGGATATACACCAAGGAAAAGATGTGATTCAACTGTGCACACTAAAAGAAAGGGCTACGTGTGACCTTGGTACATGGACAGAAAGGACTGAAGTGACCTCTATGAAAAATGGAACAAATGAGCAGGCTCGGTACATTGAGCTAAAGGACAGGAGCTGTCTGCGCAGATCGGGAAAGATTCATGGGAGAACGGCGCAGTTAGGTAAAGCAAAAGCAGGTTAACACACGCAGGGGAAGCCCTGAGCGATCTCTGCATGCCAAGAAAAGGTGTGAGTGAGTTCACTACACTAAAGAAAAGCATTACGTGACCTTGATATATATAAAGCGAGGCACACTAAGGGTAAGGGCTGCTTGCCCTCTTTAAACTTAGGGTGAAAAGGCCGAGTGAGCGCTGCACACCAAGAAAAAGGTGTAATTAAGTGATGCACACTAAGGCATGACCTCTGCACGCAACCGCCATGTAATAAGGAGAATGACCACATTCTCTCCGCACATGTAGATAACAAGCATTGGCCGGGCGGAATGCACAGATGGGGGCTGCAGCGGGAGAGAGAGAGGCGGAGGGAGTTGTGTGCGCGCGAGCTGCATGCGAAAGCACTGCTAAGCAGCATTTGATGGCAGGAACTGGTCAGGGAGGGGTGGAGTGAGGCGCGTGCTTGTGCGCGTAATCGCAAGCTGGTGGACAAGCCTTTGGTAGCAGCACTTTTAAAACCAGTTTACAAAATGTCTTGCAGAGCAGCGCATGCGCGCTGACTCAGCGAGGCCTAAAAAGGGCTGGTGTGTGGGCTGTTATTTTTGTCCCATCATGGCCTACTGGACCAAAACAAAATGGTTCACGCACTACCCCTTCAAGCTGGCATATCTTGCGAGAAACATAACTATAAATCCTAGAATACAATGGAAAGTTCCTTATTGGGTGATATACTTATGGATGTACTTGGGAAACTTGAGACCTATGAAATGCTGTATCTTGGGAGGTAGCACCCACTGGCCCTTGAATGTGATACAACTAAACTCAGACTTGAGCCACCATGCCACCCAGATGCGAAAAAAATATTTATAAAGCTTTTAATGTGTTGAAACGCGGCCTGTGGGTGGAAAGTGGACCTTAGGTTGATTGTAGAAGACTGTGCAGAAGAGAGGGTATGGAATGAGGAAGAAGGCAACTTGCCCTGGGTCTGTCATGTTTAGCTACAGAGATGAAGCAGGCAGTGGTTTGTTTCACCGAAGCACCAGAGCATGGTAAGAGAATCTGCATCAGCCAGGAAGAAGTGCACTAAGGCCACACTCAAGAGCAGAATAGAGGGCTGCAGTAGCCCCAAGCACAGCAGTCAACCAACAATAAGGGTAATATTTAATATTCCCTCTTTGTAGCCAAAAGCAATAACATTCTGGAACTTGTAGTTTTCTTATTTTAACACATGGTCAATGATGCTAGCTTAAAACTACAGCACTGACCGAAAGTTGCCATCATATTATGCAGTCAGGTGACATTTTACTGATGGAGGGAGTTCTACTGAGCCCAGAAGGAGGGTTGGTGTAAGACCATGGATGAAGGGAATGGGATACAAGCCTGCAGTGAGGGAGTTCTACAGGATTCTGAGGAAGGGGATAGGCCTGAAAGGCAGGGAGGAGCCAGAAAATCACAGCAGGAGCAAAGAGCTCAGGACCACTGCGGACGCGAGGGAGGAGTGAGAACTATAGTAGGCGGGAGTGGGGAGGAAAACCATTGAAGGCGCTTGAAAGGAGGGAAAGAGTGCTATAGCTTCCTGGAGTGAGTATTTCAGGAGTGTGGCGTTAAGGAGCGAGCCCACAGGAGGAAGGAAGCATATTTGTAAGAGACTGAAGAAAGGGGAAACTACGATAAGAAAATTGAAAGACCATGAATAGAGTACGTATTGCAGCAAGATGAAGCAAGTGACCTAAGATAGAAGTACTGCTAGTGTCTAAAAGGATGGTGCGTGATCATTCAGTATCAGGCTGGGAAAAAACCAGTTGCGGAGCTTGGAGGGAGGTGAGTCCTCTGGTGTTGACATAAGCTGCACTGTGGTCAATTACTTCTCAGATAGTTTCACATGCACGGCAACAAATCTCAAATTTGCAGAGTCCATGCATAAGTAGCTCATTTTGTCCAGGTTTTTTATGTGCATTATGTTACCTTTGGTTGTTTCATTACATTATAAATGGATGCAAACTAGGGCGCAAATAAAACACCTGAAGTGGATTAGATCCTCAATCACTGAAATAAAAACCAAAGAGCCCTGGAGCAGTCAACAAGCCCCTTATCATCCTTTCGAATGCTTGAATTGCATTAACCATATTATAGAGGGCACAATCCTTAATACCGATAGGCAGTCAATTTGTCTATTTCAGACAACACAAGATTCCCAGATCCATGCATAAGCAGCCCTTTCAGCCCAGGCTTTTTCTTTCAATTCTAAGATATGCAGCCCAGTTTATCCAATTATAAAAGCAGGGCGAAAAATCCCATCATGCAAAACAAAAGCCTGAACTGGATGGGTGAGTAACTCACATATGGATCTGGGAAATTTAAAAACTGTGCTGTTTCAGTCAATGATGAAATTTTCGAAGAAGCGTCACTTGAGGTGATGCACAAATAATATGAAAGACAAAAAAATGGCACATGAACGTAAAGGAAACATCAAAATGTCACACATACAGTGGGGTGACAATAGCCTCCACTGTGCGGGGGGCCTGAGCTCCAGGGTAGAGGCATACAGCAAGCTCCTGACAGGGTCTGAAGTGTGGGGGGCCCCTCCATGTACTTTGCAGGAGAGTGGGCCTCAAATTTCGTTACTCCACTGCACCCATAAGCAGGCTAAATCATTGACAGCCCTGGAAATCTCATTATAATGAAATGGGAGAAAAAAATGCCAGGACGGGGTAGGTTTGCAAAGAGGGTGACATACTAAAAGTTTCTAGAGCTTTATCGTCTAATGTAATTTTAAAGTCCTCCCGATGGACCGGGAGTGGCGTTAATCCATTAAGGATTTTTTGCTCCTCAACTGCACCTATTCAACTAAGTTGTATAAGGGTCTCACAATATGGACTAATCATGTTAATAGAAAGAATGATGTAATTTCTGAAATCACATCATTAAACACCATCCCACAGATTTACATAGTGCAGTTCCCATCCCCAGTACTATCCCTAGTAAGTACATAAATTGTACAACGACAAATTCTCATGAGAAGCCACCATGGTCCCAATAGGTGAGGCCTTGTATCAATTGACTCTCATTAACAATTCACTATCAGTAGAACATTGTGCAACAGAGTCCTAAAGAGAGATACTACATTCTGTACCTGGGAAAGTGACTGTACAACTTCAGGTAACCTTTACAAAATTACTGATGTGTGAATCGTCTGTGTGCAGAGTGAAACAGAGACAAGTAAAACAAGCATTTGCAATGCAATAGGTCACGTATTTACGCGAGTTTGAGCTATTGGCATTGTAAATAATAATGCTCTTTAGTTTTTAGTTTTGTTTTCGTTTTTAAAACATAAATAAAAGGCATTGTCATTTACAATGCCAATAGCTTAAACTCGTGTAAATGCGAGACCTATTGCATTGCAAATGCTTGTTATACAGGGCATAAATGTATCTAATGGGCATATATATATTGCTGAGATTCCCAATACTATTACATTTGGGAAACGGAAAATGTTGATGCACTCGATACATTACTTCTCTTCAGAATTATCTTTATTACTTGCCATATTTGAAACATGTTTGGAAGTATGTTATATGATCTGAACCCTAGACTCAAATGTTCAAGTCAAGTCAAGTCAGAGAATTTTATATAGCGCACATATCACTGGTAGGTCTCATGGCGCTTGCGGAGAGTCCAGATACTAAGGGTCATATCTAGTTCCGTTATTGCTGGTCAAAACAGCCACGTTTTCAATTCCTTGTGGAAATGCTGGTTATCTGTAATAGACGAAAGATGAAACGGCAGCTTGTTCCAGAGACATGAGGGGTGAGAAAAGAAAAGTATCGACCCCTTTTTCGTACGGTGCGGACTCATAAGAAGAGATTTTGAACTGGACCTTAATGTTCTTACAGGCTGATATCTTTTGAGTTTTTTCGCTAAGTTGCCAGGCCCAGTGCCATAGATACTTCTATGTGTTAGGCACAGAATTTTAAAATGACCTCTTTTCCTAACTGAAAGCCAGTGGAGAAACCTCAGACTAGGGACTGAGGGGGATCGTGGAGGTAAATTTATCTTTTTTTTTTTTTTTTTTTTTTTTTTTTTTTTTTTTCCGCAAGACCTTTATTGAAAATCAAGCATTTGACACAGCATGAGCCTACAACCCGGAGGCCGGCCCGCTACGTTTATTCCATTAACCATCATTGTGATCCAATGTTACACAGGTTTTAGAATATTGCAGATTGTTGCATGTATGGTTAATAGCTGGCATTCTAACTGAGTCTCACTTTTTTTCACTTTTAATAACAAGAACATTAGAACAACATACCCCAATTCGGCCGTATCATGTAATCTTAATGTACTATCCATCAGTCGCTACAATTTACCTAGGGCCCCTCTCCCCCCGCCGCCCTCTCACACCTGTCCCATCAGCACTCATGCAATCATGCAAACCCATTCAGTCTACGTGCGAAAGTTCCTCATTATCCTGCAATGACGTCAGATAATCCTCTAGATAGACCCACATGTTTTTTGGTCTAGACTTAGCTGGGAGCAGTTCTTCGTAAGTTTGTAACTTGTCACGGCATGTGGACATGTCATGCAGCCATGTTTTTAACTTCGGCACTTTCCGACTATGCCAGCATTGTGCCACTTGTCTCTTAGCCAGTAAGAGCGCTATTGCACAGAATTTCTTCTTCAAGGCTCTTAGCTGCGGCACTATCCCCAGTAGACAGAGCTTGGGCGTGCAGTGTACCTCCTCCTCCAGCATGACAGATAAAGTAGTAGTTACCTGCCCCCAGTACCCTGCCACCTTTGCGCAGTCCCACGCTAAATGTGCAAAGCCCGCACCCTCCATGTTGCATCTTTTACATCTGTCCTCCTCTTGCAGCCCAAATTTAAACAATTTCTCTGGTGTATAATATACTTGATGGAGGAATTTAAAGTGAATCAGCCTCAGATTACCATTCGGCGTGAGTATGTGTGTCAAAGCGCATGTGTTAGCCCACTCTTCATCAGATAATGGCGCTTCTAGTAGTGCATCCCACCGCCCTCTCGCTTTGAACGCTTGCCCGTCCAGGTCCTGTTGTGCGGCCGAGTACAGCCTGGACACCAGGTGTGATAAATCATTAGTTGTGATTACTAGTTGCAGCGGTGCAAGGCATTGCGGTTCTGAAGGGAACGTGGGGTAGTGCTCCCTCAGGGCTCTAGTGAGTCTGTAATATGTGAACCGAAACATGGTTGTCTGGTTATTAACATAATCTAGGTTGTCTAGGCTCACGAACTCCCCATCTCGAAACACGTCCCCCATCCTATCGATACCGGCTTTGGCCAGTAGTGACATTCCGACGCTCTCCCCAGTCACCGAGAGCTCCTGGTGGTGGTGTAGCATCATGGCTGGCGCATACAGTGGTGTCTTGTGAGCTAGTTGCCCCAATTTATGCCAGGCTTTGACCGTGGTATCTACCGTGTTGATATCCCTAGCGTGGAGCGGGGGGCGGGTGTGGGAGATGATGGCCGTGAGTGGAATAGGGTGCGCGTCGCTTTCCTCTATAGCGGTGTGGGCGAGGTAAGGAACTGCGTGATACCAATAAGCTGCATATTGTGCTTGCGCGCACAAGTAATACAGGAGAAAGTCAGGTACCCCGAAACCGCCTCTTGCAAGTGGGAGTTGCAGAGTACGCAGATCCACACGAGCCTGTTTACCTGCCCATATCAGGGTCCGCACCAAGGAGTTAATGTGTCGGAAGATAGTCTGCGGTGGAGTGATTGGTATGTTGTTAAACAGGTATAATAGCTTGGGCAGTATGTTCATTTGAACAATCGCTATCCTGTCCGCCAATGAAAGGGGCAGATGTATCCATCGTTGCACACTTTCCTCCAGTTTTGTCAGCACTACTCCGTAGTTTGCCCTGAGCACCTCATCCGGATCTCTGTGGTACATGACCCCTAGGTATCGTATAGGATCTTGTTGCCAACCCAGTGGAAAGTCCACCGCAAACGCAGACGTGGTGTCCGTGAGGGGTATGATAGATGATTTGGACCAATTTATGGCTAGTCCCGAATGACCCCCGAACCTTATGTATTCCCTGAGTATGGCGTTCAAATGAGTCTCCGGGTCCCGGACGTATAGCAGCATGTCATCTGCATATAAGGAGATGTGAAGTGGCCTGGCTATGAAGTTCAGTGCCGATTCTCTGTAGTTTTGACGTATCAGGCACGCCAATGGTTCTAGCGCTAATGCAAATAATAGTGGCGAGAGTGGGCAGCCTTGCCGTGTCCCTCGCTCAATCGCAAATTGGTCCGAAATATACCCATTAATCCTGACCCTAGCATTCGGTTTCGTGTAAAGCAGGGTGACCCATTGCACAAAGCGTTTGGGGAACCCCATTCTATTGAGGACTGTTATCATATACCTCCATTCAATAGAGTCAAACGCCTTTGCTGCGTCTAGCATGACCGCTACTGCTTTAACTGAAGATTGTAGATAGTGCGATAACGCAAATAGAGTCCGGGTGTTATGTGCTGTCGATCTTGTGGGTACAAAGCCGGACTGATCCGGTAGTACCAGACTAGTCATCAGTGGTGATAGCCGCTTGGCTATAAGCTTAGCCAGAATTTTCGAGTCTACGTTGATTAAAGATAACGGTCGGTACGAGTCACATTCCTCCGGATCCTTAGACGGTTTCAGGAGAGCAATAATCATGGCTTCGCGTAGCGTGGGGGGAAGTATGCCTTTCTCAAAGGCGGTGCCATACATATTTACTAAGTGTGGCGCTAACATGTCCGCATACTGTTTATAAAATTCCGGGGTAAACCCATCCGGGCCAGGTGCTTTGCCGTTCGGAAGTGAGCCTATAATTTCTTTAACCTCATCTGCCGTGATAGGCCCTGCCAAGTACTCCCTGTGTGCATCTGACAGCCACCCTATCGCTACATCTTGCAGGTATGTGTAAGTGTCCTCTGCCGGAGCCGTGGGTTGTGATTTGTATAGGGATCCAAATGAATGTACAAAACAGTTCAGTATGTCATTAGCATGGGTTTGTGCGTTGCCCTCCCCACTCTTAACCCTAAGGATCGTAGTCTGGCCTCTACCTGTGCATATTTTCCTGGCCAGTACAGCCCCTGGCCGCCCTCCTTCCCCAAAAGCTCTAGCCACATGTGTGCGGTTTAAATATTTCAGTTCAGAGTCTAGAAAGGTCTCGTGTTCAGTGTGTATTTCGCGAAGCTTGGCCAAGTGCGAGGTGTCCTGAGTGGATTCGTATAGGGATTCCAGGTCACTCATTTGTTGTTCGCATCTGCGTATCTGAGTTCTAATATCCTTCAGAACCCCCACTGTGGTGCTTATACAGACCCCTCTTATCGTGGCTTTGAAAGCTTCCCAGAGGATGCCAGGATCGTCCATCGATGGGGCATTAAGGTCAAAATAATCTTTAATCGCCTTCTGAAGCGTGTCTGCATAAATGGCATCAGTAAGAGCATGTGCATTAAAGCGCCATTGGAAGGGGGGGGGTGTGTATAGTGGCACGTCTAGCTGTAGTAGGACAGGATTGTGATCGGACAGCGTGCGAGGAAGCACCCGTATTTGTCTCACCCATAGTGCCAGATCAGAGGAGCCTAGCCAGTAATCCAACCTGGACCAGCTATTGTGGGAAGCATTAACGTGCGTGGCCCCAGGTGCATCAGTGTGTCTCAATCTCCAAAGATCCTCCATATCCAGATCCTTCATCATGTGTCCCACCATTGTGCGTGATTGCTTGTGCTGTTCCACCGAATTAGCTGAACGGTCTAGACCGTCACGGAGTGTTACGTTCCAATCCCCACCACACAATATATGTGCGCTGTTGTGGTCCTGCAAGTGTCCCCATACCCCCCTGAAGAAATCCGGGGCGTCAGTGTTAGGACCGTACACATTCAGCAATGTAACTTTCTGTCCCCTCAATGTCCCTGAAACCATTAAGAACCTGCCTTCGGGGTCTTGTGTTACTGTGTGACTTACAAAACCCACCCCTCGTTTCACCAAAATGATCACCCCCCTAGAGTATGAAGAGTACGAGGCCCTGAAAACCTCCTCCGCCCATCTTGCCCCTAGTTGTGCTTGTGAGTGTGGGGCCAGGTGAGATTCCTGGAGGAAGGCTATATCAACATTCCACCTCGTCAGGCTCGCAAAAATCTGTCGTATTTTACGCGGCTGCGAGAACCCTCTGATGTTCCAGGTTAGTACGTTTAAACTGCGTCCGCCCACCTCTCTAGTCCCCATTAGTTGTCAATGACATAATGCCTGAGTGTTCAATACAAAGCATTTGCAGATCTAATATAAGCAGTTCCCCAATATGTGTTCCAACCGATCCAGTAGTAACGGGGACCAACTCGGAACCAGTACAAAAAGACATTACATATTCTGTTGGCCTAACAGTACAAACACATGTCCCGCCCCCCCAGAACCCACCCACTCCAGCAACCCCAACCTGCCGAAGCCAGTCCCGTCCAGTGCACCAACTTAGAACTCCCATAAACAGTAACATAGTGCCAGAACCAAATTCGTATTGGGTAATACCCTCACGGAGGTCCGCCAGGGGCACAACTCTCCACCCGGTGTACAGGTGTGGGCGATGCTAAAACAGCTGTATGAATCGCAGTTCTGGTGCATACCCGCCGCCCCCCTCCCCCCCCCCACCCCCCGAACAACCAACAACCAAGCCACCGGCTAAGTAACATGACTGGCATAGTGTGTCCCAATTGCAATATAAACAGAACTTCAGCAAGGCACATTATTCCTCCCTCCATATTCACCCTGCCAACCACACAGAGTGCATTGGATCTCTCCCATACTCAGCGATGGAGGCTCCCCATAGTTCGACTATATCGAGCATAGTACACCACACAAAGGGGCAGAGTCTAGCCAGTCGCATATTTGCCTGCATTGGGAAGGTGCCCCCTGGTGATAGCGTCACTCCATTTTGTATGTCCACACCGCCCCGTGGGATGTGCGTGAGTTGTAATGTACTCCCAGTGCCAAGTTAGTAGTGAGTCGCATCTTCAAATGGAGTCCTTTCAGCCCCAACTTGGTCTATATACTCAGGCATTTTACATATTTTGAGTCAGTTCCACCACCGGGCGAAACCGGAAAACAAGTTCTCAGCAGGTTAGCAAGTGTGGAAATGAAAAGGCCATGCTAAAACGCATGATTTAGTAACTGAATTGGACACTCACCAGTGGCATACCACGAAAGAACCTTTCATTGTTAGTCCGAATCTTGCTGTTGTTCACGTTGCGAATCGTCTCTGATCTCCCGCTGAATCCTTTTGAGAAATTCTTGTGCTGCTTTCGGAGTTGGTAGTATTGTCGCTTTCTCCTTCCACACTACTCTGAGGCGCGCTGGATACATCATGGAGTAAACGATGTTCAACTCACGCAATTTAGATTTCACTGTAGTAAATTCTCTCCGGGCCTGTTGGACCGCAACTGTGTGGTCCGGATAGAATTCCAAGGAATTCCCTTGATGCTGGATCTTCCCTTTCTCTCTTGCTAGCCGAAGGATCGTGTCCCTGTCGCGATAGTTGAGGATACGCGCAACAATCGGTCTCGGCGTGGCACCGGGTGGTGGTTTCGGGGCCAGCGATCTATGAGCACGTTCCACGATAAAGAGGGGCGACAGGGCCTCGGCTCCGAACAGATCCCTGCACAATGTTTCCACGTAGGTTTCCATGCGGCCTGTGTTGGTGGACTCCGGCAGGCCCGTGATCCGTACGTTGTTACGCCTCGAGCGCGCTTCTAAATCCTCCTCCTTCGCCTTTATAACCTCCAGTAGTCTTTCCATATCTGCGCACTTTGAGGTGGAGGCCCGCGCCTCATCTTCGACCGCAGATATCCTAGTTTCGGCCTCGTCCAGTCTTTCCCCATGCTTTTCCTGTCGCGCTGCCATGGTGTCCATTCTACAAGTTAAGTTATCCAACTTGCCATTAATATCCTGCAGGTTTGACTGTATCGCTAGCAGGATCTTCTCGATGTTGTTATTGGGCGCCTGACCCGCCTCCTCTTCCGGTACACCGTCAGTGGTTTTCTGCGTTTTCTTCATCTCAAAAGGCAGCTTCTGTTGGTGCTTGTCCGGCTTGCCCATGTTCGCAGACGGGGAGGTTGGCTTTCTGTACGTGGACCCCGAAGCCCTCGTCTGTCTGGTCGCTGACGCCGTGTTGAGTCCCGCCCTTAGGGCGAATGTCTCCTACTAGACCCCCTGCACTTGATGAAACTTAGGCTTTCCAATCACGTAGAGGATATCACAGGCCCTCCGCAGCCCACAGCCGGAATGTTGTCGTTCTGTGGCCAACACTCTTCTCCCCACTCAGTGTTAGAGTAGGCAGCCTTTCACGTTGGTGCAATAGTTCCGCAGGGTTAACACATGCCAGGCGCTGTCTCTCCGCGTGGCCCGTGTCGGCGTGTAGGTCCGGGGTCCGTGAGCGACCTGCCTAGAGAGGCCGCCCCGCACGTGGTCGTCTGAGAGGATACGCTATTTACAGCAGGCTTCACCCATGGCGCCAGGGCATGCAGCGATCCGTTCACATGGGCAGATGGGGTCCGGCAGCGGTGGCCTCAGGTCTCTCAGCAATGGGCTAGCCCCCGCAGGTGACTTGGCAGCACTGGCCTCTGCCGACCGCTCGTTCCTCACAGCAGCCAGTACCACCCACCCTAGAGGATCGCGAGTACCTCCACCTCTTCGTTAGCGGTCCGCACTGTGCCTAACGCTGTGGACTCTCCTGCTAGCTGACCTCCCCTCCGTTGTAGCAGGCCACCGCCAGTATCCAGCTATTCCCACAGGAGACGGGGAGCATTTGATTAAACCCGCGTTTTTCAGGTCGCCGCCGCCATTTTGTCAGGCAATGTCTCCAGCGCCGGAGGATGGCTGTTCGGTGCTTCGCAGCGCCACAATTCAATATGTAGGGGTAGCGGGGGGGATATCCCTCAGAGTCCTACCTCCGCCATGTGTTCCTGCTCCTTGACAGTAGTGGGGCGCTTGTCCTCCGTTCGCCCGTTGCGTGAATGTCCCAACACGGCGGCCATCTTGTCAGGCGTCCGGGATCTCCGCTACTTTTGATCGCAAATTATCGGGTTGCCGTTGTCTGCCGGTGGCCGGTTCTCATCCCGACCTTTGCACGAACAGTTTACACATCATGTCCGGCTGCCGAGGGGCCGGTCGCGCGGGCGGGGGCGGCGAAAAGCACCACAGTTCGTGATCGCCCGGCGGAGCTGCGTCTCAGGCAGCCATGTCGCCGTGCGCCCCCTAGCGCCTCCCATCGTGGAGGTAAATTTAGGATCAATCTGGCCCCAGTATTCTGCAAGATTTGCAATTTGGAAAAAAGGTCTTCATTTAAGGAGGCTAATGAAGCATTTCCGTAATCCATGCGGCTTACAAATAGGCCCTGGACCAATGGCTTCTTGGTTTCAATAGGTAGCCATTTAAAGATCTTATGCAGCTTCCGCAAGATCTCATAACAGGTACCCAGCACAAGATTGACATGGTTTTTCATGGAAAGCTTATTGTCAATCGTTATTCCAAGGTTGCAGCCTGCTTGTTTTGGGGATGGGCATGGACCTGAGGCCACCAGCTGCTAGACCAATACTCTTTGGCCCTGCCGAACAGAATGATCCCGGTTTTACTGCCATTTAGCTGTAATTTGTTATAGCCCATACAGCTGTTAATGTGGGTCAGACAGTTTTTAAACCAGACCATTGTATCTGTAGGGTCCGGACCAAATGTGATCAACAGCTGGGTGTCGTCAGCATATGATACTACCTCAAACCCATACGACCTGATTATCCTGGCCAGCGGTGTTACATAAAGATTAAAAGCATAGGGCTCAGGATTGAACCCTGAGGAACTCCAATGCTTACTGGTCTGCTGCACGAGGCCAGGGAACCTAAATGCACAGTAGTGGAGTGGATCTTTAGATAGTTTTTAAACCAGTCCAAAGCTTTCCCTCGGACCCCCATCTCCCAGATCCGTTGTTCTAAAATGTCATGGGAGATTGTGTCGAGGCGGCTGACAGGTCCAAGAGAACCAACCAGCATAGCTGATTCTCTTTTGTCCAAAGCCAGTCTGATGTTATTGACCATCTCTACTACTGCCGTTTCGGTGCTATGTAAATGTAGTAGTATTTGTATAGCGCCCGAATCGACCCTCGAAGAGGTATCTCAGGCGCTTGTACGCATACCGCTGTGGAACCCTTCCTGGCTTTTCCCTGTGAAGTGCCCACTCCTGGGCACCCCCAAGGTGAAGCCAGGCATCCTAGCGTTGTTGGGGCCGTTGTGGAGATTAAGCAAGCTATTGCCCAGAGTTGCAGAGTGGGACCCATGATTAGAATAGGCACCGAGGCGAGAATTATTAAGTCCGAGGAAATTAAGCCCAAGACCCGCCGAGGCAGGAATTGAACCCTGGTCCCGGGCTAGATCTCTGCATCAGGGTCTGCTGCTCTAACCATTGAGCCACACTTCTCCACTAACCATTGAGCCACACTTCTCCACCGATCAGAATCCTGACTGTGATGGATCAAGAAGTCCATGACTTTCCAAATGGCTAGTGAGTTGTTTGTTTACCAAGGATTCAAGCGCCTTCCCGAAATATGGCAGCAGCGAGATAGGACTGTAATTGCATGGTTCTCTGGCATCTAGGGTCGGCTTCTTCAGAATAGGTCTCACTTGAGTGCTTTCCATCTTACCGGCACCGTCGCTTGATCCAGAGACATATTAAAAATCTCTGTTAATTTAATTATCAACCGAGGTGCTAGTTGCATGAAAAAGCGAGGGGGAAGAGGATCAGCTGGGGAGCCAGGTTTGATCTTAGCAATAGCTTCTGAGGTCACAGTTTTAAATTCGACCAGCAGAGGCACCAATGATTGGCTCTTCACAGCTGGGTGCCCATCAGTATTGTTGGCATTATCCTGGGGGAAAGATCTATAAATAGCTTTAACTTTTGCATCGAAAAAGGAAGATATTCTATCGACCCAATCTTGTGTGGGGAGAAGGGTGTGCTGATTAACCTGAGGAGTGGTAAACTCTTGCAAAATGTTATATAACTCTTTGCTGGAGTTAGCAGCATTATTAATCCTCTCTGTTAAATAGGACTTTTTGGCCTGTTTAATATTATTTAAATAGGTACGGTGGCTTCCTTTATATTTGGTTCGATCTTTAGTAGTTTTGGTTTTCCTCCAGAGCCATTCGGCAATTCTACTGGACAATTTCTCAGTTGGTAATGCTAATGTAAACCATGGAGATGCTTTACTTTTAGTCTTGACCCTTGACATGGGCGCTACTGTGTTCAAGGCAAAAGTTATAACCGCTTCAGAAGCTGTAGTAGCTTGATCTACATTATCTGTATGTGGTATGGCTTCGTCATTAAAGTGGGTAGAAAAGGATGTAGGGGGGACTTTACGCCAGGGACTAAATAAGGCTCTGTTCTGATCTTGATTAATTATTGGATCATCCATAAGAAAACTGAATTTTAGCAGATAATGATCCGACCAAAGTAGAGGTAGGGGTTGCTCAACTGTAAGTTTGGTTGAGTTGGTGAAAAATAAATCCAAGGTATGACCGGCATGATGGGTAGGACCTACTAACAATTGCTCCAGTCCTAATGTCTGTAGTGATGTTACCAGTTGATCAGTATCTGGGTCCTGTGATAAGTCTGCATGATAGTTAAAATCACCTATGAGAATGAAATTGTGTGCGCCTAGAACATAGGGTGCAATAAATTCCAGTAGAAGATTTACAAAATTGGCTTTTTGACCTGGGGGTCTATAAAGTAAGGCCCCTGTCCATATTACAGACGACTGGATCGTGATACTAAAAATTAATATTTCCGATTTATCCATATTTCAGGAGTCTAGTTCAAACAAAAAATTCCTATAGAAAACCCATCTGGGTCCCAATGGAAAGGTTTAGCTACGTTCGCTTGCTGTGCGACACAGGCCGCGCTAACTCAAATGCCATATCTTTGATGAAATAGCTGGCCACCACCCCCGCTCCTAAAATTGTCCCAGCACTACTGGGTAAGCAAACACAAGCACTGTGTTTACAGAACATTCATACTTTTCCGTAAGTGCTCAGGATGTGTGCAAAACACCCTGCACGCAGAGCCGAGTGCAGGTGTGGGAAGAGACACATCTAGCCTGCAGCAAGCACCTAAAATTTATTTGGTCACTCGCAATGAGCAGACAGTGGGTTTGCCTGTTGGCTGTAAGTGTGCAGTGAGTGCAGGGATAATGACAAAGAGGGGAGGACACACTGTGTGCGCGGCAGGATCACTTAGAGCTGATGTTTATACCAGGGCAGCGAGGGGCAGTTTACGTCAGAGACAAGTTTGCGTCACATAAGAAGCAGGCAGCCAGGTGTTAAGCTTGTGTAGTAAATACACGAGACAGTGTTGTATCTATCTGCATGGAGGCTATGGGGTGGGAGGGGGCAGACGGTCTTGTGGCAGTGTGCAAGGTGTGAGAACGAAGTGAGGAACCATTCCAGATACTCCACGCCTAGGACGTTAGGTGTTCACCTACAACTGCCATGTGTGCAGCTAAAAACAAGCGATCGCCATTGCGGGAAGGCAGCTGCTGTTTATTTTTGCATCGCACTTTCACTTACAGTGAAAGCGTGATGTAAAAATAAACCCTGTCTCCTTTTGGGACGGCCCATCAGGACTGGATCTCATGGCTTGTTTATATAACACGCCTCCTTGAGATAAGAAACTTCTTCACGACAGCCGTGAATCAGGCGAATCAGTCCAGTTGGGCCGGACCAAAAGGCAAAAGGGAGGTAACGCAATCAGCTCATTTCTAATGGCAGGCCACCGTTTAGCATAAACGATGATGCCAGCCAATGGAAATGAGGGGCGGGGCTTAAAGCCCTTTTCTGAAATCCCTCTCTCACAAAATTTCTCACCAGCGAGCAGCGCATGCGCTGCAACGCAGGCGAGACCTAAAAATGACATCCTGAAAAAATGTTCACAAACAGCACCAACCATTTTGTCATTGAGGCATACATTAGCCAATGTTAAAAATAAATGCAATCAACTTTACATACATGTCATCTATTGTCGTATTAATTCAAATATACATAAAGTTATTTTTCACTCTTATTTGGCTGCTTCATATTTGATGGATTTTTTGTCAATCTTATGTTTGTCCCTACCATGGAGCCTTTAATCATCTCTGTGATTGACTTGCTTTTACCCTTCCTCTGCTCGCTTTTAGGGAACTACTTTTTTATTTTTGTTTAAGCACTTCATGAAAGTGCATGTGCTTTCCAGCTGTCTCCCTCGTGTGCTTTCTACCTCCCACTCTGTGCTTCTCTCCCCACACCCGTACTCAAGTTGCTCTCTGTCACCAGTGAACCTCTGCCACTTGTGTTCCACATTGCTCCATGTTGCATGTGTCCTCCGCGAGTGTTACTTTTTCCTGCCTCCTGCTGTGTTGCATTTTCATTTTGCACATTAAGTTCAAATGAGCTGAGCTTATGCTAACCTAGATTGTGTTACCCTGTCGCCCATCTTGCACTGACGTCACAATATATCACGTGATGACTATTGCTGTTGTTTCTAGTTCTAAATAAAGAATTGTGAGCTTTACACTAATAAACAGAGGGTGTTCCCACAGACTTTTCCTGCATTGTAAAACCATGGACATCTCTACTGTATCACGCTATTGCCATACAATGTATCAACTGCTGCTCAAATAAACTGTGAGAATGACTGACATTTAATGTATATCTACCATGAGAGAATCTCCGTATGTATTCTGTAGTAAAATGTTTCTTCTTGCTCATTTTCTATTGGTGCTCTCCCTGAGATAAAAGGACGTGCAGTTTTCTGTACCCCATAACCCTTTATTCCCACCTATAGAAAGTGAATCTATGTTGGATTATATAAATCTGTAGTTACTGAGTTCTTTGTACCTATGATCTGTACGCTTTGCTACTAAACTTGCTAATGTAATATTTCATTTAATTGCCTGTTATTGCTGGTCTGTCATTCTTACAAGAATGTTTCAGCATTGATTATTGAACCTGATCTACTAGAAATAGTGACGTATCCAATCGAGGAGCACCAAAGTCCGTATAGGGACTACACCGCTCCCGGGCCTATCCGTTGGCACGCATCATGGCCAGGATCTTTTAGGATACGGTTGTGCATCGACAGATCTGGTAGCAGTGGTGATGGCTCTGATTGGAGCCGACCCGTAAATGACAAATGATTTGGCTATAGAACCAAGTTCTGCACCTTCAGGGTCCAGATGGTTTTCCCCGAGATTTAAAATGATCCAGTCCCAACCTGATCCTGGTTTCTGAAAGATGAGGTGGCTTAAGGAGAACAATGTGATTATCAATAGGGACTGCAGGCATGCGAAAAATGAATTGGTTGTGCAGCAGTGCATGTTGGGAGTTGTAGAATGCACATTGTGGTGGAATGCAGTTGATGGATTTCGATAGCAATAATTATGTGGCTTTGATCAGTGGATTTTCAGGAGAAATAATTATTGTACTCTTGATAATATTATTTGACTTTTGAAAGTGATGAATGTCTGGGTTGTTACACATATGAAATAGAGCTAAAGAGAGTTACTCATGTTCGAGTGCTGAATTAGTGAATTTGCCTGCTATGGTGAGATGTACTCTGAGGTGCTATCTGTTACACCAAGATAAGGACATAATCTTTTGGCAGCTTGTTTGCAGGTCGAGGGCCCATCATTGGATGAAAGTAGGTAGTATTCTTACCAGTTGTAGAGATTTCCTGTTAGTTGAAGCAAGCAAATGTTGAAACGTTTGTAAAAAGTGGTTCAGGAGCGGTCTGTTAGTATTAGAGTGTTGCGTCATTGAGGTGCCAGACAGGGATTGGCTGGCAGATGCTGTAGCCACACTATGATAGGGTCACCTTTGCCATAGACAGGCTGGTGTTGGCAGACGGATCGCAAACCTGTTAGCTAGTAACAAATTGGAACAGAGAGGGACTGAGATTTTGTCAAAATGGAAAATCCCTTGTCAAAGAAGAAGAAAGATGTGAACAGGATGAAAGGTTTTCCTTGATGGTGCCCCAGCTAGGGAGATGACGGCAAAGAAAGGATTAGACACATGCATGCGGCTTATTCAATGGCACGAATGCATATCCTCGCCAACCTCGGCCTCAGACAACTCGTCACAGCACCCACCCACGCCACAGGCCACACACTTGACCCCATCTTCTCCACAGGCTCCCACGTCGCCTTCGACCACACCACCGAACTCCACTGGACCGACCACCACTGCATCCATTTTACCTTCAAGAAACCAAACCACACACCACCGCATTCAACAGCTGCCTCGCCGCTGCTGGAGCAAAGTCAATGAAGACCAGCTGACCACCTCCCTTGCCAAGAACCCACCTACCGATCCCCCCAACCCGGACGCCACAGCCCGCAACCTCAGACAGTGGATCGACGACTGCACCAACACCCTTGCCCCGCTCAAGGAACCCTCCAACAGCCACGCCAACGAGATAGCCACCTGGTTCACCACGAGCTCCAGGCCTCCAAACATGCATGCCGTAAACTGGAGAAGAGATGGGTTCACGAACGCACACCGGACAACCACGCAGCCTAACAGGACGCCACCCGCAGACACCACCACCTCATCAGATTAGCCAAAAGATCCTCCTTCAGAGACCGCTTGGATAACAACGCACACGACAGCAAAGAGCTCTTCAGCATCGTAAAGGAACTCTCCAACTCCAGCGCCAACGACATCCCGCCCTCACAAGAACTTTGCGACTCACTAGCCATCTTCTTCCACTGCAAGATCGCTGACATCCATGACAGCTTCAACACCACGACCACCCCGACTGCGCCAGACACCACCCCCCCTGTGAACACCACCAGCGCCAACCACCTGACCTCCTGGTCCAACGTCAACGACGACGAGACACGCAAGGTCATGAACTCCATCCACTCAGGATCTCCGTCTGACCCATGCCCTCAACACGTATTCAACAAAGCAGATGCTGCCATCGCACCCCAACTACAGAAGGTCATCAACATCTCCTTCGAAACAGCGACATTCCCTGAAAGCTGGAAGCACGCCGAAATCAACGCCCTCCTCAAGAAGCCTCTGCCCGACTGATCGCCGACATACCCCGCCGCAGCCACATCACCCCCCACCTGAGAGACCTACACTGGCTCCCCGTCAACAAGAGAATCACCTTCAAGCTCCTCACCTACGTACACAAAGCACTCCACAACGCCGGACCAGCCTACCTAAACAGCAGACTCAGCTTCCACACCCCCACCCGCCAGCCGCGCTCCGCCAGCCTCGCCCTCGCAGCTACCCCCCGCATCCAACGAACGACCTCCTGCGGCAGATCCTTCTCCTACCTCGCCGCCAAGACCTGGAACACCCTCCCTACCTACATACTGCAGACCCAAGACCTTCTCGCCTTCAGAAGGCTCCTCAAGACCTGGCTGTACAAGCAGTAGCAGCATCCCCCGCCCCTCCACTGAGCGCCTTGGGACCCTTACGGGTAAGTAGCATGCTTTACAAGTACGCTGATTGATTGATTGATTGAATGATGTCTCAAATGATCCATTCCTCATGAAGTCCAAGACTTTCACAAACTACAATCAGGACCAATGATGGTGCCTGAGGGAGAGGAGTGCGCACTTGGCGTAGTCCTAAAAGTGGACCAGAATGGCCCGTATATGGATGAAGAGTTTAGCAAGCATCCCGTATCTTTCCTAATAGACACATGAGCTATTTGTTAAATGGTTAGAACAGTTGAGGTTCCTAACCTACCCCTCTCAGGAAAGGAAGTCCAATTTGTAGGCATTACTAATCAACAGTGTACCATCCAAAATACTGCCCAATTCCAGTAAAAATAGGAGACATCAGAGAACAACATCAGTTTGTGATTTGTGATCCTTACTCCTGTAAGTCTGTTAGGATGGGACCTCCTCTGTAAACTCAACTGTTTCATCTATTGCACGCAGGATGGGGTCGGAACTGAAACCCAAGCAGCCCTTGCTGAATTTAAATTACAGTTATCTGAACCTATTGTCAGGTTATAACCTGTCATTACAAAGAAGAATTTGCTAGTTGACTTGAGAGAAACTGTTAGGGAGTATGTCCAGGATTTCACAGGGGGAGAAATTAGGCTAATCAAAGGTGCCCGACCCCTGAAGATAACTGTGAGAAGTTGGCCTGATATATAATGTTCACTATTCTAGTGAACACTTTGTATCAGTCCAAACAACCCTTATTGATGTTTGGTTGTAAGTCAACCTGATAGACCAGCTATCCTAGTAGCATGGACACATGCAGTCTTTAGGCTAAACTCTAGAGGGCGTGTTAAGCCAGCTGTTTTACCATCACATTTACCCCTTGAACACCAAGTGAAAGGACACCACACAAGTTGTTATGAAAAATAAAGTATATGTATTTATAACAAGACTACCCTGGCTCTTTATGAGCCAGGGAGCTAAGCACACAACAAAACTCTTAAAGAAATACTTAAAGTCGCACAATTTACACAAATGCCCGAGGGGCACGAAAAACCATATACTACAAAAGTGGAATGCGAATTACTAGCAGGTAAGTAACTATTCTCATAGGCTTTGGGATCGCTAGGACTGTACTACTGAACCTTTAGATTACAAACAGGAGGCCTAGGGACGTCGTGTGCAGAGTGGGAACTCTCACGCGTAAGGCGGGAAAAAGTCTATGGAGGCTAGTAAAAGCAAAGTTAGTGTTCTCGGGCGAACCCGACTAGGTAGAGCTGAAACGACAAAGGATCCTGACACTTAGATAGTTAAACTATGCTGGAGCACCGAAATGCTTAGGTTACCTAGCCCAGGGGCTGCGGCTGCATAGGTCTGAAAAGACGTCGGGAATCCTCGTTGCAGTCTATGGAGCCTGAAAGAAGAAGTTGCTGGCAGGCGACCAGTGAAGAAGTTCGTGGTGATCCAAGCCTGGATCGATGAAGAAGGATACCTGTAAGCAGAGGGGACCAAGTCCTGAATCACTAGCCAGTGATTAGATGGGCACCAGGATGGCACCGGGCAAAGTCACCTCGACAAGGTGAGTGGGCAATGCTGGGCTCTGCAGTCTCTCGGACCAGGAGGCGTTGTCAGCAACCAGGATGGAGGGGCGAGCTGTCCCACGGTGGTATCTGTTGTCGACGTCGCTGGACCCAGGATTGGGGCAACAACTCTTGGCAAATGCAAGCCCACGCGGTGGACTCAAAATGGCGTCTGGAGTGGACCAGGAGGGTCCGGAGTGCTCCTCTGTGGGAGGGGAGCAAGGGCCAGTCTGGAGCAACCAGACCAGCGGTGTTGTCGTCGTGGTTCGTCATCAGAAGGGCCACTAGCCAACGGGCAAGTGTCCTGGACAACGCGGTGAGCAGCAAAGAGCAGAAGGGCCCCACGCAGATCTCGTGGATGCAAGGGGGCTGGACTTCAGTGCTGGAGCTGCTCAGGGTCGGGGCTTCTCAAACCCCAAAGCACTTAGGCGAGGGTCACTCGGTGGTCGTGCTGGGCAAGCGTCGTGCAGTCTTGAAGATGGCCGGTCCCTCGAGGTCTCGTCACACCCACGAATCTCAGCTGGGCTGATGATGCAGGTTGAGGTCAGAGGTGCCAGGGAAGCCGGTTCTCGTCGAGCTGGGCAGTCTTGATCCCGAGGAGAGACTTACAGCAGACCACGATGCTTGGATGGTGCCTGCTGCTGCAGGGTGACTACTCCTTAGTCACAAGGGAGAAATCTTGAGAAGAGTCTTGAGTTCCTTTCGTGGAAAGTCGGTTCAGGATTCAAAGATGATCTGATTTGGAAGGGGGCCTGCTCCTACCTTTATCCTGAGAAAGGGGGCTGGCACGCGACTAAGTCCTGCCCTATGGGTGGGACTAGGAGGGGGGTGGTTACACCCCTCTCCTTTGCCGGGCTTTTCCCCAGATCAGGGGCTGGAGTGCCCCTGGAACTGGTTCAAGCCGGCCTATGCATAGTGAGCACCGGGGTGCCACTTGCAGTCACCTTCCTCTAAAGCCCTGCCTACCTGGGATACACAAAATCCTGTCTGGGATGGTGCTGGCACCGCCCCTGACAGGAAACCCTTTTTCCAGGCCTCCGTTGCTGGAAGGACTCCCAGCAGCAGGAGGGCAGACTTGTGTCTCGGTGGCAGCATCCATTTTGTGGAGCTGAGGCTTGAGTGAACTTTAACCGGGGTTACAGCTACCAACATGTCTTCTCCCTCTAGAGGGGTGGAATGCTACCCCCGTCGCCAGAACTGGCGAGGGGGTAGTATTCCAAAGCGTATGACACCTTACACGACATGTTTAGATATTGTCAGACCAAAGTTACCATAACCGCGAGGATTATAAGGCACTTAAGAGTATATGGTCTGACGCTATCATGGAAACGGCTAAGGGATAGATCCCGAAAGCCGCAGACAGGCTCAGCTCATGCCAGAGCACCATCTCACACGATTCCAAGCACTCTGCCTTCAGGATTGTTAAGGCCTGCCATAGGAGTGACTGATAGGAGATCTGTGCGCCCATTTTAGGTTTAGATATAGGTATACTATATCTAAAGCAAAGGGTGATTACACCACCTTGCCCCAGCTATCAAGCAGCCAGTTGTGTCTGTTTAGTTAGTCAGCCCAGGGGTGGCATAATACATGCTGCAGCCCCTGGGAGACTTCTGGGTGCACCTCTGCCCTGGGTACAGGGACTTGGAGAGGGCCCAGTGCCAATCAGATATGTACCTAGGGTACATGGAATCCATTTTAACAGAGAGAGCAGTAGGCCTGGGGTCCTGAATAGCAGGGCCCCAGGTCAACTAAGTCAGAAAACCAGCAAAACACCAGGCAAAAAGTTGGGGGCAACCATAGTCAGGGATCTACCTTCCTACATAACCCCCCCAAACGAAAGGAGATAAGGCTATCCTTGACAGGTAAGCCTATATTGCCTAAGTGGCCATATAAGGAAGTACCAGCACTGGCATGGTTACCCCCTATCTCATGGTCCACTAAGCAATCCCTCACCCTAAGGGTATCTGAGGGTCTCCCCAATAGGGAATCTCTACCTGTGGTGTGTTTTGGCAAAGTAAAAGGCTGGTGCTGAGATGGAGTACTGAAGTGAGGCTCCACTAATTTTGGGCTCAGCTTCCTCCAATCATTATCCACCATAGAGGCCTTTCTTTCCAAGACTGAGTTGTTTTGAGCTCTCAGGGTCAACCTCTGGCTACCTACAGCTGGAGGTTGGGTCCCTCTGTTTGGCTTACTGGAGGGACAGGTCAGGTTTGGGGCCCTCAGGTCCCAGGTTTGGCTGTGCCCAACAGTGTCCATCTGTGGGAGTTCCCTAACTAGGTTTAAGGGGGATCCCTCAGGAGTCTGTTTTATTTTCACTTGGCTAGGATTACTAGCTTCAGTGCCCTTAATCTGCTGATTTGGAAGTTCTTTTGGACAGGGGGCCCTTTGGGGTCCACCACTGGCCTCCCTGACCTCTACAGCCCTGGGCTGGCTGAGGCAGGGTAGAGAGGGGCAGGTTACCTGCTCCAGATTGGGTCCCACCTTGGAAGGGTCCACTGACATCAGGGGTTCTGCCAGGCTAGGCCTGACGACCTCTGGGGCAGTTTCTTCATAAGGGGTCAGATCAGTTCCCTGAGGGGGCTGATCTTTTCCTAAAGTCTGGTGGGAGGGAGATTTCTCTTCCTTCTCAGTGCTCTCTGTCTGAGTGGAGTGATCCATAGTTTCAGGCTTCACAACACTATTATCTGTCTGAGTTTGAGCTGTGGCCATCGCAACTCCACCAACCTTTTCAGGAAGTGACTCAGTTTGGGTATGGGCTGTGACCATCACAGCCTTGCCAATCAGTTCAGGAAAGGCATCTTTCTGGGATAGGGCTGTGACTGGCACAGCCCTCCTGACCTGTTCAGGGAGGACATCTTGGACTGGGGCTGTGGCTACCACTGCCCCACTAACCTTACCATGGAGGTTTACCATTTTCAAATGGGTTTCTTGTTCTACCTCAGCCCAGGCTGAGATCTCTAAATCATTCCCCAGTAGGCAATCTACAGGCAAGTTTGATGACACTGCCACTCTCTTGGGGCCAGTGACATCTCCCCAGCTGAGATTTACCACTGCCATGGGATGATCTCTCTGTACTCCATCAATATTGGTCACCTGGTATGTGGCACCAGGTAAAAGTTGCCTTGAGGGGACTAGACTCTCAGTCACCATGGTGATGCTAGCCCCTGTATCTCTATAGGCCTCAACTTTTATACCATTGATGAGGGGCTCCTGTCTGTACTTGCTCAAAGTGTTGGGACAAGTTGTGAAGTTGGCAAACCCCATGCCAGTCTCACAGACAAGAGTATCTAAGTTTGGGGACCTGGTTAGGCCAGAGTCCCCAGGAACTTCCAAAGTAAATGCACCCAAATTCTTAGGGGCACTCCCACCACCTGGGGGATTACTACTAGTAGTAACAGGAGGCTGGGAAGTTTTACTTGGGGGTATGTTCTCCTTATTGTTGTTGGCCTTTGGGCAACTGCTGTCAGTTTTCAAGTGGCCTACCTGTTTGCAGGTATAGCAATAAGGTTTCTTCTGGGCATTGGAAGGATTCTGGGACCCACCCTTTTCAGAGGAGTTTTGGGGCCCTGGGGTTTGATCAGAAGATTTATTCCCACCCTTCTCTTGAGGCTTGGTTGATTCCTTCTTTTGGTCACCACCCTGGTTCTTAGGCCTAATCCTGGTTCTGACCCATTTGTCTGCCCTCTTACCCAATTCTTGTGGAGAGGTCAGATCAGAGTCTACCAGGTGCTGGTGTAATAACTGGTTCTGACAATTACTTAAGACTTGCTCTCTCATAATTAGATTGTACAATCCTTTGAAATCAGTAACCTTACTTCCCAGTAGCCAGCCTTCAAAAGCCTTAGTGGCACAATCAACAAAGTCAGCCCAATCCTGAGACTGCGTTTTCTGGGTGTCTCTGAACATCAACCTGTACTGCTCAGTGGTTAAGCCAAACCCATCAACCAGTGTATTTTTCAGGACTTGGTAATTGTTAGCATCCTCAACTCTAGTAGTGAGGAGCTTATCTCTACCGTTGCCTTCAAAGGAGAGCCACAGTATAGCTGCCCACTGACTCTGGGGGATGCACTGGACAGTGCAGGCCCTCTCCAGAGCAGCCATCCATTTGTGGATGTCATCCCCTTGTTTAAAGGGGGGCACTATCTTACTCAGGTGTTTAGTATCTAAACTCATTTCCTTATCTCTAGGGAGATTGCTGCCACCAGGGGGAACTATCCCACTCATCTGCTGCTCTCTAGCAAAGGCAAGCTTTTCTTTGGCCAGGGCAAGTTCTTCCCTTTCAATCCTTAGATTAGCCTGTTTCATCCTAGCTTCATGTTCTCTTCTCTGAGGGGAAGTAAATCTCCTCTGGGGAGAAATCCTTCTCCTCTGAGAAGAGGCTTTAGAGTGCAGAGATCTATTGGAGTTCCTAGAATGAGATCTGTCTCTTCTAACTCCAAGGTTAGGCCTTATTAGGGTCAGTACTGGGGGTCCCCCAGATCCTTCCCTAAGTAGGTCTAAGTTGGCCCTAGTAAGTCTGCTGACTAACTCAGACCTGTTGTCTGCCTCATCCCCAGAGAGTTCCTCTTCTTCCTCCTCCTCTACTGCATTTTCAGTGTCAAGGAGGTCTGGATCTCCAATCCAATGTCGTGTATTTCTATAGGTTCTGAATCGATCCCCCTATTCCTGACCCTATTCTGGTTAAACTAACTATCAAGTTAACTAACAGTCAGCCCATGAGGCAAGAAATCCCCCATGATGCAGATACCGTTATCTGACGCAGTCACACTACGGCACAGGAACGTGTTATCTGATTAGGTCATAACGCTTGAGATCTAATTAGACAAGCGACATTCCTCCAGCCCCTGATAAGGCATACGACGTTCTCATAACAAATCAAACCTATGACAACCTGGATAATCCGTGCGGCCATTGTTTTGATTTCACAGAGAACTTTAGTAAAGAATGTGCTAACGAGCAAGTCGTATGACATCTTTATTGACGTACCTATGTCCATCCTTACGTCAATCCCGGCACCTTTAAGGTATAAATATTGCCGACCTTGCCCTATGCAAACACGCGCGTGGTGACAAGACGGAGCAGCCATACTTGCCGAAGCCGAGAGCAGAAGCAGACCCCGCAGGCAGCAGCCCCGCCTTCCTGACGCGCTGAGAGACGCGCTGCTATCTCAAGCCGAGAGACCCAGCACCGGCGCTTCCGGGTAGCCCTCGCAGGCAGCCTGGAATATCGAGAGCAGAGAAAGAGATACCATTCCTCATTCATCCTAAATTCCAGGTACAGAACTGAATAACCCCTCCTAGAGAATTCTTTAGTTATTCACTTGGCAAAAACAAACTTAACTTAAACTGTAACTTTCTATTCCCGCCCACGCATTAGACTTAGGTCAGGTACACGGGGTAGGCGTATTTAGAAACACCAGTTGAGTGCGTTTAGTCAAATGTATATGTGTATGTAAATATATTTTAATCATTTTAAACATCATATGGCTCAGAAACCATATCAATGTTTTTACAGTATTATTTCGTACTATTGCTTTTAACGTATGCACTTTATTTAACTATAAGTATTGCAATAATATCGATCCATTTCTCTTGTACGAGAAAAGAGACTGATCAATAAATAACATCTTTTATTGAACACGCCCGTCTCTTCCTTTTCTCTACATTCTGATGAGACTAAGAATGCACGTACTGACTGAGTAAAATAATTGCCTTGTGCTCACACGACTCTTGAGATTGACTCTTGATTAGGGGAGAGCAAAGTTGTCATGTTCTATGGTTGTCAGAAACTAAATCCCTTCTTGTCTAATCAGGGAAGTTAATCCTTCCTTGAACATTCGAGAAAGTTTCTAGCGAACTCTGAGCTTAGCTGGCAAACCCAAAAATTAAGTCTAGTATCGACAGTAGTAGACCTAGTTAACGTCTGGCCTAGGCCTTTACTGCTGTAGGTACTATTCCAATGCGCAGAGCCTATTGGGAAAATAGGAGCTACACTACATGGCGCCCAACGCGTTTGGAAAGGGCGATAAAACTAACGTAAGACATTTAGAGTAACTCAGTCGTGCTTTCTCACTCAGACCCCTTTTCCCAAATACTCCAAAGACGTCTGGAGTGGGTGAAAGGTTATAATATCCTCCAAAACCTCGCAGGAGGGAACTCCTATGTATGGTTCTTGGTCTAGTCAACGTTGAAGGATAAAACAGTTCCAAAATATTGTGCATCTAATCTCTGTTTCCATAAAGAAACCTGATCTGCAAATAAACATAATACCATCCTGTCAGCAAAATGGACAGCGATGAAGAACGAGAGGTTACTAGATTAGCTACTGAAATAGCAGATGCTGATGCTACCATGCAAGCAGCAGACGCGGATATAATACTCATTCCGGTCGCCAAAAGGAGATCTATAACCTTAAAACTTATAGAAAATGGACTGACACCTAGAGGTGGCACAGTCATATTCGTAATCGAGGCACACGAATATCGGCAGACAGAGGTATACTATACATGGATACATTTTCCAGCAGCTAATACTATAACAAAGTACTTCCACTATTACAAAGTAGAGGAACCTCCTAATGAGTACACTCCTTTCGAGGAAGTGGAAGTACCACTCAAATTCCAAGAGCATTTGCTCTTATTTGATGGCGCCCTAAAACATAATAATCACATTACAAGGCTCGGTCCTTTAGGAAGACCAGGAGCAACGTGGCCGGTCTTAGCCGGATACACACCATATCCAGACATCGAAAGAATGCCTGCAGCAGAGCTGTTAATACAGCTAAAACAACTACTAATCCATCCATTTCGGTAATACCAGATGTGCTAAAACAAATTCAAGATGAATATGGTCCAGAACCTGCTTTAACTCTTGGTATGAAATTACTAAAAGACTTCAAGCAGGTCTCGGCTATATTACTAGCCAACATAAAGGGTGAAGCAGCAAACGTGGCGATCCGCCAGAGGTTAAAAGAGACAGATATAGCAGACCAACCAGCTGAAATTGCCAGAATCATAGAAAAATCCTATGAAGAACTAGGCAGAGATAGTCTAGGTGGAATACCAGTAAAACCGCAACTGACTACAAGTCCAGAAAAAATGTTTTTTAATAATAATAATAATTCACCAAAAAAGAACTGGGATGGAAACAAACAATCCAATCCAAAAGAAAAGAAATTCCAGTCCAGAGGAAGGTCTCCTAGGCGAAGAGAGAAATCTCCAAACCCGAGACAAAGGTCACCTCAGAGTGAACCCTCTGGGAATAGATATAACCTTAGAAATAGGGATAATATTAAAAAACCTGATAGATATCAAGACATTGATACACGTCCCTCTCAATCTTTTCAGAATTCCTCGCAGAAATCGGAAAAAAGAGGACGATCAGAAGAGCACGCCAAGTCCAAAGACAAGGAACCTGCTCAACTGAAAAAGAAATCACAATTTCCAAAAAAGAAGGTAGCCAGTATCAAGGTAGTTAACAATGCCGAGAATACTGAGGACACAACTGAAAAACGGAGAGTGGGCTCAGACAATGCTAGACAGCGCAGCAGAGGTGAGCATAGCTCGCAAAGTCCTTATGAATCATCTGGAGACAGTGGACACGAATGAATACCTTCAAGTGGAAACTGCAGATACCAGAGTTAGCAAGCCCCACAAAATATACGAGATAACATTACGTATAGAGGGAGATAAGACTAGGAAAATAAGGGGACTATTTTGGGATAACCTATCCAAGGGCTATGACATCCTTCTAGCTGAAAAAGACTGGCCACCAGAGTTTGTCAGGGAGTGCCCTCATGGCGAAGAAGTAATTATGCCTGCCTTCTCGAATCAAATACCGATTCATAAAAAATATACACTTGCTAGAAAGTGGGCAGTGGCCTTAGCACCTGCTTTATATAAAAATCATGTAGGATGGGATGAGGATTCTCCTCCTCACAAAATCCAGTTAAAATCACAACCTACTGCACAAAGGCAGTACCCAATTAAGCAAGAAGCTAAAAAACAAGTAAATGAAATATTAGATCAGCTAGAATACCAGGGGGTGATTGAAACTTGCACCTCACAAATGAACAATCCTTTGTTTCCGGTCTCCAAACCAGACAATTCGTACCGTCTAGTTTTGGATTACCGACACCTTAACACATGTTGTAAAACTTTTGCAGTGCAAAACTCACACAGTGCTGCACTAATGAATAACATAGTGCGCAAAAAATACAAAACAACCTTGGACATCTCCAACGGATTCTTTTGTCAAAACATAGCACCAGAGAGCAGATATTTAACTGCATTCTCAGTAAATGGCACTCAAAAACAATTCTGTCGGTTAGCCCAGGGGTACAAGAACAGCCCGGGGGTATTCTCAGCGAGAGTAACAGAATTACTACAACTATATGATGATGAAGCATTATCTTATGTCGATGACATTTACTTAACAGATGATGACTTGGAGACTCACTTGAAAAGAGTGAACACCATAATACTTGGTTTCGCTGCAGAGGGTTACAAATTCAACTTCAAAAAGTCCAGAATTGCCCATCTGACGGTCCTATTCTTAGGATATGAGTTATCAAGTGAAGGCAAAAGCCTGGCAGACAATTTCCTAGAGAAATGTGCCGTAATCCAAGCTCCTAAAACACTAAAAAACCTACAGTCAATTCTAGGCTTCCTAAATTTCGGAAGAACATATATTGCAAATTACGCAGAAAGGGTCAAACCCCTTTATGATCTAATTAAACCAGACTTTAAAAGATCCAGTTGGACTCAAGCACACACAGAAATTTTGAGATCCTTACAAACAGACATGCTAATTAAAACAAAATTAGAAACCCGTGATAATACACGCAACCTTGTGATCCGAGTCATCCCAGGGAGATGCGGATTCACATACCTGACTTCTAATGAAGGAGATAAGGTACCAATTGCATTCAAATCACATTTGTACACAAAAGCTGAACAGAGATTCAACAACAAAGGAAAAATTGTTCAAGCAGTTCAAACCGCAATAGCTAGAGAAAAAGACATAGCTGACGGTAGACATATCACAGTCAGAACAGCAGAATCAGCCTTTGAGGCATTAACAACACCGTGTAATTTACCAACAACAACATTGGATCCAGAATGGTTACAATGGGTAAATTCAATCACAACGGACAAAGTATATTACTTCTTTGATCCAGAACTAGAAGAATTAAAAAATCTAAAATATGAAAAAACGTATCCTCTGCCAATCGACATTCTGCCTCTACGACATTACGCCTGTGTAATCTATACAGACGGACATGCTCAACCCTCCGTTTGGGGAGAACATGCATACAATCCCACATGTGAGATTACAAAAGAAGTGTGGCACGGAGGTAAACTAAGACCTCTATTAACAAAATCACACTCAGTAGAAACTAATTCAGAACTACAAACTGAAATATTAGCTTTGAAAATGGCGCTAGATAATGCGGATCGTGAATTCCCGACACTTATAGTGTCAGATTCATATTTCTGCGTCAAAGCATATAACAAGGATTTGCAGACCTGGATTCAGAACGATTACAAAGATGACACGGATGCACCAATAAAGCAGAGACTGCTCTGGGAACAGGTAGCTCTTTTGAAAAAAGAACTACCAAAGACTCACGTGACACACTCACTGAGTCACCAGCGTGATGGCGTTCACGTTGTAGGGAATTCATTGGCTGAAACAGCCGCAGCGGCAGCCAGTAAACCGGCTCCCGTAGATCGAAAAAAGCGTACATTAAAATACATTGACGGCGAAACATTGCTGGCAGTAAAAACGTCATCAAAAGGCGACTGCTCAGCGTTACCGATCAACTATCCACTCAATTACACATACATCATAGATGCAAACTCCGTTCCTTTTGCTCGAATCCCTGGAGTGGGGGATAGAGTGATTCCAAACATGGACAGGAGAAACTTGTTAATCGCAGACGCACACATGGGCGAGGGTCTCAGACACCATAAATTAAAAGATTCTCTGGAAGAATTACAATCACGGTACTGGTGGCCAGGCATGAGCCTGCACTACACCATGTTTGTAAAAAACTGCCCAAACTGCAACAGAAATCGCAGTGGGGAGAGAAGCAGTTTAATACCTCGTCGTATCAAGGCAGATAACATCAACACTAAAAAGAATGGCTTGCGATTAACATATACAGGCTAGTTCCCACTTATAATGTAGATCCACAGCACTCGGCTGACGTCCGGACTGTTATACAAGATTTGCGAGTCTAAATGGCATATACGCTAAGAGCATGCTACGTTCGACCATTTTTTTCTTTTTCTCAGGCAATCCAGCCTGGGGGGGGAAAGAATGGCCAAATGAGCACAGCCCAGCGGGAATCTTCTCACTTCCTTCCTGAGGGTATGGGATGGTGTAAAGAAAAAACCAAGACAGAAAGCAATCTATAATAGAAAGGATATTAGGTTCGGGAGCTGGGTGGGTCAAACATCTAATAAGTGTCCAACGTAGTCTAAATAACTTGCCAAGAAATTCTCTGAAGGGATTCAGTCCGTACGAATTATTATTCGGAACTAGGATGTTGATCTCTGACCTTGATAGTCAGACTTCAGTGGTAACAGAAAAAAGCTTTGATGTCAAAGACCGTTTGGCTATTTTGCAGGACTTAAACAAAACAAGAAAAGACCTGAGCAACATACAGTTGAAACAACAGCCAACGACCACTGAAGATTCACCACCTGTCCCAGCAAGACCTGTCTGGATTCCAAAAGTCGGGGATCTAGTCAGGGAGAAGATCGCGGTAAAGAAGGAATTTGGGCCTTCTTACAGAAAAGCAGTTCCTGTCTTGTCTGTCAACGGGACAAGATCAGTTGTACTACCGCCACTTGCTGGAAAAAAGGAGAACCGAGTTGTATCCATCGACCTGGTAAAACCACAACATGTGGCCGATAACCAACGGTAGGCCAAGTGGACTCCCAATAAGTAGCAGAACACCAAGGTTTGCTACCAGTACAGAGGTCCTATCAAAGAGGCTCATCACATTCGAAACGCCTACAGAAGAACAACAAGGACTATGCAACAATGCAATAGAACTAAGACCTCTGAAAACCCAAATAAAGACATTTAGCAGAGACACACCAATCTATACAGAAGTACCAAGTGAAAATGCAAGAAACAAAAATCCTGAACCAATTGGAACAATTGATAGAACTGCATCTGGTTATTTCATCAACTTCGATGATTCCTCTGACGGCTTCAGTGAACAAAAGACACAGCCATCACCAAAATCCTTTAAAGACAAAGCAAAGGAACTTTTGAAACAACTAAAAGAAACATATCTGATTTCTCCATGGATTGAATTTTGGGTGGGTTTTGGTGCATTTATCCTCATACTTTGGCTCATCATGGTATTTACCTAGGGACGCTTCATTGAGGGAAAATATGCTAAAATGGACACAGCAAGTCAGAACATCAACTTGGTCCTCAAACCACACACATCTTCACACGTCGAGAAACGAGAACTTTCTTCAGAACTTTCTTCAGCCAACTTCACAGCAATTCCAATACCTGGTGGGGTAGCCTGGGACAACACTGACTATGAAATTTATGGTCCGGTCGAGATCCTGAAATATCCACACCAAATCAAGATCTCCTTGAGTGACTTTGCAAAACCAAACTCATTTGCTGATGATTGGGACTTTGAAAGTATTAACAATATGATGTCTGACTTAGTAATGTCTGCTAAATTTACAAAACATGATTATTTGCAGGGTTCTACAAATTATGACAGCATGTACTGCTATAACCATTATGGTAACCATTTCTTGCATAAATCTGCACAACCTAGAAATGTTTTAAATTTCAATCAATGGGAACATTGTGCTACACCTCCAAAAGGGAGCTCAAGAACCGTGTATGGCAAATATTCATATTTTTCAGGTTTTAACACAAGTAATGCTGAAACATTTTATTACAAATTGTCAAACAAGACAGGGATGAAAACCATGATAACCAACACAAAATTGATATATTCAGATTCATTCTTTGAACAAATGAATACTTTTGGATTTAATTATTGGGACAAAAATGTTGATTTGAAAAGTGTTTGGGGTACAAAAGAATGGCAAGTACAGGGTATAGAAGCTTTGTTTAGAGCCTGCATGATCCCAGAACAAATGATATTTTTAAATGACACTGTTCAACAAACTACCTGTCTTGGCTTAGCCAAAATCAAAGATTTAAATAACCTGTCTATTCCAAAGCCAACAATGTTTAGCAATAACTCTGATACAGATGAAGAAATAGACATAAACTATATACTTAACCAAAACAGAACACATCCTGATTGGAAACAATGGTTGATCTGGCCCACAGATACAAATAACTGTCAAGATAGATTCCTGAATAAAACACAGGGTTTCAAAATGACCAGGCCAGACCCTAGATATCCCCAAAGACATCACCCAGGGATAATAACAACCTACAGTGTGGGCAAATTATGCCTTCAATGGCTACAAACTTCCACACTGCCTGAAATTAAGCAACACCTAACTTTACTTACTGATGGTGCTGACTTGCGTGATTTCATACTGGGACCACGCAAACAGCGTCATAAGCGTTTCATAGCAGCCTCTGTATATGCAGCATACAATGAGGCCTGGAAGGTTACTCAAATTGAGACAGCAGAGAGAATACGTGAAATTGATCGTATTAATTTGGAAAAATCACTTTCTGTAGTGGACAATGGGTTAATGACTCTGTCCTCCAGAATTTTTTCATTGGACAGCATTGTGTCTTCAGCAATCGATATATTATCGCAAGACTTACTGTTATTACAACATGGTCAGTCACAATTGCGTTCCATTGTACAGCTTGGCTGGACGTTACAAAATCTGCGTTCAGGCTATGTGCCTTGGCGTTTAATCAACACAACGTCACTATTCCAAATCTTTAACCTTACTGATAGACAAATCGGTATGGCGCAGAAGGGTGCTGATTATACAATCTTGAGCATTGAAAAACTAGAAAGATTACCAATGACAATGTCAGAACGACCTGTCAGTGAATGGATAATCCACGGAATCATAAATATTCCAATCTCAACCTTCAGGTTTCAATACTGCCAAAAATATATACAGGCTGGCATGTACGAGAAATTGGGAAAGGGGTACCTTAAAACAACATGGAACCTGCCCTATTCACATGCATGTGTCAGTAATAAAGGACAGAAAGTGTTTCTTAGTGGCAACAATTGTGCTATGTCACTAAGCGGCACGCTTCTATGTAACGGTATTAGTTTGCACGGAGCCTGTGAAGGGAATTCATACAACCTTTCATGTCACCAGCAAGGCGCACCTGCAACTGAAATAGAACCATTCTTTCAAAGACTCTATAATGGGAGTTACATTCTTATTGTAGACCGCAGATGTTGCAGTCTTATGCCCGGGACTCCTTATCTAGTAACTACAACAGCGAAGGTCAAGTGCTGTGGACGTTCTTTGTTCCCCAGCTCCTTTCCAGACAGGGAGGCGAGGGCATGGCCCAGTTTGAAAATTACTTCTATTCGAATAGACACTTTAAGCAGAATGAAAACAGTGCTTCTTCAGACGCCTACAAGGCTCACGTCATCAAAAGAAACGTATGATCTACAAGTCGCAAGGACGACTGCAGAGATACATACATTATTATCAACCAATTCCCCCGTACATTTCGCGGAAATCCTGAGCGAAATCTTAAATATTTCTGATACCACTGGGGTCTCAAAGGTATTTAAGACAGTATTTTCGATGGCATTAACACCATTCAAAGCCATACTGGGTATTTTTCCAGATTTCGTCCATTCGATTTTTGGCGGACTTCCCCTGATCCTGGGACTAATTGCAGGAATCCTATTCCTAGTCCTTATTTTTCGTTATGGCAACCCATGTCACAGACCAAACTCTGACGACAATGGAAGAAACGATCCTAGCCATTGGATACCGGGACCGGATATCAAAAATCCTGGGACTCTCCCGGCTTAGAGACCTGAACATGACTTGGTTTCTATCATTTCGACCAATGTGGCAAAGGTGTGTTTTACCTGTACTAAGGTGTCTGCTATGCGGAGAAGAATGCGTGTTAGACACCTGTCTGACGCTACAATCGGATGCGCCGGTGGATGCAGATACACTGCTGGTTCCTACCAAGGTTCACGCACTGTGCTGCCCTCAAAGGCTGCCAATTCTGATGACGGCATTCCTGGAATCTTCACCACTGCGATTGAAGAGTAGTGAAGTTCAAGATGAAAGCAGCATCGAACAGGTACGACCTTCTGTCAGCAATGCAAATCAGAATGTCAATGGAGACAATCATGCGCACGAATGCATGGTTACCCCTATTTCTGACTTAGAGGAACTTTCCCATGAAGCTGTTGACAGTTTTTTCGAAAGCCTGAATGATATGATGTTCTCTCCGGAACAGAAATAGAGACTTTTGAGTAAACTCGCACACGGCGTTCCCTGAATTCGGCCTTCAACTTTAAACATAAAGTCACATGAACAATTACAATCCAGTTCACGGACAGCAACTTTTTTCAGCAAGCCCCTAAAATATCTTTCTATATATTTTTTCCCGGGACACTGATCTTCTGCTTAAAGTAAGAAACTATTCCTAGAGAACTAAGATTTCTATTTTTTTAGATACTTTATAGACTTTATATAGACTTTAGCTGCCCGCTGGTATGTTCACAATATATTTTATGTGATGAAATGGTTTCGACTTTTTTTTCTGTATAGCCATATTAAGAGCCATTTCATGTGTATTTCTCATATACCAACAAGCAATAATGCATAATATGCGTGTTTACTTTTGCATAGTTAGCGTGGAGTGGGTGTCGTGTATTTCTATAGGTTCTGAATCGATCCCCCTATTCCTGACCCTATTCTGGTTAAACTAACTATCAAGTTAACTAACAGTCAGCCCATGAGGCAAGAAATCCCCCATGATGCAGATACCGTTATCTGACGCAGTCACACTACGGCACAGGAACGTGTTATCTGATTAGGTCATAACGCTTGAGATCTAATTAGACAAGCGACATTCCTCCAGCCCCTGATAAGGCATACGACGTTCTCATAACAAATCAAACCTATGACAACCTGGATAATCCGTGCGGCCATTGTTTTGATTTCACAGAGAACTTTAGTAAAGAATGTGCTAACGAGCAAGTCGTATGACATCTTTATTGACGTACCTATGTCCATCCTTACGTCAATCCCGGCACCTTTAAGGTATAAATATTGCCGACCTTGCCCTATGCAAACACGCGCGTGGTGACAAGACGGAGCAGCCATACTTGCCGAAGCCGAGAGCAGAAGCAGACCCCGCAGGCAGCAGCCCCGCCTTCCTGACGCGCTGAGAGACGCGCTGCTATCTCAAGCCGAGAGACCCAGCACCGGCGCTTCCGGGTAGCCCTCGCAGGCAGCCTGGAATATCGAGAGCAGAGAAAGAGATACCATTCCTCATTCATCCTAAATTCCAGGTACAGAACTGAATAACCCCTCCTAGAGAATTCTTTAGTTATTCACTTGGCAAAAACAAACTTAACTTAAACTGTAACTTTCTATTCCCGCCCACGCATTAGACTTAGGTCAGGTACACGGGGTAGGCGTATTTAGAAACACCAGTTGAGTGCGTTTAGTCAAATGTATATGTGTATGTAAATATATTTTAATCATTTTAAACATCATATGGCTCAGAAACCATATCAATGTTTTTACAGTATTATTTCGTACTATTGCTTTTAACGTATGCACTTTACTTAACTATAAGTATTGCAATAATATCGATCCATTTCTCTTGTACGAGAAAAGAGACTGATCAATAAATAACATCTTTTATTGAACACGCCCGTCTCTTCCTTTTCTCTACATTCTGATGAGACTAAGAATGCACGTACTGACTGAGTAAAATAATTGCCTTGTGCTCACACGACTCTTGAGATTGACTCTTGATTAGGGGAGAGCAAAGTTGTCATGTTCTATGGTTGTCAGAAACTAAATCCCTTCTTGTCTAATCAGGGAAGTTAATCCTTCCTTGAACATTCGAGAAAGTTTCTAGCGAACTCTGAGCTTAGCTGGCAAACCCAAAAATTAAGTCTAGTATCGACAGTAGTAGACCTAGTTAACGTCTGGCCTAGGCCTTTACTGCTGTAGGTACTATTCCAATGCGCAGAGCCTATTGGGAAAATAGGAGCTACACTACAGTACCCTCTAAGGCTGGCATATTCCCATCTGTATGAGAAGCTTTCTTAGCATCATATGTCTCTAAGAGACCTATCAGAAAGGGAATGGTGGGGTTAGACCCCTGTTTCAGTTTCCTGGAGGTACACACTTGTCTCATCTCCTGGAAACTGAGAGCTGCATATCTTGATTTGACCTGTGGAGGGTCATCAACCACTAGGGGAGTCTCTGAAGACTCTCCATGGGTAGACATGCTTTTCTAGTGAGGTGTAAGTGGTGCACTTACCTACACTATTTGTTTGCCTACTTATCCCTTGCTAAGAGTTGTAGTTTAGGGGTGCTAAGCCCTAGGAGCTACAACAGCTGGTTCAGTAGAACTCAGAGTATTCTAAGCTAAGTTATATGCACCTTAGTACTTATGTGATCTTTCAAATGATATTCTTAGGATATGTGTGGCAAAACAACAGCAAGCTCAAATCCCAACCGCTGCTCACCAATGTGAGAAGTTGGCCTGATATATAATGTTCACTATTCTAGTGAACACTTTGTATCAGTCCAAACAACCCTTATTGATGTTTGGTTGTAAGTCAACCTGATAGACCAGCTATCCTAGTAGCATGGACACGTGCAGTCTTTAGGCTAAACTCTAGAGGCGTGTTAAGCCAGCTGTTTTACCATCACATTTACCCCTTGAACACCAAGTGAAAGGACACCACACAAGTTGTTATGAAAAATAAAGTATATTTATTTATAACAAGACTACCCTGGCTCTTTATGAGACAGGGAGCTAAGCACACAACAAAACTCTTAAAGAAATACTTAAAGTCGCACAATTTACACAAATGCCCGAGGGGCACGAAAAACCATATACTACAAAAGTGGAATGCGAATTACTAGCAGGTAAGTAACTATTCTCATAGGCTTTGGGATCGCTAGGACTGTACTACTGAACCTTTAGATTACAAGCAGGAGGCCTAGGGACGTCGTGTGCAGAGTGGGAACTCTCACGCGTAAGGCGGGAAAAAGTCTATGGAGGCTAGTAAAAGCAAAGTTAGTGTTCTCGGGCGAACCCGACTAGGTAGAGCTGAAACGACAAAGGATCCTGACACTTAGATAGTTAAACTATGCTGGAGCACCGAAATGCTTAGGTTACCTAGCCCAGGGGCTGCGGCTGCATAGGTCTGAAAAGACGTCGGGAATCCTCGTTGCAGTCTATGGAGCCTGAAAGAAGAAGTTGCTGGCAGGCGACCAGTGAAGACGTTTGTGGTGATCCAAGCCTGGATCGATGAAGAAGGATACCTGTAAGCAGAGGGGACCAAGTCCTGAATCACTAGCCAGTGATTAGATGGGCACCAGGATGGCACCGGGCAAAGTCCCCTCGACCAGGTGAGTGGGCGACGCTGGGCTCTGCAGTCTCTCGGACCAGGAGGCGTTGTCGGCGACCAGGATGGAGGGGCAAGCTGTCCCACGGTGGTATCTGTTGTCGACGTCGTTGGACCCAGGATTGGGGCAACAATTCTTGGCAAATGCAGGCCCACGCGGTGGACTCAAAATGGCGTCTGGAGTGGACCAGGAGGGTCCGGAGTGCTCCTCTGTGGGAGGGGAGCAAGGGCCAGTCTGGAGCAACCAGACCAGCGGTGTTGTCGTCGTGGTTCGTCGTCAGAAGGGCCACTAGCCAACGGGCAAGTGTCCTGGACAACGCGGTGAGCAGCAAAGAGCAGAAGGGCCCCACGCAGATCTCGTGGATGCAAGGGGGCTGGACTTCGGTGCTGGAGCTGCTCAGGGTCGGGGCTTCTCAAACCCCAAAGCACTTAGGCGCGGGTCACTCGTTGGTCGTGCTGGGCAAGCGTCGTGCAGTCTTGAAGATGGTCGGTCCCTCGAGGTCTCGTCACACCCACGAATCTCAGCTGGGCTGATGATGCAGGTTGAGGTCAGAGGTGCCAGGGAAGCCGGTTCTCGTCGAGCTGGGCAGTCTTGATCCGGAGGAGAGACTTACAGCAGACCGCGATGCTTGGATGGTGCCTGCTGCTGCAGGGTGACTACTCCTTAGTCACAAGGGAGAAATCTTGAGAAGAGTCTTGAGTTCCTTTCGTGGAAAGTCGGTTCAGGATTCAAAGATGATCTGATTTGGAAGGGGGCCTGCTCCTACCTTTATCCTGAGAAAGGGGGCTGGCACGCGACTAAGTCCTGCCCTATGGGTGGGACTAGGAGGGGGGTGGTTACACCCCTCTCCTTTGCCGGGCTTTTCCCCAGATCAGGGGCTGGAGTGCCCCTGGAACTGGTTCAAGCCGGCCTATGCATAGTGAGCACCGGGGTGCCACTTGCAGTCACCTTCCTCTAAAGCCCTGCCTACCTGGGATACACAAAATCCTGTCTGGGATGGTGCTGGCACCGCCCCTGACAGGAAACCCTTTGTCCAGGCCTCCGTTGCTGGAAGGACTCCCAGCAGCAGGAGGGCAGACTTGTGTCTCGGTGGCAGCATCCATTTTGTGGAGCTGAGGCTTGAGTTAACTTTAACCGGGGTTACAGCTACCAACATGTCTTCTCCCTCTAGAGGGGTGGAATGCTACCCCCGTTGCCAGAACTGGCGAGGGGGTAGTATTCCAAAGCGTATGACACCTTACACGACATGTTTAGATATTGTCAGACCAAAGTTACCATAACCGCGAGGATTATAAGGCACTTAAGAGTATATGGTCTGACGCTATCATGGAAACGGCTAAGGGATAGATCCCGAAAGCCGCAGACAGGCTCAGCTCATGCCAGAGCACCATCTCACACGATTCCAAGCACTCTGCCTTCAGGATTGTTAAGGCCTGCCATAGGAGTGACTGATAGGAGATCTGTGTGCCCATTTTAGGTTTAGATATAGGTATACTATATCTAAAGCAAAGGGTGATTACACCACCTTGCCCCAGCTGTCAAGCAGCCAGTTGTGTCTGTTTAGTTAGTCAGCCCAGGGGTGGCATAATACATGCTGCAGCCCCTGGGAGACTTCTGGGTGCACCTCTGCCCTGGGTACAGGGACTTGGAGAGGGCCCAGTGCCAATCAGATATGTACCTAGGGTACATGGAATCCATTTTAACAGAGAGAGAAGTAGGCCTGGGGTCCTGAATAGCAGGGCCCCAGGTCAACTAAGTCAGAAAACCAGCAAAACACCAAGCAAAAAGTTGGGGGAAACCATAGTCAGGGATCTACCTTCCTACAATAACCCTTCAACCCAATTCTATTTTCCCCACAGACCCACCCTTATCAAATGATTCCATAAGTCATTGCAGGGATCACCCCTTTTATTGACAGTGATAGAGCAAGATTTCGCATCGCGACTTGCTCGATTCAAAAACCTCAAAATCTGTTATAATCCTATAATTCCAACTGTTCGTTTTACTAATTTTATGTATTTTGAATGTACTAGTGTATCATAGTGATGCTTGCCTATGTGGTTTACTAATACGAGTAATCCTTGTGAATAAAATGGCCGCTGCTTGACATTTGCTTCTGCGCATGCGTTAGGCACACTCACGTGACCTGACGTAGTTGCATTATGGAGGGAAAGGGTGCGCATGCGTAATAGCCACAAAATGGCTGCACTTTGTAATAAACGAGGTGAAGCTTGCACCGCTGCTCCTGTGATATTGTGTGTTGCTCTTACCATTAACAGCATAGCATATTTTTATAATGATAAACCTGAAGTACGAAATCATAAAATGTAATACATGCATTTATTTCTATGTTTTAATTTGTTTTCGCTTACTTTTCATGTATCACGGTGATTGGGGGGGGTCGGAGTGAAGCGAGAACCATCTTGAAGGTCCCTGTTGCGCATGCCCGAAGTATGGAAGATGGCATTGAATGCTTGCCAACCAAAGGCAGCAGCCAAAACGCACCTGGGAAGATGCACCTTCACCCAGCAAGAGAAATCGACATGTTCCACATAAGATACATTGTTTAACTTGCTATTGTATTCCGTAGAATAGGTCATGGGAACCCCAAATCTGCTAGGCGGACCCATAACATGCAAATTGTGCCTTAGAAAAGTCTGTTCTGATTGGTGTGTTAACCCATCCTACCTTAGGACCAATCGAAATTTGGGATTCTGACACTTTGCAACATTTGGGGGTGGTATACTGTCCCAAAAACAGTATATCTAGCCTGGGTTCAGCTAGAGAAATTGTCCGACTTGTCCGAATAGCTGACCTGTCACTGACCCAACGCACTCAATAGGTGACCTGATACAGTGGTGCTGCGGAGCACTCTGTCCGAATTTGACCATAGACTCTGAAGGTTTTACTAAACCTTAAGTGCTGGCGGAGCACTTTGCTGGGGAATTCGCTGACCCAATCGGGGTCCTGACTGATAGCTGCAGAGAGGGTGGAGCGCAGGCGTTGCTTCCAAACTGCGGGTGTTGGTCGTATCCTGGTGGTCCTGTCCTGATCCTAATCTGGTTTTCCTGTCCTGTCCTGGGGTGTCCATTCTGCACCTGCTGTCCCATTGAGGGTTATCCGTCCTTGAGGGTTTTCCTGTCCTTAACTGACCCGTGGCCAGGGTTGGTTTTCACACCAGTCTAGGTAAATATCGTACCGAAACCCTTTAAAACTGCACCTTTCTATTTTTCTGTCTTTGCTTCAATAAAGACATACCTTTGCATATGATAATTTTCCATGCTTTTCCGCAACTATTTCATATCACAAAGGTCAATTTGCATTTATTTTCCTAGCGTGTTCCTATGTTACCCTACCTTTTAGAAATCATTTTCTCCATTACAGTTTCTCTCAAAGCTGAACTTTGATTTATAGCGTGTCCCACTCTTGCTCATTCTATAGCTGTTTAAAATTTCCAGAGTTCTTATTTAGGCTTGTGAAGTATACCCAAATGCTTAATTCTAATTATGCATAAGTTTGTCCATTTATAAAAAGTTATTTCTTGCATTTCCATTTTTACTCCACTTAGCGTGTTCCCTGTTTCACTGTTTTCTTAGAGAAAACTTAAATGATTGCCCTTACACTTTTCTTTTATAGTTATATGCTTTCCGTTATCCTGATTATTGATTGTCTCCTAACTGTAAGTCTAATGCTTTATGAAAACGAAATCTAGATAAATCTTTTAAAACTTCCAGTTGTCCGTGGTCATTTTATAGAAAATCAAATTTATATGTTGGGTTTGTATTTCTTCTGCCTTTCCTTTTACAGCTAGCTCCCTGACCCATCGTGGTCATAGGTACCCGTAACAGTGGTTGGTAAGTCGGGTACACTGGAAATAGTAGAAAGGAACTCATGATTATTGGTAGTAGGTTGTAAGGTCATCGGATCAATGCAAATGGTGATTTGAAGTATATGGGCCCGATACCGAAGTGGTGAAAATATTGGTCGGGTGACCTGCGATCTCTATCAGTAATTTTCTGGTAGCATCGAGGATGGTTAGGGAATAGTTAAAGGTTAGGTAGGATTAGTTAGACTAACTAAGTTGGATACTGCTAGATAGGAAATCTTATTTGCTGCTACGAGAATAGGTAGTTCAGGTGATCTGATCACTCACTTGAAATGCTTGTTTTGTAAAAATATGAAATGTTTTAAAATCATTATTCTTGTTATTATACTGTTATATGTACTAACCCATTCGTATGTAAAACGTTGTGTGTATTGTCGGAAATCCCCGGGGAATTGAATAGCGAGTGTCGAATAGAATCCATTCGTTTTGAGGTCACTGGCTTTCAAGGAAAGTTGGTGCAGGTTAGGCAGAACTGGAAGCACTAACTAGGGTTTTTTCTGAATGCATGTTTGAATAAATGTTAGCAACGAGGTTCAGTGCCAAAATTCCTATTGTGACATAACCTAGTGAGGGTCATACCGGAAGAGTAGCAGGTTCATCGGAGCTTGGGTGAAAGCAAAGGGGTTCGCGGGTGAAACTTTAGACTTAGCAAATATCCCAGAAAGTGGATGAGTCTGAGGAAGTAACAGGTTCCCTAAATGCTAGAGTGAAGGATAGGCGGAAGAGATCTATCCGCAGTGTGTGAAAAGTAAATGGAAGTAGTTTACTTGCAGTGAAATTCTTTCTGTCTAGACACTTGAGCACAGTGGCGAATGTGTATTCGTTGTGAAATAACCAAGCACTAAGCACTTTAGAAAGAAAGAAAGTTTCCGTTACCTTGTAAAGGAGGGAATCAGTCGCGAAGCTGCTCTGACGTCACTCTGTGCAGCGCTGGGATTGGTAGACGCAGCGGGCTGGTAGCGGAGCTGAGATTGTGAAGGAGGGGTGAGTGCCGGAGCGTGAGAACTGTCTCGAGAAAAGGGCCGCGCACCCATTGGTCGAGATTATTTGAATTTGTGCATTTCATTGGTTGCACGAAAATAAGAAACGCACTTAGATTGGAAGTGATTTTGTAAACAGAGAGTCGCTTGAAGGAAATTATATGTGGTATACGTACAGACCGCATACTAGACCAGATCCTAGGCATTTAGGGTTTGAGAACGATCAGTGGAAAGGACATAACACCGATATTATGTACGGAAATAAGAGGAAGTTGTCACTTGTGAACAAAGTCAAGAATTATTTCAAAAAGGACAAACCAATTAGGACTCGAGAAGGTGTTGTCATTCCACCACCAAATACTCCCGCATCTTTCATGTTGTTTGACAAAGGGTACCATACCTGCGTATGGTTGGAAAATTGGGTGGAGTACACCAAGGATGACGGAGTATTGGCTTTTCCGTTAGACGGTACATTTAATGGCAGAATTTTATTTAATTTAAGAACCAGAATGAATGACTTACATCCCAGACCTAGATTAACGCAGTATGAAGCACTAGAATTATGGGAGATTGAAGCTTTTGAAAGGGATAAGCCACAAATGGATAAAGGATAACAAAATTTTATCCCAAACTGAAACAAGAAACCCGAGATAAAAAGATGAAGCAGTGGAGACAGAATATGATTGTTGAGGGACTGTTGCCAATGATGCCAGCGGGTGGTCCTCCCGGGGGGGAGAAGAGGACAGAAAAATGCAAGCATTGGGTGCCCATTGGAGAGTCGGATGATGAGTTGTTAGATGACATGTGTATGAGAAGTCCGCCTCCTTATAATGAAGGACCTTCCAGTGCAGGAGATATTTCCCGAAGACTTCCTCCCCAGGAGGAGGCCAGGTCCGCAAGTGTAGGAGGGGGTTACCAAATACCGCCCTATACTGAAAGTTTAGGACCCATAGAGCCCAGAGAGATTTACCCAAAGAGACCCACTAGTGGGGAGACAAGATACTCGCGAGAAAGGGGGTCTTGCGCTAGACTTCCCTATGAAGGTGAGGAGAGACCACTAAGTTCAGGAATGCCGATTTTAAATCCTCTTTATGAGGAAGAACCAAGATCCCTAGGCACGGGAAGTTTATTTCCAAAACCCAATTATGGTGAAGGACCAAGAGAGACACATCCCACTGCCCCGAATTATGCTCCAATTTTAACTCCTCAGATATTACATGACAATCCACTCGAAAGGATATTGGAGGACAGGGAACGAGATGCTCTAGCTAAACAGAGAGCCGAAATAATTCAGAAAATCTCCCAGTTGAATACAAGTCCTGAAGCCTTGACGATCCCAGTAACTATCGGACCAGTGGTTCCGTTGTATGGGGACCGTCAAGGGAGTCCGAAAACTCCAGTCATTACTCCAGTTATAGTACCACCGAGACCAGAACCCTTAATTGTAGATGACCAGACAAGTGAATGCGAGTCCGAGGTCTCGCTACTGGATCTACCTATTAAAACCACAGGAAAGAGGATGCAGAAAAGGCATAACCCTTTCAACACGAGGGAGATTCAGATGGAATCGACTTCGGGTACCAGGAGTGTCACGTTGGTGACTCCTGAAGAAATCGAAAGATGGAGTCAAGAATCTGATAAACAAACTCCACCAACGAAACCTTTAGATCTCTACAAATTGAGAGTAGAAATAGAAGAATTAATGGCAGGAAACGTAGGATTAGACAGATTAAATACCTACTCCGAAGAAGAAATGCTGTTTATTTGCAAAAGTCTCACCGAAATACCCGAGTACTTCATGAAAAATTGACAGACACCGCTGCTAGCATGGGAATAGATATCTCAAAATCGAAACCTTTACAGAAGCCGTACAGAGCAGATTTCTCAGACAAAGATTTGGAAAACCTGAATGTGTCCGGGAAAAAGGCACAGGTCAAAGAATTATTATCCGTGTTACAGAAATGGGGAGATGTGGAAAAGTGGAAAGCTAGATGGGCCAGAAAGAAAGATGAGGCCAGATCAAAACAAGTAACTTCTGAATTTGTTGTAAGGGAAGCTGACAAACCAGAACCGTTACTCCCCATGCGCGAAGTGCCAGGTGGAAAATACTAACCCTGGGCGTAGTGGGCGTAGTGGGGCTTCGCGGAGCTACGTGAAGTGGGCGAGAAACTACGCCCACCTCCGCACTCCGCGTAGCCCCACTACGCACCGCAGGCCTCCCTCCCGCCCTCCCTAAATACTTTAAATTAAAAGTGGAAAAGAATTAAAACGCACTTACCTTGCCCGCCGCTGCCCGCCGCTGCCCGCCGCATCCCCGGGGCTCGCTATCTTCATGGCTGCCGTCTTGTGTACAAATGCGCATGCGCGGGCGACCGCGCATGCGCATTTTTCGTGAGAAGTGCGCATGCGCGGCCGCTCGCGCATGCGCATTAGATACACAAGACGGAAGCAATGAAGATAGCGAGCCCCGGGGACGCGTCAGGCAGCGGCGGGCAAGGTAAGTGCCTTTTAATTCTTTTACACTATTAATTTAAAGTATTTAGAGAGGGCGGGAGGGAGGCGGGTGGCGGCCAGCTACGCTCCGTCTGCGGAGCGTGCATAGTGCCGGATTCTACGCCTGCTACGCAAAATGCGTAGAAGCCGGCACTACGCACACTCCGTGCACGGAACGTAGCCGCCCGCCCAGGGTTAGAAAATACGTGCATGTTCCTTGGTCCAGACAGGATATTGTGTCCTTTACTAATGATTTCCCAAAATTACGAGAGAAGCCTGTTGGTTCGTACAGGCAAGTGGAAAGATTTGTAAAGGTTCAAAAATGCCTGTGGAAAGATTTGGATGGGTTCTTTGACATTGTGGTCCCGGTAGATCTATGGACCGAGTGTAAAATAGCCATAGCCTGGCCTAGTGAGGAATACCCGAGGGACTCAGCAACAGGAGAACCCTCTATAGAAGTGATGAAAAAATATGAACAAGTAATTCAACACCTGAAACAAAAGGTGCCTGCAAAGGAAACTGATTGGACCAAGATAGATAGAACGACACAAGAAAGGGATGAGACTGTGCACTCCTTTTATGAAAGGTTGTTGCAGGTATTCAAAACATACAGTGGTATAGATAACATCGAGATGAAGGACATGACCCACTTCATTTACAGGTTTGTAAACGGTTTAAGGCCCGAAATCTGTCAGTGGATAAGAGATAATAACATTTGTTGGCAGTCCAAGAAAATGGATGAGGTCCTACGGTACCCAAAGTACTGTGAGGATGAGATGGCAGAAAAGAAAAAAGCTTTGAAGGAGAAGGTGATGTGGGCACAAGTTAAGCTCGCAGAACAGCAAGAAAAGCAACTGAGTAAATTAAACAAAAATACTCAGAACTCAAGCCCTGGGGGTGGGGGTGGAGGAAAGCCCCGAGCAAAAATGAGCAGAGAGGAAGCGAAAAAGAAATTTCCCTGCCACCAGTGCGGAGAAATTGGACATTGGCGAGACGAATGTCCCTATTTGCAGAATGATAATGCCCAAACCCCTGATTTAATTCCACAGACGCAGAATGAAAAGCCAAGAAAGAACCAGCAACAGGTAAAAACAATTCAAGTACCCCGAGCACCAAAGCCTAGTTTTAAGGGAAAATCACCGCAGGGTGACGACGTAGAGATCTGGGGAGGCAATGAAAACAGAAATGCAGCAACTTCGCAGTATTTACTAAGTGATACTTTTTTCTGTGACGACCAGTACTGACGGGGCCTGAGAGGGGAGGACAAGGAGTGCGTACTTGGCGCCTCCTTGCCGGTAGACCAGTCAGGGCCATACATTGAAGGAAAGGTTGACGGGAACGATGTCACTTTTCTGTTGGACACTGGTGCTACCCGTTCTACTGTGAGAACAGCGGACGTTCCAAACCTATCCCTCTCGGGAGAAGCAATCCAAGTAGTTGGAGTATCTAATCAGTGGAGTAGTGTGGCTCACTGGTTAGAGGCGGCAGGCCTGAGAGCAGAAGTCAGCCTGGGACCAGGGTTCAATTCCCGACGCGGCAGGGTCGTGGACCTTGGTCAGCGGACTCGATAATTCTCGCTTCGGTGCTTACTCTAATCAGGGGTTACACTCGGCAACTCTGGGCATTAGCTTGCCTAATCTCCACAACGGCCCCACCAATTCCGGGGATGCCTGGCTCCACCTTGGGGACTCCCAGCAAGGGACCATCCCACAGGGAAAGCCAGGACGGGTTCCCCAGAGTTATACAGCGCCGGGACGCCCCGTTGCTGGGGCAGCTGTGCGCTTTACAAGTATACTACATTTACATTTACATTTACATAATCAATTGATTAGTACCCCCGTTACAGAACCAATGGAGATCTCAATAGGGAACTTTAAAGAGATGCACAGATTTGTCGTTTGCGATACCAGTCCAGTGAACTTACTGGGACGTGATTTGCTGTGCAAAATGAACTGCACTATCTTTTGCACACCAAAGGGCGTCGAAATTCAGACCCCAGATGAAGATGGTATTTACAAATTAATGTTAGTCAGACCTGACTCGGAAATAAAGCGAATGACTATACAGGACATACCTACAGAACTTCAACAGACAGTGAAACCAGAAGTATGGGACTTTACTGGAAAAGATATAGGATTAATGAAAAACGTAGACCCCGTACAAATAACGATGAAAGAAAATGCAGTTTACCCCAACACTAAGCCTTACAAAATGAGTGCCGAAGTGAGAGCAGGTGTTGCTATTGAAATACAGAAATTGTTAGAAGCAAATATCATACAGGAAGTAATGAGTAGCCCGTGTAATTCACCCATTATGGGCATCAAGAAGCCTAGTGGCAAGTACAGAGTAGTGCAGGACCTGAGAAAGGTAAATAAAATTGTGGTTCCTTGTTGTCCTATTGTCCCGAACCCAGCAGTGATCCTGTATCAGATTCCCTGGGATGCTGAATGGTTCACCGTGATAGATCTATGTCACGCATTCTTTTCGATCCCATTGCATCCAGACAGCAAATTTATATTCTCATTTGCTTTCAACAGTCACGTGTATGTCTGGAATAGGGTCCCCCAGGGGTACACAGAAAGCCCCTCTATCTTTAATCAGATCTTGAAAAAATGTCTTGAATCTTTAGTCTTACCTGGTAAGTCTGTTTTAGTGCAATACATTGACGACCTATTGGTGGCGTCCAAAAGTCATAGGGATTGCGTGATTGACACCATTGCCCTACTGAATCACCTAAATGAAAAGGGACATAAAGTAGCCCCTGAAAAATTACAGTTCTGTACAAAGTCAGTGAAATATCTGGGGCACCAGATAGAAAAAGGCATCAGAAAGGTCACCTCCGAGAGAGTCAGAATTATTCAAAAGATGCAGTTACCCCGTACTCAGAAAGAAGTCAGAATGTTCCTTGGAGTTGTAGGTTACTGCAGGCAATGGATTGTGGGATTTGCAGTCCTGGCAAAGCCTTTGATAAATATGACCAAGAAAGGAGCAAAGGACCCAGTGGAATGGGATGATGAGAGCTTAACAGCCTTCACACAGCTGCGAGATTGTCTGTGTACAGCCCCTGCTCTAGGGATGCCTGACTATTCCAAGGAGTTTGGCCTATTCTGTGACACTCGTGATAATTGTGCCTTATCAGTCCTGACTCAGGAGCATGGCTTGACCAGAAGGTCTGTGGCATATTTTTCTGCCACTTTGGATCCAGTGGCTGCTGGATTACCTGAGTGTCTGAAAGCAGTAGCTGCAACTTGCACAAGTTTAGAACAGAGTGAGTCCATTATCATGGGACATCCTGTAACTGTGTATGTTTCACATGCAGTTGTGATTCTTTTGACCCGCACAAAAACTCAGTATCTCACCCCTAGTCGGCTGACTAAATATGAGAGAATTCTCATGGGTGCTGCAAATATAGTCATTACCCGCTGTAATATTTTGAACCCAGCCACTCTGCTCCCTGACTCAATGATAATGGAAGATAAGGGAGAGAATGAGCATGACTGCATTGACCTGACAGAATTCAGTACTAAACCACGCCCAGACATTAAAGAAACACCTTTGCCTAAACATGATGAGGAATGGTTTGTGGATGGTTCATGCATGAGGCACGAACTTGTAGGCCTAAGTGCTGCTTGCGCTGTGGTTACATTACACAAAATTGAAGAAGCATCCTGTTTATTTGGAGTAAAGTCTGCACAAGTAGCCGAATTGATTGCCCTGATAAGAGCTTGCAAATTGGGAAAAGACAAAAAAATAACAGTGTATACTGATAGTCAGTATTGTTATGGGGTTGTGCATGACTTTGGCCAATTATGGCTACAAAGAGAATTCCTGACTTCATCAGGTACCCCCATTCGAAATGGAAAAGTTGTACAAGACCTTCTAGAGGCAATCCAATTACCAAAAGAATTGGCAGTGGTCAAATGTGTTGCTCATAAAAAGGGCCTTGACCATGTATCTTTGGGAAATGATTTTGCTGATCGAGTGGCAAAACAATGTGCTATGGATCGCATGTCAATAAATATCAGACTGAGAGGGACTGGAAACAGCTGCCAACTTATGGTGTTTGAAGAAGTGCCTACTTGGGATGAAGTGAGAGAATGGCAGCATGCTGTGCCCTGGGAAGAGAAAGAGAAGTGGAAGGAACTTGGTTGTCGACCAAGGCGTGAGGATGGTGTCCTGGTGGGCCCAGATGGTATGCCTGTGTTACCTAGACACCTGCTTGCCCCTATGGCCAGATTAATACATGAAGGATCACACATTGGTAGGGATGCCATGGTTCTGGTATTTCAACAGACCTGGTACAACAAGAAGTTCAGGAAGGTAGCAGAATCCCTTTGTCAGAGGTGCTTGACATGTCAGCAGTTCAACGCTGGTAAAAGAACAGTAGTTGAACTGGGAAAAATTGGGAAATCAGGGGGTCCCTTCGTGAGAATACAGATTGACTTCATCGCCATGCCCCGTTGTGAAGGAAAAAGATATGTCCTTGTCGTTGTTTGCCTATTTTCAAAATGGGTGGAAGCTCACCCTACCCCGCAGAATGATGCCATGACAGTAGCTAAACTACTACTAAAGGAGTTGATACCTAGGTTCGGGGTTCCAGTCACTATTGAATCAGATAGAGGCAAACATTTTCAGAATGAAGTAATTGATCAGCTCTGTAAAGCATTTGGAATCACACAAAAGCTGCACTGTGCATATCGTCCAGAGGCTTCTGGAGTTGTAGAGCAAATAAATGGCACCATAAAAAACAGATTGGCAAAGATGTGTGACTCTACTGGCATAAACTGGGTAAATGCCTTACCTCTTGTTCTGATGGGACTCAGAAGCATTCCAGATCGAAAAACAGGCCTGAGTCCCCATGAGATCTTGATGGGAAGAGTGATGAGACAAGCATGGGTACCAGGATACAAACTGTTAAACATTTCTGATGATGTGGTACTTGAGTACTGCAAGCAACTGGGTGACCAAGTGCGTTCTATCTCTCGCCAGATTGGGGCAGACGCCGTCGCCAACCCGACAACTCCAGTTCACAAATTGGTTCCTGGTGACTGGGTTAAAATAAAGAAACACACTTGTTCAAGTTGCCTTGAACCGAGGTGGGGGCAAAAACGCCAAGTAATCCTGGTAACCACGACAGCGGTGAAGTGTGCAGGTGTTCCCAAGTGGATCCATGCCAGCCATACCCAGAAGGTGACACCAGACGAGGAGCCTGGAGCTGAAGGTTGTCCAGCTGAGGGGTCTGCAGATGTTGGTCCTGAAGTAGCTGATGACGCACAGCCGAGCACCAGTCCAGTTCAGGGTCCTGTAGACGTTGGTCCGGAAGTAGCTGATGACGAGCAACCGAGCACCAGCCAAGACGATTGGATACCCTTAATAGATCTCATTGGAGACCCAATCAGAACAAGAGAGCGAATATATGAAGACAGAGAGTGGAATAGAGAGGTCGAGTCAGGCACAGGCGAAGACCCTCAGATCATTGAGATTCACATCAAATCTGAGGACGAAGAGGAAGGTCAGAGAGGGACAGAACAAGTGATTGACACACCTCCATTAACTCCTGAAATCGAAAAGGGACAGATTAGTACTAGTGTAAAGGTTCGAGCAGAAGAAAATCAAGGGATCGAAGTGCTCGAACAGGATCAGATAGAATTAGAAGAACGTGTTCAGGACACAGAAACAGAGACATTTGAAAGCCAAAATCAAAATTTACCTGAACCAGGCCAGCTTAGTAACCAGGCAGAAGAAGTAGATACAAGACCTGGGACTAGTCAGACAAGAAGGGAAGAGACAGAAGAAGTGCCACAAACAAATGAAAACAAAAGAACATTAGAAGAAAGCCAAATTACAGTACCAACCAAGAGACTCAAGAAAAAGAAAAACATCGAACCAAGATATATTAAGAGACTAAGGCTGAGAATAAAAACAGTAGAAGAGAAACTTGCAGACAAAAGAAGAAGTCCACGGATTGCAGAGCAGATTGGAGAAAGCTCCAAAAGAAGGAGTGATCGAATAAAAAGACTGAACGAAAAATATCAGGACCCTGAGTGGACATACTTAATCTTGGAAAACTTTGAGGATCTTGATATAACAGGCGAAAGTGACGAAGAACAGATTGCTGATTTGTCTACTGAAGAAGACGAGCTCACCTGAAATTGCACAGAGTAAGATACCTGTGTAAAGTTACAAAGAGGGGTTGGAAAACTTCTTCTGAGCCAAAATGTCTGATTCAAGAGTGAATGGAAGGCCTAGTCGCAGTTGTTGCAAAACATGCTGCAAAGTGTGTATATGTAGTATAGCTATAGTGATAATAGTTTGGATAGGATTAACAGTTTTCATTCCTTTTATGGTAAGCAAAAATACTAACATTGACCCTACTCAGACTACGGACACTGAAGAATTGACAACACGAAGTGTAGAAAGACGTGAGAAAGCACTCAGACAGACAAAACGAGACTTAGAAGCATCAGATGAGGAAGGACTACATTACCACGGAGTTAAGAACCAGACTAATTTAAACGTTTTCGCAAATTTGTTAGTGCATTACGTAGAAACTATGGAAATAGAAGACTGCTATGTCTGCATGAAGCTACCTACTTCTGTAGCTGAAGGCGTGACTTATCATCACTTACCTTTGACCTATGGCATTTCCTGTAGCATATTAGCAAGCTTATTTTACAAAAGAGGACCGTTACAGTACTACTACTCTAACGCAGACGTAATATTTTCTGAACTTCCTATACGTGGAAATCTAAATCCTGTACATACTAAAAGTGACGTTACACGTTATATGGGAGAATACTTCCTGACTATAGGTAACATAGACTTAAATGAAGCACACAGAGACAACTTGACCTGTTCATTACATGAACAAGAGAAAGTATTTCTAAACATGGCAGAAAAAAGAAGGGAGAGTTTCCAAAGAAAGGCTAATGACAAGAGACAGAAAACTCCCAAATGGGCTGAGAACATGGAGAGCACTTCAAGTGGTGGGGCGGGTCCTGCCTTGTTGCTGGATTTCGAAAGGAAAGGGAAACTCTGTCTTCACCGCGAAAGAACTAGTTATTATAATAACATTTTCATTGGTTCCAGTCAATGTGAGCACAATTACAAGGTAATTGGAGGTTGGGGATTCAAAAATGGGTCAGAGCCTGTGTTTCCTGGAATTTATTATATATGTGGAGACAAGGCTTATTTCAAATTGCCGGATCACTGGTATGGAAGCTGCTACTTTGGCATTGTCTTCCCGAAAATATACCATGTGAATGAAATTGCTGGAAGCAATGAAAATACTAATGGCTTAGTGCGTAGTAAAAGAGAAAGCGTAGGTGAAATAATGGGTAGTATTTTTAGTGCACTGATACCTGGAGTGGGAGTGGTTCTGAACACTCACAGAATTTGCAAATTGTCCACAATAGTGGATGTGCTGTCTACTGACACAGCTCATGGATTTCTGTTGGTCAATACCGAAATGGTTGCGATCAGATCAATGGTTTTGCAGAACAGACTTGCTCTTGACACCTTGTTAGCAAAAGAGGGCGGAGTCTGCCGGATGTTGAAGGCGCAACATTGTTGCACTTACATTCCGGACAAAAGTGTGCAGCTCAAAAGATATGTGAAAAACATTACTAATTTGGAAAAGGAACTCAAACCACTCGAGGTTGATAGTGCCTGGAAGAGACTAGTTGATGGTCTCTCAAATGTAGGTCACTGGTTTGCTAATTTAGGGAAAAGTTTATTGTTTAAGGTACTGATGCCAATTGGAGTGATAGGTTTCATCATATTTCTCATATTCATCGGTTGCAAATGTCGGAAACACACAAAAAAGTACCAAGTGAATGCGAGAGGTGTGAAACGAGGTGCGGATGAGCTTGAATTGGAAGAAATGAATAATAAGATTTACAAAAAGGTGAAAGATTCTCACCCTACTAAAAACGAGAAAGAGAAACTGAATCGCCTGCTAGAGGAGATAGAGTTGTATAAAGTGTGAAAGAAAAGTTGGCATCTGGTTCCATTATTTTGTGATGATAGTAAATATCATCAAAGAGGGGATTGATAGAGCAAGATTTCGCATCGCGACTTGCTCGATTCAAAAACCTCAAAATCTGTTATAATCCTATAATTCCAACTGTTCGTTTTTACTAATTTTATGTATTTTGAATGTACGTGTGTATCATAGTGATGCTTGCCTATGTGGTTTACTAATACGAGTAATCCTTGTGAATAAAATGGCCGCTGCTTGACATTTGCTTCTGCGCATGCGTTAGGCACACTCACGTGACCTGACGTAGTTGCATTATGGAGGGAAAGGGTGCGCATGCGTAATAGCCACAAAATGGCTGCAGTTTGTAATAAACGAGGTGAAGCTTGCACCGCTGCTCCTGTGATATTGTGTGTTGCTCTTACCATTAACAGCATAGCATATTTTTATAATGATAAACCTGAAGTACGAAATCATAAAATGTAATACATGCATTTATTTCCATGTTTTAATTTGTTTTCGCTTACTTTTCATGTATCACGGTGACTGGGGGGGGTCGGAGTGAAGCGAGAACCATCTTGAAGGTCCCTGTTGCGCATGCCCGAAGTATGGAAGATGGCATTGAATGCTTGCCAACCAAAGGCAGCAGCCAAAACGCGCCTGGGAAGATGCACCTTCACCCAGCAAGAGAAATCGACATGTTCCACATAAGATACATTGTTTAACTTGCTATTGTATTCCGTAGAATAGGTAATGGGAACCCCAAATCTGCTAGGCGGACCCATAACATGCAAATTGTGCCTTAGAAAAGTCTGTTCTGATTGGTGTGTTAACCCATCCTACCTTAGGACCAATCGAAATTTGGGATTCTGACACTTTGCAACATTTGGGGGTGGTATACTGTCCCAAAAACAGTATATCTAGCCTGGGTTCAGCTAGAGAAATTGTCCGACTTGTCCGAATAGCTGACCTGTCACTGACCCAACGCACTCAATAGGTGACCTGATACAGTGGTGCTGCGGAGCACTCTGTCCGAATTTGACCATAGACTCTGAAGGTTTTACTAAACCTTAAGTGCTGGCGGAGCACTTTGCTGGGGAATTCGCTGACCCAATCGGGGTCCTGACTGATAGCTGCAGAGAGGGTGGAGCGCAGGCGTTGCTTCCAAACTGCGGGTGTTGGTCGTATCCTGGTGGTCCTGTCCTGATCCTAATCTGGTTTTCCTGTCCTGTCCTGGGGTGTCCATTCTGCACCTGCTGTCTCATTGAGGGTTATCCGTCCTTGAGGGTTTTCCTGTCCTTAACTGACCCGTGGCCAGGGTTGGTTTTCACACCAGTCTAGGTATATATCGTACCGAAACCCTTTAAAACTGCACCTTTCTATTTTTCTGTCTTTGCTTCAATAAAGACATACCTTTGCATATGATAATTTTCCATGCTTTTCCGCAACTATTTCATATCACAAAGGTCAATTTGCATTTATTTTCCTAGCGTGTTCCTATGTTACCCTACCTTTTAGAAATCATTTTCTCCATTACAGTTTCTCTCAAAGCTGAACTTTGATTTATAGCGTGTCCCACTCTTGCTCATTCTATAGCTGTTTAAAATTTCCAGAGTTCTTATTTAGGCTTGTGAAGTATACCCAAATGCTTAATTCTAATTATGCATAAGTTTGTCCATTTATAAAAAGTTATTTCTTGCATTTCCATTTTTACTCCACTTAGCGTGTTCCCGGTTTCACTGTTTTCTTAGAGAAAACTTAAATGATTGCCCTTACACTGTTCTTTTATAGTTATATGCTTTCCGTTATCCTGATTATTGATTGTCTCCTAACTGTAAGTCTAATGCTTTATGAAAACGAAATCTAGATAAATCTTTTAAAACTTCCAGTTGTCAGTGGTCATTTTATAGAAAATCAAATTTATATGTTGGGTTTGTATTTCTTCTGCCTTTCCTTTTACAGCTAGCTCCCTGACCCATCGTGGTCATAGGTACCCGTAACAGTGGTTGGTAAGTCGGGTACACTGGAAATAGTAGAAAGGAACTCATGATTATTGGTAGTAGGTTGTAAGGTCATCGGATCAATGCAAATGGTGATTTGAAGTATATGGGCCCGATACCGAAGTGGTGAAAATATTGGTCGGGTGACCTGCGATCTCTATCAACAGCATGATAGAACAGAGCATTTTGAAGGAAGGTATTTAGAGTCTATGCATTGTGGCCTTACAAAAAGGAAACAAAAAGTGGAGGCCCATCTAAGATCTCAAAAGGAATAACCAAATTGTTGGTCCATGCTATGCTATGGTACCGAACCCTGCTGTAATCCTGTTCCAAGTTGCCCCTGAGGCTGAGTGGTTTACGGTCATTAACTTCTGCCAGGCCATCTTCTCGGTTCCCTTACACGAAGAGAGACAGTTTCACTGTGTGTTCCGCTTCCAGGAGACAGCCCTTGGGTGGTGTCATGCTCCACAAGGGTGTACTGAACGCCCATCCTATTTGAATCACATGCTTAAAAAGAATCCAGAGTTTCGGCAGCTGCCATGCAGTATCACCTTCATACAGTACAGCAATAATCTTCTGATTGTCTTGATGAGCAAGGAAGCTTGTCAGCAAAACATGATTGCTCAACTCCACAATTTAGCTGAGAACAGGCCTAATGTACCTGCCAAGAAATTACAATACTGTCAAAGGGAAGTCCTGCACCTGGGACATGAGATAGAAAAGCGAATGAGGCGAGTGTCTCATGAGCGCATCGAGACAGTCCTTAAGATGAAGTTCCCAACCACACAGAGAGACATGCAAATGTTCTTGGGCATGGTGTGCTACTGCCAACAGTGGATCCCAAACTTTTCCTTTGTGGCAAAGCCTTTGCTGAGGTTGATGCACACTGATGTCATAACCTGGTACCAAAAGATGTTGAAAGCATGGATGCCTTCCAGGAGCTTAAAAATCTGCTTTGTAGCATACCCGCTCTTATGAAAGAATGTTTGCTAGATTGTCATGAAAAAGATGGGTGTGCACTGTGTGTACTAACACAAACCCCCTGGGAGACTATGCACCCCTTTGGATACTTCCCAGCTACTCTTGGTTACAGTAGTGTTGTAGTTGTAGTTGTAGTAGTGTTGCCTGGTTGTCAAAAAACGGTTGCAGCGGTGAGCCTTAGCATTCAGCAAACTGAGGGGATAGTGATGGGTTACCCCCTAATCGTAATGACCCATCACTGCATTGAAATTCTTATGACCCGTATACCCGAACCCAACATTTAACAAATAGCTGCTTAACATGCTAGGGCCCAGACGTAGGTAAATCTAATTTACCGACTCATAAATACCGAGTTTGACCGAATCGGTATTTATGAATCGGTAAATTAGAAGGAGGCAGATGTAGGTAATTTTTAAAACACAATTACCGAATCTGTAAGATTTGGTATTTACCGATTCGGTAAATACCGAATCGGTATTTCCCATAGGAATCAAAGGGAAATACTGATTCGGTATTTACCGAATCGGTAAATACCGAATCCTGGCAGGGGGAACGGGGTGTCACTTTGACACCCTGTAGCACCCCAAGTGCAGGCTTGTGTGCCATGTGGCACACATACATGCCCTAAGGGCATGTCTGTGTGTCCCATGGCATAGGTGTACATGCACAGATGTGCATGTACACCTGAAATCGATATTTTACCACCCAATAACATTGGGTGGTAAATACCGACTCCTAAAGGGCCTACATCTTGATTTACAGAATCGGTAAATTTACCGATTCGGTTATTTACCGATTCTGTATATTTACCGAATCGGTAAATTTACCGATTTTGGCAGTAGAAGAAAATGTTTCCATCCAGCAATGTCACACCAAAAGCTTCCCTGTTGCCAACCCCAGTGGGACACGATGAGGGTGTATTTCATCATAACTGTGTTAGTGTTACCGAGTTATGAACAAAAACGAGAGCTGAGATACTGGATGTACCTCTTCCTGAATCTGATCATACTCTTTTTATTGATAGGTCCTGCTTGAGAGACATACATGGTATTTTAAGAGCTGCTTATACTTTGTGTACACTGAGCGGAGTTAAACTGATTGCCCTTACCAGAGCCTGCTGCGCTTCAGAAGGCTTGCGATTAACAACTACACTGACAGCCAGTATGGTTTCGGAGTTGTGCATAACTTCGGCCAGTTGTGGTCACAAGAAGGTTTCATGAACTTGGCTCGTTCTTCCATTCAAAATGAGGTGCATGATTGATACCTGTTGGATGCTTGGTAATTGCCAAAGGAAATCGCTCTGGTGAACTGTGCTGCACACAAGATTGGCAGGGATTTAGTTACAAGCGGCAACCGCTATGAGGATGAAATTGCCCAATGTTGTGCTCTTGAGTTCAGCACCTTCCATTTGGATGAACCATGTAATGCAGAAGGAGAAACTGTTCCTAGCATGCTACTGAATACTGTACATAATTTTAATGAGCCGAGGTAACTGCAACATACTGTCTCAGAGCTAGTAAAAGCCAAGTGGGAAAAAATGGTATGTGTGAAGGATGCCAGTGATATCTGGGTGTCCAGTGATGGGAAACCAGTTTTCCCTGATTCCCTCTTGGCCGCAATGGTGCAGCAAATGAATGGTCTAACACAGGGGTCTCCAACCTTTTCGGTAGTGAGAGCTAATTCTGCTCAAGGAAAGTCCTGCTGAGCTACGCATATTTTATCACTGTAAAATGCTGATAATATGTATTAACATTACACTATGACCACCCTAAGCACAATTATCAGTAGTAACCACCCAAAAATTTCAGGTGAAGTTAGCAGCAAATGCTAGGAAAACGTTTATCAATATTAAATACTTGTAATCAAGTAAAATTCAAATCATCACATGCTGTGTGCCACAAAGGGTATTACGACAGCATTAAGTCTCCCCAACTCAAATTGAATTATCATTCCGATAAAAACTTTGAATGTGTTTTAGAATTGCAATATTTTGTCGTCATTAGCATATTCATTTTTGAAAATACACATAGTTTTCTATCAAAATCCCATTCCACTTTGAGAAATCAAACTCAATTTTCTGAAAAAGCATAATATTTTCCTTTAAAAATCAAACCAGTTTTCATCGTTGAAAAATACGAGTACCGCCATGTAAAAATGCCTCTCATGGACAAATTATGCTTCAAATATCTAGGTATTGGAATCATAGGCCGTGCTTCCTCGCCATAACACTAAGAATGCCTCTTTTATGCCAATAATGCCCACTATTAACCAGGGCTACTACTGTGCCACAGCTGGATGCCCAACATATATCAGTTATGGCCATTGTTATGGGAGAAGCTGTTGCCACTCTGTCATGAATGGCTAAAAGCAAGCCAGTCGTGCTCTTAATATGTCAGTGATGGCAGCATGTATGTTTTACAAGACTTGTATGCCCAAAATAGTCAGGACAAAAATATTATGGCTATGGCACAATTATACCATGAATGGGCACAATTGCGTCAGAGATAATACTCTTATGATGGAGACCAGCATACATATTTGGCTCTCCTTGACGCTAGGAGTAGCTTTAAGGAATCAACACTGTTTATTTGGGAAGGACACTATGTCACACATCCACACAAAAATGAATGTGATGCTTTTCATTTTCTCTGCCCTGGATACATACTCTCTTCTCCTCAGCTCTTTGGATGATCATGCTCCCAACTAACACATTTTCACTATAGTTCTTGCAGTCACACCCTTGGTGGGTAAGCCCTGGTTACTTCTGCTGCTATTCTTTGATGTCACACACAGTGCGACTGATCGAGCAGGATGGATAACATGGCCAATCTCCTTCTTAGGCAGATTTAAAGTGGATAAAGATGGTTCATGTGGCAGGCCCATAGGTCAACGCTGCAGCTTCTACATGCTTCAATACCCTCTCCAGACCTTCAAATGGACCCATCCCCCGAATCCAGGAAGACCGTCACCCATGCACTCATTACCAGCAGGCTGAACAACGGGAACATCGTCTCTGCCGGAATCAACAAATCTCTACTCCAAAAACTTAATACTGTCCAGAAAGCTGCAGCCAGACTCATCCTCCGCATCCCACAACAATACCACATTACCCAGCATATACGAGCACTCACTGGCTCCCCTTCGAAAAAAGAGTGACCTTCAAGCTGCTCACACACACCTATAAAGCCCTCCACAACACTGAACCCCAATACCTCAACGAAAGAATCTCCTTTTACACCCCCAAAAGATACCTCCGCTCTGCTGACCAGGCCTTGGCCGAAATCCCCTGCATCCACAGAACTAGAACAGGAGGCACACCCTTCTCCTACATCATGGCCAAGACCTGGAACGAACTCCCCCTCAGCATCAGATGAAGCCCCACACTGAAAGCATTCAGGAAGAGCCTCAAGACCTGGCTTTTCGAATGACCTGAGCTGCCCAAATGCCCCCCACACACTCCCCCAGCACCTTGAGACCCTCACAGGTGAGTAGTGCGCTCTATAAATCCCTGATTTATTGATTGATAGGCCACCACCATGTGTGTTTGAGTGTTATCAACAGGCCCTGCCATTGGTTTGGCTGTCTGTAACTCTTAAGGGTAGTGAAGTGAGCAGTGCTGCCTTCTTTAATATACACAGAATCTCTGAGATTGGCTTGGTTTGACTTCACCTCTGAGAGCTACTTTGAGGGTGCTGGTGAGCTACCAGTAGCTCCCGAGCTACTGGTTGGAGACCCCTGGTCTAACACATGTGGGTAGAGTCGAGTTGGTGTCCATGTTTAAGCTACACTGGCATAACCATAATTTCCAAATTATAGCAGAGAACTTGTGCCTGCGATGTATCACTTGCCAGAAACAAAACGTGGGCAAAAGATTAGAGGTGACCATGAGTCACACTGGGATGTACGTTGTTACAATGCATGCTTTTACTATGCATACCTTTACAACGCAGGTTTTTCAACGCAAGTCGTTACAACGACTTGCGTTGGAGGGTGCTGGATAGTGAATAGTTTAATTTACTATTCCAACTCCAGTCCCCATGGATAGTAGGGAAGGTGTTGGATAGTAAATTAAACTATTACCTATCCTAGAGCGCCCCCAGCGCAATTCGTTGTAATGACTTGCGTTGAAAAACCTGCATTGTAAAGGCACTGCATGGTAAAAGTTGCGTCGTAAAGGATGTTTCCCGTCACACTGGGAAGTATGATAGTTCCTTCAATCGTCTCCAGACCGACTTCGTGGAGATGCCCTGATGTAAACAACTGAGGTATTTTCTCGTTATCATGTGTTTGTTTTCACGAAGAGTTGAGGCATATTCCACCAGGAGATGTGACAGCCTAACAATTGGCAAATTATTGCTGCAAGAGTTGATACCGCGATTCAGGATGCCAGTTCATCTTGAATCAGATCAAGGAACTCACGTAATGATTGAGGTAATACAGTTGCTGTGTGCAGCCTGAGAGATTGACCAGATATTCCGCTGTAGCTACAGACCTGAGGCGCCATTAATTATAGAAAGTCTAAATAGAAGGATCAAACATCAACTGGCTAACACCTGTGCCTCCACGTCACTATAATGTCTTGACACTCTTCCTTTGGGGTTAATGAGTTTCCCACTACCCCCTGTAAGAGGAAAAGCATTGTCTTCTTACGAGATGCTGATGAGGAGAGCTATGTGAATTACTTCTCTCCCAGCCATTGTTTTGTGAATATCAGAGATGACCTGGTTCACGAGTACTGTGAGGGATTATCTGATGCGATGCATTCTATCTCTCATCAGGTCGATGTTGCTACTTCAGCTGTCCAAAGGTCTCCAAGAAGTGATTTGAACTCAGGCAAGTAGGTTCACATCAAGAGACACGTCAGCAAATCTTGCTTGGAGCAGCACAAGAGAGGCCCCTCTTAGGTGATCCTGGTCACCAACACTGCTGTCAAATGTGCTGGTCTGCCAAATCGTATAATGATACAGACCTCCAATACCAAGAGAGCAAGACACAAAGAGGAGAGAGCGGAGTCCACATCTACTGACATCTTGAGTGGGCCCAGGTTTGAAGTATCCGATGTGCCAGTGGGTCCACAGTCTCCATTAGACAAGCATCATCTAGTGCAAGAAATGGATGAGAGTGCTGCTATTGCAGAGACCACTGTGATACAGACCACTGGATTGAGAAAACGCATTCACCTGGACAGGGAAAATTCATGGAAAGCTGAAACTAACCTGCCGCAGACAAAGTTGAGAGAGACAGAGGACGGTGCGCGACAAGGCGCTCCACCTCAGAGAGTGAATCAGCTCCATCCAAATCAGAGATCTCAAGCACCTCTGAGGATCGATGTACATTGGAGGAGGGCTGGACGAAAACTACAACCACTCGGAAGAGGCTAAGAAAAGACCAGATATGATTTGGGAAGATAGTGGGTTAGAGGGATTAGAACAAGTTGATCATACTGACGTTTTGGGTGAAAGCCTGGACTTGACCAGTACCAAATGACCCAAAAGGGAGAGAAAGATCAACCGGAGGTATTCAGGCCATTTTTAGACATATCTTGCAAAATCTAATTTGACTCTGTTGACTGCTTGACTGACTGACATGCCTCCCTGAGACAAGGACAAGACACAATAAGGGCATAACCATATTGGTCACTGACATACGTTGAAATTATGCTAGAGTTAGGGTAATGTTCAGAGGACGATAGCTCCTTTAGGCCACCAGATGATGCAGAATAAAAATCCCATTCGTTTTCAAAGAAGGGTAATGATGATAGGGTGGTGTCTAGAGATCTAACTATTTTCATCGGAGATTTCCTTGATCTTATTTAGGATAACAAGGTACAGCAATGCTGCAAAGTTTTGTTTATAAGTTTGGCAGTTACCATTTCTGTCTCCATGTTTGGATGAATGTTGGGTGTTTATTTGATGAGGGGGGATATTTCTCAGGTTCTGAAGAACTCAACCATTGAATTATTAGTCAGATCTACTGCATCTGAGCACAGGGTCTCCCATGTCCCACAGCATGAGAGTGTGTATAGTTATAATGTATATTCTTAAATCTTTTTTATCAACAGAACTCGATTAAACTGTTTTATTTGGACTTTTATGACCCATTGGAAGATGTGCCAACTGTAACCGGTGCAAATCTGTATTAATACGCTATTAAATATGTTTCTTCTTCTTACAAAGGGTTTAAGTCGATGAAACAGTGTGAGTATATGATAAAATGATTTACCCCATGACTAACATGAGCATTACTAACCAGAGCATGCATGACATAACCTGTAAAATTTACAAGGATGAGTGATGCTGGTATAATACTGGCTGGTTGCTAACCCAAGGTATAGCAAAGACAATAGGTCTTACAGGCGAGGCCTATTAGCTAAGGCAATATTTATGAGGAAAGAGGTTGACAAGTGTGTGTGTAGGAAATACTATATTAAATCCCGCGTAGGGGCTCGTCCACACCTAGTACCAGTAGCGATGTAGTCCCGATATGGACTTTGGTGCTCCTCGACCAGAGTCGTCACTGGGGTTAAATCAATCTATTTAGTAGCAGGTGATCAACATTCTTGTAAGAATGACAGACAAGGGTTGTAGTTTCAAAGTTTTATATAAAGAATTATAAGTGGATCAAAGAGCATGTACCATAAATGAATTTAGCAACAAAGCATGAAAATTATAAGTACAAGGAACTAAGTACAGTTCTATGTGAAATCAGGCACAGATTCGCCTTTTAAGAGTGGGGGAAAAGGATCTCCTTTCCTTACAATCTACACATCCCTTTATAGGACTTTAGACAAAGATGTTCATACATTCTACATGGGTACAGGATTTTCAGAAAATGCATCAATCGGAAACAAGCAATAAGAAACATTTTACTACAGAATACATTTGAAAATTCTCTCATGGCAGTACTACATTGACTCTGCAAACATTCACACAGTTAGGACCAGATTCACAATGATTTAGTGTCGGGTTAGTGTTACTTTTTTAACACAAACCCTATGATAAACCTTTTTGGGGATTTACACACCAACTCTAATTTGGGTTAACGTCGGTTTGTATGGGAAAGTAACTCACACCAGTGCGAAATACTGCTTTGCATTACTTTGCATGAAGGGGGCATTACACTGGTGGTACAAGGCCGTTCCCATGCAACCACCCATGCTTTTTGATGCCAAACCCTATCTACTAACGCAAGTAGACAGGGTGTAGCACCAAAACTTAATGCCATTGGAAAGCAGGCATTAAAAGGAGCAATAATGTCATTTGTCCGTGTTTTTCTGACTTTGTGTGTGTGCAGCACTGTACAGCACATATACAAAGAAGAAAAAGGTTTTAAACTTGCCAAGACAAAGTAGTTTGTACAGGAAGGGTAGCCTTGCCGTACAAAACCAATGGTAGACTCAGGAACGCACCCTAGCACTATGGTGCTACAGTGTGTGCCTGGCACACAGCAGCTGAAATCTGTGCCAGCGCTAAGTAGAGGAGAGGAGAGAGACATATTTCTGTAGATATGGCACACACATGCTCCGACCCTGTCACGCAACGCAGTGCAGCATTTTTGCCTGCTGCGCAGTATTCCTTGATGTTTTTGAGAATATGGGCCCTAGTTCTGTAAACCAATTGACACATTGTATGACGACAGACAGGGACAGCTGGAACTTACTTAGTTCGGTACGGAGAGAAAAAGGGAATATCTCTCAGTATGTTAGGGTGGGTTTTACCTTTCTTTATTTGGAACACGAAGAACAACAACTGTTACCACATGATTTTAACCCCTTACGTGCTTGTGACGGAACCATTCCGTCACGAGCCACGGTGGGGCTGTGCTGCTGACGGAATGGTTCCGTCACGGCCCGGCCGCCGCACCTGTCCGGTGCTGATTTCGCGCCTGCGCGGCGCGTTCTATTGAGCGGGCGGGGCCGTGACGGAACCATTCCGTCACAAGCACAGCGCCACCGTGGCTCGTGTTGGAGTGGTTCCATCACGAGCATGGCGGCGCTGCGCGGCCCTCCTACCCCCTAGCGCCACGGCGGAATTACCGCCGCGGCCAAGGGGTTAATGATGTTATTCAGTGCTTTAAATGGGGGGATAAAAGTGCAGGTATTCACCTAATTGAGCTATGACCCAGGGGGAGGGGCAAAGAGGTGGGTTTAGGGGTGGTTCCAGGGTGGCTACTCGCAAACCTTTACTGGGAATCACTGTAGTATCTAACTGGTGGTGCATAGTAGTACACTGTCATTCAGAGTAGGACATTTTACATTGTCCTGACCACTAAATTTGCAGAGGCATGTAGTTTTACTGACAAAGCTATGCAGTGCACCAAGGATAATGTGTGAAATTGGGTACCAGCCAGTGGTGCAACATGAATGCAAGGCCACTGACCCCTGTTTGATCTGTGAAATATAGCAATAATCTGGGTTTAGTGGGCCCCCAGGACTCTGTGCCACTGCACCTACTGCATAAATGGAAGCTAGGCCCCTGGCTCTAGAGAATATTTCTCTTTTGCACATAACTCAGTAAAGCATCATACTTTGTTTTGACCCTATTAAATTCTTGCATGATACTTAAGAATAACAAAAGAACTGCTTAATTTGTCATTTCTTATTTCCAATTTTGAAATATTTGTACAATTCATTTACAAGGAATTTATGTTTGCAAACTATCAAAAATCATTTCACTCTGCAGTCAGGGAAGGAAAAGTAAACATCAATCCCCATGCTAAAAGAATAAGAGGCAATTTTTCAAGTGGTATTGCCTGACATCCAACTTTTGTTACAACAGAAAAAAAAATGTAAAGGAATCTATTCGTACTTCATCTCAACTCCAGTACGGTTACTTTGGATGTCAGCCCATACTACCAGCGCCTAACAGATAGATTCATCAACCCAAATTGCAATCGCAATAGCTGCGAAATAGCTATTGCGATCGCAATTCCATTATTCGCAATTCATGAAACAAAACATGACCAAATTGCGAATTCGCAAAACATAATTTGCGACTTCGCAAAGAAAATCGCAGAATCAAGGTGGAACCCCCTTTGCGAATCGGAAATAGCGAGTTCCCAACGAATCTGTGATTTTCTTTGCGAATTCGCAAATTATTCGCAAACCCGATGCAAGAAAATTCGCAAATTGCGAGAAAAAAAACAAATCCCATTTTGCGAGGCGCAAATTAAGGAGAAACCAAACCAGGTGGTAACCATGAAGTTGAAAAAAAAATCCCCCAAAAAATTCAAACTAGCCACAGGTGCGGGGCTGATCAAACACACTTAAGGAGACACAGTAGGAGCATGAGGACATTCACAATGCCAGGACTCTACATGGTGGTTAGGCGGCGAAGGCTCCAGGCTGCAGCAAGGAACAGATGCAGGATCCAGGAGCGAATTTTCCGCCAGCGGATCACACTACTGGGCCAAACTGAGGAGGAAATCTACTCAAAGTACCGGCTGAATGGGGCAATGATTACAAAGCTCATCCGGGACCTTGATCACCTGATGCAGCACCCAACGAGGAGGACCAATGCCGTGCCCACCCATGTCCAGGTCTTGTGCAGCCTGCACCTCCTGGCCTCCGGAAGCCGCCAAGGGATAGTTGCCGTTGCAGGGGGGATCTTCCAGAGCACCATGTCCCACTGCCTAAGGAGTTTCCTGGAGACCATGCTGACCCGGCTACACCATTACATCAAATTTCCAACCACCCAACAGGACTTGAATCAAACCAAGCTACAATTTTACAACATAGCGCAATTCTCCCATGTAATTGGATGCATTGACTGTACCCACATCCACATCTGCCCACCCGCAGAGATTGAATACATGTACCAGAACCGCATGTCCTACCACTCATTGAACATCCAGATGGTGTGCGACGCTAAGACAATCGTCACCGACATAGTGGCACAATACCCAGGGAGCACGCATGACTCCTTCATATTCCGGCACAGCGGCATGCACACACGACTGGCCAGGGGAGACTATGGCGAAGGACACCTTCTAGGTAAGTACACATGCCAACAAACAGTACATCGAGACCATGTAGCTGCGCATGACAGGCACTCACCCTCTACTCCTTTCATTCAGGTGACAGCGCATACGGCCTCCGTGAGTACCTCCTCACCCCATACCTCAACCCTGCCACACCACAGCAACGGCGTTACAATGCTGCACACATTCGTACTAGAAATTGCATTGAGCGGACATTTGGGCATTTAAAGAGCCATTTCCGCATTCTACACAAGACTGGTGGGGCCATCAAATACCAGCCTGAGGTCTGCTGCCGCATCGTGGCCGTGTGTGCAATACTCCACAACATTGCTACCAAGCGGAGAATACCTGTGGATATCTCAGGCAGTGAGTCGGAAGAGGACAACCGCCCACCTGCAAATGTGCATCATGCACGTGGGGAGAATCCTGCTGAAGGACACAGGCGCCGCAACCAAATCACAATGAACTGTTTCTAGAACACACATTCCCTTCACACAACACTGCACTCATGCATGACAAATGTAATAATGACATGAGTCGGATTAACTTGTGACCATAAATTCTTATTGTTTTTTCACAATAATGGGTACTACAATTATTTTAAATATTACATGCAAACTGTATTCCCTCATACAGCTCCATGATGGGTTAGAGGGCGTGCTTGTGTAATCAGCATGGCCCTGCTGGTAGAGTACAAAGTGTTACTGGTGCGTCTGGCTGGACACACCCAGGTGCCTCTCCACGTCCTCCATGACACTGTTGGCCCGTGATGCAGCAGTGGGCCTGGTGCTGCGGCGGCGTTCCATTACCAGCGGCAAGGACAGGCTGCTGTGACTGGAAGTGCCCTCGCTGGCATCATCCCCCCCACCTGCTTGGCCATGGCCAGGCGCCTGCAGACTCTGCACGGCTGTTGTCACCTGTTCAAGGGCCCTGGCGACGTCCTGGCAGCATTGGACCATCTGCACCTGCATCGCTAGGGAGCGGCACGAAAGTTGGGAGGTGGCATTTCCTATTATGTGGTTGGACCTGGTGTAGGCTGACAGGCGGGTCAGCAGCTGGCGGTGGCGGCGGCGGGTGATATCCTGCTGGGACACCAGGATCTGGCTGTTCTCACGGACAGCTGCGGTCATGTCCTGCATGCTTTCTGTGAGATGGCCCACATTTCTTGCGGTCTTGTTGAGCTGCAGGTGGATGGCTGCCAAGTGCCGTGCCTGCTTCTGGTGTACTGCAAGCATCCTGCGTTCGATGGCCAGCCCAGGATCCCAGACAAGTGCCCCCCTGCCAGCGCGTGTTGAGACGTTGCGCTGCTGCCTCAGTCTGCTGGACTGGGATCGCACATTGGCTGTGCGCCGTGTCTGCCTCCTGGGTGCTGGTGGTGTGGCCTGTACCACTGCCATGGATGTCACTTGGGCTGGTTGCTGGGCACCTGTGGCTGCAGGGGTGGCCCTATCCACATGTTGAAGTGGTGGTACTGCTGCTGCTGCTGCTGCTGGCTGCGATGGTCCAGGTCGTGGGGCAGGATGACCCTCACCCTCGGTGTCGTCAGGGTTCTCCTCTATGTGTAGGGCCTCACTGTCGGTGCTGGGTTGTTCAGACGCACCTGTGATGTAAATGGGTGCATGATTAATGATTTGTATCTTGCACATGGGATGTTGCTACATGCATGCAGGCTTGCATTCCCTGACTGGCTTTAGGAATAACTTTCACTTGACAGGTCTGGCTGTGTGGGGGTATACGGGAATAGTGGTCACACTACCAGTACCACAATGCAATAGGGCATTTCAGGTGTGCATGGCCTGCATTACTGGGGTTATCAAATAGCTAGCTCTGGAGTAATGGGCATTGGTAGGGGACAGGGTCGCCGTCGCATGGTACTTACCTTGGGATTGTTGGGTGAGTCGGGAGGAGTCCAGCCGGGTGACCCCCACGCAGGCTGCAGGATTTAGGGTGTCCTCCACAAGGTCTTTCAGTGGAGTGTTGGGTGCAACAGTGGGGTCTCCTCCTACGGTGGAAAGTCGCTCCCCCAGCCTCTCAGCGTGCGTTCTTTGGCACGCCCTCTGAGGTCGTACCACCTCTTTTTAAGTTCATCGATTGAGCGCTGGGTCACTCCCACTGAGTTAACTTTTGCGCGGGTGCGCAGCCAGATGTGCCTCTTGTCCGCCTCAGGCACCCTCTGTGAATCCTTTCCAAAAAGGCGATCATGGTCCTTAGTGACTCCCTCAATGAGGTACTCAAGTTCCTGCTCGGAAAATGTAATTTTCCTTTTCCTTCCTGGTGCACTGCTCACTGCTGCTTCCTGGGACATTTTGAGTAGGTCTTTGTGTCCTGGTGTGGTGCTGCAGGTGGTCTGTTGTGGAGCTCTGGCCAGTGGTGCTTCCACTTTCAGAAAAGGGGGTGGTGATGAACAGAGTGTCTGAATTAAGCAGACCACTCTTACCCAGTCCAAAGATCAGGGCTTGATCCATCACCGTTATTTAGCTCACTGCCCCATCCCAGCTCAGAACCTGGCTATATGCAAATTAGTCTGTCCCTGGCCCAGTGCATCATGGGAACAGGGCAGACCAAACTACCAAGCCAATTCTTCACCAGAAAGGAGACAAGCTTCCGGGGACCGGTTTCTGGCATTACAGCCGTCGTCGGCCCGGCTTGCTTGAATCCTGATGGAGCAGTGAGCAAGGGACTCATGTCTGAGTATACCCTGCCACACCTATAGTGGCCAAAAACGATTCAGAAAAGGGGGTGGTGATGAACAGAGTGTCTGAATTAAGCAGACCACTTTCAGGCTCAGTGATCTGAATGAGGGAGGGAACTGCCTACTTCCTGGTTGTGATGTCATCAATGTGCTCGAAATGCGACTTCCCGTTTTTGCGATCTCACAATTAGCGAGATCGCAATTTGCGATTTCGGTAATTGCGAGTTCGCAATTTATACATAGGAAACGTCCGATTTTGCGAAAATCGCAATCTGCAATTGCGGCCAATTGCGATTCGCTTTTTCTCATCGCTTTTTATGATGCATGCCATTCTGCGAATTCTAAATTACGATTCGGTATTTTTCGCAATTTAGAATTCGCAAAATGTATGCTTGATGCATCTGGGGGTAAGTCTCTTATTGGGGAAAGGTTAATATCTGGAAATAAATGCACAAAAAAAAATCAGCTCGACAACAATACAACGGATTGTGCTCATTGAGCACCAGCATTAGCCTGGCTGAAAGTGGTGAGTCTAACTTAACTCTTTCTATCCCCTGAAAATCTTTGCAGTAGGCAGAGTCGGTTTGGGATCAGAATGCCCCATGGCCGGAGAGCTTGCAGTAGCAGAGAGAGTGAGCACTTCATGGTCTCGAGCATATACAGAGAGTCCACCCATGTAGAGGCCTCCTCCAATCTCACCTGGGCTCCAGGGATGTCTCGCATGCCATCTCCCCCACCTCCGCGCTGCCCATCATAGGGTCAATGTCCCAGCTGGGCAGAGGCAAAGGAGGCCGGTGAAAGACACTGTCAGACCCCAGTGGCAGGGAAACTTAGGAGAGAAAATGATGGTCCATCTTACCCTGGTTCCTGACAGGCCACTCATGCTCAGGCCATCTCCGTTCCCAGTCATTCAGTCTGCACATATGAGTGTGCCTGCCTTATCAATCTGATCCAGGCAGCAGGCGCTGCATGGGGGTAAAGTCCAGCAGCTGCAGGAATCATATCCTGAGTCCTCAGTGACGCTGTATGGATGGAGGCCCAACTGCAGGAATCTGATCCTTGGTTCCTGGGTCGTGGATTGCTCTGAATGCAGGAATCTGATCCTGGGCCCCTGCCTCACACTGGAGGGAAGCCTGCTGCACAAGTGCGGCTCCTGGGGTACTCCTTGTCAATGATCCTCACTGCTGTATGGCATAGAAGGAATGGAAAGCCATTCCAAACTTAATTTTAAAAGAACTTCCATTCCTTTCCACCACATAGCGACAGGGTGATGACGCCACACATTTTGCTGATGGCAAGATTGGTGGCGGCTGGTAATTTTAGGAAGGAGGGGGCGGACAGGACTCAAACGTACATGCACACACACACACACTCACAGACATGCATTCACACACGCGTGCACACACACAAACACATCCATTCACAACACTCATTACAAACATTCATATAAACACGCACGCATGCACGTACCAAACATTATTTTTTTTTAAAACACACACTTACCTGCTACTCTGCATCGTCCCAGTAGGCTTGGAACTCCTGCCTTCTCTCATTGGCTGCCCTAAGGTCAGCCAACGTCATCACAGAGTTGGATGGGGTCAGTGAGACTGCTGACCCCACCCCACTCTGTGATGAAGTATCCATTCGACCCAAGGCGCTTCTGGGCTTAAAACTGAAGCATCCCGGTGCGAGGCAATTTGTGATGCTACCCCTTGTCACTGAGGGGAGGGCCTCAAGGACCTTCGCTGAGCTGAGGAGGTCACACCCACAGGAGATGTGACACCTCAGCCCAGCAAAGTTCAGCTCAGGCTGCTAGGAGCCCGTACATTTAGCACATGTCTGGCTCCTGGCTGCCTGACCTGAAAATGAACAGTGTCTCAGGCTGACCCTTGTTCGGCCTGACAGACACTGTTTGTGAGGGTCAAAAGGTGGGGGGGCCTCAGCCCCAAAGGACCTGCTGCGCAAGATGATAGTTGTGAGAAAGTGGCTCTATATGTACTGGACCAAAGTAAGGTACAGTGTGTATAGGGTCCACAATCCCCAGAGGTATAACAGAGGTTAAAGTCAGGTCTGACCTTACTCTCTAAAGTGGTAGCTTGGTCGAGCAGTAAGGCAGTACCAGAGGACAGTGTAAGGCATTTGTTGTACACACTCAGTCAGCAAAATGTTTCACACACTCAAGAACTGAACTCTAGGCCAATTGTTTTTATATCCAAAGATATAATTGTTTTATTTTTAGAACCAACGGGTATCAAAATATACTTTTCTCTATATGAGTACTCTCATGTAATTACTTTGCAAAGAGGCAATAAACTTTGTAAACACAATAGGTACAATGGTTGCAGTAGGCAACACAATTCTAAACACAATTTAACATTGAGCTTAATGGGTTTTTCTACATAAATGCAGCTGATTATTTTATCGTTTACTTTTGTAACTCCAGGACTGTATCCTAGATTCAGTGCTGGGGTCTAAGCTGAAAACAGTTTAGTAGAAACCGTTTTAATTATTGCAATGATTTTTAAAGAATAAAAAGGTATTTTAAAAGTTCACACACAAACTTTTCAGTGAAAATTTAGCAATGTTAACCAGTGGGAGAAAATTCAGGTTACAGATAAAGTACGTTCTCGTTACTTTTGTAATCCAGTACTGTGCTCCTAGGTCCAGCGCTGGGTCTCTACTTAAGACAGGTAAGTAATTACGTTTCAGTAGTAGGTACGATTTTTAAGGAATATTTCAAGTTTTCAGAAGTAGACACTTCATAGAAAAGCAGACAATGGATTCCTATGGAGAAAATTCAGGTTACTAGTAAACCCGGTTAGGATTACTTTTGCGGTTCGGTACTGGGCTACAAGGTACAGTACTGGCTTCTCTCCTGATCACAGGTGAGTACTTCGGAATTCGGTTGATTTTATAGGAATACTTTAGAGTTTCAACACTTCACACTTACAAGATTTTTCGAGTCAAACCAGTCAATGTTATCCTATGGCAGGAAAATGGGTTATCGGTTTCCAGGTGAATACTCGACTGGTGAAGTTAAGGTTCTGGGCATAGACTCAGGGGTCCCCCAAGGTCAGGTAGGTACAGTTGGTACACCCTCAGCGGCACAGGGGCAGCCGGGTGCAGAGGTAGTTAGGCCCAATGTTATCCAATGAGAGGCAGGGGGCCTTCAGTGGGTGGCTGCTGGCTAGCAGGCCATGCGGCTGTGGGAGCTGGGCTCCTGGTCACTTGCTCAGGGAAAATGGGGAAGTAGAATAGGACAAAGGTTGCACTGCCAGGGCCACTCGGGCGCCTTGGTGCAGGGTGCTTTTGAGCCGTCGGGCGCTCAATGTTATTTAATGGAGATCTTGAAAAGGGAACAAAGGCTGCAGGCTCGGGGACGGAGGATCCTCTGGTGTGACCAACCCTTTGAGGGGTAAGTTGGGATCTTGGAGGATAGGTAGGCACCCCGGAGTTGGGCACATGGGGCTGTGGGGCAGCAGGTGCAGGGGTGTCTTTTGAGGTCGGGAAATCTTCCTCCCTGCTGGTCGCGGTTGGAGGGGTCCCTTGTCTTGAAACTGCAGGCATCGTCGGGGTCGTCGAGGAGGGTCCTTGGGCACTGGTTGCCAGGTCAGAATCGCCGGGGGGACGTCCTCAGGGTCTTGATTCACTCCAGCACAGGCCAGGCTTAGCGGGTGCAGAGTGTGCAGTGTTCGCGGTTCCGGGCTGATGCCAGGGCTTGTTACTTGAGACGCCCGGATTTAACAGGAGCAGGTTCGAGGGTCGACAGGCCGGTAGGGCGAGGGCCAAATCAGTTGGTGTCTTCCTCTTTTTAGCAGCTGCTGTGGGGTTCGTAATGACAACCTCCCAGCACCATATACTCTTAATGGTATCACTGCACTTACAGTGTCCAGGAATGGCCCTGGGTACTGTAGGGGCACAGGGCTCATGCACCTGTGCCCACACCACTGGCATAGGCCACCCAGCTAGAGGGGTGGCTGATGTATGCCAGGGCAGTGGGTTTGTGAGCATGGCACACAGGGATGTGTGCCATGTCGACTCTATGTTTAGTTCTGCACCAGGACACTCAGCCTGCAACGGCAGTGTGTGTGTGTCAGGGTACAGGGCCCCTAAGAGTGGCACAATAAGTGCTGCAGCCCTTAGGGGTCTTCTCTGGTCACAATGCCCTCGGTACCTAGGGTAGCATTTACTAGGGGCTGACCTGTGGCTAGAGATGCCAATTGGGTTTAGGCTTTAGTACAGTTGTTAGGGGAGAACACAGGCCTTGGGTACCTGATTGGCAGGGACCCAGAGCACACCAAGGAAAAGTGCATCAGGTATCAGGCAAAAAGTGGGGGGGTACTGCAACAGAAACTCACTTTCTCACAATGGTGAAATGCTAATCATGTGAGCATGCACTACAGAGTAGAAATGTTGTGCATGTTCACGTGACCATTTAGTTGGGAAATCCCAACATGCTGCAGAGAGTACCAGCACTCTCCCTGGGCATGGAGAAGTTCCGGTACTTTCCCGTCATATTAAGGACAATAATCTTCTTGACAATTTTCAGTCTGGTTTAATTCAAAACTGCAGCACTGAAACAGCCCTGCTGCAAGTGATTGATGACACGCTGTGCATTCTCGATTCAGGGGAGTTTTGTCTCTTGATTCTTCTAGACCTTTCTGCAGCCTTTGACACTGTCAATCATAACACTCTTCTTAACACTCTTCAACAGAGAATGGGTTTGGAAGGCTCAGTTCTTAAGTGATTTGCCTCTTTTCTCCCTGACAGATCTCAAATGATCAAAATAGCGAACAGTCTCTCATCTCCATTGGTGGTAGGTCAAGGCGTTCCTCAAGGCTCTATCCTTGCACCCACTTTGTTCAATCTCTATCTGGAACCATTGGGAAATCTCCTTAATAAATCTGGGATCCTCAACCATCTCTATGCGGATGACACCCAAATCTACCTTAAGGTGTCCTCCACTCACGATATCTCGATCCTCAACTCTACTCTCCAGTCTATCCACAACTGGATGTTAACTCATCAACTCATTCTAAATCCCTCCAAAACCGAATTCCTCCTCCTATCTACCTCACTCTCTCCTCCTCTTGTTCAACCTTGGATGGATCAGCTGAATCTACTTAACAATAAACCTATTGTTGTCGACAGCGCAAAATCCCTTGGTGTCGTACTTGAGAAAAGGCTTAATCTTCTCTCCCACATCAATTCCATTGCAAAGAATGCTAGATACGAACTGCGCCTTCTTTGGGGGATTTGACGCTTCTTCCCGTAGCAAGACCTAAAAACCCTGGTCCAATCGCTGGTTCTCTCTAGATTGGACTATTGCAATTCTCTTCTTTCTGGCCTCCCCAAATCCCAACTCTCCCCTCTTAAAACCGTTCTCCATTCAGTGGCTCATTTTATTTTTGGGGCCAAAAGAAGTGACCAAATCACACCCTTGTTGTCTTCCCTCTGTTGTCTTCCCATCGAGGCATGATCAATCTACAAAACTGCCTGGATCACCCACAAAGCCTCGCACACTTGCTCCCCTTGCTACCTGGCGAATAAACTGAAAATCTCTGGAGGCTCTAGGCAGTCTCGTAATGCGGAAAAACTACTGCTTGAGCCCCCCACTTTTAAAAGGGAAAGATCAATGGCTCAATCCTTCTCAGGCAATGCGCCACAATTCCGTACCACCACCTCTACCCGGACCTTCAAAACTGACCTCAAATCTCTTCTCTTCCAGAGACACTTCCAGAACTAATACACGCCCTTTCAAGTCCCACAAGGAAGTTCTTTCGCTATTGTAAATTTGTATTCTATGCCTGTACAATTCTAAACCGGAGGCTCCGATTATGCTTCTCAATTTTCTTTACTGAAAATTCTCAGCAGCCAATCAGAAAGTGAAAAAACAAAATACATACTACAATACCCATACACCCTAGAGGGTATCACATGGTAACCATAGAGTAGACCCCTATATAATAAAATAGTACATCCTTTTTCTTTGCTGCTCCGCAGCCAGTTAAGTGCATTTACTCATCTTTACTTGTGCTTCATGTTATAGCTTAAATACTTTATTTGTGCGCTAATGTTTATGTATTCACAGGTACATGTGTATTGTTCTTTGCTCGCTGTTCGTGCTGCAATATTTGCTTGTGTTTGTGCGATCTATTTACTTGTGTTGCTCCTGTTGCGTGTTTTCAATCTCAGCCTCGGGTATTGGGTCCGGCTTTCGCTGCCTTTCCATCCCGTTTCGCACACGGCGGCCCTTGTCTGTGGGCGGGCGCCGCCGTCTGTGCCCTTTAATCTCCGATCCCGAGCGCTTTCCCTACACGCGATTTACCGCTGTATCGCGGTCTGTTTCTCCTTGATCTTCAGTGGTTGTGATCTGTCCGTGCCGTTGGGAGTGCGGTCAGCCTCCCGGTTCCCGGGCGCTTTGTGCCTGCGGGCTTACTGGTGGAGCGGGAGACGGGGAGCGAGGTCGTGCGCACTCTGCCAGTGCCAACCTCGATCTGGCATTGGTTTCGGCTGTCCGCGCATGCGCGGCGGCCATTTTTTCTGCATACCGGCAATTTTAACTACGTTTACCGGTATTTCTGGAGCGCAGGAGCAGCGCTTGTTTTTGCTCTATACTCACAACCTTGCCAGCCTCCCAGCAATGCCCAGGTCATGCTGTAGGACTTTGGGCTGGATAATTTGCATAGGCCTTGCCAGGAGTGGTATTGCTGGGCAAGCCCTCCCTCCACGCTATAATATCTTTGCGCATTTGGAATTCTATGTTCCTGTGTTGCTTGGCTTTCCTGGGGTTTTGCCACCCCCCCTTATTGTCACTGTCCTAACATTTACGTTATTCTGTGCCACTGACAGTGATTATTGTCTCCTTTTCCTCCTGTGGGTAGAATTTTGTCACTTACTGGTGAGTATCATGTCTGACTATTTTTATGGTGACGCAGACTATTTTGAGGAGGGACCCTCTGGGTCATTGGAGAATGAGCTTGTTGAAGCTCTGGATGTGGGAGTTCAGCACTCCATTAACAAGGCTATGGTCAGGGCTATTGAACACTTAAAACCTAATTTATGCAACTATGCTGTACACCAGGGCTGGGTTCCTGGCACTAAGTCCTGTGCTTCTTTTGGAGTTAAGACTTCTAAGAACCCCCACTCTGCGGATTTTGCTAAGCTCGCACAGACCTTGTCATCTGATCATTCTTATGTATCTACAAGCAGGGACAAATGTTCTGACTCGCCTCACAGGGATGATGGTGATACCTCCTCCTCTGCTTCGACGTCTGACTCTGACGTTTCTCCTCCCCTGGCCAAGAAGCAACGCAAAGAGCGGTTCGTTGATGCTCCCTCTCATCCAAATTTGCTGACATTTGATCCTCACTGCAATTATTCATCAAAATTCTTCCTCTTGGCTTCCCTCTACTGAGGTTGCTGATTACGTGCAGTCCCATCTTAGACAATCCTTTGACAAAGATGTCAGGGCGCGTTTGCGATCAGAATGTCCGCATCCAGATTTGGCGGACAAAGTTGCAGATACTCCAGAAGTGGATCCTTCTATGCTTACGTAATTTGAAGAAATATACTAAGGATCCTAAGAAAGATTTGGATCGTGCATGGAGGTCCTGCCAGGACAAATTACTCGATTTGACCACCCCCCTAACAAAACTTTTGGATTTAGGTTTCAAATGGAAGGCTTCACAGGGCAAATAATCAATCCTGATGACTTAATTGGCTGGGCTCAACGTGCTGTTTGTCTATTGGGTAATGCCAACTGTGCAATGTCTAGTGAGCGATGTCGCTCTATTCTACTGAAAGTTGACCCAAAATTAGCGGAATTATCTTCCTCTGAATCAGGTCCCTTAGCGCAAGGTCTTTAATTTGGCCAGCCATTTCTGAAAGAATTGACTAAATTTGTCGCCACTTTCAGTGGCCTTGACAAAGCGCAAGGTTCCTTAAAAGGGGCTTTTCGTCTGGTTTTTGGAAGGGCCGGACGACTTTGGGGGAGGTCGTTCGGCCGCGGTTACCAACAAGGCACCCAGCAAGGATATAAGGGACGCTATGGTGGTAACCAGGGAGGTCAACGCGATACCGCTGCCTCAGGTGAGCCTAATTCCTTTTTCAGAGCTTCAATTGGGAGGTCGACTCAAGTTTTTTCTCCGCAAATGGCAAGAAATCTCGCAAGATGCGTGGATCCTGGAATCGGTTCAGGGTTACAAAATTGAATTTCTTCATTCCCCATCTCAGACTCTTCCCCCGCATCCGATGGTCTTTTCCCATCAGGATCAGGTCTTCATTTCCAGTGAGATCGAGTCTCTGCTGCTGAAAGGGGCAATTGTGGGGACGGTTCTTCATCCCCAGGGCTTTGGCAGCAACGTCTTCCTGGTCCTGAAGAAGGGAGGTGAATCCAGGCTTGTTTTAAATCTCAGGGAGTTCAATGGATGGGTTGTATATCGTCACTTCAAGATGAGGGGATCCATCTTCTTCGCGATCTTCTTCAGGAAGGGGACTGGATGGTCCACCTGGATCTGGAAGATGCTTATCTGTCAGTGCCCATTCACAAACCTCATCGTCGTTTTCTTCAATTCCAATGGCAGGGGACGTGGTACGAGTACAAAGTCCTTCCTTTCAGCCTCTCGTCTGCACCTTGGTGCTTCATGAAACTTCGGAAGCCCGTAGTCGAGTTTCTTTGTACCAGAGGCATTCGCCTCATCATTTATCTAGACAACATTCTCATAATGGGTCAGTGTCCTCGTCTGGTATTACAACATCTTGCCTGGACCGTAGACCTATTGCAGAATTTGGGATTTCTGGTCAACCCTCAGAAATCTGTGTTGATTCCCTCTCAAACTGTGGAGTTTCTGGGCTTTCTGGTCGATTCCCTCTCTTGTCAACTCCTCTTGCATCCTCAGAAGATCAGAAAAATCAAGAGAGAGTTGAGGTTGATTTTGAACAAGCAGACTGTGTCCTTGAGGTCTGTAGCCCAGTTTGTCGGTTGTTGGCTTCTTCTATACAAGCGATCTTTCCGGGTCTCCTTCATTACCGGGCACTTCAGCAGCTCAAGATACGCCATCTCCAGAAAGGCCTCAGGTATTCCGCTCAGATTCCTCTCTCGGAGGAGGCGAGGTGGGAGATGTTATGGTGGCTCAAACATATGGAGTCGTGGAACGGTCGAGCCCTGTTCGGCAATACGCTGGAGGTAGTCATCGAATCTGATGCCAGTTGGTGGGGTTGCGGAGCCCGGTGCAGTCAGGTGTCCACAGGCGGTTGTTGGTCCCCGGAGGAATTGTCTCTCCACATCAATTGTCTGGAACTTCTAGCGGGTTCCTTTGTGATTTGGTGTCTCTCGCCCCGTCAGACGAATTGTTGCATCCTTCTCCGCATGGACTACGTGTCTGTGGTTCGTTATGTCAACAAGTTGGGCGAGACCCGATCCTGACTTCTAGCAAAGATTGCAAAGGATTTTTTGGCACTTTTGCCTCCAGAACAAATTTTTGTGGTGGCGGAATATCTTCCAGGGTGCAGCAACCAGGTTGCCGATTGGCATTCCAGACATCTCCGGGACTTCGGCAATTGGTAGCTTCACCCTCGAGTGTTCCGTTTGCTGTCCAGGTTGTGGGGTCTTTGCCAAATCGATCTGTTTGCTTCCAGGCTCAACAAAAAGATTCCAGTGTTCTTCAGCTGGCGTCCGGATACGGAGGCTCCAGCCACGGATGCTTTTCTGCAGGTGTGGCCTCCAGCTCTTTGTTATGCGTTCCCTCCATTTGTGATGATTCCGAGGGTCCTGGCCCGGACCAAGTGGTATCAGGCGGAACTGATTCTGATCACTCCTCTTTGGAGGGCTCAAGCATGGTTCTCAGTGCTTCTGGAGATGTTGTGTGCAGTTCCAGTCCTTCTTCCCCAACGGTGGAATCTGTTGTTAGACCCTCTTCAATCTCCCCATCCGTTGATAACGTCAGGTCAACTCAGGCTGGTTTCTTGGCGAATTTCGGGGATCGCTGGAACATCCCAAGCCTTTTGGGAGATGCAACCCGATTTATCAACGAAGCTTGGTCGCCCAACACCCACAAACATTATGCTACAGCATGGAAACATTGGTGTGATTGGTGCTCTCATCAGGAAGTGGATCCCTCTTCAGCAGATGTCTCCCTGGGAGTGAACTTCCTGCAGTCTTTGGCTGCCCCTGGTCTTGCTTACCACACTGTTACCAATTTCCGTTCAGCCATCTCTGAGGGTCAGGTGCCCATTGACGGCAAACATATTGGGGAACATCCGTTGTTATGTAAACTACTTAGAGGTATTCGTTTGGTTACGCCTCCCTGTTCTAAATATTCCGAGCTTTGGGATGCCTCCCTTGTCTTACGTCTTTTGGATTCCTGGCCGGTTAATCAGTCTTTGTCTTGTAAGCAACTTTCTGCCAAACTCGCTATGTTGCTTTGTCTAGTCTCCTGTAAATGCGTTTCTGATATTCGCGCTCTTGATCTGGTGGGTCGTCAGTTTTCTCCAAATGGTGTTACTTTTCAGATTACAAGACGCACTAAATGTAACACCTCTTCCGTCACTTATCCTGCATTTCCTGACAATCCAAAACTGTGTGTGGTACAATGTATCTGAGATTATGAAGTGAGTACTGCAGGTTTTCGTCAAGATATGACAGGTCAATTGCTGATTGCTTTGCAGATGCCTTTTCGCCCAGTGACCCCAGCTACTCTAGCAAGATGGGTACGTTGGCTCATGGGCGAGGCAGATATTGATGTTTCTAGATTTGGTGCTCATTCTGCTCGTGGTGCTATGGCATCCAAAGCCTTTTCTATGGGAGTCAGTTTATTGGACATTATGAAAACAGCTGATTGGTCATCTGACTCTACATTTAAAACGTTTTATTATAAACCTATTGTTAATGTTGCATCTGTTGTGGTGGCTCAGCTTTGAACAAGCATAATCGGAGCCTCCGGTCCTGACATAGAATTCAAAATTTGTGAACATTTGTGACAAGAATTTTCAATTCTATTAAGGACACGGAGGCGAGTATTATCTCACCCATAATTCAGTACTATAATGTCTGATTTGAAATGTTTATACTATATTGTATATGTTTATGCTCTTTTTACCCTTCCCTTATGATGTTATTTCTTTTAGGGAGCTGGTATTATGGCTTTGTTTTTCGGTTTCAGATTCTGACCTCAAGTAACGTTGGGTGTCGTTCACCTTTGCGGAGACTCTTCGTGACCTCACGTTGGATGCTGTTTCATTGAAGATACCTTCAAGTTTCATTGTTGCCTGTTGGCCGATGGATTTTCTTCTGACAGATGGATTCTTCTTTCCTGTGGTTACAGATATCGGACTATGTTTATTATTGTTTGGACTTGTGTTATTTTACGCAAACAAAGAGGATGTACTATTCTCTTGCACTCCTTATATAGGGGTCTACTCTATGGTTACCATGTGATACCCTCTAGGGTTTATGGGCCCGATGTAGGTAAATGTCATTTACCGATTTTAAAATACCGATTTTTACCGAATCGGTATTCTGAAATCGGAAAATGATATGTAGATAAAAATAATCGGTAAAATACCGAATCGGTAACATTCGGTATCGTGTTTCGACACTTACCGAATCGGTATTTACCGAATCGGGAAATACCGAATCGGGAAATACCGAATCGGTAGATACCGATTCGGTAATGGCAATACAACTGTATGGGCCAAAAGGCCCATAGGAATGCATTGGCAAAACCGAATCGGTATTTACCGAATCGGTATTTCCCGATTCAGTATTTCCCGATTCGGTAAATACAGATTCGGTAAATACCGATTCGGTAAACACGTGATCGGCAAACAAGGAAGTGAAACTAATGAAAGCAGCCAATGAGGTGGAAGCTCCCTCCCCCACCCTAGCAGGGAGTGGCAACCCAGGCAGGTGCAACTCATCAGAACTTTCTGGAGAGGCAGCCAGAGCTGAGCAGTGAGAGTGAGCAGCAGAGAGAGTTTTAGGAGATCTGTGAACACAGTGGAAATGGCAAGCAGCTCTGAGAGCCAGAAGGCTGACAGAAAGCGCAAGGTCAAGTTCAGCAGCATGGAGCTGCAAGTATTGGTGGAGGAGGTGGGGAGGGTCCACAGGCAGCTGTATGGGAGGCTGTCCCTCACAGTCCCTGAGTCAACAAAGAGGAAACTGTGGAGTGCCATCAGTGAGAGGGTCAATGCTGTTGGTGTGACCCCCAGGAGCATGGATGACCTCAAGAAGAGGTTCTATGATATCAGGAGCCTCACCAAGAGGAAATTGGCGGAGATCAACAAGCAGGCAGGACTGACCGGTGGCGGCAGGAACCCCGCGCCCCCCCTCACTGAACTGGAGGAACTGGTGTCCACGATTGAGAGGGAGAGTGTGGTTGGAGTTGGGGACATGGACAGCTCAGCCAGAGCCAAAGCTAAAGGTAAGAAGCATGCACAGCATGACACACCCTACCAGACACCTCCCCATTGGCCCCCATGTACAGCCAAACCCCAGTCCAGTACAGCTAGCAAAATAAATGAGCAATGCATGATGGGAAATGTAGACAGCTAATGTAGGAACATTTAACAGTGCACATAAAACTGCAATGCACCTTACGAAAAAATCAGAGTAATGAAAATGACATGTGCAATGCATTTATTGTAGTGACAGGAAGACATTTCCACTCAGTTGACAAATGCTACTTTATTCCTAGGGGCGCCATCAGGTAGTGGAGCAGCAGCTGCACAAGTGTCAGCTCCAGCAACAGCGGACAGTGCGGTGGCAGGGCCAAGCAGCATGGATGACTCGCAGGAGGTGGAGGACAGCAATGCCATGGCTAATGAGGATGACTCAGGACATGCCCGCTTATTTCCGCACTCCCCCCAATTGTCACAATCCCCACCATTGCAGTTCTCACCAGAGAACTCACCCACACGGTCCCAGCCAGCACCTGCCACAGCTCCAGCCAGGAGGAGTATTGTGGCCCCATTGTCCATCATGGAGGGAGCTGCGGATCAGGCACCAGCACTCGCACCAGCACCCACACCTGTGACACCTGTGGCACAGCAGGCCACCCAGCAGACCAGCACCGATCGGCCCCCTCCACGCACTTCCAGCAGTGCAATTCCATCACGGGAGGGCAGCGTCTTCCAAGGGCTTGAGGGGAGCATGGTCCGAATACAGCGGATGCAGGCCAAGTCCATCCTCGCTTGCCACCGCCAATTGCGTCAACATAACCTGCAGATGGGGGAGTTGACAAAGGGTATAGTTGATTTAGTGGCAAGTAACCGGGAAATTGCTACAGGAATGGGTCGAATGACAACTGCCATGACACAGCTGTGTGGCAAGATGGACCAGCATGAGCACATAAGGCGCAGGGATGCCCGAGTACAAAACCGGGCAATTAACCGGCTTGCCGCAGCAACAGCCCTGCTATGCCGCAGAGGTGCAAATATGGAAGAGTGCCTCACTCAAAACACTGCGGAGGTGACCAGGGGCATGGCCCGCATCACCAGTGCCATGGAGACACTCATAATTTCCAACGCAGTGGTGAATCCTGCCCTGGACGTGGCCGAGGCTGGGGACAGCAGCAGCCGCATCAGTCCGGCCAGCACAGTGTCCGAGCCGCGCCGGAGCTCCAGGCGCTCCGCAGAGGCAGCCGGACATGCAGAATGGGGGGAGCTGCATCCCAGTGGGTCTGCAAAGCGCAGCAGGAAATGACACTGCCAGTGTGGGTGAGGCAACCCGGCCCTTTTCCTGTCCCCACATTGTAGTTTATCTTTTCATTTGTTGCACATCAGTGCTGTAACGTTGTACCAAAAATTAAACATAGCTTTTCTTCACATACATAACGTGTCTGTGCATCTGTACTCACTCAGAAATAGTTGTCTGTTATCTCCTCACGTCTGAACCTGCCATCACTTGGTGTAGACACTCCAGCAGGTTGTGTTTGTGGCTCAGCAATGTCATCGTCAGGGTCCTCGTAGTCAGACAACTCTACCTCTGTGCCCTTCTTGACCGCAAGGTTGTGCAACATTGCACTGACAGCAATTATCTTGCAGCAGGTGATGGGAGTATATTGCCTTGCACCTCCGCTCTTGTGCAAGCATCTGAACCTGCTTTTCCAGATGCCGAAGGTCCGTTCGACTACATTCCTTGTGCTTTTGTGCGCACGGTTATACCTCCTTTGGCTGGGTGTTGAGGGGTTGAGGTAGGGGGTGAGAATGAATGAGCGGAGGGCATATGCACTGTCGCCTAGAAGGAAAAGGGGTAACATTACTCACATGCATACATGTACTTCACACTGCTATTGAGGTTTTGGGGGTCTGACACTGTGTCTTACCTAGGAGGTATCCTTCACCGAATTCCCCTGCTGTCAGCCGTGCATAAATTCCGCTATTTTGAAAGATGTAGGGGTCATGGGTACTCCCTGGAAATTTTGCTACCACGTCAGTGATGACACACTTCGCGTTACAAATCACCTGCACATTTATGGTGTGCCGTGACTTCCGATTGCGGTATACGTATTCCGTGTCAGCAGGGGGGAAAATCGGAATGTGTGTGCCATCTATGCAGCCAATGATGTGGGGAATCCTGCCATCTGGTAGAAGTCTGCTTTTGTCTGTACCAGTTCTGCATGGGTTGCAGGGAAGGAAATGTATTGGTCCATCCTTTGTATCATGGCGTCAAGGAACTTGTGGAAGAACCTTGACAGGCTGCTCTGGGTCACCCCTCCTGCCACAGCAACTACACTTTGATAGCTGCCAGACGCATGCAGGTGTAGGCTGCATAGCACCTGCACGTGCACTGGGATTGCGTGTGCCCTTGGGGTGGGGTGCTGCAACAGGGGTTGGAGGTCCCTAATGAGCTCTAAGCTGGTCTCTGAGTCCAGCCTGTACCTCTGTAGGATCTCTGCATCTGTCAGCATGACCAGGGTGATCCGCTGTCTATACACCTGCTCCTGTCTCAGCCATTCCCTCTCTCCTTCCTGCTGTAGCCGTAGCCGTCTTGCAATGACATAAAATGCCGCCATGGTGCAAGAAGAATTGCATTTTGGGTCCATTTTTATAGGTTGCACCTGGTTACCACCTGATTCCAATCTATGGTAACTACCGATTCTTAAATACCGAATTTGACGCTAATTCGGTATTTCAGAGCTTTCCTACATCTCAATCTTCAGTTTTTCACACAGAATCGGATTTATACCGATTCGGTAATTTTACCGATTCGATGACTTTACCGAATCGGTGTTTTTTTCCGATTCGGTATTCTACCGATTCGGTGATTTTTCCGATTCCCTATTTTTACCGATTCGGTTTGTTACCGATTTGGTATATTTACCGAATCTGTGTAATGTCCGAATCGGTATTCTAACGAATCGGTAACTTTTCCGATTCGGTATTTTCCCCGATTTGGGCGGTTTTCAGACTGCTACATCCCGATTGCTCGATACCGATCGGTAACGGCCGAAAATACAGATTTTCGGCCGTTACCAACCGACCTACATCGGGCCCTATGTGTATTGTAGTATGTATTTTGTTTTTTCACGTTCTGATTGGCTACTGAGAATTTTCAGTAAAGAACATTGAGAAGCATAATCCTCGCCTCCGTGTCCTTAATAGAATTGAAAATTCTTGTCACGAATGTTCACAAATTTTGAAGTGTTATCCTGGTTTGTTTGTGAGTGACTGCCATGATCTATTGCTGTATTATACCTCTTCTTGCATCTCGTTTGCTTCTGTAACATATACTTTTGTAACATTCTCCTCATGTAACGAAACTGGTCCTCTTGTGAAGCGCTCTGACACCTTTGGGTAAAGTCCACACTATATAAAAATGCATAAATAAATAAATACTCAGAAGGAAAAAAAAGGAAGTGTAGCCCCATTTAAAACACTGACGTTAATACAAGATGAAGGACATTGTAAACACACCTTTAGTTAGTGTCAGTCTCAATGCAATACGTTTTAGGTGAAAGGAAATCGGCTATCACAACAGTATGTCATTTGTCTGATGTTTGGTTGTAAACTTCTTGTGAGGGGTGACATTCACCTTGGTGGAAGTGAGGACTCAAACTGGAGAAGATATGGCATAATGCCCAGAGCTTCTGACTGGGGCACTGCGTAACCATGTTTGAGTCGGTGTTAGATCAACCCCCCTGTGAGTCTGAGCATATCACATAATCTCCTCGTCCCCCAGGGCTTTAAGTGGGCCGGGTATCAAGGGGTCTGAGCACCAGCAGTTTTTTTAAGCGGGGCTCAAAACGGGTCTCTATCGGGCTCTGTTTTGAGCCCTGTCACAGGCGGTCTGTTTTTTTCAGGACTGCAGTGACAGCAGTTTGCTGTCACTGCAGTCAGGAAAAAAGTGCCAGGGCGCAAAAAAGCCCGATATAGACCCGTTTTGAGACAGCAAGCAAGCACATCGATGTGCGCTGCTCACACTGCTCACTAGTGGAGAAGTTACGGCATGACGTAATGTCAGGTAGGCATTATGGAATAAGGGAAATCCTTAAAGAGAGTCATTTTCTTTCTGGATTTCCCTCCTCTTTCTAAAACGCAAGAGCAGGAACATTGTGGTACGGTAACCAGGGCTTTAATTGGAAGCTTTTTCAATATTATATGTAACAAGCATTAGATGCAGCTTATTTATCTTATGGCACTAATAACCATTGACAAAGCCAATAGTCTTTACTTGTTGTAGGTATGATGTTGGTTACTTGTTGTATCACATATCTGGATACAATGACAGAAACAGCAAAATACAAGTCGGGCGGCACACTATGCTAAACAGATTTTTAGTTTAGGTGTTTTTAAGCCACGCCCTGAATTACACTGACCACACCCCTTTGGGAGACCCTCCAGTTTTTTCATCCCACTTAAAGCCCTGCCGTCCCCACAACAAAAATCTAAATGTATGTGTCCATGTGTAATGTGGCTGCACACATGCCAACGTTTCAGCATAAGGAAAGGAGGAGATTTAAAAAAAAAAATCGGGAGAATGTATTTCCCCCCATTGTCTTCTATTGAAGGAGGGGCAATGTCGGGCTAGAAGCTGCCAAACTTTAGCCGTGTTACAAAATCGGGAGTCTCCCGCCTTCAGGTCGAGTTTGCGCAGTATATAAAACCGCAAAAATAAATATGGGAATTATCATGCTCGCAATAAGAGAGACCCGAAAGTTCTGTATATTTCTGGCCTTAAATACATTCAGTGATTCTGAAAGAAATTAAATCTCCAATCTGTAATTGCTTGTGTAACCCAACGTCATCATTCTACCCTGGATCTTGTTTTGCAAGGAATGTGCGCGTACTTGCTTATGCAGGCACCAATGAAGTAAGAAACCGGTGGTCTAAACGGTAACTTGCCCTCATGCGTTTCAAGCCTCGTTTTAGTTTGCAGCCGACTTTTTACCACAAGAAACAATATGTGTAAATTGGCGAATTTAACCTCGATATGTTAGGTGGACTGACAACTAATTTGGTATTTGCAGCCCCCAAATTAATCTGTGAAGAGCCCTATGCCTGAACTGTATTGCAATCAATAACGAGGCTTGGAACGCAAACCGAAGCCGGCAGAATAGTAATCGAAATTTACTGCAGACGAAGCCTGTAACAGGAGGTGAAGGGGAGGCAGCATGGCTTACGAATGCCAGAGAGACAGCTATGCGAAGGAGGTAATTAGGTTTAAAAGAGCTGAGTAGGATGAGTGATTGAGTTTGAGCAGGATATGGGTAAAGGGGAAGGAGAGAGGCTATCAGTGAAGACATTCATTCTCCATTATAGAGAATCCTTTACTCCATGACCATGACTATGGAAGTGCCTTCCCAGTGTGTTCTGCCTGGTATTGCAGTATTATCCTTCTACCTGTGTTTGGTACTCGTTTGTAACATGCACACGTCACTTTTCTCTTGTAACACACTGTTTGCTACCTCTTACATTTTGTTTGCTTTAGATACTTGCACAAGTGCCACCATTGCCTACGTAACGATTGTTCTTGAGCTTCAGTGTCTGCCATTTATTGCAGTATTATACCTCTACTTGTACTTTGTACGCTTGTGTACCCTGCACGCATGTCACTTTTTCCTCCAGTAATGCACCGTTTGCTACCTCTTGTATTAAACTCTGCCGCTCCCTTGAAAAAGCCTGGAAAAAAGACCCATCCACCAGCACCAAGGACGCCTTCAAAAGCGCCACCCGCACTCACCACCAACTGATCCGAAAAGCCAAGAAAACAGCATTCAAGGATCGACTTGACAACAACGCCCACAACAGCAAGGAACTTTTCAACATCGTCAAGGAATTTTCCAACCCATCGGCCAACTCCAACGACATCACCCCCTCTCAAACCCTCTGCGACTCCCTAGCCTCCTTCTTCCACAACAAGATCGCAGACATCCACAACAGCTTTGACAACCAACCCGGAAACCAACCCACCCCACCATCTGTTGACCATCTTCCCCCCGTAAACACCCTTAACGCCTGGAACCCAATCTCCACCGAGGAAACCATCCGCCTGATGAATTCCATTCACTCTGGATCCCCCACAGACCCATGCCCTCACCACATCTTCAACAAAGCAGACTCCATCATAGCACCGCACCTCCGAGACGTCATCAACTGCTCCTTGATATCCGCGACCTTCCCAGAAGACTGGAAACACGCTGAACTCACCGCCCTTCTGAAAAAACCCACAGCGGACCCCACCGAACTCAAAAATTACCGCCCCATCTCGCTTCTCCCATTCCCGGCCAAAGTCATCGAGAAAGCCGTCAACAACCAGCTCGCCGCCTTCCTCGAAGCCAACAAATCACTCGACCCCTCACAATCTGGCTTCCGAGCTAAACACAGCACTGAAACCGCCCTCATCGCAGCAACAGACGACATTCGAACTCTACTGGACAATGGAGACACAGTCGCCCTCATCCTCCTCGACCTCTCTGCAGCATTCGACACAGTCTGCCACAGCACCCTTCTACAACGCCTCAATAACATCGGAATCCAAGGAAAAGCACTTGAATGGATCACCTCATTCCTCACCGGAAGAACCCAGAGAGTCCGCCTTCCTCCATTCAAGTCCGAGGCCTCTGAAGTCATCTGCGGCGTGCCCCAAGGATCATCACTCAGCCCCACCCTCTTCAACGTATACATGAGCCCCCTCGCGGCCATCGCCCGCCAACACAACCTCAACATCATCTCTTACGCGGACGACACTCAACTGATCCTTTCTCTCACCAAGGACCCTAGCACCGCCAAAACTAACCTACACGAAGGAATGAAAGAAGTCGCCGAATGGATGAAACAAAGCCGTCTGAAACTGAACTCAGATAAAACAGAAGTCCTCATCTTAGGCACATCCCCCTCTACTTGGGACGACTCCTGGTGGCCGGAAGCCCTCGGAAAAGCACCCATTCCGACAGACCACGCACGGAACCTTGGCGTCATCCTGGACTCTTCACTCTCAATGAACAGACAAGTCAACGCCGTATCCTCTTCCTGCTTCAACATTCTTCGCATGCTCAGAAAAACATTTCGCTGGATCCCCTCCGAAACAAGGAAAACAGTCACCCACGCTCTGGTCACGAGCCGATTGGACTACGGAAACACCCTCTACGCAGGTACCACCGCTAAACTCCAGAAGAAACTCCAACGAATCCAAAACGCCTCAGCCAGGCTCATATTAGACATCCCACGCAACAAACACATCTCCGGTCACCTTAAAGACCTCCACTGGCTACCCGTCAATAAGAGGATCACTTTCCGACTGCTTACCCACGCACACAAATCACTCTACGACATCGGACCAGATTGCCTCAACTCTCGACTGTCCTTCTACACCCCCTCCCGACAACTACGCTCTTCCAGCCAAGCCTTCGCCACTGTACCTCGCATCAACAAGACCACCATGGGAGGCAGATCCTTTTCATACCTGGCTGCTAAAACATGGAACTCACTCCCCGCTTACCTTCGCCTCACCCAGAACCACCTAGCGTTCAGAAAGCAGCTTAAAACGTGGATATTTGACAAATAATCCTCCTCCCCTTCCTAAGCGCCTTGAAACCCTCTGGGTATGTAGTGCGCTATACAAATTTTTTGACTTGACTTGACTTGACTCACAATGATCATGTTTGCCTCATGTAAATTAAAGTTTGCTTTTGTAATGTTTCTCCTTATGTATCAATTCTGTTCCTGCTGTGAAGCGCTCTGACACCTTCGATAAAGTCCGCGCTAAATCAAAACGCATAAAATAAACAACAAAATAAAATTCATGGTGGAGGGACGTTGGAGACAGAGGGAGAGGATGACACATTGGGGTGGAGGATTTACAGGAAAGGACCAGGAAAAGAGGAACCAGGTTTCTGCAGGGCGTGGCATGGAGTGGTTGGCTCACTATGTAGAAAATGAATGACGGGTTAAGGGGGTGGAGGAATAATACCAAAAGTAACCTCTCCAGACATGTTTGTTTCATTGAATTCCGGTACTCCTCTTTTGGGTTGTATAATAATTGTTGGGTTACAAAAACCAGAATCCAATGAAGTTAAATCTGCACTAAACTAACCACTTAGACCAGACATGGGTCAACTTGGATTTATTCCAACTCTGTTTAATGCTGGCTATTTTATAGAAATGTTTAATAGTGCTGCGGAAACCCGATTGGAATCAAAGGCGTGCTGCACATTGCAAAACAATGTGGCAAAATCAAAGCCTTTGAAGTATGCAGCTTTGTGGGGTTTTGGCAATGATTTATTTTTGTACATAATAAGCACTGATACTGAAGTGTGTTATGGAGATGTCTCCAGCCAGTCTATCACGAGCTACCAGTATCTCAAGAAACATTCAGAGTAGCACACAGCCTTGAGTTCATTTTTCAATCTGAACAGGGTCACATTTTCCTTTTAAAGATAAGGGAAGTCTGTGTTTATTTTACACTATAATCCTCAGGCTGCAGATAGCATGGCCTGATAATGAGCAGTGCTAGAGTAGGAATTACAGGACACAGAGGTGGAGAAAATTACAATGAAGAGTTTAGTTAATGATTAAGTTAACTCTGACTTTGAAGCATGTTTATTCACTTTAAATTCTTCCTTTTTTAACAAATGCTTCTGTTATAAATATAGCACCATGTCTCCAGGGGGCATTTACACACAGCAGGCAACAATCTACCAGTGGCTGGTAGACACAGTGTCATATTTATACAGGGCACAAGCCCTATAAAAAGAAGAGGGATGGATCACCAAGTAAGACAAAAGGCAAATGACTTCATGACGTCACGACGTAGCGCTATAAAAGAAATAAAATAGTGCTATTTAAATTATTTGTGTAAATATTGGGACAGACTAACCCATCTGACAGTCTTCCAGTGTCTGCATTTATATACAGGGACAGAACAAAGGCAAAAGCATGCCTCTCTTAAGTACCTGTGAAGACAAGGCAAGCTGTGTGCCTTTATTTCCCTCTGTGGCATTTACATTTAAATGTAAGGTTCCAGATGGCCCCCTGTCAGCATATACAAACAAAAGGAGGCCGAATGGTCTTTTAACTTCGGCCCAGCTGGAGGTGAAAAAAGGCTCCCTCGCTGCCTGCACGTGGCTGCTGGGAATGCAAAGCAGGCAACTTGCATGTGCTGCTGAACGTGTCCTGGTGTCTGAAAATTACATCGGGACAAGTTCAGCATATTTCTGTGGGGCCCAACTTCTTGGCAGGGGGCACCGCGTCCACCCTGTGAAAAGAGTGGTGGGACGCCGTGTACCTGTGTATACCCCCGACTCGAGCTCTGTATTTTTAACTGAAAAATACAGAAATTTTTTGAAGTGGGAGAAATTTAAAGTGCAGAAAAATGTTCCATATTATGAAAAAATTCACAACATTTTTCTGCACTTTAAATTTCTCCCATTAAAAAATGGCTGTATACTTGTTATATGTGTAACAATGCCACATATGACGAAAAGGTATATCCTGTGCCACAAGTGCATATGACCTACTCATTCACCCATACACATATATCCCATTCATACTCACACATGTTCTTAAATCCTGAAAGACCATGCTCTCACTAACACACATGGCAGTGCTAGCAGAGTGCCCTTCGTCAAACTATTTTGTTCAAACCATAGTCTTTGGCTCTGTGGACATTAGGCTTAATCAATGAAACTGAGCGTGGGGGTGTCTGATAACATTGCATGTGTGGCGTGGCTTTCAGTAGCTCACATAAATGTTCATTGATCAGAAGTAGCTCTCACTACAGAAAAGGTTGGAGACTTCTGGTGTTATGTCTATCTAGAACATTATTAAAGTTAATGACCGTGGATAAAGTGGCTTAGCTAGACTGGGACGAGTCAATGTGCTTATGACAAGACACCAACTTAATTTAACAAGCTTGTTCCCATTCGAGTTATAAGAATCTACTCCTTTTGATTTTACCCAGTACTAAAATGTCACACAATATTTTTAATTTTAGGTCCCTATATTTATTTTCTTATGCTACAAAATATGCCTTATTTAACTGTCTGTTTTTCATGCTCCGTGGTTTCTTACGGACTTTCCCTTATGTCTTTGTCAGCGATGCGGCTGCAGGGGCCCGACTGTTTTTGGTTATTTTTCCCTGCATTGTTGACTTGGGAGGCCTGTATACTTTTCTATACAGATTCAGATCTGTGGACCCTGCAGAATGTCCAGCAAGGGTCCAGGAGCTCCTGTCAAGTGCTTCTGGACCCTAGACCCTGGGTTTGTGGACCCCAGACACTATTAACCCAGCCCAGCGGTCAACACACCCCACAGCAAAATATATTTTAGTATTTTAATCATGGTTCAGTAGCACAGGTTAATCTGATCAAAAAAGTGCCACAATCATTAGCCCATTAAATCATTTTTGCCTCCCTCCTTTTAACTTTGCCCCCTCCTTGATGGATCTGCACTGAACTTGCTATATCCACAGAAGAGTAAACCTGTTAAATGTTAGGCAAATTTCATGTGGATTTGTCAAATAATACCACAATAGCAAATGAACTCTTTCTTAATCCCCATCCCCCCATGAAATATACCTCTATGAACAAATATGAACACATTTAAAAATCCCAAGAATAACAAAACATGCTAAGCATCTGTTAGATTTCTGGCAGATTCATTTAACAGTGTTAATGTAATAGGATAATCTAATCAAAAACACACCTTAGATCTGTCAAGAAAGCCTAAAAATTCAACATCTTCATGACCCTTCTGGGCCACTCTTTAAACACGTATTTCTCAATAGCTACTGAATATATTTTAACTAAACCAAGCAACGAAAGTTCTTTGAGTAAGGTTCTAATTATATGCCAGGTTTGGTGAAAATCAGTTTAGCAAAGAATCCTACAGGAGATAAAATGGGAAATGTTACTTTTAGAAACCCTTTTTTTGGCCCCGCTTAACGGATCATCACCTAACTTTCCATGAGGAACCCAACGTGGGTGTACATTTTTTGGGGGAACATTTTGTGCAGATTTGTGGAACAAGGCCAAAGTAAGGAATAATTCATATGTCTATCGGGGAGATAACCTGCATTCTTGATCCATGTCTTAAATCATTAAAATTATGAAACCCACTTAAAAAACTCAGAGTAGATCTGTACACTTTTATCATGTCCTCTGCCACTTCAAGCTGCCCCAATTGAAAGTAGTATTTATATTTAATTGATGATCTGCCCACAATTGGAAGACAGCAGGGCACGTTCCAATTTTTGTGGTCTCAAAATATACAGTTCGAAACCAAACATACACCTTTGGAATGCACACACCTACAATTTCTGAAACTGGGCCTGATTAAGCAAGGATCGTACATCTTAAAAAGAGCAGGGCCCCTCAGGGTGTGCAATGCAACTCACAATCCGTTTAGAATGTTTCCACTTTGGGGGGCGTGGCTTGGATGGCAAGGCAGACAGACGTCTAAGTCCGGATCCTCCGCCACCCCGAGACAACGAACGGCGAGTGTAGCGGCGATATAGCCCCAAATGAGCAACAAAGAAGTATAAGAGGTGTCTAAAGCAATGGCGCACACAGAGGTGTGAGAAGACCCAAAGGAAAAAGCGAATGGAGCAAGATCTCCCTGGTGAAGAAGCGACTGGTACATTAAGGAGAGAGCACAAGATGGCGATGCTCCGAGGCGACCGTGGAGACAAACAGCAGCGGTAAGCCGCAAGAGAAAACCAGCGCATAAGGAACAAGAGGCCTAGCACCGGAGCCGAGGCAAGACCCGCAGCATAGGAGGCTGGCCAACAGGAGTACCTAACCGGAGAAATAGAGAATAAATCAAGGAAAAAGAACAACGCTCAAAGCGAAACTGAAAGCAACCACTGGGCGCGGCCATTTTCATGCAGTGCCGAGCGCTAGGAGTAGCACACTAAGCCGAGATAGAGAACTGCTGCGTACTCAGAATAGGCGGCTGCATCGGGGGGAGGCAAGCGGCACGGACTGGAGCCTTAGCCGAGTACAGAACCATAGACTCCCACCCGGCAAGCGGACATAAACCCGGAATATAGCGACATCGGGATAGGAGATACGAACACAAACGAAACTGCAAGCAGCCACTGGGCGCGGCCATTTTAGATCACCACCAGGAGCAAAATGGTGGCGCACCGAAGCAGAGGTGGAGATTACTAGGGCAGCCCAAACGGAGAAGACAGAAACAACGGGCCACCGGAGGCTAATGAAGCTGGAGCCAGTGGGAACGTAGCGGAAGCAGCACAGCTCGAGGGGAGCCCCGACACGCAACAAAGAGCACCACATTAGAGCGCCCACGAACCAGAGGAGTTTCTAGGTAGAACGTCCTGGGCCGGTGAGGCGAGAGGTCGCGGTGCAGACACTCGAGCTGGCGGGAGCCAAGACAAGGACAAGGACAAGGACGGTCCGGTGGCCGAGTAGATTTCGCGCTGACCCCGCACCTGCACATAGGGAAACAACCACAAGGAGCACAAAGAACGACCCAGCCAAAATACAGAAAGATGACAGGCTGTGTACATACCTGGCCAGAAGGGGCTTTGGAACCATGGCGGGACGCGATGCCAAGAACGCAAATGACAGCAAAAAGGTCAAGAAGGACCCGCTAGACTCTCCCTCAAAGCTGAAACAAGACCAAAAAAACGAAACAACAACACTGGATACACTCCTAAAGAAAATAAATTAAGGGAACGAGCTAGCCAAGGCCACAAAAAAGACAATAGATAAAATGCAGCTCGAACTGGCCGCCATAAGAGCTGACCAAAGCAAGACGAACTGCAGAATCGACGCGGCGGAAAAGAGGATAAGTGAACTAGAAGACACCACCAACAAGGCACAAATGGATATGAGATACGTGGCCAAAACAACCAGCGATCTGCAGAAGCTGCTGGCGGAGCAGGACGACCGTAGTAGGAAAGGAAACTTAAGGCTCCTGGGGGTCCCCGAAGGGGAGGAGGACGCACTTGGATCATGCACAGACCTACTAGAAGACCTCCTACCAAAGCTGACTGGCCTAAAGTTTGACAGGGCATTCGAGGTGGACAAAGCCTATAGAGTGCCGGCAACAAAACCTCAGCACGGAAGAGGACCACGACCTATTATATGCAAGCCACTCTGCGCCAACCACACTGAGGCGATTTTCTCCTTCGCAAGGAAAGGACAGATTTTGAGATGGAGAGGGCAAAAAATCGTCATCACACAAGATTTCTCAAGGCAAACAGTGGAAACCAGGAAAGGGTTCCTAGCACTAAGAGACAGACTTCGGAAGGCCAACATAACTTTCAGTTTCGCAGGACCAGCGAGAATGTGAATAACAGACAGGAGAGGAACATGGGTCTTTGACGAACCCAACGAGCTAAGAAGGTACCTACAGGGACCAGACCCAGAAGACATGGAGGCACAAAGCCCAGGAGCGCCCAAAAGAAGAGCATCAGCAGACACTCCCGAAGACGGGGCCGACGGTGAACAATAGACTAACACCTCAGAGAGCGATACCCCGATGAGGCAACCTAACAAATGGACTAATCTACCTCAGAATAACAGAGCTACCTCGAGACTGCTCTACATAGACCCAGGACTGGACAAGATTAAAGGGTCTTGGAACGCTATCTCAAGCCTCCTTAGAAGCCAAAGACACTGAGTTAATGCTCCAAAGATCAATGAATCTACCTCACAGAATCAACAAACAGAGAACAACGAACCTGCCTCGACCAGCACAAGGGAGAACCCTGAACAGTACAGCCCGATCACCAGCGACCTCAGGAATGAGCTGCTATATCCTTTTTAACCCTTGGTGTAAGACGACACCCCAAACACATAAATAAGACATGGAACTAAGAGGAATATATAATTCAGACCATCGTATCAGATCAGGGCTGGGACAGAACTGAACTCGGGGGGGGGGGGGGGGGGGGGGGTTAGGGGGATAGAGGACCCTTGCTGTCGCATGCCTACAGCACAAAGTCCGGGGGGTGGGGGGAGGGAGGGATGGGGAGGGGACGGGGGGGAGAGGATCTCTCTAGTACAGTCATATGCGTCTTTCTTTCTCTGTGTCTTTTCTGTCTTTACCCTGTTTTCCTCTCTTACTATATCCCATGGGGACAAAACCAACACAACACTAGACCAGCTACAACCTCTAGAACTGCGGAAACTGAGTGAACTCACCACACTAGTTAGCGAAGAGAAAAAAACGCCATAACTACCCCAACACAAAGCCAACTACTCTCAGACATTAAAGTGGTGTCCCTCAACGTAAAGGGCCTCAACCACCCAATCAAACGCCGGAAAACACTAGAGTACCTGGCGAAACTGAAGGGGGACGTGTACGTCCTCCAGGAGACCAGAGTCTCGGAGGAGGACGCACAACGCCTCAAGGCGAAATGGATAGGTGAGGTACTCTGCTCACCCGCCATACACAAGAAAGGAGGAGTCATCACAATTATAAGCAAAAAAGCCAAACTAGCATTACACAAGTGCCAAGCAGATAAAAACGGGAGAATACTAGTGACAAGCCTCAAAAGAGGAGAGGAGACGATACACGTAGCCAATATATATGGGCCCAACTCAGTAGACAAAACCTTTTGGGAGGAGGTCGAGTCCAGGCTGAGCAACATCCCCCAAGACGAGCTAATCATCCTAGCAGGAGACATGAACCAGATCCTCGATCACGCCACAGACAGGCACCCACACAGAGTAAGCCACAGGTTGCAGGAACATAACACACTTAAAAACCTCTGCGCCAAACTAGCACTGAGCGACCCCTGGAGGCTACAGCACCAAGACACGAGGCAATACACTTTCTACTCACACCCACACAACTCGTATAGCAGAATAGATTACATTTTTATGTCAGCCACCCACACACACCTCATAGACTCAACAGAGATAGGCCCAATAACAATTTCAGACCACGCACACAACACCATAGCGAATAGCGGCAGACACGATGAGAAGCCCAGCCGCAGCTGGTGACTAAATAGTGACATCCTGGAACTCCCCGCCAACATAGTGGAAATTGAGGAAGCAATCAAAGAATACCTCACCTTCAACGACACAGCAGAGGTGGTCAAGGGCACCCTATGGGAAGCCCTAAAGGCCACAATAAGAGGCAAACTCTTGAACATCAAGTCCAGAATGAATAGAAACAGGAACAAGAAAATAATAGACCTGGAAAACCAGATCAAAGACCTAGAAAAAGGCCACTGCGCAAATCTAGCAGATAAAAACACTGACCTAACAAAGAGGAAGTATGAGCTCAACAAAATCCTGAGCGAGAGAGCCGGCACATGGATCAACAAATACAAATCCATCAACCTATGTTCAGCTAACAAGGCAGGGAAGGCACTAGCGGCCTACCTTAAAGCAAAGCAAAGATAACACACAATCGCAGCGATAACAGACACAGCAAAGAAGACTCAAACATCCAACAAAAAAATCCTAGAAGTATTCAAAGACTTCTACAAGGAACTGTACACGGCAGACAAAGGCCTAGCGGCAGACGGGGTGGGGGGGGGAGAGACTGCTTGAGAAACTAAATCTACCCAAACTCTCAGAACAACAGGGAGAATACCTCGAAGAGGGCATTAACGGGCAGAAGTAGTTAAGGCGGTAACTTCTCTTAAAGCGAATAAAGCACCGGGCCCAGATGGCTACACGGCCACATTCTACAAACAATTCCTACAGCTGCTGAAACCCACTTTGGTCGAGGTCTTCTCTCAATATGTCCACAAAGGAAGAATGACAGACTCGATGGCTGAGGCCAATATCATAGTCATACCTAAAGAGGGCCAAGACTCGCAATACCCACAAAACTACCGCCCAATTTCACTAATAAACGTCGACTGCAAAATATACGCAAAAATCATGGCGGCAAGACTTAATATGTTCCTGCTCTATCTCATCCACAACTCACAGGTAGGATATCTCAAAAACAGGCTGTCTCAAGACAACACCAGACCCCTATGCCACCTTATCCACCACACAGCCAATAGCCAAGACCAGGCGGTCATGATCGCACTAGACGCAGAGAAGGCCTTGGACAGGGTCTCATGGCCATTTTTAGATCTATGTATGGAAAAGTTTGGTCTGGGGACTAAATATCGGAGTATGGTGATGGCGCTATACAACAAACTGAGAGCCTGGGTGGCAGTGAACGGGGGCACATCAGAAGTATTCACCCTAGAAAGAGGAATGAGGCAGGGGTGCCCACTATCCCCAGCCCTATTGCTGCTAGCACTGGAACCGCTGCTGGAAATTATTAGGAAGAACCCACACATAACAGGCTTTCGGGTCAGGAACAACACAGTAAAACTAGCAGCCTACGCAGACGATATACTGATCACAATGAAAAACCCGACCACCTCAATAGCGGCGCTGATAAACACCATAGAAGAGTACGCGCTAGTTTAAGGCTACAAACTAAACAGGGAGAAATCAGAATGTAAACCCATGAACTGCCACACAACTAGTGCGGTCCTAGGCACCTCCGGTAACATGGCAAAAGAAGCCCTTAAAGTATCTAGGTCTCCTTTTCGGCAGAGATCTGAGGTCAACCCTTGACCACAATGAAGAAGCCACCATAAACAAAGTAAAAGGGAAATTGGACTCCTGGTCCCCCAAATTCATCAGCTGGTGGGGAAGGGTGGAGACAATCAAGATGATGATAGCACCAATGATCAACTACATGCTAGGTATGCTACCACTCACACTCACTGAAGATTTCCACAAGAAGCTGGATAATATTATTAACAAGTTCTTGTGGAAAGAGAAGAAACCTAGGATTAGCCTACAAAAACTGAGACTGTGCAAGGAATTAGGAGGGCTAAACGTCACAAACTTCAAGGTATTCCAAACGGCCTGCCTGGCAAAGCAGGGAATATTCTGGCTCATCCCAAACCAGGAATACACACCAGTATGGCTCGCATTAGAGAGGGATATCCTGGAAGGCGCAGACCCCGTAGCCATACTCGCAGCCAACAAGCACTCTGAAGCAAATAACGCTGTCCTCAAGAACACTAGAATAGCACTCTTGAAGGTAGACAGGAATATGGAACAAAGTATCAAGAGATCGGGCTGGGAATCAATCTGGTTCAACTCGAGAATACAATGCAGAGAGAGGACTCTTGCCAACAAGGCTTGGTACGGGAGAGGGATCACCATACCTGCTCAGATGGGGAAGGACGGCGCACCATTTACATTCGACACGCTCAAACTAGCCTACAACCTACCCAACATAGAATCCTATGAATTCCTAAAGATCAGAGCAGCTATCACAAAAGCAAACCAAAATAACCCCCTCCATCGTACAATACATGCAAAACCTGAACAGGCTCGGACATCAAACCGCCCACCTGTACAAACTCCTAAGCCCACACACGTCAACACTCAACACCAAAACGATAGCGTTCTGGGAAACACTGCATAACAGACACTTTAGCGAAGAAGAGAAATCCCGGGTCTGGGTCTCAGCCTCCAAGAATAAAATATCCCTCCAACTAGCGCAAACAAAGTACTGGCTACTGCACAGAGCATTCTGGACGATGGCCCGCCTAGCTGCAGTCGGTGTCACAGAGCACGACACATGCTGGAACTGCCATTAAAGCAAAGGGGGACCTGGCCCACCTCATATACGAGTGCCCGAAAGTCAGGTCCTTTTGGAACAAGATTTACGAGTTCATCAACACAGTAGTGGGGTGCACTATACAGCAAGGTCTCGATGGACTAGCCACCGCATTCATGGCCCCAGACCTAGAATCTAAGGAAGACAGGGACCTGGTTGACCTTCTACTCACAGCGGCAGTTAAAACAATTTTAGCGAACTGGAAGAACACCGGCAAAGCAACATTTAAGAGATGGGTCAACTGGGTAACCTTCCTCAGGGGGGCGGACAACATCACGGCAAGTTACTCAACCAGTCACACAGCAAGAAACGAGATGTGGGCTGCCCTAGACGCACACTTAGGGTCACACAAACCCCCGTAGACAGATAACCGCCCAGCTCCGTTGGTGCAACCCGCCGCAGGCTAGAGGCGAACCACCTAGCTAAAGGTCTGTCCCCCTTCCCCCCCCCTATCCTCCCTTCTCACTTTTCTCTCCAGTCTCTTGGGGCTTACAGATACGCCCTCTACCAAGATCAGCTGCCTTGCCAAAATGCCGAATGTACCCACAAGATGCCTGTATCTCATCTGTATGTGCCCCTGCATTACCACTGTACTGTATTAAAAAATCTTCAATAAAACTCTTTGAAATAAAAAAAAGAATGTTTCCACTTTCATACTTAGGTAACATATTTTGAACACATAAAATATATTTCTACTGATGATGATGTAGTTAGTATACATGCAGATACATAGAGTGAGGTATGCTATTTATTACCATTGTTGAGTGCAGCCAGGGGCCATGACAGGAGTAGGTCATGAAGCCCCTGCTCTCCCTCCCATCCTAAAGATGACCTCACCATTATAGAGGTCGAAATGCCGTCGACAGCAGACCTATAAAGACTCCATGAAATAATTCATGAGACGTATATCTTTGTAATAGTTATATACATTGTTTTGTTTTGTCTAGCACCTTGCACTGCATCTTCCATGTCACTTATAGCATGAGAACCATATCTCTCGTTTTAATGATACAATATAATGTTTCTATATGATAATAACGCAATTGCAAGAGATTTCCTCTCTTTTTTGGCCTTTTAAGTATATGCTTTTGTGAAAAGCTAGTTGTTTTCTGTTATTGTCTTCATACCATGGAAAACTCTTTCACTTTGTTAAAAAGATTTCTATCCTAGTGAACCAATGTTCCCTTAAATGCTGTACCACCCCAGATTCTTTAAAGTAATGGTGTCTCTCCTGTTTTTAAAAACATATACTTTTTAAAGCTGGTATAGACTGAAAGGCGTTTTGATACCTTTGCAACTTCTGCTGTACTGTCTACGTAACATTCTGAATTACTGTTACAGTGTAAGTTAACAGTAACAGGTGTACTATTTGTATAGACACTGCCTGCATCAAATGTTATCTACTTTCCTACACTTGAAAGACCACAAAACTGGAAATCTGTTACTTGTAGTCTGTTATCAAATTCCCTGTGTTATTTATTCACATTTGTATTTTTATGCTCCTCGTATGATGCATTGTGTAGCCTTAGAGCTATTATTGATTTGTTGATTTTATATATATATATATATAACACTTTGGCACCACTGCAATCACTTAAAGTTTTGCATTATGAGAGGTTAAGATATAAAATGGGGACTAGAAGGGGAGAAAGGCTGGGACAAGATAGAAGGAAAAAAGGAAGGATTCAAGTAGATCGAATGGTCTTTCCCAGATCCCTTTTATGTTATCAGACAGGGTGGTAGTGCATTGTTGATTAGCCGTACATGGACATAAAAACAGACTTCTCGTAACATTTTTTTTATCGATTGGATGAATTATTTTTGTACGACTTATGCAGGAACACTGCTAGCCTTATTCTTCTTTTCATTTGTTACCAATCACTTTGTCGTTCGATTTGCACAATAATTCTTATTAATTGTAAATTATTATACAAATGATGTTCCTAATTCTCTTTTATTTTAGTATACAACGACAGTGGTGTCATGTGGACCAGCAGAGTTGAAATCGGATGTGAATGGGAAGAAGGAGACCTTACGCGGCTTCAATGTCATACTAAAGGATACCCTGCTGTTTCCTGAGGGAGGGGGTCAGGTACGTCTGCGGGTTCTTCTGGCAGAACATTTACAGTGGTTTCCAAAATTAAGATGGTTCGGTATCATCGATAAATAATGAAGCACCATTCTCCTCAGCTAGTCACTGCAGGTCTTTGCTAGTATTGAAGTTGTAAGAATTGCTGAGGTGTGCCATTTAACATTAAACAATTTACAGACTTTGGCTTGATCAAAAGGAACAGCTACAATGTCGCTTTACAGTTTTACTTGCAGATTACCCGACGTGGAGTAAATAGAAAAAAACAAGTCAGCTAGTAGACACATTAAACACATACCCACACAGTTTTCTGCAATACGACTTTTTAGCGAATTACATCCTCTCTGGGTAAGTCACATTTAATGTTAGCCATTATGTGATAATTTTTCGGGAACTATCTGCTTTTCTCACTTTTTGCCCCAATGAGTTATGCAATTTGTTACTAGTATCCTCCACTTCCACCTAGATGTGTGCCTCTTTCTGACCTCCAATATGGAAAACATCTTCAAAGAGCAGGGCCACTTCAGGGTGTGCAATGCAACTCACAATCCGTTTAGAATGTTTCCACTTTCATACTTAGATAACATATTTTGAACACAAAAAATGTATTTCTACTCATGATGATGTAGTTAGTAAACATGCTGATACATAGAGTGAGAAATGCTATGTGTTACCAATGTTGCTTAAGCAGAACAGACCTGTCAATGTGTTAGAATTCAATGCTGATAAGCAATTTATGAGTTACTTTTTTTCTCCCTCATAGCCAGATGACCGAGGTCTTATGAACGACATCCCTGTGCTCCGAGTGACACGTCAGGGTCCGGACGCCATTCACTTTGTTCGGACACCCCTAGAGCTGGGTTCTGAGGTGCACATACAGGTCGATTGGGTGAGACGGTTTGATCACATGCAACAACACTCAGGTAACTTAAAAAAATTCGTATTAGTTATTTTGGACCCTAATCATTGTGATCAGGAATAGGACACCTGCATTGGCTTGTGATTTTCTGTGTAATGGTTTGGATGGAATTAATAGAATTACCCTACTCTCACTGATTACGCATGCATATTTCCAGAATTTCCATTTATCCAGATCCCTTGACCTAATTGTATCTATAGATAATCACAAGTATTTGCCTTTTCGAGGTAGATCTTATTATTCATAATCACACTGCACCATAAATTATAGCAGCCAATTAAGATACCTTAGACTAAAATGCATAGATACCATAAACCAAGTAATCTCTTTTAATGTATTCTGCACTTTCTGAGCCTGATTTATGTGGCAAAGTTAAATAGATGGCATTTGTGTTTACTCAGGCAGCAATCCCTATTGCACTGTAAATGAGGAGAATATGTCATGGACACTTTTGCTGATTAGTTTCTTAAACTCTTATCTGGGCACATGTTGTTTTCGGCTTTGTTTCCCTTGTGTGTAATTTAGGAGATACATTGTAGGACCCAGCATCTTTTGGGAAAAAAGTAGTAATTGACCAGTTGTAGTATTGTTCTGCAGCACTTTCTGTCATGAAAAATAATACCAACTACATAATTTAAAAAACCCAAGTGAGGTTAATTTTGACAAACTTGTAAGATTACAAAACTAACTGTTGAATACAGTGAGGCTTAGTGTTGTGCACAAATGTAAGTGCACACAATACCTTTATTTTATCTCGAGTCCGAATAGAAAAAGCAAAAATCCAAATACAGAAATACGTTTGATTCCCCCATCTAAGAGCAAGCTTTCAGTAGCTCTAACTTTCCCTCTGCATTAGTAGGGCGGAGAGTAGAGCTGGCTAAGCTGTGCTTAAGAGTGGCCACTCTGTGTTCCCCTTTTTCTCTCACTGCAGTTCCCATGACTGGAGTCATCTTGACCACTGGAAAAAAGGACTTTACCCTCCCTGCTACTGACAGGCACTTCTCTGCAAAAGCTTGTCACATGTACCCGCAAGTTTCTTACAGCCTGTCTGTTTACCCGGTGCTATGTCACAATCAGTCAATTGGATATTTGTAGAGCACTGCAAATCACCTGTAAGGGTCTCGAGGCACTGGAGCTGTAGTTGATGCTTGGATATTGTTTATTCAAAAAACCAGGTCTTTAGCTCTCTTCTGAATTGTTGGATTGATGATGCGGTCCTGAGGTGCGGGGGGAAGTTGTTCAAGCAATGGGTGTCAGGTGCGAGAAGGAGCATCCTCCCCTGCTGGTTCGACGGATCCGTGGGGTGTCTGCGAAGGAGAAGGAGGCGCAACAGAGGTGTCCGGATGGTTGGTAGAAGGTTAGGTTGATGTAGGCTGGACCTTCGTTCTGCAGGGCTTTGTAGGCGTGGGTCAGCATCTTGAACTGGCATCTTTTCTGGATCGGGAGCCAGTGTAGGCTCCTGAAATGGGGTGTGATGTTGGTCCTTCTGGGGAGGTCGAGTGTGAGTCTTGCTGCTGAGTTCTGTATTGTTTGGAGTCTCGTCAAGAGGTGTATAGTGATTCCTATGTAGAGTGTGTTTCCGTAGTCCAGTCTGCTGGTGATGAGGTCCTGCATGGCAGTCACATTGTCTGTCCATGTGTCCTAACCTAAGGTCATCGCACTGTTTATGTTCACATGGATGAGCGCGTGCTGCTCTTTTAACGCAAGCTTCTTACCCTGTTTGGCCATGTGCATCAAGCACCTCGCACTCTCTTTATATATGCCATCGCTTCTAAATGTTTGTTCATCTGTCCACACTGTATGCATTACATACGTGCAACACTGTTTGCCGATGTTCCTCAAGTTCTTAAAACTGCCCCATGCAACCTAAAGTTCCATGTAACAGTGGCAGAATGGTACGCTTAGAAATGTTGGAAGGAGTGGATTTATTGTGGACTGCTTAAGATGAAAAGAGCTCATGACATCATCTAGTTTTTAAAGCACTTTACAGTGTCTACCTTTTGATGTCAAAGGCTCCCATAGGCAGGGTGGTACTCCATATGCAAGGGCTAGGTGCTATGATATGGTGTGCACTTGGCACCTTCATAGTCTAATTGTAAGTAATTGTATATTTTGAGATTTCACGTAGCCTCATAATGGCTTTTGTAGACCTAACTGTAAGGAGGTTTACAGTTAGACTCAACTCCTTCCTCCCTCTGATTTTCACACTTCTGCAGAATAACTGACTGGATCATATAATTAGTCTGAAAAAAACCATGATTCTGGCTGTGTATGGCGGCAGCTGAACAACCAATCATTGTCCTAAACACATTTATCCATGGTGTCATTTTAGTAGACACGATTGTTTCATTCAGAATATTATTTAGCTGAAATTAAGCACTCCATTAGAAGCCACAGTTTAATATGAAAGGACACTACATGGATCTTGTTTTACATTAAATATTTACATCCCAAAGGAGACCAAATACTATCATGAATAATGGGTAGAACATCTTTCCGTTCTGACGCCTACAAAGGGGATCACTCGAACCCTGAGGCCATGGGTTATGTTTATGAATATTTTTTTACACTCTTATTATTATTTGCAGCAAAGGTTAATAATATAGTACAGACATTATCAGAGACACTACAACCAAATATCTGGAACAGGTATATGTCCTTCCCTCTATTATTCAAACCGGCGCTGTGAAGTCTAACTGTGGTGTTGTCGTGATACCTTCTTCAGATCTCCCACAGCAGTGGGCCGTGCCCCTTGCAGACGCGGTGCACTACCCTCCCCTGTAAACATTCCATCCTCCCCACATCTTTTCCCATTTTTTTGGCCACCCTCTGTTTATGTAGACTGCCTTCTCTGCTACCATTGTCCATTCCATATCTTTGTACCATTCAATATGTGTAGGTGTGGTCTCTACGCCCCAGGATTTAGCAATATTATGCTTTGCTATTATGATACCTAGTGTTGTCCAGTCTTGCATTTTTCAGTTGGGGTCTGTTGCTTCCCAAATGTTAATGAGACAAATCTTGGGCTCGGGTGGTACTGGGACTCGCATACCTGAATAATTGTGTGCATGATTGCTCTCTAGTAGTTCTTAATCTCGGGACAGTCCCATATAATATGGTAGATTGTGCCTACTGCTCCGCACATATGCAATCAAAGCGGAAATCGTTTTTCCCCATTTTTACTAGTGTTTCTCTGGGTTGATAGGTTCTATGGAGCATGCTATGGAGGTGGCAATCTAGAAGGTATTGTCACCTCCCACGGAGATTACAATGCTTCCTGCCAAACGATGTCAACTAGTGCTCCGATTTCATTTTGCCATCTTTCACTGAGGCCCTGCATTGGATCTGGCAAGTTATTGATTAATTTTTGATATGTGAGGGAGATCACCCTACGGTCCATCCTATCTGTGAGCAGCCTTTCCTCTAATAGTGACGCCTCTGGGAGGGTGGTACCATCAGAGATCACTGCCATGAGTGCCGTCTGATCTGTAAGTATTGGAATGTTTCCATTGCGAGCATGATGTATTGTTGTTGCAGATTTTTGAATGGAATAACTTTCCCCTTAACCCAGAGATCTCACACCCTTGAGATTCTGATAAGATCCTATTGTCGGAATCCTTTACAGTCTTTGCAGTCTATTATCTTCTGAACCTGCCTGCAGGCCAGGTCACCCCTCTACTGCCGAACAGCTCCACCAGCTGACTGCCGCTCCGGTGCCTGTGCGCGAGTTTGCGCCCACTGTCTGCCGTTGATCACCGCCGTGACCTTGGGTCAGATCTGTGGTTGTTTCTTATTTTTTTATCTCCTGATTTTATCTGCTTTTCTGTGCTGTGTACTTATTTGTTCCGTTCTCACACCCTTTTGTTCCGCTCGTTCCCCCCACCCCCTCTTGCTCCCTGTACCCCGCTCTTTCCGCCACTGCCCCTGAGGCCACGCCCTCTCGCCACCCCGCTCCCGACTCCCAGCTGCTCCTCCCTCCCTCCCCTCCTTATATGGCGGCCGCACGCGCGCCAAAGAAAGCCCGTCTGCGCCCGTCAGCGCCTGGACCGCGCCCAGCGCCAGAACTCGTGGACCCCGCACACTCTGCGACTCCGATACAACGCCAACACCCTCCACGCCCTCAACATTGGCCGAGACCACCGCTGCTTCCAGGCCACCCGGAAACGCACCCACGGACCTTCTCCTGCCGCACCTGCAAATTCACGTGCGACAGAACCACCAAACCACCAAGGACTGGTGCCAACCACCTCCGCTGCATACTCCTCAACACCTACTCCGCACGCAAACACGCCGTCGAGCTCTGGGACCTGCTCGACACCACCGCACCAGACGTTGCCTTCCTGACAGAGACTTGGTGGAACGATTCCTCGGCACCCGACATCGCCATCGCCATAGCCATTCCGGACGGCTACAAGATTTCCCGCAGAGACCGCACCAACGGAACTGGCGGAGGAATAGGCATCGTTCACAAGTCCACCCCCCAGGTCCACACCCTCGCAGACGACTCCCTCAACTCCGCCGAACACCTTCACTTCCGGATCCACACCGACCCCAACACCACCCTCAGAGGAGCACTCATCTACAGACCTCCTGGACCCCGGGCTCTCTTCAGCGATTCCATCGCCGAGCTCGCCAGCACCCACGCACTCGCCTCCACAGACTACATCCTCCTCGGGGATCTGAACTTCCACCTCGAGAACAACAACAATGCCAACTCCGCCACCCTGATTGACAACCTCGCCAACCTCGGCCTCCAACATCTAGTCACCGAACCCACCCATGCCGCCGGCCACACGCTAGACCCCGTCTTCTCTACTAGCATCCACATCGCCTTCAACCACACCACCGAACTCCACTGGACCGACCACCGATGCATCCACTTCACCTTCAAAAAACCTACCACGCACCACCGCACCCAACCGACCTCCACCCTTGCCCAGAACCCACTCACCGTCCCCACCGACACAGTCGCCGCCGCCCAAAACTTCAGACAATGGATCGACGACTGCGCCAACACCCTCGCCCGATCAAGAAACCCTCCAGCAACCACCCCAGCAAGAAAGCCGCCTGGTTCATCGAAGAGCTCCAGACCTCCAAACGTGCATGCCGGAAGCTGGCGAGGAAATGGCTCCAGGACCGCACACCAGACAGCCACGCTGCCCACAAGGACGCCATACGTAGACATCACCACCTCATCAGATCAGCCAAGAGATCGTCCTTCAAAACCCGACTGGACAACAACGCACACAACAGCAAAGAACTGTTCAACATTGTGAAGGAACTCTCCAACCCCAACCCCAGCGCCAACACCAATGACATCCCGCCTTCGCAAGATCTGTGCGACTCACTGGCCACCTTCTTCCATCACAAGATCGCCGACATCCACGACAGCTTCAACTCCTCAGCCGCCCAACCACAACAGACCCCACCCCTGACACCACCTGCACCAACCAGCTGACCTCCTGGCCCCACGTCAACGACGAAGAGACACGCAAGGTCATGAAATCCATCCACTCAGGATCTCCGTCAGACCGCTGCCCACACCACGTTTTCAACAAAGCTGACGCAACCATCGCACCCCATCTACAGAAGGTCATCAACATCTCCTTCAACACAGCAACTTTCTTGGAAAGCTGGAAGCAAGCTGAAATCAACGCCCTTCTCAAGAAACCCAAGGCGGACCCCAAGGACCTCAAGAACTTCTGGCCCATCTCCCTGCTCCCCTTCCCGGCGAAGGTCATCGAGAAAATCGCCAACTCGCAGCTGACCCACCACCTCGAGGACAACAACATCCTAGACCCTTCCCAGTCCCGATTCAGACGCAACCACAGCACCGAGACTGCCCTCATCGCCGCCACAGATGACATCAGACGCCAACTAGACAATGGCGAAACTTCAGCCCTCATCCTCCTGGACCGTGTCAGCCGCTTTCGACACGGTCTGCCACCACACACTAAGAACACGCCTCCAAGAAGCCGGAATCCAGAAGAAGGCCCTGGACTGGACCACGCCCTTGCTCTCCGGCAGAACCCAGAGAGTCCGCCTCCCGCCCTTCCGATCCGAAGCCACCAACATCATATGCGGCGAACCCCAGGGCTCATCCCGACCCTGTTCAACGTCTACATGGCCCCCCTCACACAAGTGTCCCGCCAATACGACCTGAACATCATCTCCTACGCCGACGACACCCAGCTCATCCACTCCCTAACCAAGGACCCACACACCGCCAAAACAAACCTCCACGAGGGAATGAAGGCCGTCGCCGAGTGGATGAGGAGCAGCCGTCTGAAACTGAACTCGGACAAGACAGAGGTTCTCATCCTAGACCCCTCCCCCTCAACCTGGGACGACTCCTGGTGGCCAACCACACTGGGAACAGCCCCAACACCCACGGACCAAGCACGCAACCTAGGATTCATCCTCGACTCCTCCGTCTCCATGTCAAAGCAGGTCAACGCCATCTCATCCTCCTGCTACAACACCCTCCGCATGCTTCGCAAGATCTACAAGTGGATCCCGACCGAGACAAGAACAGTAACTCAAGCCCTTGCCAGTAGCAGGCCGTACTACGGCTACACACTCTACGCAGGAATCCCGTCCAAACACCTGCGACAACTACAACGCATCCAAAACGCCTCCACTCGATTGATCCTCAACGTCCCCGCCGCACCCACATCACCTCCCACCTAAGAAATCTTCACTGGCTCCCCGTCAGCAAGAGAATCATCTTCAAGCTCCTCACCCACGCACACAAAGCACTCCACAACACCGGACCAGCCTACCTGAACAACAGACTACATTTCTACACCCCCAACTGCCAGATCCGCTCTGCCGGTCTGGCCCTGGCCGTCGTCCCGCGCATCCAACGAACAACCTCCCGCGGCAGATCCTTCTCCTTCCTCGCCGCCAAGACCTGGAACACCCTTCCCACACATCTGCGGCAGACCCAAGACCTGCTCACCTTCAGAAAGCTCCTCAAGACCTGGCTCTTTGAGCGGTAGCAGCACCCCCCTCCCCCAGCGCCTTGAGACCCTCACGGGTAAGTAGCGCGCTTTAGAAGTTATTGATTGATTGATTGATTATCTTCAAATGACTTTATTCAATTCGATTGAATCATAAACGTTTGCATACATACATTAAAAAAGCAAGACAGAATATACATAGGAAAATGTTGTGCAAAAATTAAATATATGTACATCTATTTTCTAGAAGTTTGAAGAAAAGCCTCCTGCTGTTCTACAACAGTCTATTAGCTTACCCAGCTTCTCTGTCTCTCAAACTGGGGTAAACAGCGTTGGCTTGTTATGCCAGCCCAAGATTTGGTGCACCCTGCGCCACTGGTGAACTGTTTCTGCCGTAGGCCCCGTGAGGCTTCTCTTGTTTGATTTGGCATATAGTGATCGTGTGGCACCTCCCTCACCCAAAATGTATCTATCCATCTGAAACGTGGGGTCTGTATGAGGGCAGTGTGTCCAGTGGTTAAGGATTATGAGCTGCAATATCCAGTAATAAGCTTGTATGTGCAGGAGTGCTATGCCGCCATCATACCACCCTTTGACTCATTTTTGGGTGGCTATGCAGAGTGGCTTCCAATGCCATAAGAGGGTACGTACTTCAGCATCTATTGCTTGAAAGTATGTTTGTGGTATCTGGAATGGCGTATTCTGGAGAGCATATAGGAACCTGGGCAACGCCATCATTTCAAAGAGCGCTGCATGCCCTAGCAGCGTTAGTGGGATGGAGTGCCAGTGCTTAACACCGCTCTGTAGGCGTTTCAAGGGTTCCTGACGTTCTATTCCTGAACTCCTCAAGAGTTCAGTGTGACAAAGATACCCAAGTAACGGAAGCCGTCCGTTACCACCGTCACTTCACACCCTCTAGGTATCTTCAGGGGGAAGGGGGGGGGGGGCTTTGATTGCCCACGTAGGACATATAGAACTGACTTGTTCCAATTTGTGTAGCAAAAATATTTCTCAAAAATGTGTAAAGATATTCATTATTCTAGTTAGGGAGCGTGATGATGAGGTGAAGTAGAGTAGGATGTTGTCGACATATAGTGATATGCGGTCCTCCCATTCTACCGTCCAGCGGAGTCCCCGTATCAAGGGGTCTCCTTTTACCCATGTCGCAAGAGGTTCCACTACAATGGCAAAGAGTATTGGCGATAAGGGACACCCTTGTCATCTCCCAAGCCCCAGAGAAAAGGAGTCCGACCTTCTAGCGTTAACCACTACCTGCGCCAGGTGCTTCGTGTATAGTAGACAAACCCAGGACCTGAACTTGGGGCCGAGCCCCAAACGTTCCAGGACTGCGAAGAGATAGGTCCATTCAATAGCATCGAAGGCCATACGTGCGTCTAGAGAAAGGATGATTGCTACCTCTTGGATGTTTTTTCTCCTTCCTAGTGCCCCATGTAGGCGTCGTAGATTAAGGGCAGTGTTTCTGCCCGGCATAAAGCTGATTGATCTGAGCGTACCAGTTTATTGAGATAGGGTGATAGTCTGTCTGCCAATGTTTTGGCCAGTATATTTGCTTCTGCATTAAGCTGCGATATGGGCCAGTAGGAGGCCCACTCATCATTGGCTTACCTGGTTTGCGAATTGCGACTATTGTGGCTAGACATTGGTCTCTGGTCCCTGCTTCTATGCTGGCCTGATACATCTCTATAAGGCATGGCGCTACTTGTGTTGCTGTCATTTTGTACAGTTCGATTGGTATGCCATTGGGGCCTACGGCCTTCCCTGATTGCATATCTCCTATGGCCGAGGTTATTTCTTCCTCCGTGAGATCACTCTCAAGCTGGAGTGTCTCCTCCACTGTGAATGTGGCCACACAGATTTCCTTAAGGAATTGCACTGTCTCTGCTGCTGTGGCGGTGGTCACAGGGGTATAACTCTTAGCATAATAGTTTGCAAACTCTTCTACAATGAGTTGTGGGTCTGTGATTAGGGTCCCTGAGTCAGTTTGAATTTGGGCTACCCATCTATGTACTCGCTCACGTCATCCAACCACGCCAGCAGTCTACCTGCTTTATCCCCCATTTCATAGATCTTGTGTCAGGTTGATACCTGTCTAACCCTGGCCTCCTCTCACATGTGTTCCTTATATTCTTACTTTTTAGTTTTAAGTCGATGTGTGTTGGACTCAGAGAGGTCCTGGGAGTGCAACGCCTCTACGTCCAGGACCTCCTGCTCCAGAGCATTGGCTACCCTTTTTTTCCCTTTTGTAACCTAATATAAGGGAAATTTCCTGTGCCTGGTTACTGGTTTGCATGCTTCCCAGAGGCAGATCGGTGAGGTAACTGAGTGCTCGTTTTTCGTAAAGTAATGTTGAGTGGCAGTGAGGAGGCAGTTTCGTATTTTTGAGTTTTTGAGATAGCCTAGGTATATAGAGAATGTGCAATGCGAAGATAGGGTGCCTGCATCGTAGCTGGCCAAGATAGGACAATAATCCGAGATGCCCCTTGCTAAGTGGTGTATATCAATCAATCAATGACATTTATAGAGCGCGCTACATACCCGTAGGGTCTCAAGGCGCTGGGGGAGGGGGGGGTGCCGCTACTGCTCGAACAGCCAGGTCTTCAGCTTCTTCCTGAAGGAGAGGTGGTCTCGGGTCAGGCGTAGGTCGGCCGGGAGGGAGTTCCAGGTCTTGGCGGCCAGGTAGGAGAAGGACCTTCCTCCTGTAGTCACTCTTCGGATGCGGGGGACGGCGGCGAGGGCGTGGTTGGCTGATCTGAGGTGGCGTTTGGGAGCGTAGAAGTTGATGCGGATGTTGAGGTAGCTCGGGCCTTGGTCGTGTAGGGCTTTGTGTGCGTGGGTGAGGAGGCGGAAGGTGATTCTTTTGTTGACGGGGAGCCAGTGAAGGTGTCTCAGATGTCCGGAGATGTGGCTGGTTCGTGGGATGTCGAGGATGAGTCTGGCTGAGGCGTTCTGGATCCGCTGGAGTCTCTTCTGGAGCTTGGCGGTGGTACCGGCGTAGAGGGCGTTGCCGTAGTCCAGTCGGCTGGTGACGAGGGCCTGGGTGACGGTCTTCCTGGTCTCGGTGGGGATCCACCAGAAGATCTTCCGTAGCATGCGTAGGATGTTGAAGCACGCCGAGGAGACGTTGTTGACTTGCCTGGTCATAGAGAGGGAGGAGTCCAGGATGAAGCCCAGGTTGCGTGCATGGTCTGTCGGTTTGGGTGCGGTGCCCAGGGCGGGAGGCCACCAGGAGTCGTCCCAGGCGGAGGGTGAAGAGCCCAGGATGAGGACCTCCGTCTTGTCAGAGTTCAGTTTCAGGCGGCTGGTCGTCATCCACTCGGCTACCTCTTTCATCCCTTCGTGTAGGTTGGCTCTGGCGGTGGCGGGGTCGTTGGTCAGGGAGTGGATCAGCTGGGTGTCGTCGGCGTAGGAGATTATGCTGAGGTTGTGTTGTCGTGCGATGGCCGCGAGGGGGCTCATGTAGACGTTGAAGAGGGTGGGGCTCAGAGAGGATCCTTGAGGGACGCCGCAGATGACTTCGGAGGCCTCTGACTTGTACGGTGGTAGGCGGACTCTCTGAGTTCTTCCGTCGAGGAAGGAGATGATCCATTCCAGCGCCTTGTCCTGGATTCCGACGTTGCTGAGGCGCTGTACTAGGGTGCGGTGAACCTAGCAATGCTATCTGGCAATTTGAGGACAAAATTGATTTGTGAGAGACTAACATGTGCCCCCGAATGAAACGTATATTGTCGAAGTTGAGAATGTTGTGTTCTCTAGACCTAAGCCAGCCCCATGACTCCCAAGAACTCAGAGAGCTGTGACTTGTGTCGGGTCGATTTCCTAGGTGGATGACAGTCTATTTGATCACACAGGGCCATGTTAAAGTACCCGCCGATTATTAGCTCTCCTTCCGGAAGTTTGAGTAAGAATGTGCTCAGTGCAGGGAGAGCTGTGTTATGTAATGCCGGTGGGATATAAACTCTGACTATGTTAATTGGTATTCCTTCCCAGTGACCCGATATTGCTGCAAATCTGCCTTGCTTATCCGTCCATGTCTTCAGTATAAGTAGGGGAGATTGTTACCTGACTAGGATACCTACGCCTCTAGATCTGGAAGTAGAGCCGGAGTGTACTACTATCTTGAAGCCCCATCTGTCCAAGGCTTTACATGAGATGGCGACCAAGTGCGTCTCTTGTAAGAGGGCCACATCAGGTTTGATATATTGTAGCACCAGTCCTCCTTTCAATTTATCTTTAACACCGTTCATGTTCCACGAGAGGAGCTGAAGGTGCCCATAAGTTGATTGTGTTTGCATTGTTTGTGGTATATAAGGAAATTAGTATTATGAAAATTATTCTTGCCCGCTCCCCCAGTGGTGATACCATCATCGGGTTGTTGATGCAGTGTTGCCTGACAGTGTCTATCGCTTTTTGCTGCTATGTGTGTCATTCTATTATAACAGTTAATATAACTCCCATAACACCCAACCCCCAATTCCACCCCGACCCTGCCTCCCTGCATGATTGACTCAAAAGTACCCACCTCCCCAATGATGCAAAGTGCCTGTCGTTCCCTCCCTGGTACATCTTTGAGGGGAGCATTCCGGCTGTCCCCCGTGAACTCCCTCACCAAACTTTGTTGTTATTTGCAGTTAAGATTGTCTTCAAGGAAATCTCATGTAGACGGTCGATGGCACGTGTCCTTGTGACGTGTTAGAAATTGCCCTTCCCAGGGGCCGATACCCCAATGGCTGAAGAAAGCTAGTGCTGCCAAGTTTGTTAGATTCTCTTTGGTGTGTCCTGTAGTGTTTCCTGGGCTTCTGTTTGTGTCGCCTTATGTGGTCGTCTCACCTGTATTTGGGCTCTGCCATAATTGTCAACCTGCCACCAACCCTCAAGCCAATCCCAAGCCTCTTCTGGTGTCAGGAAGAACCATACTTTCTCTTCTGCTTCAACACACATTTTTGCAGGGAACAGCATTGAGTATTTGAGTTCACGTTGCCTTAGTTCCTTTTTTAATTTCAAGAAAACTGCGCCTCTGCACCGCTGCAGTGTAATCTGGAAAAAAGGTTATTGTATTTTGTGCATATCATAGCGGTTGGGTGGCACGAGCCGTCTGGAGAATAGCGTCACAGTAGTGGAAGTTAAAAATCGGAGCAAGGATTGGCCTCATGCTCCCGGTTTGGGTCTTCCACCTGGCACCCGGACAGCACGCTCCACCGAGAAATAGTTTGATAGTCCTTGGGGTGGGAGATGTTTTTGGACTAATTCTTCCACAAATAGGTCCATGGCAGAACCTTCGGCTTTCTCTGGTACCCCAATAATCCTCACGTTATTCCAGAGCGAGCGGCCTTCATAATCATCAGGTCTGGTGGTGGGCATCTTGCTTGTGTCTTGTAGTTGTCTGGTTTGGAGTTTGAGATTATCTGTGTCCTCATGTAGGGCTGAAGTTGTTTTCTCCATCTGCTCGGACTTAAGAGATTTCTATGGATGTAGAGTCTATAAGGGTTTCCAAGGATGAATGCACTTTTTGGAGTGTGGACATGATGTCTTGAAGCATGATTTCCTTCTCCTCTGCGGGAGTCTGGCCTTCTGCGTGGGCTGCGACATGCTCCACAGGGTATGGTTGTCCTTTGACCCAAGTAAATCTGTCGAGTTTTGTTTGGTGTGCATTGCATGGCCCTCCACCCCCTGTCATTTTCGGGACCGTGTCTATGTTACTATTCTTTGATGGATTTTGATCAGGTGTAATCACCGCTGTCTGTGTGTGGGGCCGTATAAATCCACGCGGGCTTTAGGTTTTCTGACCGTTTTCATCACTTGTGTGCTTTGTTTCACTGTAAGAATTAGCTGGGGGTGGGAGGGGCCCTCTCCAGGGGTGTGTTCCCTCTCCTTCCGTCCCAGCCACGTCTGCCCTTGATGCACCTAGGATGTAGAGGTGCTTTGCAGGTGCTGTTGTCGCTGGAGCTCTAAGGCCTCAATGTTAACCACTGCAGGACAGTGCGAAGGGAGCAGTTTTGTGGGTCCACTGTCTGTATTTCAGACACTTCGTCGGAGCCGCGTTGAGGGGATGAGAGCCTACCTGGCCATGCTGTAACCGTTGCTACATTGACCGGAACAGAGAACCCCCAATACCACGCATTTGGCTCATGAGGCTACTTAGCCCTTAACTATAAGTTCTGTATATCGCCAATTGGGTGCAACGGACTTTTTCTTAAAAACAGATAGGTACATTTCACTAAATATATTTTTGTAGAGCACACTTTAACATCTACATACACATGTGATTAAGGTGAGGATAACTAGTGCACATCCTCGTCCTGAAGAAGGAGTCTTCAACTCCGAAACATGTCGACGCACTTTTGAGGTTGACTTACCATAATCAGTAAAAACAACCTCGCCTGCACTTTTTTAATGATACCAGCCGAGGATTTAATAAAAAAAATTGTTTTGTTTTTCTCCTATGAGCCAGGTATTTTTTAACCAACACTTTCACCTCACCACTCACACACTATTACTCCACACACACCAACACATAGTTCACCTTCAGTGCTCCTACGTAGTCGTGAGTCGCAGCACGCCGCATTCCGTAGAGGTTTGCGAAGACCCCGATGATGAAGCATGACACCAAGGGGTCTTTTGGTGTGTGAGGGGTATTTAAACAACACTGGTTGCTCCCCACCATTGTAGGGATCACCGACACTATCCTAGTGGATTCCTTTTGTTTATACATATTGCCAGGGGAGACAGAATCCACTTTTTCCTCTCCCTCCCCCCTTTTGGTAATTACTTGTATTTCAGGCCACACACTCCTCCACAATATGCTACAGTGCTGGGCTATTTCCCCAACTTTAGCACACAAAGGCAGGGAGCTGAATATTGCCCGGTTCGTGGGACATCGTGGTGCTGCTTTGTCCCCTCTGTAAGCGTGTTCTTTGCTTGGTCCCTGGATTACGGTGCCATAGGGAGGGGTTCAGCTATTTTTGCCTGCCGTTTCATTTGATATCCTGTCCCCCCCGCCGGGTCGTGGATGCGTGTGCTGTTGGCGGTTGGAAGGTGGGGGGGAGGGGTTTGGGGGGGCTCTGTCCTCCCCCTCAGAATTGCGGCCCTTTGATGGCAGTGTGGTGCCTGGGTTATTGCATGCACCTGTTTTCTCTGGTTTCGTCACCGGGAGGCCTCCCTCCTTTATGAAGTGGGGTCCCGAGTTTTCTTCGCGAGCGAGCCGTAGCTCCCCCGCTCGCCCCCGATGCTGCTTTCGCCGATCAGGTTTTGGAGCACAGCGTCGATTCAGCGGTCGGCCGCTGCCGATATCTTGCAGCCATTCGGCTTGTCCGGCGCCTGAGGTAGGGCGGCAATGGTGTTTTGAATCTCGGCCCGCACCTTTACTCCAGGTCCCGGCTTCACGTTCTTGCGCAGGTCTCAAACTCCCTGGCAACTCCGACAAGCGATTTCAGGTGATTTGGGGGATCTGACCTTCCCGATCCGGTCTTTGTGATGTCTGCAACCTCTTCCACTACATTTGACAATCTGCAAACGGAATAGTTAACAGATTTACTAAGGGAGTTGTTCAGGGTGTTCCGGAGCTACATTAGTCAGCAGCCATTTCACTCAGCAGCCGGCCACGCCCCGTGTTTGTGAATATTTGATTGCATCTATAGAAGAATATGGTATAATAAGAAAAATGTGACTGCTTTCCCGTTCTAGTATCTCAAGATTTCAATAAAAGTATTTGTAATTCATAGAAAAAATGTGTAAAGGATCAGTGAGTCCCGCATGTGATTGACTCCATAAATAACTGAAATGTTGAATCCATTCTCCCGATGATCTGAAGATATCATTTAAAGAGCAGAGGTGTGCAAATACTGCTGTACACCAACTGTAGAGCCGGAGAACTATCTGTTGTGTTTTTAACTCTACCAATTGGTGGACTACTCGTGTCCATCTAGGCACTGAGGAATTACCCACCCCGAAGCATAAGTATTTTTGTCCATTCTGTCTTGGAATCACTTACACTACTCTTTCCAGCCAGACATCATGTTAAATTGAATGCGTTCAAAATACATATATTCTACAGGATGAATCACAAGACTGGTGATTTTCCTGCTTTGTAAGTTCCTGTAAATAACCCTGGCATCACCATACACAATGGCTGCTCTACAATGGTGGTGTTCTTTCTATGACAGTCTTCATATTTTTCTGATTTCAGGTCAGCATCTCATCACTGCCATTGCAGATCTCATGTACGGGTTCAAAACAACCTCTTGGTAAGATGTCGGTTCTTTTTAGAATTTCTGAGTGTGGAATGTGGTGTGGCACAGCGGGCAGGCACTGGGGAGTGGAGATATTAAATGGGACATTTATGGGGAGAGCTTGGTGAAGTGACTGGAATTGAATATGTAATCTATTGGTTCCGAATATCGTAATGTAGCCACGTTTTTTCTGGGAGCCATTGGACTAGCATGGCCATTAAAAACACGAATGAATGAACTTTGGTATTTGAACCCCGCAACATAAATTTTGATGTATGTGACACTGTATACAAATGGATTGTGCATCCTTGTTTGAATTCTGTTCCCTACAGATCCTACCATATTGTGTTGATTGAACCTAGGCGCTATATGTAGCATATGCTGTTTTCTGTTTTTTTGTAAAGTTTTAGTCAATAATTCACTCTGAGGTATTGTTAGCTGTTGCCCTTCTTGATATGCACAGCAAGAGGGTGTTATGGTTGAATCTGTGTTTGAGTGTACCAACTGGCCAGTCCATACCAGTCTGCCAGGAAACATACTGTAATCCAGAAAAGCTAGACGAGGAAAGGCTTACTTGTTTTAAATACGCATTATGATAACGATGTTGCCTTAAATTCCTGAAAGCGTTGTTCTTCTTTAAAGGAGTAAATGTTTCTTCTACTGAACATGTAACTGAACTTCCGGCTCCAGCAAGGCACAACCTTTGCCGGTACACCTTAATGATTTCTTAGCGATGCAAATTGTTCTATTGAGGCAGGTTGCTGATGGGAGTTCTTTTAAGCTCCTGTTATTCTGTGATACCCAGATGTGAAGTTCATGGCTTGATTTTAGAGCCATTGGATATTCTATGTCTTGTAGAAACCTGATGGGAGGACTCTTAACTCTCCATTGTTAAATTACTTCATCTCCATCACCCAAGGACAAGTGAGAGTTCCGTTTCAAACCTACATTGTGTCTACTAGATGACCATCAAGCGGTTCAGAGCATTTGAGGGCACTTACGCTATCCCAGTAGCATTAATGGATGATCTCTGTTTGATAGTAGATTGCAGAACGGGTGCAGTCCTTTTCTTGAGACGTATGTCTGCGACTTTCAAGCATGCTATCCTCTTCCATCGATTGGCTGATTGTGAAATGAAAGACTCGAAGCTGGCTCGGATGGTCTCCTTGCTGAGAGGTAGGGCACAGGGAGGAATACTTGCTATTTAGACGTCTTAATGGATCCTGCTAGTCTACAGTGGCCCTGATGGAGCTGAACTCACCTCGCACTAATTTTTAGGTCTCACCTGTAGTCAGTGCCCATGCGTTGTCGCTTTGGCGGCGATCTATTGTGGGGAGGGGAGCAAATGGCCCAGCTGTAGAATGCGCTGCTTTTTGTATTCATAAATGATCGTTCGGCAAAATCGCTGTCCAACTGCTATATCTAGAAACCAATGTAAAGCCTTGGTTTGGAAATGGCAGCTTAGAGAGCACCGGGAGTGTTTAGGTACCAGTCTGCAGCCGCAGGGTTACTGTTAAAAGAATCCGGCTGCGTTAAAAGTACAGTATTGTATTGTAATTACATTTTTTAGCGCTTACTACCCCTGACAAGGTGCAAAGCGTTTTTTCGGCAAGTAGCACGCTACTCCAGAACCCAGAAAGGATTAGTGGTGCATTAGTATAGTTAAATATGAAAGTGATTTGCGTGATGGATATGTTAGTCAGTTATTTGGATTGAGAAGGATATTGGAGGAATAGAAGAGGGAAAAGGTTTGCATGTATATAGTGCTTGCTATCCTTGATGGGGTGCTGAAGTGCCTTTACGGTGAGTAGCACGCTACTTTGGAAAAAGTACAGTACGCTCAAGCTCCTCAGAATACAGTTCACTTTGCAAAATCAGCTCAGGCTGCACCATGCTGCAACTCATGTGGAGGCACTTAGCTCAGTGAGCAGAAACACTGCAAGCACTTCACCGCTGCAGTTATTTATAATTCAGGTCAGAAAGCACAGTCACCAAGCGATCTCGACATATGTCAAGCAAAAATACACAAATATATGTCAAGTAAAAATACACAAGTCCTCAAAGAAGCAGATTGGCGGTTAGCAGCGAGTCACAACTCGAGACCACCAAATATGGAAGTTGAAGCCTCCTGTTTCCAACATACATACATTTAAAAAGAAAGTAACATTCACACTGGAGCTCCAGTCAAGTCTTTATTGTAATTTAAACAAGATCTGGCAAAGCTAATAGGTCTGTGCAATACAAGATCTACCGACGTTGTCAATATTTTAATAAGTGCAGCATGGGTAAAAGTCAAAAGAAGAAAAAAAGAATTGCTATGAGCAGTCAAAGTTGGCCGCTTTATATGGTATTTTTTTCTTCACTTCAACCATGCTGCACAACAGCCACATAGCTTTACAGCATTGTAAATAAAACATTGACAAATCCAAATAGCGGTACTATTTGGCTTCTCAATGTTTTTAAAGACAATATTGTGCAGGTTTGTGGCTTCTGTACAGCACGGTTGAAATAATAATAAAAAACTAAAAGAAAAGCGCCATGACGTGCCCACTGTTGACTGCGGTACAGCACTATTTTTTTTACACTTTCAGCCATGCTGCACAGCAGGTGGGCTGCTGTACAAAATTGGTAAAAATCGTTGACAAATCCATTAGAACTTGCATAGGCGAGACCTATTGGATATGCAGATGATTATTAGCGTATGTCTTCCTTCCACCTCGTAGGAAAGTCAGAAATATGTCGCTCACCTCTTTTATGCTGATAGTTTGTTGTGTAAAACACACCTAAAACTTACTACTAGCAAAACTGAGACCATGCTGGTGGAGGTAGACAATGTGACGGCTGCTTTAGGCACCAGGGCAGTACCTGCCACACAGATGAAGAACCATGGAATTATGAGGGACTCTCCATTAAACAGCATATTTCATTGGGAAGAAATTTAGGTTTTGAACAAAATATTCATGTACATCAGCTTTACGCAAACGTTTCCGATTTTATAAATCTACATTTATATTTTGTTCACATTGCAAGCTATGTACGTTAATGCCCCATGACCAAATCACAGTGACTCCATCATGTGGCTGATTGAGCCTTATTGAGTCTTTAATTGTAGGACCCTGTCTCCCCTGCCTGTAAATCCTTGTACAGGAATCCTGTCAAGGAGCAACTTTAATTTAAATCCCTGTGCCTGGTGCACAATGCTTCTTGGCTAGGAGCCCTACTTTCTTCGAGCATCGTATTAAAGGAGTACGAACTCCAACAACAGCTTAGATTTGCCAATTGGAGTAGGCTGTGTATTCTGAAAATGTAGATGTGCGGGTTGGCAGGTTGTACTATTGCAGTATGTGCAACCAAGCTGTGGCTTGTCATCTTGCTCTGCCAGAATGACAGAAGCAAATGGGAACCCAGACTTAGTTCAAAATCAGGCTCTAAAGTTATTAATGTATAGACAAATGTTTCAGGCCCGTAGGACAGGGCCCAGGTAAGGCCTATTTATAAGTACAACAAGGAGAAAAACTGGTATCCTAATTAATTGTCATTTTTTTATATTGACAACCACACTATATTCTTTTAGTGATTGGGCTATTTATTCACCCTATTTTTAATCAACTCTTTTCCTTGGTAAAAGGACCCTATATTTTTTTCTTGGAACACATAAACAGTAACATATACATCTTTACATATATGACAATTTACATAGCATTTATCACATAATACAATACCAATACTTTTTGCCAAACACAAATCTGACGCTTTTTTCACATCAACATAAAAACATCACATTGACCAATGTGTCATATGTACTCCAAAATGACACTATCAAATTTCATTGAGCATTCTTATAATTCAGTCCAAATTATTCTCCTTAATCAATCCTTTTTACATCCACTTTTGCCAACTTAATAGCGATTGCCGCCAACTTAATAGCGATTGCCGACGCGTTTCGCGCCACACGGAATGGGCTCTCATCAGGGCTTCTTCTTCAATCAATCAATCAAAGATACTTTATTCGGGTTTTTTTTTAAGTACAAAACCATAAAAGTTCATTTAAAAACAGTTAAAACAACATGATTGTATTTACACTCTCTAAAAATGAAAGTTTAAATAAAAACAAATAGTATCTTATCCATAACAATGTTTACCGGCCGAGCTTACACAATTACAAGTGCTAACTAGGACCATTGAGGGCGAATCAAAAGTTAGGCGATTTATAAACACTAAAATTAATTTCACTATGGTTACTTCAGAAATCCTATTCCAAGTTTGACCTGTGCTTTATACAAAATTAAAAAAAATTAGCAATGTTATTTGCAAAAAACTCCACTTCTAAGTATTGAATCACAAGGAAGGCCGGGCGACATTGCCGTAGACCCAAGATTTTCATTATCGGTTTTACCCAGTGCTTCCTTGGTTCGTGGAAGAATTTGTAGAACAAGACCACGTGCATCGTGGACTGACTGGACATTTCATCACAGGGACACAATAGTAACAGGTGGGACCAATCGTTGGTTTTCGGAAAGATTAACAAGCGGTGGAATGTGTTCATTCTGAATCGAGTGAGCACAAACCTATCATAGCTGCTCAGATTAAATGTAGGGTAGGCCTGAATGGTCAGGGTTGTTTGTACTTGGAGGATATGTTGGACTGAACTTTTTTGATGCCTCGATGGTCCGTCGCAATTCCTCCATGTGTGACAGACACAGTTTCTTTAGGTTTTTCCTAGAGATCTCCTGAATCAAAGAATGGTTGGCTGAACAATTCGGGTTCTGTGCATGTTGTATGGGATTCATGTTATTGGGGACTGAAAATGTCGATTGGCTTTCTGTCGGTTGCATACCTGCTTGGTGTTGGTGCCTTCAGTGTGATTTGTTGTGTTAGTGGCATTGGGTTGCGGTATGAGTTGAGTGTTTATTGTTGTTTGTTCTTGTATATCATTTCCTACAAAGAGCTCCGGGCAACAATAGGGCAGACAGAGTGGCAGAGGGGACAGAAGTCAAAATAGAAGGATGTGAGGGTGTAATTTGTATAGCACTTAGTCCATTCCTTAGTACTTCTGGGAGCTGGAGAGGAAAGAAGAGGGCACGAGAAAGGAGATAACCAGACAGGAAAGGCGTTTGTGTTGTACCTCACAGCAGTTTAACTGCCAGGCCAGGCCAGAATTTAGCATTCTACAAGAACTTGCCACTAACAACACATCTTTTCTGCCCCTCTGTTAATGTTTTACACTTCTCAGACAGTGCCTTTAACTCAAGGGGCACGAGATGTGGCTGGTGGGACAAAGAAAACTCACATGAGAGTAGGCCTTCTTTATGTAAAGACTCCTGGGGACGACTGGATATGGTGTAGATTAGGTAGAACTCAGGCCAGGGAATAATTGACATTTTTATAATATTTTTTTTTAATAATTGTCATAATTGACACAGATCTGTTTAGAACTAAGGGAAAGAGAGTGCATGAGTGGCTTCCATGCATGCAGAAGAGGAGAGGACATCAGGAGTGTGTCCAGCTTTTGGTACTGTACACACAACAGTTTTGTGTGTGAGGCTCGCATAAGACCAACATACTAAAACCTGGATGTCATGGCAACACCGAGGCATACTAGAAAAGAAAATGTGCACTAGTTTCTCCATATTTGCCTTTTTTCAATACGTTGTATATTTACAATGTAAAGGCACCAGGGAAATGAAGCAGTTTGCCCAGAATCAGACTATCGTTTTAACAGCCCAACCCAAAACTTATATCTAAGCATTCCGAGGTCTACAAATTAGCCATTGAACATCACAGGGGACAGTTTTGTTGCTACTAGTAAAAATAAATTCAAGAAAGTCCCTTTGCATGTTGTTGGGGTTTCTGTAGAGCAGTGTTGGTATTTGCGTGTTATTGATTTGTTTCGTTTGCAGGGAGCTTGGCCGTCAGCGCAGCGTGATTGAGCTGGACACGCCTAGTGTGACAGCAGAACAAGTAGCAGCCATTGAAGCTCAGGTGAATGAGAAGATTCGTCAGCATGTTCCCGTCCATGTCCGGGTCTATTCAGTGGATGACCCTGAAATAGAACAGGTTAGTTTGAAGCTCATACTGCATAATTGAAGTTGCGAAACCTACTTGCAGGTTGTGCCTTCCTTGAAACCTCAGCATCGACTCTTCTGTTGATAGCTAAGCATGTTACTGTGCCAGCATATCGATGTCTTCAACTCCACATGTCATGATCCCACAGACAGAGGATTGATGTTCAGTGATGTTTGCTTTTGAACTTTCTTGTTGGCTTTCTCTCCAGCACTCTAAAGGGTTTCTGGATTTATAATTCTTTGTTTGCTTCTAGGTGCGGAGTCGTGGGTTGCCCGATGACCACACGGGGCCTGTCAGAATCATCGACATTGAAGGCATTGATGCCAATATGTGCTGTGGCACCCATGTCTCTAACTTGAGTGACTTGCAGGTACAGCCTCAGTAATCTGCTTATAATTTTTTTCATATCTTTTAATCTTACATCACATATGGATATATTCACAACAGTCACAAATTTGCTTCCTTAGGATTACTTCCACATATACACAGCAAATTTGTGGATTTTCAGAATTTGTAAATTAACTCATCGTGTATGCCTGGAATTGCAGTCTTAGTATTCCATAAATACTTAATGTGTGTAAAATGTATGCTGTGGAATTTGCACGTCATGGCAAATTCATCAAAATGTATTTGCACATTCAACTTAAGAGAATATATATATATATATATATATATATATATATATATATATATATATATATATATATATATATATATATATATATATGTATATATTGCAAGAAAATGTGATTTATTAAAAGTTGATTTACCATTTTTTTTTATATATTTGTTTTTATTTAGAGTTAACCATGACCATTATACCGTAAGACAAAGGTAATACAAATTAAAGAAACAACCAGGGTAGGCATCTTCAAAAAGAAAAAAGAGAGAGATTAAAGAAAACAAAATAAGAGCAAGGTGAAGAGAGTGTAGAACAACATGTCTCAGTACTGATTTACACCAGCCCAGATGCGACAAAAGTGTTTTACGGTATTTGGGCTTTTAGCCTTAGAAATAGCCAGTCCAAATTCATATATCTGACAAAAAAGTGCCCACCACTCCGGTACCTTAGGAGGAAGAGCGCTTATCCAGGATGTCGCTATACATAGCCGAGTAGTAATAATTAGGATTGACATCACTGGGGTTAGCCTGGCGTTACACTCGTTTTTTTGAGCCAACATAATCTCTGTAGTGGATTACTGAAAACCGTGTCCAAGGTGGAATATGGACAGCTGAACCACACCCAACCAAAAGTCCTGCAACTCAGGGCAACTAGTGAACATATGGACGATATCTGCTGGCAGTCCGCACTTAGGACTGTGAGTCTTAGGCTAGTGGCCCATTTAGAGATCCTTTCTGGGGTGTAATAGAGCATACAGATGGTCTTAAATTGCAGATGTTTTAGGCTGACAGAATGCACAGAGCAATAAATAATTTCTATGGCTCCAGTGATCTCACGGGGAGAGTATTCAAATTTAGGGCCCTACTCCATGTAGAGGCTAGCAGCAAATAATGATTGGCACTGTAAGCGATAATGATCAGATATATTGCTCTGATCAGAACCTTGCCTGGTTCCATGTATAGATAAGACAAGGTGCTAGAGTCTTCCAAAATTATCTGGTCTTTACACCCACACAGATAACAATCATGTAGCTGTAAATACTTTAAAAAAACTGATGGGGAAGATCAAGGGAGGCCGGGAGGAAAGAAAATGAGCAAAACCCGTTATAACCAAACAGCTGTGCAGCAATCTTCACCCCTAAGGTTGCCCAAGCCTTACCCACTGATTGTGGAAAATAGAGGGAAATTTGGGATTCCCCCAAAATGGGGTGTATGCATGTAAGGTAAGTAAGGAGTACTTGGAACAAATTTCCCCCCACATACGAATGATGTCTTTAATAATCTTGAATCGGACCCACTTGAAGTAGTTAGGATCTGAACGTCTATGGAAAAAGAACCTGGCATCTGACCCTAAGGCAAGTTGATAACTCAGTATAGACTGGTCCGGATCATGAGCCATAAGCAGATTCCTGATGCGGCCTTCAAAGGCTGCCCAATAATAGAGCTTTAAGTCTGGTAGGTGAAAGCCCCCTTCCCCCGGGCAGTATGAGAGCTTCAGCAAGTGGATGGCTCGCCTGGCCCTCTTATAGCCCCATAAGGAGCTGCCATTAAAACCCTCGAGGCGTTTGAAAAATGAATCTGGGACCCAAAACCATATTGCTCGGAAATGGTATAAAACTTTGGTTGAAGATTTATTTTTATGATGTTGCAGCGACCTAATATACTAACTGGGAGTCGATTTCATGAACGGATCGTAGCTATAACCGATTGCAGCAGAGGTACTTAATTCAGTTGAAAAACACGGTCCACTTTGCTGCCAAGCCTAACTCCTAAATAAGTAGCAGTTGAAACTGTCCCCAGGATTGCATTCTCTGATTGAAAATTGAGTAAAAATTGCGTTTTTGTATAATTTATATGTGGAGATAGTTCCAAACCTTATGGCCTAATTTGACACTTTGTCGATGGTGGAAAATTGGGGTAAAAATTGCCACATCATCAGCATAGGATGTAGTTTTAACATCAAACTGTTCAAGATTCCTGGCTGTATCTGTTGATTGAGTATAAGGGACTTTAAATAGGGCACGATATATAGAGTACGAATAAAAATGGACAAAGCGGACTTCCCTGGCGGATACCCGTAAATATCCTACATGGTGTGGAGCTATTCCCACAATAGAATAATTTACCCTTAGGATTTCTACAGAGAGACTGTACCCATGTAATAAATCTTCCGCTAGTACTCAACGCTCTCATCGTTGCTCACATTAAGTCCCATGTGAAACTTTTTTTCTTCTATGTGGAAAATATTTTCTCAGGTGAGGGAACCATTCCCCTACCGTGCAATTAAATATGGAGCTATTGCCTCACTAGTGCCACACTATAAACACCATACTTGTACATGTATATTTGTTTGTGTGGTGAGAGACTACCAGCACGCAGTATATGAGTTAAATTAATTCATTCATAACTGTGTCAGTCAGGATTGGGATTTTGCCTTCACTTGTGGATTTGTATGTGCTCCTAGGTTGAACTTGGGTGCACAAATGCTTTTGATTCTTATCCATACAGCTCTTAATGGCGAAGGTGTTTTACTAGACATTAAGATAAATGAAATATATCCAATAGATGTCCTTTGCTCAACCATTAATCAAAATATGCTCTTTTAAAGACCCTGCAATTCTCTAACTTAGTACTTGGGATAATTGTCCATATTTCGCTTATTTCGTGTTATTACAGAAAAGTTAGCAAAATCCCACCCATCTATATGTCATAGAGGTAGTTGTTTGGTTTGAAACTTTATGGCTTTAAAAGAAAAAAAGAGTTCCCATAATGGTGCTCACCCCTTCACTGTCTTGACAAGAAACGTTACAGTATTTTGTAATTTCTTTAAAAAACGCTCTGATGCAAAACCTCTGCAGTGTAAATTCTATTAGCATTATGTGTCTCCTGTGTACTGGTACGTGCAAGAAATAGGAATAACACACACAGAAGTTATTTGAGTTTGTTATACATGTTACTTCTGTAAAAATGTATTACAATACATTATCTCCCACCCTCTTCCTCGAGACAGCGATCCAGGCATTGAAACATTATCGCAGTTTCTACAACTTGGGTAAATACTGCTAAATTCATACATGTTAGCTGGTAAGAAAGGCCACTGGGCTGAACTGCCACGTTAGGACTTGCAGGTCACAGATTTGAATCTCTGCCAAGCTCTTTAGAGGTCCAAACAATGACAACAACCTTAAAGTTGAGTGACAATAGCCACTAATATTCATGCAACTAGACAGAATTCTGTTCATGTGTGATGTGTAAATAATAAATATTTTTTGTATGATCATTATCAGTATTGTTATGAATATTACCGTACATTAAGCAGCGGCACAAAAATGGGAGTGTTTAATACTCGTAAGGTTATTTAGACATCTGAACTTAGCGGGGCAGACAACTCTGGCACAAATAACATTGGCCCCTGTTTCTCTCCAAGTGTTTCTTTCACCCAGTGTAAGCAACCTTTTGAAGCCAGTCTCCATGCAGAAATTTTGTGCTATTTTAGAGCTGAGCTCCGTTTACTCTCGAAGGTTTTACGATTTTAGTACCACCATTTAAAGATGATGGTAACACATAAGTATTTGTTCCTAATCCGTAGTTAGTGGTAGCAGCGATCGAAAAACCTTTGAGATTAAAAAAGAGCACCGCTCCTCGTTAGCTCAAAAATATATGCTGGTATGAACAAGGAGCACAAAATAAAACTAATACAGAAGTAACATGTAAAACAAACTCAAATAACTTTTGCATGTGTTATTCCTATTTTTTGCATCTATCTGTACACCAGGTCATAAACTCAGAAGACACCTAATGCTAATAGAATTTGCACTGGAGAGGTTTTGCATCAGCGCATTCTTAAAAAGAAATTACAAAATAAATATTAGGCGTAATGTTTTAATACATTTTTCACAATTCTACACTGAATTATTATCATCTAGAAGCTATTGGTTAATCACATTGTATATTATATGGAAGTAAAATTATTTTCTCTCAGCATGTAAAGACTTGCAAAAAAAACAAGTATTGGCAAAAGCTAAGCGGTCTTGGCTGTAACATTTATTGTCAATGTTTTTTTTAAAATTTTAAATAGCCGCTGCAAATGTGCATTCATCTGCAATGGCCATCTTTGGATAGGATTTGGTTGAATGTAACAAAATGCACTCAAAGATGGTCCCCGTGGAGGCATAAGCATTCACTGCTGCGATCTTTGAAAGCATTTTGTAATATTTTAAGAAACCAAGTTCAAAGATGGCTACTAATAATGCACCAGTAGCAGGTATTTCAAATGGCCTTTGTTTTATTTATTTTTTTAATCCTTTATCGAAGGTAACCAGATAGATGCATGCTCATTTGTGGTGGCCATCTTTGAATGGAATTTGTTAAAATAAAAAAAGAGTAATTTGAAGAAGACCAACATGCATGCGTATGCGGCTAAATTGGAATGGCCCCAAGATACAGTTTTGTTGATAGTATGGTCAGGTGCAAAAAACAAGCAAGAGGGCGTTGCTGGGAGGTGGGTTAAAAGAAAAGGAGGATGAAGAGTAATCGAGAGGGAGAAAGATGCTAGAGGAAAGAGGGCAATAAATTAAATAGTCATCTAAATGCAGTGCTGTGCAAGATCTGACGCCAGCAGTGGAAGAATACATCAGCAAATCAAAACATGGTGATCAAAATGCTCCTCGGTGAGACAAAAAGAAGAATGGGGATAAAAGGCATTGGCTCAAGAGCAGGGAAGTGAGATAGATAATGAAGCCACCCAATCACAAGCAAGGGCTGACCTAAAGCCCACCTTATGTATATGTAATGTCTTCAACATACAACATATTCAATTAAAGCTGTCTGTTGCCAAGTCCTAAAAACAAGTGGAAAGAAACATTTGTGCCCATTTTTAGCAAGCGTTTAAACAACCCCTGTGTTCCCATTAGAGTTTAAATTATCTGACCACATATAATTTTAACTTTAGGCGCTTAATTGACTTAAATATAGAGCAAATATTTTAATGCTACATAATTGTGATGCTCTACTTTTATCAAGGGACCTCAGAGTTGCTCACGGTCTGGGATTGGTCTGCTATTTTTAAATTGGAAAGAACACCTGAGAGTATACTTGCCTTGTAATTTGAATAAATTGTGGCTTTTTTTGATTTAATGACTAGTGTGTCGCTCAGCATTTCTGATTAACCTCTTGGTGCTTTTTCTTTCCATAGCTCGCTAGGGAAACTGTGTTACTAGACTCATTTGATTCTGTGTAGACTTCTGTAAGCTTGCTGTGTTGGTGTACATTGAATGGTCAAGTTGTTTTCCTTGCCTCACGTTGGTGGGAACATTCTTTACTCTCTGATGCAGTTGCCCTGTTGTCTTGTTTCAGGTTATTAAACTCCTTGGAACTGAGAAAGGTAAAAAGAACAAAACCAACCTGACATTCCTAGCAGGAAACCGGATGCTGAACTATGTGGGGCGCAGCCATGCCACAGAAAAGGCACTAACTTCTCTTCTCAAGTACGCCACTGATATTTCCTAAAAACTCTATGTAATCTGTATCTGAAATTCATAATCTTTTTTTAAAAAAAATCATTAAATGTATTCAGTGGCATACAGTTAGTGCCCTAGTAACTGGATCACATGCATTTCATAGAAGACTAGTGGTGCATTCCTGTTGAATATTTCACAGTATATCAGGAGAGAGCCAATAACAGTGGAGTTTACACTAGCTTTTGAACATTTTTGAAAGGCCTGTACATCGAATTATGTCAAGAAGACGTGCTTTTGCATAATGACCCTTACAACTTAATTTTTTTCTTAAAAGACTCTAACCTTGTTTCAGTTGTCAAGAGCTTACAACCTGATATTTCTGGCTGGTTATGACTGGTGTGTAGTAATTATTTACAATTCCTTCATGCATGTGCAGATTTACCAGTACCAAAATATTCTCCCAAGCAGTCCTCATTCCTACCAAGCTCGTGTGTGGGCTCGTTATGGATTAGGTATTTATAAAACGTATTCAGTTTGCTTACCTCATGATTTAGTGACTTGAGTCCTGAGGAAGCAGTGACATGACGAAACAGGACACAGTTAAGAGTAAAATGATGATCCTCATAAATCTCAATCAGAACTGATAGTTACGATGTTGTGACAACTTTGACTTAGTCTACAATCTTAAATACGTCATTTTTTTTATCTTTTCTGAATTTTGTTTTAGAAGAGGTTGATCGTTTTAAAATGTAGCTGCTGAGAGCACAAGACCAATGTCATTGGTGACTATAGTATATTGATATTGTCAAGTCTACTGGTGCATGAGAACCTACATTCGTGTTTACTACCACCCCATTTTACTGAACATTTGTATTCTTTAAGACCTATATTTCCATTTCAGAACCGGCCCAGAAGAACATGTTGAAGCTGTCGATAAACTGCAGAAATCCACAAAGCTCCTTCAGAAGGTAAGTGGTCAATGTTTGGTCCACAATTTAATTAGGAGATGTCTGAACCGAATGTTAGAACGAAATGTACAGACTAATGGTCCATTATTGACTGAACACACGCTTTTATTTAGTCCTTTTATTGAGTCCCATTGGCTCATTTCTGTCCCAATGAGCTTGGAAAGTCAACACGATGTGTACAAAAACCATGGGAATACAATTTGGCATTCTATTCCAGATAACCATTTATTTATTACTTTTCATAATTTTTTTGGCAGCAGATACGTGTTTCGCACAAGGTTGCTTTTTCCAGTGTTAAATCTAGAGCAGTTCCTCTTGACTGGCAATCACAGAGAGGTAGCTGCAGAATATGAATCGTGCACATTTTATGTATTGAATTGCAACATTGCCATATCAAAGATTTTCTTATTTTGGAAGGTGGTCACTGCATGCTTGATAAACGCATTCAAATATGGGATTTGAAAATACAATTGTTATGCTAAATTTATTGCAAAGCGCACGAATACCCGAAGGTGTCTTGGTGCTAGTTCTACTGAACCTGTTGCGAAAGAAGCTCACTGAAAGCCAAATAGCCATGTTTTTAAAGCTTTTCTTAAAGAGAGCAGGTTATTCATACATTTGATATGCACAGGTAAGGTATTCCAAGTTTGGATGAACAAATTACAAAGTTTCTTCCTCTCCAAGAGAAACTTTTGAACTTCGGGAATATTGCGTTTTTAGCAGCGGAGGACAACAAAGTCCTTGCTGGTTAGTACAATTTGTAGTTGTTTTTCAGATAATATGGCCCTATCTCATGCAGAAGGTTTAGGCAATGCAGAGGGCCTTAAAGACAATTCTTTGCCTGACTGGCAGACAGTGCAATTATTTTTATTGCATTGGAGGCGGATTTACATTTTGGATCCCTAACAGCAACTGTGCCGCTGCATTTTGCTGGGTTTGCAGTTTGTTCACATATTGCTGTTGCATGTTTGTGTATAGGCCATTGCAGTAGTCTATTTTCGAAAGAACCAAGGATGTGACTACTGTTTTCTGTAAGTCAGGTGGGATGTAGGGAAGGATATTTTTTATTGTCCTCAGAATCAGGAAGAAGGACGTGACTGCTTTAACCTCGACACCAAAGTTTAGTTTGCAAGATTGCCCAACACTTGTCCCCACCAGGACGGAGACCAAATGAAACCTGGTTTCCAAACAATATGACCTCTGTTTTCTCAGAGTTTAATTTCAGGCAGTTGTTAGCCATCCAGTCACTGCCTGCACAATCATTCATAGAATCGGAGGCCTGTGTCCTGCTCACTGTTGGACAAGGAGACGACGATCTGCATGTCATTCGCGTAAGACTTGAGTGAAATTCCAAACGATCTGATTAGATCAGCCAAACCTGTAACATACATGTTAAATAACGTGAGGCTTAGCGAGGATCCCTAAGTTACCCTGCAAGGCTGCAAGATTGGTTCAGATATGATTTAATTAAGTGCAACTGATTGTTCTCGTCCAAGAAGAAAAGATCTTAAAAGGGCCAATGTGGCCACTCCGAATCCGATGTTGTGGAGACAGCCAATCAGCAGCTCGTGGTTGACTATTGAGCGTTGCCGATAGATTGAATAGGATAAAGGCAGCAGGAAGGTATCAGTCTTCGGATGGGTGGGGAAGGGGGCAATTCCCTTCAGAGAAGATGTCTTATTAAAGAAGAACCTGAGTTTTACAAAACAATTGGCTACTTGCTGCTAAATTATTGCTGGGGCTGGAGGTCTGTTTATTTACGGTTTGGAAATGTTGTTTTACTGAATTTTCTGCAGCTTCAATTTTTTGCGTGAAGTAGTGGGATTTTTCGCTTTCTTGCTAGGTTATGTATTCAGCCATATATTGCTTATATTTTCCTTTCTCGAGCTGGTGGCTGATGCGATACCTAGGCAAATAAAATCAGAATTTTTGAAAGCGGATGATAGGCAGAGTGTTGTTTCATTTTTGAAGAACCTAGCCACAGTTTTTGAGAATTCCTTTTTCCACCTAAATTCTCCGCCAAACCCCAACTTCCCTGAACTAAATCTGTAAAAGGAGGCATTTTGAATGACCTCTGCCTATGCTTAAATGCTACTAGTAAAGGAGGTAAAAAATACAGTGCTACAGAAAGAATCCAAATCAGTGAGATACCAACTGCTAGTTCGAATCCTTCACTTGCTGCCAACTTCTATTTGTCCTGCCCTAGTATCATTCTATTCTATACTTTGAACTTGTGTTGTGTAAAAATCACGAAATAGCAGACAGCATACCTTGCGCAGACCTGCAATCACCTCTTGCACTCACTCGCTCGATACCTGCCGATCTAGGGCAAGGCACCGAGCACCAGGGACTTCAGTGGCGGCCATCTTAGGGCGGGACAGAGCGGTGAGAGCGCTCTAGTCTCCCAGATAAAAGGTGCCCTCAGTCAGTGTCTTGCGATTTTGGCGAGCACACAGGCAGCGTGCTACTCTACTGCCTAATACAACGCTTGGGGATAATTTCTTTGCTACTTTCACTCGAATCGGAATAATTTTAAAAGTGTATGATTTTAATACTTTGAACTTGTGTTGTGTAAAAATCACGAAATAGCAGACAGCATACCTTGCGCAGACCTGCAATCACCTCTTGCACTCACTCGCTCGATACCTGCCGATCTAGGGCAAGGCACTGAGCACCAGGGACTTCAGTGGCGGCCATCTTAGGGCGGGACAGAGCGGTGAGAGCGCTCTAGTCTCCCAGATAAAAGGTGCCCTCAGTCAGTGTCTTGCGATTTTGGCGAGCACACAGGCAGCGTGCTACTCTACTGCCTAATACAACGCTAGGGGATAATTTCTTTGCTACTTTCACTCGAATCGGAATAATTTTAAAAGTGTATGATTTTAATACTTTGAACTTGTGTTGTGTAAAAATCACGAAATAGCAGACAGCATACCTTGCGCAGACCTGCAATCACCTCTTGCACTCACTCGCTCGATACCTGCCGATCTAGGGCAAGGCACCGAGCACCAGGGACTTCAGTGGCGGCCATCTTAGGGCGGGACATAGCGGTGAGAGCGCTCTAGTCTCCCAGATAAAAGGTGCCCTCAGTCAGTGTCTTGCGATTTTGGCGAGCACACAGGCAGCGTGCTACTCTACTGCCTAATACAACGCTAGGGGATAATTTCTTTGCTACTTTCACTCGAATCGGAATAATTTTAAAAGTGTATGATTTTAATACTTTGAACTTGTGTTGTGTAAAAATCACGAAATAGCAGACAGCATACCTTGCGCAGACCTGCAATCACCTCTTGCACTCACTCGCTCGATACCTGCCGATCTAGGGCAAGGCACTGAGCACCAGGGACTTCAGTGGCGACCATCTTAGGGCGGGACAGAGCGGTGAGAGCGCTCTAGTCTCCCAGATAAAAGGTGCCCTCAGTCAGTGTCTTGCGATTTTTGCGAGCACACAGGCAGCGTGCTACTCTACTGCCTAATACAACGCTAGGGGATAATTTCTTTGCTACTTTCACTCGAATCGGAATAATTTTAAAAGTGTATGATTTTAATACTTTGAACTTGTGTTGTGTAAAAATCACGAAATAGCAGACAGCATACCTTGCGCAGACCTGCAATCACCTCTTGCACTCACTCGCTCGATACCTGCCGATCTAGGGCAAGGCACCGAGCACCAGGGACTTCAGTGGCGGCCATCTTAGGGCGGGACAGAGCGGTGAGAGCGCTCTAGTCTCCCAGATAAAAGGTGCCCTCAGTCAGTGTCTTGCGATTTTGGCGAGCACACAGGCAGCGTGCTACTCTACTGCCTAATACAACGCTAGGGGATAATTTCTTTGATACTTTCACTCGAATCGGAATAATTTTAAAAGTGTATGATTTTAATACTTTGAACTTGTGTTGTGTAAAAATCACGAAATAGCAGACAGCATACCTTGCGCAGACCTGCAATCACCTCTTGCACTCACTCGCTCGATACCTGCCGATCTAGGGCAAGGCACCGAGCACCAGGGAATTCAGTGGCGGCCATCTTAGGGCGGGACAGAGCGGTGAGAGCGCTCTAGTCTCACAGATAAAAGGAAACAGTCCTTCTCCGCGATAGCGGACGCGTTTTGAGCGGACGCGCCTCGTCTTCGCCGGAGTCCAGCCAGAGTCAGCCCGTCTGTGCCCGTCCGGGCCAGGCCGGGACATAGGGCACAAATCTCTGCCCCTTCGGTATCAGGTATGCTAACAGATGCCCAACTTAGGGCGGTACGCCCCAATAACCATGATAATTGCATAACCCTGAATCCGCTATTAGCTGGTGTACAAACATGCCCTGAATGTACCCTTTCTCTGACTAATTATCAGCCCTATTCTGACACCCCCCAGGGTACTGTTTTTAAACCTTACCAGCAGGGAGAGAGTCCTAACAATTTCAGTTTTTACTTGGTAAACTGTCGCTCACTTCCACAACACAAATTAGATATTTTTCATCTTTTGAATGAAAAAAAGCCCATTGCCATATTCCTAACTGAGACGTGGCTTCATGACGGATCAGGTCCAGACGTTGCAACTGCCCTCCCCCCAAGCTATGCTATTGTAAGGAAGGATCGGTTAGGCCAAACAGGAGGGGGTATTGCGATTATTCACAGTAGAGATTTTGTGTGCAATTTTGAATCTGCAGACATTCCTAACTGTGAAGCGGCATCATTTAAAATTACCCTCAGTCCTAATTTTACTTTCTCTGGCCTACTGATCTATCGACCGCCAGTAAATAATCCATCTTGGTCAGAGAATTTGGTACATTTTATCCTACCGCAACATCTGAATGCTCAAAATTTTACTGTACTTGGGGATTTGAATCTTCATTTAGAAGATGACAACAACAAGACCTGCAAAAACTTAATAGACGACTTCATGGTTTTAGATATGACTTTACGTAATAGGGGTCCAACTCACAAAGCTGGACATTTGTTAGACCCTATCATATCAAATATGAAAGAACTCTCATGGCTCAACACTACTCCTGTTCTCTGGTCAGACCATTACCTATTGCGTTTCGCTATCTCACTTAAATCTATCAAATGTCCTGTTACGACTCCTTCAGAATCTCTTAGGAGAAATTGGAAATCCCTAAACTTGGAGGATCTCAACAATGCTTTGCAGAAAGATCACCCATGTTTAGATGGAGATATGGAAAGCATAGCAGAGTCTACACAAACATGGTTAACTGGCGCAGTGGATACCTGCCTGCCCCTATCCCGTTGTAAAGGAAAAGCACATCGCCCTCTCGCCCCCTGGTTCACAGAAGCTCTCAAGAAAGAAAAATCCACATGCAAGACTCTGGAGAGGCAGTGGCGTAAAAACTATGAACTTCATCAAAAAGAAGTTTACCGAAAGGCCAGAAATAGCTATCATTCAGCTTGCATGAAAGCTAAAGCATGCTATGTTACCACTACTATTAACATGGCCGTAAATAAATCCCAGACTCTCTTTAATACTGTTAAAGAGTTGACTGGTGAAAATTCAAGAGCGGAACCTACCCCTCTCAATACCCAGCAATGCCAGGACTTGGCTTCTTTTTTCACCGAAAAGATTGAGAATATTGTCTCTAATATTAAAAAGGACAGCACGATTACATACAAGCAAGATAACACCCCCCAAGTCCCCAGAGGAAATTATCATCTTGAAGCTTGGCCTCCCATTAATCTGGATATACTGAAGGAATTATTAAAATCAATCAAATCGGGCTCACCACGTGACCCTATTCCTATCAGTATCATAAGTAAATTAGAGGACTCCGCCATGACTTCCATAGCAGAGATACTGAACGCCTCCATAGAGCAGGCCATAGTTCCTGCCCTATGGAAACATGCTATGGTCAGTCCTCTACTTAAAAAGCCGGCCGCAGACCCTAGGATATTGGCCAACTATCGTCCAATTTCATTGTTGCCTGCCTTTTCTAAAATTTTGGAGAGGCATATTCATAAGTCACTTTCAACTTATGTGGAAAAAAACGAGCTTCTTCATTCGTCCCAATCTGGGTTTAGGAGTGGTCATTCCACCGAGACGGCCCTGCTCGGGGTCACAGAAAAGATCAGGGAGCTCATGGATGATGGTCAAACAGTAGCATTGGTCTTGTTGGATCTAAGTGCGGCCTTCGACACCATTTCTCACTCCATACTGCTTGGCAGGCTTGGGGAGAATGGTGTCGAGGGCAAAGCACTGGAGTGGATTAGATCATACTTATCCCTCCGCACTTTCCAGATCTCCTCTTCGGAGGCATGCTCTGAGGTATTCTACTCCCCTCATGGTGTACCACAGGGATCGATCCTGAGCCCTTTGTTTTTTAATTTGTACCTACGACCATTGGCAAATCTGGCAGAAAACTTTGGCCTCATCTTAATGACCTATGCAGATGATTCTCAAATTCTGTTTTCACTTTCCAAATCTGAATCATCTGCTCCATCTGCATTAAAAAGAGGCCTCCAGGAAATATTTAGTTGGATGTCAGCTAACCAACTTATATTAAATGGGGAGAAAACAGAGGTCCTCCTCTTAGGGAACAATAAAGTCCTCTGGAGTGATCCCCATTGGCCATCGTCATTAGGTAAACTTCCACCTCCAGCTTCTCAGGTTAGAAACCTTGGGGTCATCATAGATGACAGTCTATCTATGACTCAGCAAGCCAATAAAGTGGCAGGCATATGTTTTACCATTCTTAAATGGCTACGCAAAATTGTCTGGATGCTACCATCTACTACCCAGAAGACCGTAGTCAATGCCTTAGTGACATCTCGGCTTGATTACGGTAACATCTTGTACCTGGGCTCAAACAAAGCAGTAATAAAACGTCTGCAACTGGTGCAAAACGCTGCGGCCAGACTGCTCTGCAGAATCCCTAGATCCGCTAGGATCACCAAACATCTTAGGGACCTGCATTGGCTCAGGGTTGAAAACCGGATTCGTTTCAAAACCCTGAACTACCTATTTAAAATCAAAGCTGGCACTGCTCCCAAATACCTTCAGGACCTTGCCAAGCCCTACCTCCCCAATCGCAGTCTCCGTTCATGCACAGCAGCGAACTTTGCGGTACCGAGGTTCAAACGGGCCAGAATGGGCGGGAGATCCTTTTCCTATTTGGGCCCAACCTTGTGGAATACATTGCCTATTCATATACGCAAGGAGGAAAGCTATATGAAATTTAGAAAAAGCGTAAAAACCTGGTTGTTCGACAAATAAGTGCTTTGATTGTTCCCTTTCCAGTTGTGTTTTGTGTTTTGCTGGTCCGGCGCCGGGAAACCCTTTGTGGGTAGCTGTGCGCCTTACAAGTGTTATAAAATAAAATAAATAAATAAATATAGCTCATACATCAAGATTCATGCAACCCCAAAAACCTTGCACATCATAGTTTACGGAACACTCTCAAACAAGCATTGGGAGAGCCAATAGATTTAGTCTATGCACTGAGCTATTGGCTTTGCCAATATTTTTTGCAATGTTGTACACCATAGTGGCTGCTGTTCAGCATGGCTAAAAGTTACTAGGGTAAAGAAGATTGGTGTGGAGTGGAGTGTCGTAAAGTGTAGTAGAGTGGAGTGTTATGGAGTGGCGCACAGTAGAGTTGCGTGGCGTTGAGAGGAGTAAAGGGGAGTGTCATGCAGTAGCGTACAAGATTTAAAGACCTGTTTACTGAAAGCGAGTTTGTGGAAGAATACAGTAAATAAGGTTTAAGCAATGGGAGGAAAGAACTCGTGCTGGATAGCCTAAAGGAAATAAAGTAGCAAATAGAAAGCCAGAAAATGTGACTTACAAACCACAAAGCCAATGGTAAGGAACGGATGGAATGCATTAGGTCAACTTTCTGAATGTCCCCAAGATGTCTTTAGCAAACCAGACAGCTGCTCTGTCTGGTAGGCTTTGACCTACAACACTGTGTGAAGATGAAATATGCCGTTGGCCAGCAGATGGGGCTGTTGATATTTTTGTTACTCACTAGCTGACTTGCTGCCATTCGAAATGCAATCATGCTAAATGTTAAGACACCTGTGATGACCGATTATAGCATGCATCATCCGACATGCTTACATAAAAGTATCCTATTTATCGTAATAGATGGGTTCGGATATGTTTTATAAAAGAAAAATATGTATGTAACTAATTTTGGTTTCTATTAATTTGTTTGGTATAACTACGTTGAGGCGATGTTATTTTGATGTGATTCCCCTTGTGAGAGTTTTATTGATAAAACACGTTAGCTTGTAATTCCCTTCACTAGCGTCCTGCTCTCATGTGGTTCTCTATTGCCATTAACATGCATGCCAACATTTTAAAGCAGGCAAGTGGGAAATTGAAAAAAAGTAGTCTGGCGAATGTAGTATTTTCGTCACTGACTGTTATTGAAGCAGAGGCAATCTGCCTGAATCGGGTTAGTTGGTATGTTAGATTACAGGCAATCTGTATTTCATTTTTGTCAGTTTAATAACATAGCGCAAACAAAAACGGTGTTCTAAACTTTCTTTATGTTTGCGCTATCTAAAACTTCCAAAAATAAAACGTCAAGGCCAGTTACATGCTCTAATTCCCCCCATTACAAAGACTTAAGGACAAAGTGTTAAAATTATTGCAGGGGGAGATTGGAGCGGGCGTGGCAGGCATCAACACTTTAATTATTTTGACTGTTTTAAAAACTCAGAATCAGGTTTCTGCATGCTGGAATCGGGAGGTGAGAGACTAGCCTTCAAATCTGTAGTCTCCCGCCTTATTCGGGAGTGTTGTCATGTATGCATTAAGCTACTTCAGTGGGCTAACCTGCGGTTGAAGTGCATTAAAAAAGTATGGGAACTGTGATGTTTCATGCAAAGGGGGTGGAGTTAAAGGTGTGGCTAAAAAAACAAAATATTCTGTATTTTTTTGGTCTTTCATCTTAAGGTAGCTATATATAAAATAATGTGCAGTTTAATGAAAAATAAATGTTGAAATGTCATGTTAATCATTGGGAAATGCACTTTAGTATATTATGAAACCTCTATTAGTTAATGCACTGCAAAGGCTTTTGTGTAGCCAGAGAGAGACAGAATTAAATATTGTTTGGTGCAGTGGAGAAAAGTGACTTGTCACAGGCTACGAGGTCCCTGCCTGTGACAGCACTGTGAATATGTAAGTCATTATTTTAAACTTATGTTACACAAATGATAAGATATACTGCTACCGGTTTGTGCAAAAAGGTTCAAGATATAATGGTGCTTCCAAAATATAGATTTTAGTAATACCCAGACTGTATGTAATGATTTTTTGTATATAACTGCCCCCTAAAAGCACACACTACACAGCTCCCTTGCACTACCACTCAAAAAGAATACATCTTTGTCATCCATATGTATCCATCAATTAAGCCAGTACCGACTCCCAAGCACCATTTACATTTGCAGATTAACCACTGGCGCACGTTTGTATTTCTTTCAGGCAAGCAGACACCTTGGCAAGAAGGCTTGTTTCTTGTTTAGCTGTCTGCCCAGCGTCGGTTTCACAACACAGGAGACTCCCTGGGTGACGCTTCAGCTTAAGCATTTGAACAATTGGAATTAACCATCCTGGGATGGTTGACTTTTCACTAAATATAGGGAAGGGTTTATCAAAAATGAAAATGATTTGGGCACTTTGTGCCCCTCCGATCCTGCCCACTTCAACCTCTGGGGCTAACAACGTGCTCCTGAGCTCATTGTGCAGGTCTCAAATCCCTGGGGCCTAGTTAGGCCTTCACATTTTGTCGATAGAATAAAGACGTACAGTTCAGTCGGCTAACTGTGAAGCCTCCTGTTTTCAACACTGCGCACATGCATGACTGTGGCAGTAAACAATCATTAAATAAAATCTAGTTTTTCTTATTATTGTTGTTTATTGTTACAATGGAGAGAAGTTTGTGAGATTTTAGCAGTAGTGCATTGGTGGTGCCAGCGGGGCAGTATAGTTTGGTCAAGACAGCACTCTATTTGCTAACCATCGAGGCCCAAGGTGGCAGTGTTGCAGCTCTCACCGGCTCCCTTGGAGGTAGAAATCTCCAGGCTAAGCCCTGCCCAAGAGAAATGTCTAGAAACTAGATAGACCACTTGTGGAAAGGACACGACTAGGTACTTCGCAATGATTAAAAGAAAGCCCGAATGAATTGATGCCATATACAAAAGAATGAAATATTCTACATTCGCCAAAACATCAGTAGCTTTAATTTGCCATGTCAGCTCTCTTGTTACGCTCCACCACCAAGCAAAAAGGCCATGTATTTCATCAGTAGCAATTGATGGTGGAGTCCAAGGTGATCTTAGTGATTTTGGAGGCCATAGGCAATACATAATTCTGGTGGCCCAGGTACAGAACGAATTTGAATTTCGTTACCCATTTACTAATTCAAGCCCACATGATTACAAACAATACTACATTATTTGTTAAATTTGAACATGGTCAAACAATAACAGTTGAAGTATGTCTAGCCCAACGCCCAAAAAATTCTCAAGCTCACACAGGATAGAAAGACATAGTCAGAGATGGTGGTAGGCGGAGATGGAGAGTAGTTTAGATTGAGAAATAAACTAGACAGAGATCAAATAAAGAGAAAGATCACTTTCCCAACAGTCCCCTTGGAAGATGGTGGCCCACGTCGATTGGCCACTTTGCGCGTGCCTTAAAACATCTGTGGTGGAGTCATCGGTGAAGTGTTGTGCCCGATAGAATCCCCTATTTGGTTTTAAAGAAACTGTGTTAATGTAATTGGTCTATGTAGAGTAAGCATTAAGGAGTAGAGGCAGGAAGGTATCCATAGACAATGAGCGAGTAGTGCAGCCACCGAGCATGCAACATGGTCACTTTACAGATATGCGGAAATAGCTGAATGGCAGCCAAGCTGTTTTATAACAAGAATTGCTAGCATTCAAGACATTTCTCCCTATTTCAAATCCTGTATTGGTGCCTATCTGATTTGTCTGCAACCCACAAGATTTCCCATGAAAGCTTGCACTTGGTAATTGGCCCAATGGGCTTCTCTCCACTTGATACCATCTGTGCAGTGCAGGAATGCCGGTTAGCATGCGTTCACAGAAGACTGGAGCTGGGTGGTTAGAGAACAGTTTATTGTAGATCATAACAGTGTAAAGGCCACGCTCATGAAGTGCAGACTTGCCTGACCCTGGGCCACGCTATGTTTCCCAACCATAGACTTAGTGGTGGAAAAGGGTAGCAACTGCAATCACTCCTTTTTACCCTGGTCTTGGGTTATGCAGATAGTGGCAGAAACTTAAAGGGAGTTCCTCAGAGGTCCAAGGGTCTGTGATGTCACTTTGTCCCAATTTATGACCATTCAACTCTGGATGAATTGACACCCACGTCGCCATCTGATGTCCTGGAATAACCCCTACAGAGCGTTTGTAATGTCAGAGGATTGAAATGAATTATGATGACACAGAATTGGCGACCGTAGAATTCTCCTCTTGGCTAACTTCAGCCATTAATTCTGTCACTTGTTGAAGGAAACTGTTACAATCAAAGATGTTGTTTCATAGGCTATAAAAGATGTAGGTTTATTAGGTTCAGATCAGGTTACAAGTAAATCAGGTAAGGCCCCACCAAGAGCAGCATCTTTATGCTCAGCCCTTCTTAATCCAACTGTCCACTTGAAGAGACCTGGAACTCTGGGGAGGATGTATAGTAAGCAAAGCAACTCCCAACACATCTCCATCTCCTAAAAAATACAAATAAAACAATCAATGACTCCGGAGCGTGGTTTGGAGCATGAGGAAGATGTTGGTGTGAGCCTACAGCTCTGATCTGAGGAGGCAATTAACTTATTATAACTCCATTCACAGAGCAAGGCTGAAACTGAAAACGGAAGAATAGGACGTCAATCACCGAAGAGAATAAGGTGAGCCCATTAGATGGCTCGTACTGAACCAAATGAGACGCCATCCGAACTCGGTGCAGGCCTCTTGATCTTTCCACCCTCCTCCCCCAAATGGCTGACATAACGGAAGATCTCAGTAAGCCTCACGGACCTTGACGCACATTAATCAATAAAACCTCACCACACCAAAACAACATTACTACCTACTAGTGTATGCAGAGGTGAGCTGCTTGCCGAATAATCCATACAGCGATCTATAAAGTAGTGAGTGGTGGGGTTGGGGGGAAAGGAGGGGAGGGGACGGAAGGGGAGTAATAATTCTTTTTTTAAAGCACTTATCTGCCTGCCACCACCTCTACTTCGTCCTCTCTGCAGCAGGAAGCACATAGCCTCCCAGAATCCCCTGGCATATCACAACGCTGTTTTACAGCAGCGTTGTGATTCGTCTGAGCACTGTGGTTCGGTGCTCGGAGAGGTACTGGAAGGTTGGGAATATTCTCCACCCAGGCTGTACAATACAGCCTGTGGAAAACATGCAAAGTGTGCATGAAGGTTTTGCCGGCCTGAGGTGGCCGGCAAACCGTCATGCGCACTTAAGGTGCAGCCACCACTCCTCCTCCTTGTGATGCGGGGAGCCCAGCTACGCCCCTCCCTAACAACCTGGCTTCAACAGCAAGCTCAATACAAAAAATAAAATGATAATGGAAACATTTTATAATTTTATTTTTTGTATCGAGCTTGCAGTTTAAGCAGTGGGCCAACGCTCCTCCACCTTAGCGGATGAGCCACTCCTGGATCTATATCGTCTCAGCCCCGGCACTTGCACACATCTTTACTGATCTCAAAATGGCTCTTTATAGTCAAGCTGATGGATCTGTAAAATGAAGCCCTTTAGTCGGCCTGTCCTTCTCCCAAATAACAGCTACTAACCTTGTGACAGTGGTTCTGTGTCTTGAACTACCTACAGCACTACTATAAGTGTTAGCCTGACGTGTCAAAAAACCTACTGCCGTTCTCAAAATGGCGGCTGTGTAATAGAATCTTCCTCACCATGCAACGAATAGTCACCTGGCCCAGTGTAGGCCTGGAAGAGCTGAGGCATCTGGCTACTCATGGTGCGACCATGACTGGAGGACATTGTGTGCGGTGCTGCCCCCAGCCCTTCTTGAGAGGAACCTAACGTGGGACAGGAAGAGAGGTACCCCCTTATAAATATTCAGATCCTGATAAAACAGGCAAATCCCCAGGAATGTGAAGGTGCCAATTGGATTATCCATTCCACCAGCTCAAGGAAGCCTCGAGCTCACAGTGTAAAACCTAATGAACACGTGGCTGATCCTACCACTTAACAATGGCATAAACAATGTAGTCACGTGATGACCTCTCCTAATAAGTGTCAGATGTATTCGACCTCAAAGTAGCATATGATGCAGCTTACAGAGCAAGCCTTCTGTGTACCACAATATCATACTTGCACACAGAATCTACTCATACGGAAGCTCCCAGCTAACGAGAATCACCCAACTAACTTGGAAGCATATGACAAAAATATCAGAACACGGGGCAATACCTCTTAATGCTCTCATTTTGGAACACAGACAGTAAACAAAGTCAGAGAAACCGGAGCAGCTTGCAAGCCAACAGTGAGACTCTTACAAATTACGCAATCAAGGGAATCTATTTAGACCCAGGTAACATCAGCAAAGTATATGCAAAGCTACTTTTAACTCCTGCCGTCTGAGAGTCTGCTACTAGTGCAGGGAGAAACCGGCGGTGTAACCATGCGCTCTATAAATGGATTAATAAAATAAATAAATAAATACTCGCCGGGTACAAATAGCCGCTCAGCTATGGCCGAAAAAGAAAATGAAACGAGCCTAAAAAGAGTCAAAGCTGACAGGCCGAACCCGGACGCACTGGTCAAAAATAAACAAGACTTCAATACCACTATAGAAATAATCTTAAAAAAACTTGTAGAGGTTCAGGACCAGGCAAAATCCAATGAGTAGAACACTGATATTTTGTAAAGTGAGAGATCTGCGATTTGCTAAGATATTAGAGACACCAACACACGAAGTGCAGAGGTGGAGAATAGCATATGCCCTCTAGAAGACGCTGAATCCAAATAAAAAAAATCGATCCTTACTCTTGATTCTGTCATGAGCTCCCTTTCTAAACACATTTCAGAATTTAAGGACAGAAAAAGACGTGGGAACCTCAACCTGTGCATTTTCAGAATGCCTGAATGAATTGAAGACTCGGGTGGGGCGGGGGGGAGAGGGTGCAGGGGAGGGATCATGTATAACTTTCCTACAAAAATGGTTCACACAAGCCACAGTCTTGTTTTTGACAGAGCACTGGCATTCGACAGGGCCCATAGAGTTACTACTAGGAAGATAATGAACCAAAGATACCCTCGCCCAATTGTGTGGAAACGATTACGCTACCAGCATGTTGAATTGATCTTGTCCTTCATGAGCAAACACAACCATATGCTGTCGAAAGACAACAAGATCTTCATATCTCAGGATTACTCAAAAGCAATGGTGGAATCTAGGAAAGGCTTCCTGGCCCTCCGCCCTAGGCTAAAAGCCCCGAAGTACCCATTTTCCTCAACAGGCCCCGCAAGATATAGAGTAGTCGTTCAAGGCACTCTACATATTTTTCTGACCAAACAGCTCTCAAGAAATTTCTTGATGACAAAGAGGAAACAAAGTTGGACACCTCGAACCATAGAGAAACTGCTGTAAAACCCTAACACTAATCTTACCGACTGCTCAAGCTCGCTTCCCTGATACAACTCTTGTGCGTATCATGGATCCACTATATCTGGAAAAAGTGTCTAGGGTTACCTCCTAGGCCTACTATCACCAGACTATTTTCTCTGTTACAGCTCATGAGGTGATACCTGATTAATGGTCCTCCTAACAAGTTGCCACTTACATCAAGGGATGAACGTACTAGCCCGGCGGTTCAGCTTAGTTGAAATATTCAATTTTCAATAAGAAGGTTGAAAGGTATGTTCTGTATGACAGGTACAACTATAATGTTCCTCTGATCTCTTAACAGGAGACGCAATCAAGTTAGACGGCAGTAACTTAATTTCTCCACCTCACGATAATATCTAGTCTAATTAGTCAAACTTATAAATCAACGTATGTTTGGGAACATTGGCTCGTTGCTCCTGATGTCTTAAAATGTAAGTTTTGTGGCCACAAATAAATGCCCTAATGCTTGGTCTCCTCGGAAGAGCGTTTCTTCCTACAATCGCCATACCTGTTAACTAATTGGGGAGCAGGGCGTGTGGTGGGCGAGACATTAGAAGGAGGGTTCTATTTACTTTCTTACTTTTTTGTATATCTTTTTTTAGTTGTTCTCATGACTTGAATGTTTCCATATTATTTATCAGCACTAAGGTAGGATGCTCTACTTCAACAAAATCTATTCACGAAATCATAACCCGTCTCACAAACGATACCTAGCTACACACCACTTTTCTGACCTGAAGCTCCGCTTGAACAATAGCGGGCCCTTACTCAAGCTCCATCTTTACCCCAGAGGGGGCTTTGGCTCGCATGTTTTACTGCTCATTCTCGTTACATAATCTCCACAATATCTTGTGGTTTATAGATTTGATATATCACTTCTAATGTTGAGGATGTCCTTCACAAACCAATAAACAAATTTTGAGTGATGCACCAGCCACAGCAAAATATTAAAATAATCTCACTGAATGTAAAGGACCTCAACCGCCCCATCAAGAGGAAGAAGATCTTTGTTTATATACAGAAACAGAAGGCAGAACACACCCTCCTGCAAGAATCCAAAATTTACTCCACTCTAGCAATCACCAGTTTTTTAGCAATCACCAGTTCTCAGACATAGCCTCCTCTGCAGCAATAGGCAAATAAAAGTGGGTTCTAACTTAGGTCTCTAAGAATGCCAGGGTAGAACTAGTTGCAAATAATGCTGAGAAACAGGGAAGGTGGATTATCTCTAAACGATCACATACAATTCTATGTAGCTAACATATACACCCCCACTGACCCCTCATTTTGGGATTACTTAGCCACAAAAGTTAAGTCGATACCCAACTGGGCTACACTCATTCTTACGGGTGACTTAAATCTACCTCTTGACCCCATAATGGATAGAAACTCAATAGGTCTCTTCCTCCCTAATAAATCGCAGAACGCACTCATAAATCTGTGTAGTAAATTTAACTTGATTGACACATGTAGATTACAGAACCCTACAGTGCGGGACTACATGTTCTATTCTTTCCCATGCAACTCATACTCGTGCATCGACTACATCGGGAAACTCCGTAAGTAAGGTCGATCAGACCGCTATGGAACCAAGAGTGATCTCAGACCACTCATGTTTAACTTTATCTATCACTGACCATGCACCGTCCTCAAAGCAACCCCTCTGGAGATTTAATGATGAAATCCTTTCACCCCCACACAATAATCAACTTATCAAAGATACAATTAAGTATTTTGTTTTTGAGAACAAAGAAAATGATACCTCGGATCTCATAAGATGGGAAGCTTTGAAGACAAGGTTAAGGGAATGATGTTAAAGATAAGATCTAATATGAATAAAGAGACTAACGGGAAAGAACTAGTCCCAGAAAAAAAAACCTTGGAACTAGAAAAACAACACAACTCCAACAGAGAATCCCTCCTCTTAAATAAAATAATGAACAAAAATGTCTACGGTTATGCAAAGCCAAAAAAGCCGGTAAATCCCCAGCGTCTTACTTGAAATACAACCTTCAAAAGCGCATTATCAATGCGATCAAGGATGAGGGCGGATGTGTGCATACTGAGCCAAATAAAATAGCAGACAAATTCAAAGATTTCTATCAAAAACTATAAGAAAGAAATAACACCTTTTAACCATATTAAATGCAAAAATGACCTAAACGAGACCACCCTCACCACAATAACAGAGCAAGAGAAGAATGCCATAAATGGTCCAATTATCAGACAGGAATTTGAAGAAACGATTAAGAAACTTAAATTTGGCAAAGCCCCATGCCCCCATAGCCATATTGCCACCTTTTTAAAAACCTTCTCTACTTCCCTATCCCCTACTCTTTTGAAATTCTTTAATCACTTCGCAACCACTGGCCGCGTCTCGGGCACACCACCTGAAGCCATCATAACCATCAAACCAAAGGAGGGTAAAGACCTCCTCCCTCCAAAGATTTATAGACCGATCATGTGAATACACTTGGTTTTTAAAATCTATGCCACAATTCTATCTAACCGTCTAAAAAACATATCGCTATCCACCTCTCTCAGGTGGGTTTTCTAAAACACAGGCTCTATAGTGACAACACTAGAATCCTATGCAAACAAATGAAAAGGCAAAGTTAATAAAATTCCCCACAGTTGTGATCACATTGGACGCTGAAAAAGCGTTCGACAAGGTCGAATGGATTTACCTAAAATCAGTGTTAGAAAAATGTAACTTAGTGGACACGCTAATCTGCATGATTATGCCCCTTTATCTTGAACCAAGGGCAAAAGTTAGAGCCGATGGAACTATCTCCTCCCCTTTTACATTGAGACAAGGCACCAGCAAGACTGCCTTCTTGCCCCATCATTATTTCTATAAGATATAGAACCTTTCCTACACCACCTGAGAGATAACCAACAAATGCCAGGCATCAAATTTGGGAAGCCCACTTTCAAAGTAGCCACATATTTGGATGATATCCTGGTAGTCCCCGAAAACGCACACACAGCCATTCCAGCTGTAGTGAACTCGATACAAAGTTTCTCGGAGATCTCAGGATACACGCTTAATAAGTATAATACAGAAGTCAAACTACTTAACAACTTGGGTAACAAAGAAATAATCGGGAAATCTGGCTTGCTTGGCAACCGGGCTGCATTAAATATTTATGATTAGAGTTTACCAATGATCTCATCACCATGTTAGAAACTAATGAAAATACCCTTCTTAAAAAAATCAACTCATTACTAGACGGTTGGTCGCCGAAATTCCTATCCTGTTGAGGGAAAGTCGAAACACTAAAAATGATTATTACCCTGTTAATTAACTATCTCATTAGTATGCTCCCTTTGACCCTGTCTGAATATTTTTTTAATAAAATAGATAAAGCTTTTAACCACTTGCTATGGCAAGGAAAGAAACTTAGAATCTCTCTCATAAAACTCAAATTGGCCCAAGATAGAGGAGGGGTAGGCCTCCCTAATTTCAGAAATTACCAAACGGCTTACCTCTGCAAACAAAGCGCCACTGGTTTGCCAATGGTTTGGAATGCCAACCAATATGGGTGGAAGTGGAAAAAAGCCTCATAAATAATATCCCCCTTCCCGCAATCTTAACAATGTGACCTCCCAACTCCCCCACTTCAAGTACATCATCCAGAATACCAAACAAGCTGTACTATGCGTACGCGCATGAATATGCAACTCTAACATGGCTTCAATTTGGTATAACCCCAGATTAAAAATAGATGGCCAACTAACATTATAGCAAGACTGGTCACAAAAGGGTATTAACGTGATCAAAAACTTTTACGAGGACAATTCCCCTTAGCCCTTCTCTAGTCTACAAAAAGTATTTGGTCTAGGCAACATGGACGTGTACAAGTCCTTAAAACTCAAAGTCCAGATCTCAAAACACCTCATAAGACCGATTAGTCCCTCGCTACCACCCAGGTTGAATCGACAGATTAAATTGCGGCTTATGGTGTCTAGAATATATAAATTGCTTCTCCCAAATCCCTGTAAAGCACATACTAAGAACAAACAGAAATGGTAAACAGAACTTAACACCAGGAATATCAGCTTTGACTGGAAGCGCATACATATGACTACCTTTGTAAATAAGATTTCTCCAACGCTTTCCGAAGCGAAATATATGATCATTAATAGAACATACTGGACCCCTCTTGTAAAAGATTTGGCAGACATGTTATTTTACTGTCCTATCCTACAACCCTTCTGGGGAAAGGTCTTCGATTGCATAATACACAATTTCCATATCTAGCCCACAAGAGAATTCTCATAAATACTCTTGAGCTACCTCGATCCTCAACTACGAAATGAAAATGACCAATACCTTTTAGACTTGATGCGCACACTTGCCTGCAAAATAATTCTTAACAATTGGGAAAACTCTAAATGGATTTCTTTCTAAATGTGGCAGAAATGGCGTGCCTTTCTCAGGGGCGCTGATAATATGACACTCCAACTCACACCTTTGCACTCATCTCTCAGAACAATGTGGGGCTCACTTGATGCCCCCTTTAACGTCAAACCTCCTTGAACAAGCCCTTCTTTCACTTCCCTGGAGCTTTCAGACTATATCCCCCAACCACAGAGCTTTGTAAACCACAGCCTCAATACTAGAGCCCTCTATTGATTCTAATGGTTCTTACTCAGGTCAGATAGCCACTCAACCACCACTCTTTCTCTTTAACTTAATGCCGACAGTCTATTTAGCTTTTCTGTCTTTTCGCATGTGTATGTGCCTCACAAGATATGATTTGTTGTTACAAAGACTATTACCACATTAGTAATTGTATAGAATATCCCTGTACTATCTGCATACTAATACAGTTGATGCTAGAACCGGCTTGATTGTCAGAATATACACAGCATTCCACCTCCACAACTATATCCCCCTACAAACCGATGTGCTATTACTGCGTCCTGTGATTATTTTATTTCACCACAGTATTTTGGTTGTTTATTTTGTTGGTTCTTTCTGGAAAACTCAATGGAAACTATTTCCTTCTAGATTAACATCAAATAAAAAGGACACAATATGATAAAACAGTCCTGTGAACATTAGTATACATAGATAATCACATCATGTAATCTTCAGCAGAACTTAGAAAATTAATAATACCCCTAAGTCATTCTTCGCACAACATCAAGGTGCAACACACACGTTCCTGCAACACGCCCTTAACCACTCAGGAGGGACAACACTAACATAAGGGTGCAATACACAAACCCTTACACTACGTCCTTACCCACTAAGGAAGGACACCAGAAAAAATATCAATCGGTACAGCTCGGCCAGGCACTACACACCCTCTACTGCATCCACTCTCCCGGCAGGACCAGATATTCCAAACCCTCTACTGCACTTTCACAACACATAACAGGACCAGGGACCACATACACTCTACTGCACTTACACAACTCACGGTAGTACCAGGGACTTTATACGCTCTACTGCATCAACTCAACTTGTGGCAGGTCCAGGGACTTCATACCCCCTACTCCCTCTACCTACCTAATGGCAGGACCAGGGACCACATACCTTCTAGTGCATTTACACAACTCACAGTAGAACCAGGGACTACATACGCTCTACTGCACTTACACAACACATAACAGGACCAGGGACCACATACCCTCTACTGCACTTACACAACACCCCCCTGTACTGTACTGTACTGTACTCGACAAAGGATCTGGGGTAGGTACTCATAACACACCCTCACATAAGTACCAGGGAACTCTTATACTGGCAGGATCAGGGATATCTTGTCACTTCTCCTGCATAATTTTACAGGAGCAAATATACACAATCCAAACATACTACACAAAGGGGACAAAAAACGCTTCCTCCTAATCGCTCCACATACACAGACATATTCTACCATAAGCCTTTAGCGTACATAACACTCATACATAACATCCAGTAAAGCATTAATTCCAATGCAAACTTCACAAGGAACCCTTAGGTCTCAAGGACTATAAATCAGCGGTCCTCTCAGTGCCCAGAGAACATATAGGAATCAGGCTTACCGCCTGTCAACTGTAAACTCCAACCTTGTGAGCGCTAGTTGCACAAATTAAGTTGAGCAGTTCCAAGACGTCTTTCATACCAGAGTTGTTCCAGCGCTAAGTTCAGGTACAGGTCAAATGCTCCTTGCCTCACTGGTTCACTCCTTACTAGTGTGTCTCATCTATATAAAATAGGCTGCCCTCTGAGTCTGCTGCACACTTACGATGGCCTGTTAAAATGCCCTGGACTGCAGGCTGTCTGGTGTAAATAGACACTGGTGGAGCTGCGAGACGCAATTCTTCGTTACAGCCTTCAAACTATTTTTCTTTGTAATCCTCTTAGTTCCTCTAATTTCTTCTTAGTTTCTGTAGTTTCTTCTTAATTTCTAGTTCCTTACGTGTAGTTTGTTTCCCACTCGTCACCAATGTTAGATTTAAATATGTAGTCTTGTAGGTTATAAAAGATGTAGGTTTATTAGGTTCAGATCAGGTTACAAGTAAATCAGGTAAAGCCCCACCAGGAGCAGCATGCTGCTACTCAGCCCTTCTCAATCCAACTTTCCACTCATCCAAGCACAAACACTCTCAGCGTTCCAACCATCCCTCACTGGCTAAGCAGCAGAGACTTAGAACTCTGGGGAGGATACATAGTAACCAAGAAAAGTTACAACACAAAACTATATGCGGAGAAAGACATCCACTTCTTCGTGGTTTTCTGAGAGACTTAGATTGCTTAGGCAGGTCTGTCGTCGTCAACAACGAGCTTGGCTAAAGTGCTACAACTCTCATGAAAGGGCCAGTTATAAGGCCATTTTGGCAGAATATAAAGTGGCTATCAAGCAAGAGAAATCACTTTATTGTAAGGACAAGCGTGCATCAGCTAAATCATGAAGAGATCTCTTTAAGCTTATCAACCCTCTATCTGCACTCTCAGCTTCCTCTAGTATAGAGGGTTCCCAGGCCTTTTGCAATCGCATGGCAAACGTTTTTCACACCAACATTCTTGATATTTATAAAGACCTTGACTGTCTTAACTCTGAGGCTTCCACTCCCGCCCAACTGGACATTTATGCTGAGTCAGGTCCATCAGAGACTAAGATTGCCAGAGTGAGCACTGCTGATCTCCTGACTGGTTGTACTCCTCTTACCTATGAACTGATAGAGTTGTTTCTCCTCCGCATGAAATCAAATTCCCTACTTAAACCTTGCTTACCTTATACTATAAGCTGGGAGCTACTATTATTATTATTCCCCATCTTACAGCAATTTTGAACAAGGCTATTACTTCTGGCTGCTTCCTCCAAATCTGGAAAAAGCAGTTATTAAGACTCTTCTCAAAAAGCCCAATCTGGACCCTTCCGACGTAAATAAAAATTTAAAAAAAACTATCAGCCTATTTCCTTGCTGCCTGTACCCACCAACATTTTGGAGAAACATCTGGAAGTCAATCTGATGACTTATCTGGAACAACATCAATTGCTGGATTTTGCTCAGTTCTGATTCAGAAGTAACCATGGGACAGAGACTGCATTGGCATCAGCGGTCAATAAGATCTGTTCCATGGTGGATGCAGGGCAGGCTGTGGCTCTGATCCTTTTGGATCTCTCCGCTGCCTTATATACCATCTCTCCTGCCTTGCTTGTTGATCGGCTTCAGGAAGTGCGGGTTGCAGATTTAGCACTAGAGCTCTTAGCATCCTTTCCAAGTGATAGGTCTCAGACAGTTTGTAGTGAAGAAGTAGCTGGAAACAGGTAGGTGCCAGCAGAACAGCTTTAATGGCAACAGGGACTGCACAGTAGCCAACAGAGCAGACAAAACAACTGACTTCTGCATTCAAAAACTGAGTTCCAGGATCTGTTGGAATGCACACACACAAGGACCCACGAGGGGTGAGCATTCCACAACAGAGAAGCTCACAGTGACAGAGGCCACTACATTATCCCCCTCCTCTAAATGTTTTTTTTAAAGGACACAAAACTAGGAACAACAAGAGAGAAACAGAGGATAGCAGAGAATGAGGAGAAGGAACAAAAGAAATTCGAAAAAATGAATTAGGAAAAGCGAACACAGGAAAGAATAAGAGAACAAGATTTAACTAAATCTCATAGGAACAGATCGTCTATGGCTCCTGCGCAATTCCAGTGGGAGAAGAACATCTGAGTGTTTATCTTTAGGCAATTCAGCAGAACTGCAAAAGGAGCGACTGGTGGAAGCATGTCCACTCAGCTTAACAACCCTGGACATGTTCCACCAATGTTTGCATTTCCACAAACTTTGTCAACAACCATTGGTTCAGAGAACTTAGCATCTCCCTTCTTGCTGTGAACAGGAATCTTCACATGCACAATCACAAATGTATGCGTAACCGTTCTTCTTCTGGCATCAAAGTCAGACTTTTGGCATAACTGAGCCTTGCAGACATTTTCTCTGTCGAAGTCATCCACACCTGCAATGGCATTCATCTTCACCCATTTAGACATCCATTCAGGACACATGTTGGAGTAAGGCTTCCTTCCCCGCAACAATTCAAAAGGGGAAACCTTGGTGGATGAGAGGGAGGGGTGTGGTAGAACCATAGCATGGAGCGCACAGCATTCTGAACAATAGACTTGCTAGCAATAGCCCATTGTACACAGTTGTTGTAAACCCTGTTAATTCATTCCACAAGTCTATTAGTATGTGGGTGATAAAGAGAACTCTTGGAGTGAGCAATACCACTGAGTTAAAAAGTCTTGGAATTCTTGACTGACAAACAATGACATTGGTAGAGGGGAAACCCTCCTGCAAGAAAATGTCCCTGAGGAAATCAATAACATTTTTGTAATTAGGCTGGCCAAAAAACTAACCTCTGGCCATTTGGAATAGTAATCAATGGCAACAACAGCAAAGTGAGAGGAGGGAGGAAGAAGGTTGAAAGGACCAACTAGATCAATGCCAACTTTCTCACAGGGCCTAGATAGAAGTTTCATGGGTTGCAGAGGAGGAGTTCTCACTTTCAGTCCTTTTTCAGCATTCAGACATACAACACACTCCCCCACAAAGGCATCAATGTCCTTGTCCATAAGGGGCCACCAAAAACATTCACGTAGCCTGCGCTTGGTGAGAGTTTTCCCCAAATGCCTCTCGTGAGCACCACTAATCAATCTTCTGAGTTTTTCGGGCGCAATCAATCTATCACTGCGCACCAAGATATCGTCCTCCACAGAAAGTTCAAGGGAGACCTTTACAAAAGTTTGCAAGGAATACAGTGCATTCTTTTCCTTGGGCCAACCACCTTTAACACATTTTATGACCTGTGACCAAGACATCTTTAGTCCACTCATCTCTCCATTCTTCTTCACTCACAGCGCACGTCACCCGTAACCATGGAAGCAATAAAACAATTGTCCAGATCCTCATCATCACCTGAGAAAGAATCTTTGTCAGCCACAGGAAATCTCGAGAAAAAGTCCCCCCTTCCATTTTTGTTACCAGGAAGGTAGCAGACTTCGAAATCATACTGTAACAACTTAGTGGACAACCTGGCTATTCTGGGAGTGTGTTCTTTGATTTTTGTCCCCCAGAAAGGATGGAAACAAGGGGACTGTGATGGGTGTGCAACACGAAATTGTTGACACAAATGTAGGGATGAAATTTCCTGATGGCCCACTAACAGGCCAACAGCTCTCTTTCGATAACTGAGAAATTCAACTCTGGACCATGCAAAATCCTAGAAGTATACCCCTAAGTGTTTTGTCTTTCCGCCTTTGGTCTGTGGGAGACTAGCGCCCAACCCAACACCTCTGGCATCAACGGTGATGATGCACCTGACACTGGGATCTAAATGTTTAAGAATATTCGGACCAACTAATTGGGTCTTGATCTATTTAAAAACTTCCTGTCAGTGATTGTCCCAGACAAAAGCTACACTTTTCTTCAATATGTTGGTGAGGGGTTGTACCTTAGATGCATAGTCCGGCACGGGAGTATAACTCGCAGAGTCCGATGAAAGGCTTGAGGCCAACCATATCAGTGGGTGCGGTGCTGTGAACTATGGCCCTCACCAGACCAGGCCTCGGTTCCATCCCATGTTTAGACAAAACATGTCCCAAATACTCCACTTTCTTTTCTAGGAAGAGACACTTTTCTTTTTTGAGAACAACTCCCTTCTCTTGCATGATGTTCAGAACATGATACAAGGATTAATCATGCTTTTCCTTGTATTCACCATAGATCAAGACATCATCCTGAAAATCAGCAACGCTCCTGACCCCTTTGAGCATGTGGCACATAACCCTCTGAAAGAACGCTGCCGCAGAGGCTAGGCCAAATGGCATCCTACAATATTGAAATGTTCCAATCGGCGCCACGAATGCTGTGAGATGCCTCAAAGAAGGGTCCAAAACCACGTGGTGGTAAGCTAATGCTATATCCACTTTCCTGAACCACTTTGAACTGCTAATTGCTGTCAACAACTCTGAGATCTTGGGAAGGAGTGGGGGGCAATCCAGATTTTTTTATTGAGACTGCGTAAGCCAACACAAACTTGAAGATCTCCATCCTTCTTCCTGGCCACAACCAAGGGAGAAAGCCACAGAGAAGACTCAATAGGCTCAATAATGCCCTTCTCACACAAGCCATTCAGCTCGTGTGAAAGCCGATCCCTGACACTAAAGGAGACACTCCTGAGTCTGTACTTGACAGGAATGGCATTATCCTTAACCCTAATCTGATGGGTAAAACCCTTGATCTTCCCCAACCTCCACCAAACACAAAGGGGAAACAGAGGGGAAACGTTGTAACACATCTTAAGAATAGTCATTGGATGAGACAATAGAGACATGTTCCTTTGTGCCGGGCCTAAGAACCCTCTGAAAGAGCCCTTGATGGAACCACCAGAGAATAGACAGCCTCTTGATGGCAACATACACCTTACCGAGTATCTTTCTACCTTTGAATTCAAGAAAGTCCTCAAAGTAAATGTAAATAAATGTAAATTCAGTACTTGTATAGCGCACAAATCACCCCCAAAGGGGTATCTCGGCGCTGGGGGCCGTTGGGAAGATTAAGCGAGCTATTGCCCAGAGTCGCATGGTGCTGGGCAGACCCTGCCGCCGGATCAGGGGATCGAACCGTGATCGCCAGCGGCAGTCGCCCTAGCCGCGGCGCCACACCTCTCCCAAAGTAACCAGCCAACTCACTCCGCCCCTCATAAGAAACAGGAGCCCTGACGGGAGGTTCCAAAGGACGAGAATCCCAGACCTTGTGAAACATTCCCTGGGTGATCATGGTTATTCTTGCACCTGAATCCACAAGCAGACACACCTTTTTATTTCCTATGCCAATTTCAGCATAAGGGTCAACGCATTCGGAGGTGTCTCCCACGACAACAGTCTTTTCACCAACCACCATAACCATATCTCTCAGCTCATCCTGGATACTACGGTAATTGTCAGGATCAGCACGTTCCACATCAGACACATTTGCAACAGAGGGGGTATTGATCTGTTTGACAACCTGAGGAGTCAAACTACCCCGCTTACTACTTTGACAGACTTTGGCAAAATGCCCTAACTTGCCACAGGACCTGCAAGTAACATTTTTGGCCGGGCACCCTCTACCCCCTTTGACATGTGAGGGGTTTCCCCAACGGAAACACGTTAGCTTGTTTGAAAAATGAACTTTCAGAACGTGGGACAACATTATTTTTTAAAATACTTGGGTCTAACCTCCCCTACCAGTTCATTAGACTTGTCCTCCAACTCTTTAACAGAAACTTTGCTGAGCTAGTGTGAATAGTCTCCTCGAGGGAGGGATCACGCATGGATAACAGTTTCTGCTGAATAGTCTTGTCGGAACACTTACACATGTACTGGTCCCTGACTAGTTGCTCTGCTAACGCCTCAAACTGACAATCAGTGCACGATTTACGGAGAGCAGACACAAAAGCATCAACAGCTTTTCCAGATCTCTGCTCCCTTTTGAAGAACTTGGGTCTAATGACAACCAAGCTGGGTTGTACATCCAAACACAATTCCAATTTCTTTACCGCTCCAACGTATTCATCAATGTCTTCCTACTCCAGGGCTTGTACTAAAGGTGGCAAGTGTTTGAACACTGATCTACCCTCAAAACCTAAGGAGTGAAGCAGGAGACTTTTTTTTACTTTACGCCCTGTAACGAGACGCTCTGATAGCTCCCAGGTAAGTAAGAAATGCATCGTACCAATGTTCCCATTTTATGGGCGGGTTACCAGGCACCTCGAGAAATGGGTTTGGGAGAAAAAGACTGCATGTTGAGTAATGATATGTCTTAGCTGAAATACATCCACCAGAACGGAAGTGTTGGCTATTGTGAAAAACATAAAAAAATAAAAAGAGCAAAGTAAACAAATTATTTTCGGGGTGTTTGTGAGACGGTGAGATGCGCGCACAGAAAATGTGAGCAAGAACTCACACCATAAGTATCCCAGTTAAAAATCTGCACCGAGTTAAAGGACCTGTATGACACGCCTGGTGTGCTTGTCACAGTTGTTCTGCTTGTAGACCATGCACAACCTGAGATAGAAGGACCCAATGATTGACACACAGGGTGTGCGTGTCACAGTTGCTGAAAATAAGGTGCAGCACGTGGTAGTGCGAAGTATGACACGCCAGGTGTGCGTGCCACCTTAGGTGTGTAAAGCTGGCTTGCTGAAGCGCAATCAAAGATTAACTGCCAGTGACATACAAGTTGTGCGTGTCACCGAAATAACAAGACCTCTGCATGAATAAATGATGCGTCACTGGGGGATCACCACTGACACTCAAGGTGTGCGCGTCACGGACATTTGTGGCTGATTAGCAGACGGCTAGCTAGCTGGAACCCAGACTGACACACAAGGTGTGCTTGTCACTGCTGTAAGCTGCACCTAATCTGCAGAGGCAGGCTCGGTCGAAAATGTCCAAAACAAAATGTGCATGACACTGGCTACACTGCACTGTGGGCATAACGTGCGTAATGACATAACATTTTACCTCTTCCTAGGCCTGACTCCTGGCTGACGAAAGCCTGACCAAGAAATGGCACCTTGGGTGACGCGACTTTGTGTTCCAAATGCCTGCCCCCGGTTTGAAGTAAGCCGCGGGTTGGACTGCTGCATAGGGAAGGGGTCAAGCACCGAAATAGTACCTTGAAACGTCTGCCCCTGACAGACTACAAAACTTCCGCCTAGAGAAATTCGGAAGCACGCATGAACCACAGGAGGGTTGCGATGTCCTGATCTTGAATGTCTTCATGGGTTCTGCAGTCCACTGCCGCTCATCGCCACCATATATGTACTGAAGAAGTCGCTGGAAACAGGTAGGTGCCAGCAAAACAGCTTTAATGGCGACAGGGACTGTGCAGCAGCCAACAGAGCTGATAACTCAAAACAACTGACTTTTACATTCAAAAACCGAGTTCCAGGTTCTGTTGTGGAATAAACACATGCAAGGAACCACGAGGGGTGAGCATTCCACAACAGAGAAGCGCACAGTGAGAGCAGCTACTACACAGTTATTGTGGATCAGTTCTGCTCAGAGTCCATAACTCTCCCATGTGGGGTTCCTCAGGGCTCCTCCCTCAGCCCTACATTATTATTTAACTTATCATTTCCCCCACTTGACGGTCCTTTGGGGCTTCATGTTTTGTCCTATGCTGTTGAAACACAAATAATTGTGTTTATCAATAAGGACACAGAGGCAACAGCTACCAACTTCAAAAACTGTATGCAGGCAGTGGCCATATGGATGGGAATAAAAATACCGTAGACTTAACGGAAACAAGACTGAGGTCTTGATCTTTGGTAGCCAACCATTCGTATGGACCCATTTGTGGTGGGCAGATATGCTGGGTAAATTACCCACCCCGACAAACTCCGCAGAGAACCTTGGAGTTCCTGTTGACAACAAACTATCCTTCGATCTGCAGGTTAAACAGATGGTTCCTACCTGTTTCTGGGTGATCAAGACTCTTGGGAAAGTGTTTCCTTTCATATCCTACCCGGCACCTAGCAAGTGTCCTTGGCATTGATTACATCAAGGTTGGATTATTATAATGTGCTTTACCTGGATATTAAGAAGACTGTCATAGCCAAACTGCAGTTTGTCCAAAATGTGGTGACAAGATTGATTCTTGATATTCCCAAATTTATATCAGCATCTGGAGCGAGTCAGAACTTTTATTGGCTGCTATTGATCAAACTAATCATCTTTAAGGCTCTCTGCATTGTCCACAAGGCACTGCATAATATTGGGCCTGATGCTATCAAAATGTGTTCTACGGTACACTCCATTCAGACAGCTGCGATCTGCAGGGAAAAACTCTTGATTATTCCTAAGTATCGAAAAGCTAGGTGGTGAGGAAGAGCCTTTTCAGTGGCCACATCTCAGCTTTGGAATTCTCTTCTTTATTCTATCTCCAGTCGGCAAGCTCATGTTCCTTTTCGTAAGGCCTTACAAACCTGGCTTTTCACTCTATAATAGATGTTCCCGGGGCTTGAGATCATTTAATTCTTCTTTCTTTTTTCCTTCCTAAGTCTAACCGCTATCAGCGCCTTGACACATTCGGGCATTTGTTGGGCTGTATACGTTGTTTTCATTAATTCATTCAATCATTGGAACATGGACACACATACTGGTGCAGAAGCTAGGTGCAACACACACATTGTACAGCATGAGTTATTGAAAGTCCCTGCATAGCCATTGAATTTAACAAAGGGACAGCGCCGCCTCAAAGTCACTTTTGTTTGCTCTTGAACTTCTAATTCCTTCGTTGGGGTCTCCAACAATCCCAAGGCTCGAGTACAGAATAGAGTTGTGCTGATGGAAAGCTTTTTTGCAGTCCCTGTGCTGTTCTTGCTAGAGGAAATGACTGTTTAATAAACAGGAAGCTATGCTGATTGAAAAATGCTGTTTTTGTCTTTTTCTCAGAACAACTTGAATTTGCTTCGAGACCTTGCTGTTCTAATCGCCCAGAACTTCAAAAGTGGGGCAGAAAAAAGCCAAATATTCTGTTTACATAGGTAAGACAAGCTCTGCCCTTGCAGCTCTGTTTGCAGTGTTGCAAGGGGAATTCTAAAGCGTCATGACATGGGACAAAATGTATGTTCATCAAATGTTAGCACTTCTGACGTTTTTTTGGGGATGCGCCCAAAAAAATGCAATAGTTATGCAGCCCACAGTTCATGCAAATTTAAAAAGACCTCTACAAATGTATTCATGCATTTTCTTCTCCCGTGTGTGATGTTTCTATTGTAGCAACTGGTTTGGCTTTTGCTTTGTTTTTTCATATTTTTTGTTTTCTCTCTTTTAAAGCAGTAACCCAAAATGGTCCTTATGAGAACCCTGTTAAATAAAATGGTAATTGATGAGGTGATAATACCATAAGTAGCAGCAATTACCACTTACCTTACAAAAATCCTATAGATTTTGTGGACGAAGATATTGCCTACCATTTCTGTATCCTGATTCCAACAGTCATTTGCTGGCAGAAACGTGGAAGTTATCAGGAGATGTGCTGCGTTACCGTCACACTATGTGCTAAATGTTGTATTTGTGATAACATTCCTTTATCCTGGTGCAGTCCTAAAGGCTTAATCTTCTTTCATTTTCTGTAACAAGCGGCAAGTACAAGAATTCTTTAAAAAAAATTTATAAAAGGAAAGGGGGTATTGTGTGCCCACTCTCTCCTCGCTAGTACAGGTCCCTACATTCAGAGGCCTTGGTGCAGCACTGAACCCCACTTTCAGCTGCTCCACCATGCTACTGAATGTACTTTCTTGAGAATTGTTTCTGGCATGTAAGGGATGTAATTGTTCCCTTCTATAGCTAATCTGCTGCCTTTTGAAGCGGTTGCAGTTGCTTAGATGTATGTTCCAGGCACGTCCCTTTAAAGAGGTCCCTGTGCACTGTGTTTATCTACTTGATGGGTGGCAGTGATGGCTGAATGGTCTTAGTCACCAGTGTTTCCTCTGTACATAAAGGGCTTCTGCATTGTCCAGGTAAGACAAAGGCACCTGATAGTTGTGATTCTACGGAACAGATTTTTCGTAAAGGAGGCAAACCTTGCTTACCCTGAAATATTCTTAAAAGGAGGCAAACCATGCTTATCAATGAGTGTGCTTAAAATGAGGCAAACCATGCTTATCAATTAGTGTGCTTAAAAGGAGGCAAACCATGCTTATCATTAAGTGTGCTTAAAAGGAGGCAAACCATGCTTATCATTAAGTGTGCTTAAAAGGAGGCAGACCTTGCGTACCATAGAGGGTTCTTAAAAGGAGGCAAACTTTGCTTACTATAGAGTGTTTTTAAAAGAAGGAACACCTTGCTTACCATAGTTAGTTTTTAAAAGAAGTCAGACCTCGCTTACCACAGATTGCTCGTATAAGGTGGCAGACCTTGCTTACCGTAGAGTGTTCTTTAAAAAAGGCAGACCTTGCTTGCCATAGTGTGTTCTTAAAAGGAGGAAAATCTTGCTTACCGTAGGGTTTTCTTAAAAGAAGGCAGACCTCGCTTACCCCAGATTACTTTATAAGGTGGCAGCCCTGGCTTTCCGTAGAGTGTTCTTTACAGAAGGCAGACCTTGGTTGCCATAGTGTTTTGTCTGGCCCCTTGTCTATCCAGCTCTATTAAGTCTATTAGATCACAGGTGGACAGCAATGGTTCCTTCTAGCTGCTGTAAACCAGCTATAAAAACAACAAGGTGATGGATGGAATGCTTGAATTAATCTCAGCCACTAAGAATCGCTTGATCCGTATCGCAATCCATCATTTTCCACCCACCATGCCACCTCAGTTTGGACCCTGCCATATGCAAATCAGTTTTGACCCTGCTCCTTATGGGAACAGTCAAGCCCGAACTGCCAGGCCAGGTCCTACTTGAATCAGAACACAAGCATCCCAGGACCAGTTTCACTCTAGTTGGAGCTCTTCAGCTGGGAAGAGCTTGGTTGCAGTGGCACAGTAAGCCCGGTACCCACGTCTGAGCATACCCAGCAAGTAGTAAGTGTCTCTGTCGCTCAATACTTTGCTGCCATAAGCTGTGGTTGGTTCTTATTTTATCTGTATAACTTTTGATAAAGGTTTGTATGCTGATGTAGCAAATTACAGACTTGCAGTAGCTGAGTTTATTTCAGGAATTCCACCCATCCCTTTTTTATATTGTTATTGTGTTGTCCTAAGTAAGATGGGTATACCCAGATGTAGTTCCCGTGAACACTCTGTCACTGGAACCAAGCAGGTACCCGGCTGATGAGCCCATAACCGGTCCTGAGTTGCTTGTGTTCCAGTTCAGGTAGGACCTGGCTTGGCAGTCAATGTTGTACACAGAGTGAACTGGGCAGGAGCAGTGACTGGACAGAATTGACGACAGGAAAGGAGAGGTACTAGGGCAGGAGAGGTGACTGGGTAGGAGAGGTGACTGGGTAGGAGAGGTGACTGGGCAGAGAGGTGACTGGGCAGGAGAAGTAACGGGCAGGAGAAGTCACAGGGCAGGAGAGGTAAAGGGGCAGGAGTAGTGACGGGGCAGGAGAAGTGACGGGGCAGGAGAAGTGACGGGGCAGGAGAAGTGACGGGGCAGGAGAAGTGACGGGGCAGGAGAAGTGACGGGGCAGGAGAAGTGACGGGCAGGAGAAGTGACGAAGCAGTAGAAGTAATGGGTCAGGAGCGGTGATTAGGCAGGGGCAGGAACGCTGATTAGGCATGAGCAGGAGCGGTAACCGGGCAGGAGCGGTGAACGGGGCAGGAGCGGTGAACGGGGCAGGAGCGGTGAACGGGGCAGGAGCGGTGAACGGGGCAGGAGCGGTGAACGGGGCAGGAGCGGTGAACGGGGCAGGAGCGGTGAACGGGGCAGGAGCAGAGAACGGGGCAGGAGCAGAGAACGGGGCAGGAGCAGAGAACGGGGCAGAAGCAGAGAATGGGGCAGGAGAAGTGGCGGGCCAGGAGAAGTGACGGGCCAGGAGAAGGGAGGGGACAGGGGAATTGACGAAGCAGGAGTGTTGATCGAGCATGAGCAGGAGTACTGACTGGACAGGAGCAGTGAAAGGGCAGGAGCAGGCGTTTCCCAGGGTGACTGAAAGGGTAGGGGGCCAGTTTAGTTTGGGGGGACCGGTTTTGTACAAGTGCAGGAGTTTTAAAAACACTGCAAAGTTCTTTGTATATTCAGCAGGTTTCGGTCAACAATACAAGTGCCAAGATAACCTTGGTGATCAATGTACCTGCTGGAGAGAAATGGGAGCATGTTTTGTCTAGTGGCTGTTTTACTCATCTAAGGTAGCGCAGAGGGGTAATATGCCTGCTGCAAAGAACAAGTACCATGCATATCAAAGAGCAATATGTTATGTGCATAGCTCAGTGGGTACTGCTTTGTGTTCACTTCCCGAATGAAAGGACACTTGAATACATATGGCCTGGCAGTTCGGGCTGGACTGTTCACATTGGGCGCAGGATCAAGACTGATTTGCATATGGCTGGGTCCAAACTGGAATGGCATGGTGAGCAAAAAAACAATGGATTTAGGCCTAGATATCTGTACTGGGGTGAGTGTATGACATTGTTCTGCATTCTGTCCATCAATTGTTCTTTTTGCAATTGTCACCACGATTGGGACGGGTATGCTCAGACATGAGTCCCGTGCTCTCCATGCCACTGGAATCAAGCTAACCTGGCTGATGAGGGCTGAAAGCCCGAAACCGTTCCTAGGATGCTTGTTTCCAGTCCAGGGAGAACCTGGCCTGGCAGTTCGGGCTGGACTGTTCCCATTGGGAGCAGGATCAAGACTGATTTGCATATGTCTGGCTCCAAACTGGAATGGCATGGTGAGCAAAGAAACATTGGATTTAGGCCCAGATCTCTGTACTGGGGTGAAGGTATTCTAATGTTCTGCATTCTGTCCACCAGTTGTTCTTTTTGCTATATTATGATTGAGGAGCTAGCTTGCTGACTATGAAGGAGCCTTTGTGGGTTTCCGAGTCTAGATTCGCCTGAAGAGTCCCTTTCTCTTCTGAGCCCTGCTTAACACATGTGTACAGGAGATGCCCTGTATTCATGTCCTCAATGTTTGAGACAAAAAATAATTATGGATTTCTGAACAATGAGAGTAAAAGCATTAAGGTAACATGTTGTTCCTGCTTATATTTCACACGCTGTACATAAACCTGTATTCCCTACGAGTGTTTGCTTTTTCCTGAATTAAACCTCAGATAAACATGTTTATCCATTGTTTAAATTAAATAACGTTATAAGCTGTAACTGGTCAGTGAAATGCTAAACGTACTAAAAATTGGTATGTTTTGCTATTTCTAGCTACACCCCTGACTCCGACCACTGATTCAATCTTCGGTTATTCCCACCCCCTGATTCTCCACCCACAGTTCCCCTACTTTTTTTTCCCCACTTCGACCACTGGGTCAGCTACACCAATAAGGAACTTATCCTGCTTTCTACAAATGCCTCTGGGCCTCGGAGGTCCATTCACATTCAGCTGCCGGATGGCCTTAGCCTCTAAGTATGACATACATTTTCACAAGCTCTTTGCCCAAATGCAAGTTTGCAGGCTCTGTAGACGCCAAAAATATACAGGGACAATTAATTACAGACGATGGGTGTCGATTTGATGGCTCCTCAAAAATAAAGATGCAGATACTAAGGACAGTTCTGATGAGATGTGGTGTGAGCTCGTCCTGTCACCACAGCTGCTTCATAGGGGAAGAAGCAGAGTATTTCAGGCTCTTTGAAAGTATGCACGTTTTGTACTATGATACTATGTTAGCCAGGTTTTAGAGACGTGATGTTGTGGTACATAGCATCCAGGTCACTACTGACCTCACCTTCGGATGATGCTGCGGTATATTTCATGCTTGTTGATGGTCATTTTGCTTATAGTTGACTGCACAAAAATTGGCTGTTCACTACTTGAGCCACGTACACCCCATCAAGGAGTCAGAAATCAATGTGCACTCTTTTCCTGTAAGCATCTTCTCATTTCCCAGTTTGGGGAGGGATAGAAAAGATCTGGGTGCATTTAAGTTCATGTAGCGTGGATGGTCGTTTTCCCAGATGTCCACCTCAAGGCAATCTTCTTGGCGATAGTGCTGGGTCCCCATTGTTGGCGTGCCACTATTTTTAATGACAGTTCCTGAAACCGTGACGAACAATGATAACTAATCACAGGGGTCCTAGAACTTGCAGATCTTCCATCTCAATGAAAGTCGACCCTGTCATCTGCAGATGTGGTTCTCCTATGCCTCACTCAGTGACAGGGATCAGAGTCTGCTTCAGGGCTCAAGGGAAAGTGGGCTCAAGCCAGGTTTGTGAGTTTGTGTCCACATCCCTGTAAAAACCCAAGAATGGCCCTATCAGAGAAATGCATAGGACTGAGGGACTGTTTTTCGTGAAATAAAAGGGAATGATTGAATCAGGACAGTCAAATCTTCTGCCTGTGATGTGCCTGTTTTGCGGGCAAATATTGTATTTCTTATTTCTGTGCTAATAATCGGATATCCTTAAGATGGCTATGTTCCTGAGTTAAATGCCCATTAAGACCATGAAATAATGTGTGCATTGCAACTTATTGTAGTTTTCAATCTGAATAAGACATTTGGTGATTTTGAAACCTGCTTTTCTGGCTTAAAGTTTGAGGTTGTACAAAAGCTTGTGGACTGACTGCATCTTCTACTGCATGTGGAGTAGCCGCGTACAGAAAAGCAAGTGAAGTGGCTGCAATTGGTAATAGCATGTGACGTGGCAGCATCTTGAGAAGCAAGTGAAGTGGTAGCATCTGATGCAGCATGTGAAGTGGGAGCCTCTAAAAAAGCAAGTACAGTGGTAGCACCTAGTACAGCATGTGAATTGGCAAAATCTAAAATAACAAGTGAAGTGGCAGCATATGGTGTGGCAAGTAGGGTAGCAGAATCTGCTGCAACATGTGGACTGCCAGCATCCAGAAAGCATGTGGAGTGCAACTTCTAGTGAAGATTGTAAAGTGCAGTATCTAGTGAGGATTGCAGAGTGCCAGCTTCTAGTGAGGATTGTAGAATGCCAGGATCTAGTGAGTATTGAGTATTGGGGTGAATGTATGACATTGTTCTGCATTCTGGCCATCAACTGTTGTTTTTGCATTTGTCACCCCGAGTGGGATGGGTATGCTCAGACGTGAGTCCCGTGCTCTCCACACCACTGGAGTCAAGCTATCCTGGCTGAAGACGGCTGATAGCCAGAAACCGGTCCTAGGATGCTTGATTCCGGTCAGGAAAGACATAGTTTGGCAGTTCGGGCTGGACTGTTCCCATGAGGCACAGGGTCAAGGCTGATTTGCATATGACCATGTCTGAACTGGGGTGGTGTGGAGTGCAAAAAAACGATGGATTTTTAGGCCCAGATCTCTGTACTGGGGTGAATGTATGACATTGTTCTGCATTCTGTCCATCAACTGTTGTTTTTGAGTATTGACGAGTGCCAGCTTCTAGTGAGGATTGTAGAGTGCCAGCTTCTAGTGAGGATTGTAGAGTGCCAGCTTCTAGTGAGGATTGTAGAGTGCACGCTTCTAGTGAGGATTGTAGAGTGCCAGCATCTAGTGAGGATTGAGGGTACCAGCATCTAGTGAGGATTGACGAGTGCCAGCATCTAGTGAGAATTGTAGTGCCAGCCTCTAGTGAGGATTGTAGAGTGCCAGCCTCTAGTGACGATTGACGAGTGCCAGCATCTAGTGAGGATTGAGTTTGCCAGCATCTAGTGAGGATTGATGAGTGCAGCTTATAGTGAGGATTATAGAGTGCCAGCATCTAGTGAGGAATGTAGAGTGCCAGCATCTAGTGAGGATTGACGAGTGCCAGAATCTAGTGAGGATTGACGAGTGCCAGCATCTAGTGAGGATTGACGAGTGCAGCTTCTAGTGAGGATTGTAGAGTGCCAGCTTCTAGTGAGGATTGTAGAGTGCTAGCATCTAGTGAGGATTGAAGAGTGCCAGCATCTAGTGTGGATTGACGAGTGCCAGCATCTAGTGTGGATTGACGAGTGCCAGCATCTAGTGTGGATTGACGAGTGCCAGCATCTAGTGTGGATTGACGAGTGCCAGCATCTAGTGTGGATTGACGAGTGCCAGCTTCTAGTGAGGATTGACGAGTGCCAGCATCTAGTGAGGATTGACGAGTGCCAGCTTCTAGTGAGGATTGACGAGTGCCAGCATCTAGTGAGGATTGACGAGTGCCAGCTTCTAGTGAGGATTGTAGAGTGCCAGCTTCTAGTGAGGATTGTAGAGTGCCAGCTTCTAGTGAGGTTTGTAGAGTGCCAGCTTCTAGTGAGCATTGTAGAGTGCCTGCTTCTAGTGAGGATTGTAGAGTGACAGCATTTAGTGAGGATTGATGAGTGCAGCTTTTAGTGAGGATTGTAGAGTGCCAGCTTCTAGTGAGGATTTTTGAGTGCAGCATCTAGTGAGGATTGACGTGTGCCAGCATCTAGTGAGAATTGTAGTGACAGCTTCTAGTGAGGATTGACGAGTGCCAGCTTCAAGTGAGGATCTAGAGTGCCAGCTTCAAGTGAGGATCTAGAGTGCCAGCTTCTAGTGAGGATTGTAGAGTGCCAGCTTCTAGTGAGGATTGTAGAGTGCCAGCTTCTAGTGAGGATTGTAGAGTGACAGCTTCTAGTGAGGATTATTGAGTGCAACATCTAGTGAGGTTTGTAGAGTGCCAGCTTCTAGTGAGAATTGTAGAGTGCCTGTTTCTAGTGAGGATTGTAGAGTGACAGCATTTAGTGAGGATTGATGAATGCAGCTTTTAGTGAGGATTGTAGAGTGACAGCATCTAGTGAGGATTGTAGAGTGCCAGCTTCTAGTGAGGATTTTTGAGTGCAGCATCTAGTGAGGATTGACAAGTGCCAGCATCTAGTGAGAATTGTAGTGACAACTTCTAGTGAGGATTGACCCGTGCCAGCATCTAGTGAGGATTGACGAGTGCCAGCTTCAAGTGAGGATCTAGAGTGCCAGCTTCTAGTGAGGATTGTAGAGTGCCAGCTTCTAGTGAGGATTGACGAGTGCCAGCCTCTAGTGACGATTGACGAGTGCCAGCATCTAGTGAGGATTGAGTTTGCCAGCATCTAGTGAGGATTGATGAGTGCAGCTTATAGTGAGGATTATAGAGTGCCAGCATCTAGTAAGGAATGTAGAGTGCCAGCATCTAGTGAGGAATGTAGAGTGCCAGCATCTAGTGAGGATTGACGAGTGCCAGAATCTAGTGAGGATTGACGAGTGCCAGCATCTAGTGAGGATTGACGAGTGCAGCTTCTAGTGAGGATTGTAGAGTGCCAGCTTCTAGTGAGGATTGTAGAGTGCTAGCATCTAGTGAGGATTGAAGAGTGCCAGTATCTAGTGTGGATTGACGAGTGCCAGCATCTAGTGTGGCTTGACGAGTGCCAGCATCTAGTGTGGATTGACGAGTGCCAGCATCTAGTGTGGATTGACGAGTGCCAGCATCTAGTGTGGATTGACGAGTGCCAGCTTCTAGTGAGGATTGACGAGTGCCAGCATCTAGTGAGGATTGACGAGTGCCAGCATCTAGTGAGGATTGACGAGTGCCAGCTTCTAGTGAGGATTGTAGAGTGCCAGCTTCTAGTGAGGTTTGTAGAGTGCCAGCTTCTAGTGAGCATTGTAGAGTGCCTGCTTCTAGTGAGGATTGTAGAGTGACAGCATTTAGTGAGGATTGATGAGTGCAGCTTTTAGTGAGGATTGTAGAGTGCCAGCTTCTAGTGAGGATTTTTGAGTGCAGCATCTAGTGAGGATTGACAAGTGCCAGCATCTAGTGAGGATTGACGAGTGCCAGCTTCAAGTGAGGATTGTAGAGTGCCAGCTTCTAGTGAGGATTGTAGAGTGCCAGCTTCTAGTGAGGATTGTAGAGTGCCAGCTTCTAGTGAGGATTGTAGAGTGACAGCATCTAGTGAGGATTGTAGAGTGCCAGCTTCTAGTGAGGATTTTTGAGTGCAGCATCTAGTGAGGATTGACGTGTGCCAGCATCTAGTGAGAATTGTAGTGACAGCTTCTAGTGAGGATTGACGAGTGCCAGCTTCAAGTGAGGATCTAGAGTGCCAGCTTCAAGTGAGGATCTAGAGTGCCAGCTTCTAGTGAGGATTGTAGAGTGCCAGCTTCTAGTGAGGATTGTAGAGTGACAGCTTCTAGTGAGGATTATTGAGTGCAGCATCTAGTGAGGTTTGTAGAGTGCCAGCTTCTAGTGAGAATTGTAGAGTGCCTGTTTCTAGTGAGGATTGTAGAGTGACAGCATTTAGTGAGGATTGATGAGTGCAGCTTTTAGTGAGGATTGTATAGTGACAGCATCTAGTGAGGATTGTAGAGTGCCAGCTTCTAGTGAGGATTTTTGAGTGCAGCATCTAGTGAGGATTGACAAGTGCCAGCATCTAGTGAGAATTGTAGTGACAACTTCTAGTGAGGATTGACGAGTGCCAGCATCTAGTGAGGATTGTAGAGTGCCAGCTTCAAGTGAGGATTGTAGAGTGCCAGCTTCTAGTGAGGATTGTAGAGTGCCAGCTTCTAGTGAGGATTGTAGAGTGACAGCATCTAGTGAGGATTGTAGAGTGCCAGCTTCTAGTGAGGATTTTTGAGTGCAGCATCTAGTGAGGATTGACGTGTGCCAGCATCTAGTGAGACTTGTAGTGACAGCTTCTAGTGAGGATTGACGAGTGCCAGCTTCAAGTGAGGATCTAGAGTGCCAGCTTCTAGTGAGGATTGTAGAGTGCCAGCTTCTAGTGAGGATTGTAGAGTGACAGCATCTAGTGAGGATTGTAGAGTGCCAGCTTCTAGTGAGGATTTTTGAGTGCAGCATCTAGTGAGGATTGACGTGTGCCAGCATCTAGTGAGAATTGTAGTGACAGCTTCTAGTGAGGATTGACGAGTGCCAGCATCTAGTGAGGATTGACGAGTGCCAGATTCCAGTGAGGATTGTAGAGTGCCAGCTTCTATTGAGGGTTGTAGAGTGCCAGCATCTAGTGCGGATTGACGAGTGCAGCTTCTAGTGAGGATTGTAGAGTGCCAGCTTCTAGTGAGGATTGTAGAGTGCCAGCTTCTAGTGAGGATTGTAGAGTGCCAGCTTCTAGTGAGGATTGTAGAGTGCCAGCTTCTAGTGAGGATTGTAGAGTTGAAGGACTGGGACTATTTAAGGCCCAGCGGTGCCAGGGAACAACACCTATAACCTTCGTGGGATACCTGTTTCGGCGCACAAGTGACAGAGACACGGGAGACTTCCTTCGGCGTCAAAGATCAGAGTTTATTACTGCAGGGAGGCAAAAGTCACTAGAAGTACAACAGCGTGTAGGTTCTACGAGTCTGCTTCAAATTGTGTTTGTGGCTCGCTCTCTTTTATACAAGATCTTGTCATTGCACAATATGTAAGCAAAAGGTTACAGCTCAGTTCCCACACTAAAATTCAAAAGGATCGCTTTCATGTATTCAGAACCCCGGAACATAATTACATTAACATCACCAGTTCCAACTGTAAAAGCACATCTTCCCATCATTAGGTACATTCCACTTGAGTTGTAAATGAGCAAGAGTAAAGAGACAAGAACAGCTGCTAGGAAGTCAGGCACGCCTAAAGAAAAGCGTGTGGGGGTAATATTGGAAACATGATCATAGGATCAAAGAGCTTGATCCCAGCACATGCACGGCTGAAACAATAGGCCGGTACGGCAAGATTACCCTCAAGCTGAGCCATTCGCCTTTGCAGTGTCATTCCTCCGGTCATAAAGATGCATGAAAGGAATATGCGTCTTCCGTATGGCTTGGGAACTAACAGGTCACGATGCGGACACTTGCCTGTTCACTGACTACGTGAGGGCAAGAAACAAAATGGATGCCGTATCTAAAATGGAACCCAAGGGTTCAGATGTGGAAACACGTAAATAAGGCGAACCATGCCAGGTAGTGTAGTGAAAACGCGTACATTTACCAAACTCGCCATTTACGGTTCATAGATACCAGACTCGTCCATATTCGGCAATGCCCAAAACACCGTAACGATTTTCACGGAACCTCAGACGCTCCTTTTGCCCTCATGTAGGCAAGCACTAGTCGAAATCAGAGTCGATCTCGATATTCATCAGATCATTCAGGTGATGCTGGAACATTATTCTATCCATTAATGCCTCTCTGGAAACAGATGGCCTTCTTATACACGTTGTAGCACAAAGGCCACATAAGGCAGGACCACACTGTACACAAAGACAACACGTGAACAGAAATGTCATGACAACCCCTATAATCATCAGAATCTTCCAACCCCAAGTTGACATTAGACCCCAAAACCATCCTAGAAGCGTCCAATCTCCCTCGTCCACGTGTATGGACTCCGAGATTTTGTGCAACTGGGAGATGGCTTGATAAACCGTTGGAGCGTTATCAGGTATGAATATGCAGCAGCTCGAATGGATGACCTTACACACACCACCTCTATCAGCTAGAACGACGTCTAGAACCATACGGTTCTGTAACGTCATGAGCCTGTCCGCTTGAAGCTCCGCTGTCAGATTACCAAGGGCACTTGCAGTTATGTTAGCAGTTGACTCTACTACACGAGTTAACTGTCTCAGATTCCTGCTATTGACCATAGGGCCCCAAAACGGTAGGAAACCCTTGAAGAAGTCTCCTGCTTCTTGACCGGAAGTATCCTCCTTACTAATGACACCTCTCACAACTCTGGTTTTGTGATAGTCGGCGGCAACAGTGAAAGTCGGGGGCAAGAGATTTGCAATATAGCAGGTACCTGAGAAGTCGTGTGGTAACCACGTATATGCTCGGTCATAACATACAAAATAGGTACCCTTGGCAGTCAGAAGGACAGGGGAAGAAAGCATTGGTAGAACGTAAGTATCCACACAAGCACTCTTCCCAAGCTGGGCTCTTGGATTTCGGCCACGACCTTGCAGACAAAAGTGGCCTAGGTGAGGTACAATCCATATTGGAGGTGAGCTTTTAAGCTGTCTATCACCCACCGATATACTATACTCAGCCTCACTAAGGTACTTGTAGGCCTGCACTTCCTCCTTTGGGATGAGCATAGCATCAAAAATGTCTCTATCTAGATCAGCAATCGCTGTCGCCAGAGACTTATGATACGGGCCAGGACCAAAGCTTGCTGAGCGTGGCTCTCAATGGGGGTAGGAATCTAGTGCACTACGGAACATGATTTGGAATGCCCGAACTGACCCTTGGGGGCTGTACGGGAGAACCAAATACGGAATACCCCTGTCCATGGTATGCGGCATTAGCCCACACACCCAACAATTTGTAGTATTTACCACCGACTGATGCTGATGCAAAAGTTGCACAAAGGAATTGTTTCTAAATTCCGCACGTCTGACTTGCTCATGTTGGGGCAGTAAGTGAAAAGAATGTGGAGAAACGGTGGAAGCGAAATTCAGGTTGTAGAAAGGAGGAGTAGGTGAAATGGAAGGTAATAATAATTGAATCCCAAAATATACTCCACCCACCAGTAGCATTGAAACGGTTAGGAACAACATAAAGATCTGAAATAGAAAACACTTTGTACAAAACACTTCTGATCCTTTCGCCAACATTCTCTCTTTTTCCGACAGCTTCGAGAAGTCCATCCTCTAAACGAAACCATCCGTGACGTTCTTGACGCACTTCGTTCTGAGTAGCGATTGCCAATTCCCAGGAGTTCCCAGAAATCGACAAAAGAAACCGACCTAGTGTCGATAGCTGCTAAACAGGAGGAAGTACCCGCACGGCCCTACGGTCAACCCAGATGATAGGTTAAATGAATTAGAATCAAAGTCAATAATAGTCTCTTTGCTGCATGAAAAGAAGAAGGTATATACACTATATAATGTCCACAGTGTTCATGACAACGGTAAGGGGTACTGTAAATTTCAAAAAGGGAATAAAAACAGAACTCTTTTATTTGTCCTTAATGCGCGGTCGAAGAAAGTATCGACTTCTCCCGGGTTGAGTCTGATCTTCAAACAGTGGATTGGATGGCGAACAAGTGTTCGATGGTCCAGGCAATTGTTCAGTACTTGTATTTCCCACTGTTAAAGGAAGGGAAATTGTTTGAGGGGAGTCAACAAGGGTGTCAGATATGGGCTGAGCTTCGCTGAATGGGACAAAGCGTAGTGGAGCGTCGGTCTCGGAAAAGCCTTTTTTTATCCAAGTATCCGCCGGCAAAGGAAACGGGACTTTCTTGGTGTGGGTGGCATGTACCCAATGCTTCCGTCCCTCCAGCCGAACCGCCGTCCTTGTTGCCAGTAGCACCTGGAAGGGTCCCACAAACCTCGGCTCAAGGTTTCGTTTTCGTCCGAAGTTACGGGTGAGGACCCAGTCCCCTGGTTGCAGCTGATGACCAGGACCCTCTGTTTGTGACGGCAGAGCCTCAAAGACCTGTTGATGAATCAAACTCAATTTAGCAGTCAGATCATGTAGATAGTCTATTAACATTGGATATTCAAGTCTGTTCAATTCTTTAGGCCTTGGAACCCCCCAAATGTTCGCAGGACGGCCGAACACAATCTCATATGGGCTGAGCCCTACTCGAGAGTGTACAGTAGCCCTGGTCGATAAGAGAGCTAGAGGCAGAGCGTCGGGCCATGATAAACCAGTTGTTGCCTGAACTTTAGCAAGTTTTAGTTTCAGGGTGCCATTGTATCCTTCCACCAAACCCGCTGACTGAGGATGATTAGCACTATGGAATTTCTGTACTATACCCAGACCACGACACACACTCTTCATCACACTTCCCACAAACTCACTTCCGTTGTCCGACCATACAATCCGAGGCATGCCGTACCTGGGGAAATACTCTTTGAGCAGAATTTTAGCTGTGGATAGAGCAGTATTATCCTTAAGAGGGTAAGCTTCAATCCATCTGGAGAACGCACATACTACAACCAACACATACTTTAAATTGTTGCATCTCTCCATATGGATGAAGTCCAATTGGATAACTTCGAAAGGACATGTAGGAGGGGCAAAATGACCAGGTGGAGTGGGGGTGCCCTTGCCGGGATTATGCATCAAACATACCATGCAATTCTTAACCACTCTCTCTGCACATTTAGTAATCCCATCATTCTTCCATACAGGAGACAACAACTTGCATATGCCTTTTGCGCTTATGTGTGCTGTACCATGAGCCATTGTAACAACAGCGAGCACATATGCATCCGGTAACATCCATCTCTGTTTTTCTGACAAATCAACCCAACATCCATTCTCGTCTAACTTTCCCGTGCTTTCTTTCCACTTAGTCTTTTCCATTTCAGTGGCCTCATTCTGTATTCACACTCTCCACTGTGTCCTCACACATGCTAGTTTCTGCTGGCCATCTTACTGAATTCGCAACATACATTCGATTTGTCAGATTTCTAGCTGTCTCTTTAGCAGTTTCGTCTGCAAACGCATTACCACGACCAACATCATCCGTCACTTTCCGATGCGCACTACATTTGATTACTGCCACCTGCTTAGGCAATGTAAGTGCATCTAGAAGGTCGTTCACAAGCTGTCCATGCTGAATCTTTGTGCCATGCGACGTTAAGAATCCTCTTTCTCTCCACAATCGCCCAAAACTGTGCGCCACACCAAAAGCATACTGGCTGTCGGTAAACACATTCACCCGTTTTCCTCTGGACAACACACACGCTCTTGTCAAGGCGATCAGCTCAGCAGCCTGAGCCGAATTCTGACTCAATCTTGCAGTTTCTACAACCGTACTCAATGTCACTACAGCATACGCGGTCGTCACATCACCATTCGGCAACTTAAAACAGCAACCGTCCACATACAAAGTACCATCGGGATCTACCAATGGAGTATCTTTCAGGTCAATACGACCCTTTGTTTCCTCCTCAGTTCTCAGATAACAGTTGTGTGGTGCTTCACCACTTGACTCCATGTTGATCGGCAACAATGTTGCTGGGTTCAACACATTACATCGTTTTATGCGTATGTGACTAGCCAGTAACGTCAACTCATACCCAGACAACCTTGCGCTCGTCAAATGTTGAGTTTTCGTTCGGTTCAAGAGAGTGTCAACTGCATGCGGAACCATCACCGTAAGCATATTATCCATGACCAGACCTGCGGACTGTCGAATGGACGCCGCAGCTGCCGCTGTTGCTCTTAAACAACTCGGCAAGGCTCTAGCTACTGGGTCTAAGGTCGAAGAAAAATATGCGCAAGGACGCTGTTTGTCACCAAATTGTTGCGCCAGAACACTCAACGCACAACCATCCCTCTCGTGAACGTACAGTGTAAACGGCTTACTGTAATCAGGAGTACCTAACACAGGAGCCGAACACAACGCATCACGTAATTCAGAAAAACCTTTTTGACACTCTTCAGTCCATGGCAAAGGAGTCGGAACATCCTTGCAGGTGAGAGCTAACAATGGTTTCGCCAAGAGTGAAAAATTTGGGATCCATTGTCTGCAGTATGACGTAATACCTAGAAAGGCACGTACATCTCTCTGAGTTTTAGGCACAGTCATTCGAGAAATCGCTGCAATTCTCTCTGGGGTCAACCTTCTCCCTTCTTTTGACAATAAGTGACCTAAGTAAGTTACTTCTTGGCAACAATATTGCAGCTTGGAAGGTGACACCTTGTGATGTAAGTCACATAAATGCCGCAACAACGATACTGTAGGAGTTCTACAAATATCTTCGGTATCAGCAGCTACCAACAGGTCGTCAACGTACTGAATCAAGGCTGCGCCTGCCGGTAACACAAATGAACCAAGTTGACTTTTGAGGGCTTGACTGTAGATAGACGGACTCTCACAATAGCCCTGTGGTGCACGTTTCAGTCTAAAACTGTGACCACCTAATGAGAATCCGAATAGGTCTCTGCTTTCCTCAGCAATCGGGATACTAAAGAAAGCATTCTTTAGGTCGATCACCGTGAACCAGGAGGCAGAAGCTGGAATCAGGGTCAGCAAAGCCGTGATATCAGGGACCACGGGATATTGTGGAATCACGATTTTATTCACCTCTCTCAAATCGATTATGAAACGGTACACAGGAGGTTTAGATGGATCAGTGCGTTTTAAAATTGGTAGTACAGGACTATTACACACATTTCCTCGAGTTTCTTCAACTACATCCTTTTTGATCAGGTCGTGTACAATCGCTAATAGCGCCCGTTCTCCCTCAATGGAGATACGATACTGTGGTATACGTGGCAGTCGCACATTTGGTTTCAGCTTGATCATATAGGGTGGGATGTCCAAGAGACCCACGTCATTGGGACCTGTGGCCCATAGAGACGCAGGAAGGGAGCTCAATTCCGGTGGGAGTTTATTGATCGACAAGTACATAGGAGAGATTACTCTTCGACCTAATGTAAGCTCCACTCCTTCAGGGGAGCAGTACAATGTCGCATATAACCGTTTTAACAAATCCAAGCCCAAAAGATTCTCACCACAACCAGTAGATAGAATCAATGGAGCCTCCAACTCACGAGGACCGATAGTGAGGGGCAAAGGGCTGGAGACAGGATTTCTAACCGGGGCGCCAGAGAATCCAACGGAAACATTTGTTAAGCCAGACAAAGGTGCGCCAGGGAGTTTCGAATGCATGATGGAACTTTTCGTTGCACCAGTGTCTAACAGAAAAGGCTCGACTACGCCAGATGTAGCAACTGCGACGTAAGGCCCGCTCTGATCAACCGGAACTGATACTACTCCCTCTCTTTGTCGGTGGCTGTCCTAGTAATGATCGTTTGCAACAGTCTCATGTTCAACGTAGTAATCGTCCACATGATATTGTGTAGATCTAACTGACCCCGCATTTCGCTGGTCAAAACAATTATTCGTATCTGATGAATTCTGAGGGCGATCGTTCTGATTGTGAATGGTACCGCGGCCTCTACCTCGAGATGCCTGCTGAGGACCACCACGGCTTCCTCGTGATGACACACCATTCAGACGGTCACGCAAAGCGGGACAGTCGTATTTTATATGTCCCTCTCTTCTACAATATGCACATTGGTTATACCCAAGCATAGATCTAAAGTCAGAGGAGTCAGGACGTGACTGTATTCTGGAGGATTGTGATTGTGGTCTATATTGCTGTTGTAAATCAGTGTGATTTGAACGCGGAGGATACGCTTGCTGCAACAAAACCTTCGTTTTCAGCTCCTTCGTTTTCTTATCTACACGATCACTTTCTTCTTTCTCCCTATTCTCATAATATTGAGCCGTTGCTAATATCTGTGCAGTGGTTGAGACAGCCCATGCACTTTCTGAATTTTTCAATTTGTTGCATAGTTCTGGCAACAAATTCAACACGAATTTGTCAACAAACAACCGTTGGCCTCCCTCAGTGCCCATATCCTGACCACTATGATCGACAAATGCCTCTTCGAATCTAGTAAAGAAATCGGAGACACTCTCGTCCTTCTTCTGCTTACAAGCTGCTAATTTATCCCAGTTTACCCTCATCGCCGGCATAAGCGTTTTCATGAACGTAATTATTCTCTGGGGCAGATCCGAAATTACCTGCTCTGGCTTAGCCCCACCAACTTGTCGGCCATCAGCCGCTATTATTGCAGCCCAATCGCCGCCTAACTCATTCGCATGATTTTCCTGACGAATTTTCGCCCAAACGGGCTGTGGTACAACATTTCCGAACAGCATGTCGATGTCGGCAAGGTTCATAATAGTAGCATCTACTAATTGAGACAACTCCTTGTAGTAACCCGCCGGATTCTTGCGTGGATCAGGTAAGGACTGTTTGACTTGTAAGACTTCTGATCGCTTCCATGGGAGGTGTATCCAAACTCTTTGGAAATGCGGAGGGATCGGGGGGGCAGCACCAGGATCACCTGGCATCCATACTGGCGGAACCTCTCTCATAGGGTACTGACCAGGAGCCGCTTTCCAATTCTCAGAGTCGTCATCAAACGCCACTCGAGAATGCACTGTCGACCTATGGGCTAACAGTCGCTCTAAGGCACGTCGTACATCTCCACCTACAATCATACCGCTCGAAAATTGACTCTGAAGTTCAATCATATCGGGCGGTACGTTATCTAAATTGTTATTAAACCATTCTTCCCTCAAAAAGTTACACATTTCTTCGAACACGAATCTCTGTGTAGGCTCATTAAACTGAGAAAACGTCTCAAACCATGCGTGGAGGGTAGTTGGCAGGATGTCTTATCCACCTATGTGCCATTGTCACTAGCGTCTCTTTTTCCCTCCCACTAGGGATCTGGCTCCGTCTTTGGGGAGTTTCAGAAGTATCGGATGGAAATAACTGACCAGAAAGCGGTGAATAAAGTGTAGCAACAGTGTTAGGGATACGATTACGAACAGAAGGAGAAAGGAGAGCAGGAGCCACAACGTTTGAAGTGAAGGCAGACACAGCAGAAGCAGGCAAGGTAGTCGGGGTGGCAGGGACAAGAGGCAGAGAGGGTACAGTCAAAGGAGCAGTAGGAATAGAGACAGGTGGTGCGACAAACGTGGGACCAACAACGGGCTGACCCGCAGCCGCCGGAACAACAGGAGGGACAACCGGAGGAACAACAGGCGGAACTATAGGAGGAACTACAGGGGCCGTAGCACCCTGTGCATAAGGAGGTGGCGATTTCATCAAATACGCTAACAGGGGATCCTCCTTCGAATCCTCTTCTTTCTTATCCTGACTAGTTGGAAAAACCGGATAACATTTGTCTATCCTCATATGATGTAGTCTAGTGGAAACTTCTATTTCTTTTTCTTCCTTATCTCGCTGACATTGTTGTACAACTTGCATTATCGGAACGAAACCTTCTCTTCGATCCTTTTTAAGCTGTTTGATTTCTTTCTGCTTGGCCTCTTTACGCCATAACCGAAAAGAATCAAACATAGCTGGTCTAGCTTTCCTTTTGAATAATTTAGCTTCAAGATTATCTAAAATCGTAAGTTCAAAACTTCCATGCGGTGGCCAACTAAGGACACCATCTTTTTTCGTGTAACGGACCCAATATTTATTATAAATAATAGGACCCACACCATGTCGACTATAGAGCTCATATATCGGAGTTCCAACTGGAGGTATCGGACACGAGTCCTCCAACCGGGAATCCTTGTTGCAACATTTAAAGAGACCAAGATATCCACTATGGCTAGGCATCGTGCACACTAACCTAGTATCAAACTTCAAGGGTTACCGAAGCACTAATCCTTCGTGGAACACAAAACCCTCGGTTTTTGGCAATTGCAATTGTCAAAATAAAAACTAAGGACCAACAACTAAGAACCACAAATGCAATGGAACCATGCAAACAACAAAGCTTCAACAAGCTGAGACAACAACTAAGGACTGGGGGCGATCCACAAATACTTAACTGAGAGCTTCAATGGCGTCACCAGGAAGGCCCGTCTATCGTCTCGCTGTACGAAAGGTCTACGCCAGGCGTCGAAAACAGGTCGACAGTCAGGGCATCGGTCCGTCACAGCCGTCAGGAGGCGGGAATCTTCGCGGGAAAAATCTTCGGACCACTTATTTCGACAACAGGATCGATGAAGCGGGGTGCACCTTTTCCTCGGAGATTTCACACGAAGTTCCTCACAATCGTCAGGCTTTGGACCGGTACCGCCGATGTCGCCCCACGTTGGGCGCCAACTGAAGGACTGGGACTATTTAAGGCCCAGCGGTGCCAGGGAACAACACCTATAACCTTCGTGGGATACCTGTTTCGGCGCACAAGTGACAGAGACACGGGAGACTTCCTTCGGCGTCAAAGATCAGAGTTTATTACTGCAGGGAGGCAAAAGTCACTAGAAGTACAACAGCGTGTAGGTTCTACGAGTCTGCTTCAAATTGTGTTTCTGGCTCGCTCTCTTTTATACAAGATCTTGTCATTGCACAATATGTAAGCAAAAGGTTACAGCTCAGTTCCCACACTAAAATTCAAAAGGATCGCTTTCATGTATTCAGAACCCCGGAACATAATTACATTAACATCACCAGTTCCAACTGTAAAAGCACATCTTCCCATCATTAGGTACATTCCACTTGAGTTGTAAATGAGCAAGAGTAAAGAGACAAGAACAGCTGCTAGGAAGTCAGGCACGCCTAAAGAAAAGAGTGTGGGGGTAATATTGGAAACATGATCATAGGATCAAAGAGCTTGATCCCAGCACATGCACGGCTGAAACAATAGGCCGGTACGGCAAGATTACCCTCAAGCTGAGCCATTCGCCTCTGCAGTGTCATTCCTCCGGTCATAAAGATGCATGAAAGGAATATGCGTCTTCCGTATGGCTTGGGAACTAACAGGTCACGATGCGGACACTTGCCTGTTCACTGACTACGTGAGGGCAAGAAACAAAATGGATGCCGTATCTAAAATGGAACCCAAGGGTTCAGATGTGGAAACACGTAAATAAGGCGAACCATGCCAGGTAGTGTAGTGAAAACGCGTACATTTACCAAACTCGCCATTTACGGTTCATAGATACCAGACTCGTCCATATTCGGCAATGCCCAAAACACCGTAACGATTTTCACGGAACCTCAGAGTGCCAGCTTCTAGTGAAGATGGTAGAGTGCCAGCTTCTAGTGAGGATTGTTGAGTGCAGCATCTAGTGAGGATTGACGAACGCCAGCATCTAGTGAGAATTGTCGTGCCAGCTTCTAGTGAAGATTGACGAGTGCCAGCATCTAGTGAGAATTGTAGTGACAGCTTCTAGTGAGGATTGACGAGTGCCAGCATCTAGTGAGGATTGACAAGTGCCAGCATCTAGTGTGGATTGACGAGTGCCAGCTTCTAGTGAGGATTGACGAGTGACAGCATCTAGTGAGGATTGATGAGTGCCAGCATCTAGTGAGGATTGAGGGTGCCAGCATCTAGTGAGGATTGACGAGTGCCAGCATCTAGTGTGGATTGACGAGTGCAGCTTCTAGGGAGGATTGTAGAGTGCCAGCTTCTAGTGAGGATTGTTGAGTGCCAGCATCTAGTGAAGATTGACGAGTGCCAGCATCTAGTGAGGATTGACGAGTGCCAGCATCTAGTGAGGATTGACGAGTGCCAACTTCTAGTGAGGATTGTAGAGTGCCAGCTTCTAGTGAGGATTGTAGAGTGCCAGCATCTAGTGAGGATTGACGAGTGCAGCTTCTAGTGAGGATTGTAGAGTGCCAGCATCTAGTATCTGTGAGGTCTTCTTAGGATCACTCAGAGGTGATGCAGAGAAGCCATGCCACCACTTCTATACAAGTTATCCTCCTTCATTGCATAACATCTGATTTTTTTCTTTGTTTCTTTCTGCTGCCAAACAGGAAGGACGGGGATAATGAATTTATGAACATCATTGTCAATGAGATTGGCACAGAGGTGAGTCAGTTCCCAATTACTTGGATTGTGGAAGTGTGGCTCACCGATTAGAGCGGCAGACCCTGAGGCAGAGGTCTGGCCCGGGACCAGGGTTCAATTCCCGACGCGGAAGGGTCTTGGGCTCAATGTCCACGGACTCGATCATTCTCGCCTCGGTGCCTACTCTAATCATGGGTCCCACTCTGCAACTCTGGGCAATAGCTTGCTTAATCTCCACAACGGCCCCGAAAGCGCTAGGATGCCTGGCCTCACCTTGGAGGTGCCCAGTAAGGAGGCATCTCACAGGGAAAGCCAGGAAGGGTTCCACAGCGGTATACGGCGCCAAGATACCTTTCAGGTGATAGTGCGCTTTACAAGTATACACACATTTACATTTACATTACTTCTGGCTTATGGTTCCCTATCACTGTATTCTGAGACAATCCACATATCCTGTTGTCCTTAATAACGTCATGATTGTTAACAGCCCAGTGCGACGCTTTGATCGGTGTGATTGCGAAAAGTATACCAGTGTATTGTAGAATTCTTCACTAGGAGGCACTTGTTATGCATCAGCCTTGCGTTAGTAAATTACGTCCAGGTCTTTTTAAAAACCGGCTAGTAGCTGTCAACATGTGATGGATGAATATAATGTTTTGCTGAGCACAATGACTGATTTGGCTTCCTGTGAACTGACCTATCACAAAATGACTGCTAACCTTGCTTTCTCTGGCTGAAAGAAACCCTTGTTTATCGGCTGAGCACAGAGGTTTTCAATCAGCGGAAGTCCTTTAGAGGACCTTTATGTTCTTTACCTCTTTACCAAACGGGAGAGGGCGACATGTTGCACGTTCTGTCCTTATTAATGTTTTTTAAAATTGTTTGTTGTAACAAATATAAATTCTGATTAAAAAAAACATCAGATTAAAACACGTATATGTTTTGCATTAGCAATCAAAAAGTGCAGTACAGAGTAGAGGAGGAATTACTTATGCGGATGCACAGAATTGATTTATGTTAACTGACATACATCAGTTTTGCTGTATGAATCTATTATAGATTCGTATATTGTGCATATTTCCACCAGTCAGTGGCTTGATATCTTTTTTCAGAGTATAATCATTTGAGTGTTGCTGCCCATAGGCATGTTTTTGGAATTTGTATAGCATGCAGTGTGCCATTGGTATCGCACTGGAGTGCGATTGTTGGTCTAGTGCAGGGTTCTCCAAAGTCGGTACTGGTGGGCCGGATGCTTGCCAGATTTTTAGGATAACTACATTTATCTAAATGGGAATATATTAAACATCTGCCATGGATACTGCCTTCCAGGACAAGCTTTGGGGAACCCTGGTCTAGTGTAGCTTTCCCAAATGGTCATTGTTCTTGTTGGTGTTCACTCAGAATGATAGTTACATTCAGCATTCAAGATGATGCTCCGAGTTAGTCTTCATTTTTTGGGAGTTTATTCATGTTTATATATACATATTATCGGAATGCTTACACCAAATTACAGTTGATGGGCCACGTTATTCATGCATGTTGGAGTGTGTGCAGATGATTTTACTCCACAGGGTAACTGGTATGGCAGAGGTGCTATAAACATACGATAAGTAATATACATTTAATACATGTTCTCATATTTTGGTGCTGGTATCTTTGACCCAAAGGTGCATTCTAGGGCCACTTACATTCACTGAGACATTCAGATACCCTCTCCTGTCTCCCTGGCAGCTCCGTTATCCTTGGAAGACGGGGTAGTATCGCATATAGAGGCTTGTACATTGTACAGTATCTGATATGACTTTCCATCGGGTCTCTTACGAAATGTGGTTTCCGTGCCATGCAAATATCAAACGGTGAAGAAAAAAGTATATACCTCATTAAATAAGTCACACTAGTAAATGCTAGTATTAAAAGCTTAGCAGCTCACAACGTCGAGATTGTGGTGAGAAATGTTTAGTACTCTATAATAAAAAATTTAAAAAAACCTTGCCAATATTTAGCTGTCACTTGGCTTCACTGTGGTCATCATTTGTTCATGAGAAGACCAGACCCACTACAAATAATACTCACAACATTTTAATAGGCAAAAGTGAAAATTTTGAGTGGCCATGTTGAAATCAAAAAATATATTATTGTCCTAGAAAGAATAGAAATAAATAGAAAAGCAATGAACATGAAAAGAATACTATTATAAGGGCTGGATCACAGCAGCAGGAAATTTGATAAGAGAACTCTTGAAAATACTTAATTCCTCATTAACAGGTATTTGTAGTCTTCGTTGAACCTGGTAACTGAAGTTACGAGGCTCATCAGGATTATGAGTAGCGGTATTTTTTTAAGCCAAAATTATGCGAGCCATTAACGACTCACTCATGAGGAAGGCTTTAGTGGGGACCTAGATATGTGCCACTGCCCTGAACCAAGGCTACTCAGTAGAAAATGCTTTATAATTCAAGTGTGGTTCATAAACAAAGTAGTTAACAGGTATGAAATATTGGCTGATATACCTTAAAAAATATTATTCATAGTTTGGGGGCACTGCCAATGTCTGGTCAGCTATACCATCAGATTTGGACTCACAACCTCTTATGGCCCACTTAAATGTGCAATAACTGGGGTCACTCCTGCAGAAGAGTCATATTCATAGAGGAATTGAACACCATGCATTGCCCAGGAGATCCTTGCTGAAAACCTCTCATTAAGGATTGTACAACAACTCACGCCAGAATAATAGTCCAATGTCTCAAACCAGTATTGAGCATGCCAGTAGTGCATCCAGTGGGCCTAGCTAGATGTTGGCTTGTTGCCCAGCACCAATCATGCCAAATGTTAAAAGAAAAAAAACACTTGGGGTAATAAGCAAACAGACATTATAAGGGTATCGAGTCCGCTGTTTTTGATGTGAAAGTGCGTTTTGTTCGATAACAGAGGAGCGACTTCTCATTTGGTGGGCTGAACCTGTGTGCTGCTTTAGATACAGGTTTGCTCTACAGGAGTTGGGGGGTATCATGTGCAGTGATTGGCCTGTTTAGATCTTTTCTGGCAAATAGGGTGTTGGAGGTACAACAGGAAGAGCTCTAAGGCCTTCAAATAGTAGTGAACAGTGAGCATGACGGGTGTACCTATTAATGTTACTGTTAGTGAGTCAATATAGACTTGGCTCACAACTTCTGATCTGGTGTTGCAGACTAACAGAAAGATAAGATCAGTGCTGGTCTAGTCTTTGCCTGTGCTGAATAACTTGTTCTCTCCAATATGGCCTCGGTGTTACTGGAGACTAAGTTCTACTCCAGGAAAACAGAATCATCCAGGAGCAGCGCCGGGGACTTTTTAAATGGTAGGATTATCTCTCCAGGATTTATGGAAAAAATAAAAGGCTGGCAAAGCGCAGATCATTAGCCGGGCTTAATCTATAAATGAGTGGAACAGGAGTTTCTCCTTTTTGTCTCCGTGTTTTTTTCTTCATATTTGCGGCTTATCTAGTGCAAAAACGCAGGTTGTGAACATTGTGTGGGAAAGTGTTTAGTTTGCAAAGAGAACAACAATACACGTCCTACAGATGAGCATGGGTGTGATTGACGATAACGAGCCAGTGACTCTGTACTCTGTCTACAGAAAGGCTCTCTTAATCAAGGGATATCATGCAAAAGCTACACATCGTGAGTCTAAAACTATTGACCTGTTTTCCTATTGTCTTCTTTACCATTGTTTATTGACAGGAAACCCTGATATTCCTAACAGTCGGAGATGAGAAAGCTGCAGGATTATTTCTGCTGGCGGGACCCACAGATATGGTGGAAAAATTGGGACCCAGGTACATTATATCTTCAATTCTGAATCTTATTTTATCCCGATTACCTAGTCTGGTCTCATGACTTAACATGAAATGATTTTCCAGCAATAAAAGTTCAGCTAACTGAGCAGTTCTAACAGCGTTGTATAAAGTAACACTCATTTTGTGTATTTTTTCTGTACTTGTGCTGTTTTTTCGTTCCCCAGTTAGCAAGAATTGAGGCTCAAGTAGCTGAAAACTGCATAGTTGGGTGATTATGAAATTCAGATTCATATGCACATTGTTTTGCATATACTTTAGATTTGTCATACCTCCAACATCCTTTCTTCAGGACTGCCTTGAATTTTACTGCTGCTGTGCCAGTGTAAACTCCTTAACCAGGGGACCCCACTTTGTTTCTGAGTGATTAAGTTAAATGCTTCGTCAGTATTTCTGAACTTTAAAAAAACTAAAGATTAAAACAGATAAGCTTGCCCTGTACTGAGCCAAGGGCCCAATTCACGAAGTCATTTGCACATCAAAGTTACATGTGCATATATCTTGCTTCAAAGATGTGAATCCACTTTTTGAATTGAAAACGTGTGAATTTATACTATAGCCGGCTGCCGAGGGCTATACCGGATGTTAAAGGCCTTAAACCTGAGTTAGGGCCTCTAACGTGGGAGAGACTTTAGAAATCAGTATAGCATGAGGCAGAATAGCTTTAAGGATATTAGAACATTCCACCCACTCGTAATCTCGTGAAGAAACATAAAGACAAACACCGGAATGTTCAAGCAGAAGGCTTATATCCGCAGTTATAAGCCTGGAGCTACTCTATTGTGGTCAGTACTAGCTAAGCAATTTACTCACCAAAATGTTTACACCAGTATGGCATACTTTTACGTTTGAGCAGATTTGGATGTGTAGTTTGCAGGGTGCTGATGCCTTGTTAAGTGATTTTCACAAACCTTTTTTATAAAGCACGCCTTCTCCCCTGGATACTATCATAAATGAACTCTTGTCAACAGGAGGCTGAGAATGGGGAGGGAACATGACCAAAATTGATGGTGTTGAGGAAAACGTGTTTCTCTACGGGAAATGATATGCCCTATTTCGAGATACTTTCAGAAGTATAAATGTGCACTTTCTGCAGCGGAAATACTTCGTGAATTTGCATAAAATTGTATATTTACTCCTTCAGTGCATTCCCTGTACCGTGCATTCCCTGTACCTGCAGATGCACTGAAGGCATAGAGATGCCGCCAGGCACACAAGGATCTCGAACTATGGTCGGTGATCCTAAGCCAGAGGAGCAGTGGCCAGGACATCATACCTAGTGGGCTACCAACCAAACTTTAAGTGATGCTCATAGTCTCCACAGCCTGTGCTTCTTCGTGACCCAGAGTCTCTAAACGCAATACAGCTCACCTTTCAGAAGAACCATGCTTTCCCTGTAATAGACTCTGTCCTGGCCACTATTTCTCATCTAGTCGGCATCAAAAAGTTATGTGGTGCTTTTTCAAGGGTGCTATGGGTTTTCGTTCTATGGGCCGCCAGACTTTCTTGAATGACGGAGAATTGTGTCCTGTTTATGGTGCTCAAGGTGTAAGTGGCAATGGGAACAGGAACATGAAAAAATGACCTGTCCTTAAGTGCTGTACTCTTCTTACAGTTTTATTTTCCTTTATTTGGGACAGAGTGGCAGAACTCTTGGAAGGCAAAGGAGCCGGCAAACGAGGGCGCTACCAAGGCAAGGCCAACAAGATGAGCCGGCGCGCCGAAGTGGAGGAGCTATTACAGCAATCTGTGAAGGAACTGAGCACGAAGGAAGAATGAATAGGACATTCAAGGAGCATGAACAGGACTGTGCAAATACAGCACTTAAAATCTTGCCCAAAGGTCTCAAACGTGAAAGCCCTTACGTCGTGTGAATAGCAATATTCTCAGGAAATAAAATATTACATTTTTAATTTACTTCTTTATGGTTAGTTGGCAAATTATGTTATTAAGATTACTTTGTTTACAGTTCGTGGTGAAAAAACAACCTCTATTTTGTTGTGGAAATAAGGCAGTCTATTTTTAATTCTTTGGTCCGAATTTCAGCATCATATAAACAGTTTCCTTAGTTTCTTTTATATGCATACAAGTATACATGTCAACGCATTTTGACCCTGTTGCTAGCTGTAGTGTTATACAAGACAAACGTTATGATATCCTGCTGTCTCCAGTAGATGTCATATTGAGAGAGATTTTTCCGAGACAAAACCAGGTTCCTGTCAGAAGATGGACACAAACAAGCATTGGTAAAGCCAATAGGTTTCGCCTATGTGAGATCTATTGCCTTTGTCAATGTTTTTTTTAGAAATGTTGCACAGCTGCAGTGGCAGTTGTGCAACATGGCTTAAATTAAAGAAAGAAGCGCCATAATGTAGTGTGATAGCGCTAACATTTTCTTTAGTTTCAGCCATTTTACACAGCAGCCCGCTGCTTTGCAACATGTCTAAAAAACATTGACAAAGCCACTCGCATAGATGAAACCTGTTGGCTTTGCCAGTGCTTGTTTTTTCTAGCTAACCCATGATCAGCGCCAAATGTGAAACCTTCAGGGTGCATAGTAGAACGATGACTGTGCCCTCTTCCTCAGCAGGGGGCACAAGTTAGTGACGATCTGGGAAATGTTTTCACAAGAGCTAGGAAGTTAAGCAAGCTATGCCATCTACAGAAAGGTGTCCCAGAAATACGGTGTTACAGCTTGCTCTGAACAGCACACAAAACATGCTGACATTTGTTTGCGTAGCACTTTTTACCATAAGTGGGATGGGTATGCCCAGAAGTGGGTCCCTTGCTCACTGTGCCACTGGATTCAAGCTAGTCTGGCTGATGAAGGGTAATACCCAGAAACCAGCCCCAGGATGCTTGTTTCCGGTCCAGGAAGGGGCTGGTTTGGCAGCTCGGTATGCACTGTTCCCATGAGGCACAGACTGATTTGCATACGGCTGGGTCTTAACTGGGGTGGCATGGTGAGCAAAAGAACAATCTCTTGACTGGTGGTGAATGTATGATTTATTCAGCATTCCGTCCATCATTTGTTTGTGTAGGATGTATAAAAGAGGGCCGAATGAATTTTCACACAGTTTAAAGAAATTTTATTTTTTACTCAGCATCTTTTTGCACACCCATTATTCGGATCACTGCTACAGGTGGCTGAAGACTTCCGTTGCAAAATAAATAAATAAAGATATTTACAGCGTGACTTTCTTCTTACCTTCTTAACTAATCTATCGTGATTTCAGTAGTTAATGGAACACTACATACAGTGGTTATGCCGCTTTAACACACCCGAGGCATAGGACGGTGAGCTGGCACTCGAGTGCAATCTCTGCTCAGCCCACCTGAATCCCCTGTGTGCTTCGCTCAGGGCTGGACTGGGAACCCAAAGCAGCCCTCGAAATTGTGTCAATCCAGTCCTCAAACGAGGGAAGGGTGAGGGGGGGGGGGAGGTGTCTACGGCACTGCTGCTTTTCTTACTGATGGACGATATTGCACCACTGCAAAACCGGCCGCCGATAACAAAACTGTCCCCCACTGCTGTAAAATCCGGCACCCAGCCTTCCCGCCTCCCGGGGAAACGCCTGATGCCCGCTAGGGCCAGTCCGGCCCTGGCTTCGCTCCTAGCTCCTTATACCACAAATGGTTATTGACTTCTTCAGTCTCTGGTAACCGGCTTCTCATGTCCCATCATGGGAATTCGGGGCACCACGAAATGGATGGTGTGGAATTATAACCCCACTTTAAACTCAAATTCTGTTTTGGGCAGTTTTGAACATCACAGGCTTTCAACCCGACCCCAAAAGGCGGCTGCTCAAGCGTACAGCTATACAAATTAAGAAATATATAAAGGCTTCTAGGAAGCTTGAAGGTGTCAGCTACTGCTACGACTCCCTGTGGCTTGACCGACCACTACGATCAAGGGGCATAACCCAGCGAAAATAGGAACAGTCATATTTAAATTTGGGGACAATTGTTGCATGGTAAGCAAGAATTAATGAGTAATGAAAAAGAGGGCGAAAAGTGCTATGACGTGGTTAGCTTTGACCATGCCATAGCATTTTCCTCTAGTTTTAGCAGATGTGCGACGTGCAGTGCAATGTTTTAAAACCGCAGCGGGGTGATTTGGGGCTGGCAGCCAACAGGAAGGACAAGGGTGGGGAACAAAGAATGTGCAGCGGGAGGAGGGCGGTGGGGTAGGTTGGAGAGAAAGACAGGGGAGGGGTGGTGTGATAAAAAATATCAGACAGCTAGAGAAGGGGCGAGGGTGTTTTAAAAAGAATGGACACCAACATTAAAAGGGTATGCCCAATTAATATGGCTGAAAGAAGCTTGCAATTACCTCAGTACACTTTTACTAGTAATGCATGTCATGGGAAAAGATGTAATTTGGCTTTAGATCTGTTGCTCTGTCTAACTGATCATCATGCAGAATAATCGATCTTACAATTGGAAACATATTACTGACAAAAGCCTGCCCTGCTCTCCCCATAAGAAATTCCTGAACCATGCTTAATGGTCTTTTGGTCAGATTCTGTATTGCGTGTGCCAAGCCCCTCATTTTTCCTCTTCAAGTTGCCTTCCAATGCTGGTTTTTACAGTTTTTTCCCGTCATTTCAGTTTGATCTGTGTGTAACACTGAAATGCCGTGCTCTATGAATAACTAAACAGAAAATGTTTTGCTTTGGCTCGTTACCACAATTGAGTGGTCACACAAGCCTCAAAGATGTCAGACCTTTCTCCCAACTCCTTGAACGTTTTGCCACCCTCTTCCTCGGCAATCAGAGCAATGTTATTTTCTAGGTGCAACACGGTGTCTCCTTTCTAGTGATGACCTTGGAATATTGGGAACTGCTTTCTTAATGTAAGCAAGGCACGGCTTTAGGGAACCTCCCAACACAGAAGCAAATAGATAAGGAATATAACTCATGCACTTAGTTCAGAGCGTTTTACCAATGGAGCAGTTCTAGCTCTGTTTTCCAGCAGGTAATAACTCCCTGAGTGTATGGATACCGTCTCTTATTTGTAACTTAGGGCCTCATTGCAATGTCATTGGTCAGACCACTGACAGCCCTTTGGTCCAACCACCCTATTACGTTACTGGTGGTCAGACCCACAGCTGTCGGACACAACACCGCCACCTCCACCAGGGTCATAGATCCAGACAATGCATTGGTCGGAAAAGCGTCCCAGACTGGCGGTGGTGCTAAGCCAGACACCAACGTCAGAATTACAATTGCTTTTTCTGACAACCTTTTCATGGTGGGCATCCCACCATGAAAAGGCAATGAGCGGTGCCCCAACAGGGGCATCGGAGCCCATAGCAACATGTGCCTCTGTGCACATGTAGTGGCCCCCTACCATACCATTGTCATGTGTGCATCATGTGCCAAGCATGCCACGTGCACTGATTTACTGAAGGTGCTGCACAGCGGAGGCATCTGCTGCAGCATATTCCTGGTGCTCTAGCATGCCCCCGCTGTGGTAGTGCCAACTTCGGACCACCAATCCGACGGTCCAATCCTAATACGGCAGTAGAACCGCCAAATGCTTGTTGGGCGGTCTCCCGACCGCCGCAATGGCTGTTTGCGGTCCAACTGTCGGCATCGTAATAAGGCCCTCAGTTTGTTGCATTGAGATTGTATTCAGGTAAACGGTTTAAGCTAATAAACAACGATTAAAGAAGTTGCACGGGACTGCAGAGGCATGCATTCTTTAGGACTGCGTACGAAAAGCAAAACAAGCATGAGTTAAAGTAAAAAACAAAACAAAAATAACGCTGTGACGTGGTCACAGCGTTATAAACAGAAACAGTGGTTCCTGTGGAATAATAAAGTATATTTGAATTGCTAATATTATATGCACAATCGGAATGAAGTGATGGGGATATCAAAAGGAGAAGAACGTACACAACACAGTATTGGATATAACAAATTGTAGCTTTTATGTACATATATATAAGAAAAAAAGTTATTCAAATGAACAGGGCATTGTGTCCCCAGTGAACATGGAACCTACAATAATTTGTGACATATTTGTGACAAATAGAAATAGTTTCCAACAAAATATTAAAGTTGACCATCCAAAGAAATCTGTAATAGGAATGGTTCGCTTTATTTTCGTCTACGGTGTTTCGACCCCTATGGGAATGAGGGGTCTCTTCAGGACCTAACAATATAGGGACATCTATAATACTAGAAAAGTCAATAGGCAAATATAACTAATGTATACATATTGAATGGTAATACAACATAGACAACTTACCCCAGTGAGGGGAATGAGAAAGATGACAGGGAAGGTGTCAAATTGCAGAATGACTCAAAGCTATCGACGCCCTCAATGGCAACATCTCACTGGCGGACTCGGTAAAATCTCTAGGTTTCACCCATGACCCAACTGGACATGAAAAATCACATCCGCTAAAAGCGCCTTTCTCAACTTGAGACTACTGTACAAAATAAAACCCTTCCTCCCTCCCTACCAAGGACCTTCAACAAGCCACCCAAGCACTGGTGCTCTCCAGAATCGACTACGGGATCACAGCCCTGACTGGCACTGCAAAATCCCACCTCGCCCCCTTGAAAACAACCATCAATGCAGCAGCCAGACGTCACCCGAACTAAAAAAATTTGAACACATCTCCCCTGCACCCAGAGAACTCAAATGGCCCCCAATTGAGCTATGAGCCAGCTTCAGAACTGCCTGCCTCACACACAAAGCCCTCCACACAGGCAAACCAGAATACCTAGCTGCCAAACTCAAAAGAGCTGGCCAGTTCAGGAACCTCAGAAGCACCAATACTCTTCTACTCATCCTGCTAAAAACTCGCTACCAAAAAACGGGGACCGGATCGTTTGCTGGAAACACTCCCAAAATCTGGAACTCCAGCCCCCCTCACATCAGAATGATCCCCTTGTTTCCAAAATTCAAAAGCCTGCTCAAAATCCTCTTTCTGGATCGTTCTCAAGCGAGCAGATAGGAGACAAGGAAGTTCTTTAATCGGCACGTGACCAACGTCACTGAGTCGGATCTAGAAAACGTCCCAGAGACTCGTATTGTTGTGTCAAGAAACCCTCTAGACTCTCGACCCAAAGACTGTGGATTACCAGTTTACATTACTAAGTCACCCTCGCTGAAACTATGCTTTTATCTTCCTGTGCTTTACGACAGCGGTATGGTGACAATTGATCTATGTCTCTGTAAAGGAACGTATAATGTATTTGTTGTCTCCATGTGCAGGTACCTGCTATTACTTATATGTCCGTTTCACTATGTTCACCTGTATTCTCTGTACTGCCCATTTGCACATAAGTTACTTGTTGTGAAGCACTCTGATACCCTCGAGTCCAGCAAGAGCTATACAAAACTTGTAAAATAAATAAATTAAAATAAAGTTATAATTGCCCATTGACTCATGCTTGTTCTAATTCATTTCTACTTTACCACATGTGCAGTGCCTAGCTGGGTCCCATGTGAGTAACCATTTGTTTCACTTCTCACTTCCTGAGGTGCACATACATCACGATGACAGGTTATCCATCCTTTCAGGTACAGGCCTCCTCCATTCTTCCCATACAGCAATGCTATACCTGTACCCTTCTTCTCTTGTATTCTAGATGTCCCTATATCGTTCTGTCCTGAAGAGACCCCTCATTCCCATAGGGGTCGAAGCGCCGTAGACTAAAATAAAACGAACCATCCTATTACATATTTCTTTGGATGGTTGACTTTAATATTTTGTTGGAAACCATTTGTATTTGTCACAAATATGTCACAAATTATTGTAGGTTCCATGTTCACTGGGGACACAATGCACTGTTCATTTGAATAACTGTTTTTCTTATATATATATATGTATATAAAAGCTACAATTTGTTATATCTAATACTGTGTTGTGTACGTTTCTTCTCCTTTTGATATCGCCATAACCCATCACTTCATTGCAATTGCGCATGTAATATTAGTATTTCAAATATACTTTATTATTCCACAGGAACTACTGTTTCTGTTTATAAACATAGGTACCCTGGTTCCGTTGTCAGTAGGGTTCCCTTGTAACTATTTTTTGACTAATTGTACAAAAGCACACAGTACGCCGGCCTGTATGAATGGGAGGGCAGGTGGGGGTAATGAGGAAGGGCGTATGGTAATGGATGTTTGCGGGTGAGTGGGACAGAGGGGGGAGAAGAAACAGACTTAAGGGGAACACATTTGCAAAGAATTAATGTAAAAGATACCTCAATGCACAAAAGCACACAGTATGCCCGCCGCAAGTGCATGAATGGGAGAGCAGGTGGGGGCGGTGAGGCAGCGGCGTATGTAAATGGATGTTGGAGAGTGGGTGGGGGATAGAAGAAACTGACTTGAGGGGATGAGGGGACCAATTTTGCAAAGAATTAATGGAATCTTCGCGATGTACATTACAGTTCCGAGGGGCTTGTCATGACGGGCACATCCTCGTTGTGGAGGATGAGAGAAGCATAAATTAAGGAGAGCTCGGAAACTGAGGCCATGGCGTTGAGGTCTGTCTCACTAAAGAGACAGCCTGCAGAAGATGCACTCTGATGGAGTGAGAAAAAGTACCTCTGCATGAGTGCAAGTACAGATAGGAAGCAGTACTTGGTCTAAGCTCAACTGCATGGACACACACGTAGCCCGGGGAGGAAGCAGGAGGGAAGGAGAAGTTGCTGTCCAATAAGCAGCAAGAAATCGAGAACGACGTGGGAGCCAACATTTGGAAAGTAAAGGTAAGTAATGGGCAGCTATAGGCCCCTTTTAAGATTTCGTTTTTTGTTACATAAGATTTTTCAAGCTCTGTGTAAGCACTGTACAGGCGAAATCTAAAAATGGAGTTTCCACTTTAGTTCTTGATGTGTATACATTTTTTGGGAGGCATACCAAGGTTGACTCACTGGCTGTGAGTTTCTGAACATCAAGGATTTGGTGAGTTTGCTCTGCATTTATTGCCCTGGTGCTCTAGTAAGAACAAAGCCAATAAGACTCCTGCATCCACATCGGGATTTTGCATCACCGTAAGGGGGAGTGTCGTATTATGAGATCACTGGATTCACATTCCACTGTGCCATGGAAAAGTCGGTTTTGAGAAGTGGGTGTTCTTAGATCTTTTGGGGCTTAGATATGCAGGGGAAAAGTCCATTACATCTACACTTGGTTATAAAGGTAGATAGGTGATTCCTCACCACCCAAGCCCATGGCCCCCATGCTCATAAGGAGCATAAGAGGAAACAGCACGTCACTGTAAATGTAAATGTCGGAATTTGTAAAGCGCACAGCTACCTCCACCGGAGGTGTCCCGGCGCTGTCCGTATACCGCTTAGGAACCCTTCCTGGCTTTCCTGGGAAATGTCCACTCCTGGGCACCCCCCAGGTGCAGCCAGGCATCCCAGCGCTTTTGGGGCCGTTGTGGAGACTAAGCAAGCTATTGCCCAGAGTTGCAGCGTGGGACCCATGATCAGAACAGGCACTGAGGCGAGAATATCCAGTCAGGGGAATTAATGAGCCGGAGACCCGCCGAGGCAGGAATCGAACCCTGGTCCCTGGCCAGAGCTCTGCATCAAGGTCTGCCTGCTCTAACCATTGAGCCACACTTCTCCACTTCTGTGATAGAGAAGAGAGGATAGTAGAACATATTAGAGACTAAGGATAGATTCAAGAGCATTGTGTGTATTTCTAGTCATTATTATGAAAGAATGTTGAGAAAGTATATATTCCAATCAATCAGGAGTTTGTAAAGCGTGGCTACTCATCCGTGAGCGTCTCAAGGTGCTGAGAGGGGTAGGTGGGATGCTGATCTGTCTGGGCGTGGAGGTTCAGTTGAAGAGCCAGGTCGTTGAGATCGTTCCTAAATTGGGTCAGTGATGGATATTGCCTGAGGTGGAGGAGTAGGGTGTTCCAGGTCTTGGCGGCGAGGTAGAAGAAGGATCTTCCTCTGGTTCTGGTCTTGTGGATCCATGGGATGGTAGCCAGAGCAAGTTGGGCGGAGCGCAGTTGTCTGGCGGATACGTGGAATGAGAGACAGTGGTTCAGGTTTGCTGGTCCTACGTAGTGGAGAGCTTTGTATGCATGTGTGAGGACCTTGAAGGTGATTCTCTTGTTGACTGGGAGCCAGTGGAGTTGTTAGAGGCGTTCTGTGATGCGGCTGTGGCAGGGAATATCAAGGACCAGTCTGGCTGCAGCATTTTGAACATTCTGTAGTTTCCTGAGCTGGTTCTGGGTGACGTCGGTGTAGAGTGTGTTGCCATTGTCTAGTCTGCTGGTGATGAGTGCGTGGGGGACCATGTTTCTGGATTCTGTGGGGATCCAGCTGAATGTCTTTCAAAGCAGGTGGAGCGTGTGGAAGCAGCTAAAATATAATAAGTACCTTATTATCTGAATCCAGGGCTGGCTTTCACTGAGCACAAAGATTCTGCAAGAAATGATGTGCCCCTTGGGAGCTTTCTTGTCTTTTCTTTATTTCTTCTTTCTGTGTTTCAAAACGCTTTTCCGCTTAACAGATACCTTCAAGTCATTGCCGAACTCTTGCCTCAGCATAGCTCACTTTTCTATACTTATTTAGCTCCTCTCTCTCTGTTTCCTCTGTTACTCGATTTCTCAATCTTTTCACCGCTAAAATGCATAGCTTCTTTTCCCCAGACTTTGTATATTTATCTTTTTTTTGTACTATTGCGTTGTCATTCATTGCCTTTATGAATCTCCTTTTTCATTGTCTTTCCTATGCTATCCATACTGCCTTGCCAACAATCACCCTCCTAAATCACGCACTCCTTCCAGTTCGCCCCTCCTTTGTCTCTTCCTTCTTTATTTAACTTGTCTTCTTCTAGGATTTATCTTTTCAAGCACGCTTCTGATAATTCTTTACTTCAAAGCCTTTTCTCTAGTCCTCTTCTCCAGCTAATATCTGCCCTTTTGTTTATATTCTAAGTTTTTGACATTAGGATTCTTCTAACCGTTCCTGAGTCACAATTGCTTGCTGCCACACTGTGGCCGCCATATAAGGGTCTGTGTCCTAAGTCTGATAAAGCTGTCATTCATTTTCAGCTGTCCATAGATAAATCTCGCCCCTCCCCAATATGCAAGCTATCCTGCATGGCTGCAAACCTTATCATGCTAGTCAGCGCATTAATACAATCTGGCTTGGAGAACAATATTAGTACCTATATGGCTGCTTCTATTAAGAGCACGAATCAAATGTTAGCACAGAACTTAGCTGCAAGATTGCTGCTGGTCTCAGAATAATGGTCCATAATTTGTCCACTTTGAGAGATCTCCAGCTGACGTTTAAGCTCTAGTAAATCTTCTAGAACTCTCCACGAGTATTACAACCTATGAAGGCCCTGCAGTCCACAAATCAGTTTTTCCGGTTATCACCCTGCCCCATTAGACAGTTGAGAATAGGTAGTAGAGCTTTCTCGCTTCCACTACGTAGAGCATCAAGGGCCACCTGTGTGAAAACACATTAGAAATGATCAGAAAGTGGCAGGAATATTCTGTGAATTTTGCACTACCTATGTTTTTAACCTGACTTAGGAACTTGAGTAGGCCTTAAAACCCGGGCTCCTTGTGCTTTGGAGAAAGGGTCACTAGAGCAAGAGTGGCCCTCTAACCGGGTCTTTGTTTATAATTGCAGAGCCGGGTCTAGGACAAAGGTGGTTGGGCAGAAGGAACAAGGCAGTATAGACCCGGGCGGCCGGATATGGTTGGTCATTGGTGTAAATATTTGCAGAAACCGATTGGCACGTGAAGCAGCCACTGCCAGCATGTACCCACTTCTGCCTGTGCACAAGCAGCAACACAGAAGCTTCAGTATCGGCATTGAGCTGCGAACCGGAATTCTTATGTTATCCCGGATCCCTCCCTATGGAGAAAGACTGGAATGGTCATCCGGATCTGAAGCTGGGTGAGAGTGGTTCTGGGTCTTAGTAAACGTCATCCCAAGACATGGCCACCAGCCATGACCCGTACGAGTTAACTGCGAGTACCATGCATTGGAATCCTTGCTTTGCATTGTGGAGCAGAGCAATGCATTTCCAAGCTGGCAACTCTGGGTCTTTTGTAAGTACCTCAAATGTAAGCTTGCCTCCGAGCATCATCTGACCAGAGTTCATTCTGCACTTGCAACAGCTTCTTTCGTGCTACAGTTTAAGCATATGGTGTCACTTCTAAGGTCTTTTCATTATGCTAATTTTCTGCTCAATAAGCTCGACTTGTCTATAACTGCTTTCTCTTCAGATCGAACATATAAAGATAAACAATTATGTGATTAGTGCACCTATGCCATGCATAAGTCCTTTTTAGGTTTTGCCTAGCCAATGCGTACGAAGTACGCATACGCTAGCAAAATCTTATGTTTTCCTCTGTGGGGTCGGGTATCCGCCCCCTCCTCCCATTGGCTAGCTCCATAAATGGAGGCTAGCCATTGGGAGACGGCTCTGTCCGTCAATCCCAGACCAGATTCGGGGGCGTTCCCGAGATTTTTTCCATGGGCGTTCCCTCTCGCGTTCTCTCTGTGTAGTCATGCGGCGGTGAGCGGGGTTATTTTTTTGCTTTCCTCAAGTCATGTTTTTGTCATTGCGCCGAAGATGGCGCCGGGGCCCGTCGACTTCTCGTTGCTCCAAGAAGTCCAGGTGAGTGCTCAGCATTTTGATTTGATATCCCGCCCCCCTCCCGCTGTCCGTGTGTGCCCCGTTCCCGCCCCCCCCGCTGTCCGTGTGTGCCCCGTTCCCGCCCCCCCGCTGTCCGTGTGTGCCCCGTTCCCGCCCCCCCCGTGTTTCCGGCCCGTAAATGCTTCCGCTGCACCCCCGCCCGGACAGGGCAGGCCTGGAGAGCCACCGGCCCGACTGCAGGCAGCGCTGTGGCGAGCTGGAGCCATGCCGTCCCGGCCGCTTCTCCAAAGCCCCAGGGCGCTCGTCTGCAGGAGTGCGCTCGACAGAGAGGTCCGCTGCAAAACACGGAGGTGGCGGAGCGGGAAGGGCGGGCGGCAGGTGATGTAAGAGCCGCCACCCGACCCCTGTGCGCTCAGGCGAGCGGGCGGAGGAGCTCAGTCTCACCGCGGGGCTCCCCTGCCTGCTCCTAGCCACGTCCCGCCCTCAAAGGTCTCCAGATTTACGTTCGCTTCACAATTTATAGTTGCAAAGTGACACACGCTGCTTGGTATCACCCTGTTACCCGACTCTCAATGTACTTTCTAGCGCCTGTCCGGTTTGATAACAGCAAATGTTTGCTACTTGGTCTCCAGCCCTCTCAGGTGGCTCTCATTGACGTCACTTGTAGTTACGCTCAGTGGAGTAACGCATCCGTAGCGATGCAAACTGCAGGATAGAAGCTGCAATCCTGGCGGGTGCAATCAGCCATTCATACTCCTGAGGCTTATACAATCAACAGGGCTTTAAGTGGGATGTAAAAACTGGGGGGGTCTCTCAAACGGCCGTGGCCAATGTAATAAAGGGCGTCTTAAAAATACTTAAGCTAATAATCTGTGTTTAGCCTAGTGTGCCACCCGACTTGTATTTTGCTGTTTCTGTCATTGCATTCAGATATATGATACAACAAGTAACATCATACCTTCAACGAGTCAGGGCTATTGGCTTTGCCAGTGGTTGTTAGTGGTGTTCTTGCATTCTGTGCCCCTGACGCGCAACGGTCTCTAGCTCACATGGCATTGCGTGTATCCCTTCTCTCTCTGCATCCCCGAGCCTCGATACCATGTGGGTCGCTGGCTCTACCGACTGCACGCTTAATACTGATGCAAGGTCGCTGCCAGCTCTGCCTCTGAACCGCAGACTTACAATTACCACTGACAGAGTCAACATTACTGCTACAAGGTCTCCCGCGTTTCCTTTCCTGTAAGCCGGACCTATGAAGCGTATTTAAAGGAAACACGAATAAGAAAAGGAACTTTTCTGATCTTCGTATTTTAAGGAGTATGGAGGGGGAGGTAGACGTATCTTTGAAAGCAGCACTTTATATGAGCAGGTCCTGACGGCTCTCAGTGCGTGCACTTCTCAACAGCGTTCATTGACATTAATGAGCCAGTCCCGGCACTTCGGAACAGGGCCACTAAACCTAAAATGTAACAGCATTTAGTGGACATTGGTAGCACTTCTAAACAGAGCCACTTAGGAGCTTGGGAAGGTGTGTACTTCTCAACAGGGCCGCAGTGCATGAATAATGCAGACCGGCACTTCTTATTAGGCCTCAAATACGTGCACGGTAAAGTGCTCACAGTTTTAATCCATCCATACACCCATCCATCCATGCACCCATCCATGCATGCACCCATCCATGCATGCACCCATCCATGCATCCACCAACTCATCCATTCAAGCATTACAACAAGAGCCCGCAGCTCTCCTTCGTCTCTCCTCGCCCCCTTCCCTGAGTCCACAGCTCTCCTTTGTCTCTCCTCGCCCCCCCCTTCGTCTCTCCTCGCCCCCCCTTCCCTGAGCCCGCAGCTCTCCTTCGTCTCTCCTCGCCCCCCCTTCCCTGTGCCCTGCCCTGCTATTGTAAATGACCATACCATTTATTTATGTTAAAAAAAAACATAAAGAAAAATAATGTCAAGAGCAATGCCAATAGCTCTAACTTTCACAAAGGCAAAACCATTGCATTGTAAATGCTTGTTGTCTCAAAGTTGGCTACAGCAGTACTGTGCATAACTCGGGGTGCGCCCAAACAGCAAAGATTAAAACACAAACAAGTCTGTAGCCATTTCCTAAGGTGGGGGTTGTCTCTAGTGCCAAATAACACCAATTGCTGCAAATTTGATAGAGAACCAGACAGGAAGAAGAAAGCACAGCTATTGCTGAACCTCATGCGGTCATTAGAAAAAGAGCTTCAAGAAGCACTACTGAAGGGCTTTGGCTTTACCCACATGTTGGTTTCCTTGAGCACAGGATTTGATGGAGCACACTTTGTGGGCTGACCCCAAAAGAGCGTGTATTAGACTGTGATTCTGTGACCTGGCCAGGTAGCTCGGATATGCCTTTTCACTTTCAATTTTTAGCAGCCAGTCAACATATAAACTATAAACACATTGAGTAAAGTAAAAACTACAATAACCACGAGTAGCTAATAACTGCAAGTCCCATGAGACCAATAAACAATGGCCAATCAACTCTCCGATGTCCATAATAACGATTAGTAGCTAAGGTCCGCCTCTTGCTGTGAGGTCCCATTGCCGTCCAGAAACTCTAACTTTGTTTATTATTCTTGCTGCTGATTTGAAATTGAAGTAAACACAGTGCTACCCGGACTATTTCAACATTTGTTTAAATATCATATCTAGGGTGTGTAACAATGGACAGACACTTTCATATCAAATGTATATTGCAGAAAATACAGTAAGAGTTTTTTTAGGTGGGCTAATCCTCGTCACAGTGTCCTTAATAGAACTGAAAATTCTTTTTCACGTTTGCGTTAACTTTTTTGATTCCACGGGATTTCAAAATATGCAAGTTTAATGCTGATCGATAATCAGAAAACAATAATTACTTATGTGTTTGTAATAAAATTCCTCAAACTGTAGTGTAGTTCCTATATTCCCAATAGGCTCTGCACATTGGAATAATATATTCAGCAGTGTAGACGTAAGACTGAGGTTATCTAGGTCTCTACTGACTATATTAGACTTAAGGTTTGCCAGCTAGCTCAGAGGTCACTAGAAACTTTCTCGAATAAACGAGGAGGAATTTAACCTCCCTGGATAGACAAGAAGGGATTAGCTTCTGACAACCCATAAAACATGACAACTTTGCTCTCCCTGAATAAGAGTGTATCTCTAGAGTCGTGTGAAAACAAAAGACAGCTATTTCACTCAGTCAAATGTGCGTACTTAATTTAATCAGAATGCAGAGAAAAGAGAGACGGGCGTTTTCAATAAAAAGGTGTTATTTATTGAGCAGTCTTCTTCCTCATACAAGAGAAATGAATTGCCACAATTGTAATGCTCATGGTAAAGTAAAGTGCGTACAGTAAAAGGAGGATTATAAAATAATACTGTAAAAGCATTGATATGGTTTCTTAGCCATATGATACTTTAAAATAGATAAAATATATACATACATATATACATTGACTAATCGTACTCAACTGGTGCTTCTAAATACGCCTACCCCGGTGTACCTGACCTAAGCCTAATACATGGGAAGGAGTAAGTAAGTAGCAGTTTAAGTTAAGTTTGTTTTGCCAAGAATCTGACTCAAGAATTCTCTGTAAGGGTTTAGTCAGTTCCGTACCTGGGTAATAGTGTAGTGTAGTTCCTATCATCCCAATAGGCTCTGCGCATTGGAATAATATCTTCAATAGTATAGACGTAGGACAGAGGTTAACTAGGTCTTCTACTGTCGATATTAGACTTAAAGTTATGTGTGTGCCAGCTAGCTCAGAGTTCACTAGAAACGTTCTCGAATAGACAAGGAGGAGTTTAACCTCTCTGGATAGACAAGAAGGGATTTAGTTTCTGACAACCATAGAACATGACAACTTTGCTCTCCCCTAATCAAGAGTGTATCTCTAGAGTCGTGTGAAAACAAAAGACAACTTATTTTACTCAGTCAGTTCAGTGCATTCTTAGTTTCACCAGATTGTAGAGAAAAGGAAGAGACGGGCGTGTTCAATAAAAGATGTTATTTATTGATCAGTCTCTTTTCTCATACAAGAGAAATGAATCGCTATTATTGCAATACTTATTGTTAAGTAAAGTGCATACAGTAATAACAGAATTATAAAATAATACTGTAAAAGCATTGATATGGTTTCTTAGCCATATGATACTTAAAATGGATAAAATAGATACATACATATATACATTGACTAATCGTACTCAACTGGTGCTTCTAACTACGCCTACCCCAATGTACCTGACCTAAGCCTAATACGTGGCGGGAGTAAATGAGTAGCAGTTTAAGTTAAGTTTGCTTTGCCAAGGGTCTGCTTCAAGAATTCTCTACAAAGGATTATTCAGTTCAGTACCTGGGAGTTTAGAAGGCTGGAGGGCTGGTATCTCTATCTCAGGTCTTGATATTCCAGCTGCCTGCGAGAGCTGCTTGGAAGCGCCGGAGCTGGATTTCTCGGCAGGAGAAAAGGCAGCGTCTCTCTCTCTCAGCGCGTCAGAAAGGAGGGGCAGCGTCTGTGGGCTTCGCTGTCAGCTGGGCTCCTCGGCAAGTCTCGCTGCTCCAATCTTGTCACCACCTCGTGTGTTTGCTTAAGGCAATGTCGGTATTATTTATACCTGAAAGGTGCCGGGATTGACGTAAGGATGGACATAAATACGTCAATAAGGATGTCATACGAACTGGTCGTTCGCACATTCTTTACTGAAGTTCTCGGCTAAATCAAAACAATGGCTGTGGGGATTTCCCAGGTCATGGTAGGTTTGATTTGTTTTGAGAACACCGTATGCCTATTAGGGGGCTGGAGAAATAGTGCTTGCCTAATGAGATGGCATGCGCTATGACCTAATCAGATAACCGGCTTCTGTGCCGTTGTGTGGCTAATCAGATAACGGGTTTCTGTGCAGTTGAATGGCTGCTAGTTAATTATTAACCAGACAAGGGTCAGAAATAGGGGGCTCGATACAGTACCCATAGTAAATACACCACACCCACTCCACGTAATCTATGTCCATATTTACAAGTCTAGGCATAGTAAACAAAACTAGTAGTGCATGTGTATACCGAACCACCCCAAAATACAATCATTTGCATATTGAAATTTGGAAATGCGAAATACACGAAGAGATGAGTATAGTTACTATATGCACTTCAAGCAGTATAATAATGCTAAATCTAATACGCATATTTTTAAACAGCATGAACGAAATGCGGAAATTACACATGAAATGGCTCTTAATACAGAAGAAAAAGTCGAGACCATCTCATCACAAAAATCATAATACTTGTGAACATGCTAGAGGGTAGCTAATGTCTCTAGAGCAGCTAAAAATAGAAATTTTGTTCTCTAAGAATAGTTTTACTTTAAGCAGAAGATAAGTGTCCTAAAAAATCGTAAATATTTTTGGAAATGGATGGGGAAAAAATGTCTCGCTCTCCGTAAAAACTGGTGAGAAAATTTCTTATTGCTTTATTTTCAAACTTGAAGGCCAAATTCAGGGTGTAGGGAACGCCGAGTGCTAGTTTGTTCAAAGTCATTCTTTCTGCTCTGGTGAAAACATCATATTGTTGAGACTTTCGAAAAAACTGTCAACTGCTTCTTGTGAAAGTTCCACTAACTCGGAAAAATTATGTAACATGCATTCATGAGCATGATTGCCTTCAGTGATGTTTTGATCAGCATAGCTGACAGAAGGTCGTACCTGATCGATGCTGCTTTCATCTTGTACTTCACAACTCTTCAATCGTAGTGGTGAAGTCTCCACGAATGCCGTCATCAGGATTGGTAGCCGCTGGGGACAGCACAATGCATGAGCCGTTACCGGACCCAACAAAGTCTCTGCGTCCATTGGCATATCCGATTGTAGTGTCAGACAGGTGTCCAACACGCATTCTTCGCCGCATAGCAAGCACCTTAATACAGGCATAACACAACTTTGCCACATCGGTCTGAATGAAAGAAACCAAGTCATGTTCAAATCTCGTAGCCGTGCTAGTCCAAGGACTTTAGTTATGCGGTCCCGGTAGCCAATAGCTCGGATTGTTTCTTCCATTATCGCTGGTGTCTTGTCTGTGACGTGGTTTGCCATAGCGAAGTAACAGGATCAAAAATAGGATGCCTGCCACTAGTCCCAAAAGGAGAGGAAGTCCGCCAAAGATGGAATGGACAAAATCAGGAAAAATACCCAGGATGGCTTTGAATGGGGTTAAAGCTCCCGAAAACACTGTCTTAAATACACTCGCGATTCCGCTTGTATCAGAAATATTTAAGATTTCGCTCAGTATTTCTGCAAAATGTATGGGGGAATTGGTTGATAACAGTGAATGAATCTCAGCCGTTGTCCTTGCAACTTGGAGATCATACGTTTCTTTTGATGACGTTAACATGGTTGGCGTCTGTAGGAGCACTGTCTTCATTCTGCTTAAAGTATCAATTCGAATAGAAGAAATCTTCAAACTGGGCCACAACCTTGCCTCCCTGTCTCGGGCATTGTTTGGGAACAATACTCGTTCACAGCACATGACCTTCGTAGTCACGGTTATGAGATAAGGTTTTCCGGGCAGCAGACTGCAACATCTGCGATCTACAATTAGAATGTAACTCCCGTTCGAGAGTCTCTTAAAGAATGGTTCTATTTGTGTTGCAGGTGTGCCTAGCTGGTGACATGAAAGGTTATTTGAGTTCCCTTCACATGCTCCATGCAAACTAATACCCTGACACAGAAGTGTACCGCTTAGTGACCTTTCACAATTATTGCCACTAAGGAACACACTTTGTCCTTTATTACTAACACAAGCGTGTGTATAGGGCAAGTTCCATGTTGACTTAATGTATCCTTTACCCAACCTTTCATACTGGCCTGCCTGTTTATATTTTTGGCAGTATTGAAACTGGAAAGTTGTTATCGGAATATTTATTATCCCATGTATTATCCATTCAATGACAGGTCGTTCTGACATTGTCAATGGTAATCTCTCAAGTTTTTCAATGCTCAGAATTGTATAGTCAGCACCCTTCTGTGCCAAACTGATTTGTTTATCAGTAAGGTTAAAGATATTAAATAGTGACGTTGTGTTGATTAAACGCCAAGGCACATAGCCTGAACGCAGATTTTGTAACGTCCAGCCAAGTTGTACAATAGAACGCAATTGGGACTGACCGTGTTGTAACATCAGTAAGTCTTGCGATATTATATCGATTGCTGAAGACACAATACTGTCCAGTGAATATATTCTGGAGGACAGAGTCATTAACCCATTGTCCACAACAGAAAGTGATTTTTCCAAATTAATACGGTCAATTTCCCGTATTTTTTCTGCTGTCTCAATTTGAGTTACTTTCCAAACTTCATTGTAAGCTGCATATATAGAGGCCGCTATGAAACGTTTTTGACGCTGTTTGCGTGGTCCCATAATGAAATCACGCAAGTCAGCACCCTCTTGAAGTAAAGTTAGGTGTTGCTTAATTTCTGCCAGTGTGGATGTTTGTAGCCATTGAAGGCAGAGCTTGCCTACACTGTAAGTAGTTACTATCTTTGGATGTTGTCTTTGGGAATATCTAGGGTCTGGCCTGGTCAATTTGAACCCCTGTATTTTGTTCAGGAATCTGTCTTGACAGTTATTTGTGTCTGTGGGCCAGATCAACCATTGTTTCCAATCAGGATGTGTTCTGTTTTGGTTTAAAATATGGTTCACGTCTATCTCAACATCTATAGAGTTATTACTGTTCGTTGTTGGCTTTGGAATAGACGGTTTGTTTAAGTCTTTGATTTTGGCTAAGCCAAGACAGGTAGTTTGTTGAATAGTGTCATTCAAAAATATAATTTGTTCTGGGATCATGCAGGCTCTGAACAATGATTCTATACCTTGTACTTGCCAATCTTTTGTACCCCAAACAGTTTTTGTTTCAATGTTACTGTTCCAGAAATCAAAACCAAATGTATTCATTTGCTCAAAAAACAAATCTGAATATATCAATTTTGTGTTTGTAAGCATGGTCTTCATACCTGTCTTATTTGACAATTTGAAATAAAATGTTTCTGCATTACTTATGTTAAACCCTGAAAAGTATGAATATTTATCAAAAAATGTTTTGGAACTACCCTTTGGTGGAGTAGCACAATGTTCCCATTGGTTATAATTTAAAACATTTCTAGGTTGTGCAGATTTATGGAGATAATGGTTACCATAGTGGTTATAGCAGAACATTTGATCATAATTAGACGAACCCTGCAAATAATCATGTTCTGTAAATTTAGAAGACATTACTAGGTCAGACATCATATCATTAATACTTTCAAAGTCCCAATCATCAGCAAATGTGCTTGGTTTTACAAAGTCACTTAACGAGATCTTAAATTGGTGTAGATACTTCAGGATTTCAACCGGGCCATAGATTTCATAATCAGTATTGTCCCATGCTACACCGCCTGGTATAGGATTAGCTGTGAAGTTCACTGAAGAAAGTTCTCTTTTCTTGACGTGTGAAGATGTGTGTGGTTTAAGGACCAAGTTGATTTTCTGGCTTGCTGTGTCCATTTTAGCATATTTTCCCTCAATGAAATGTCCCAAGCATAGTACCATGATGAGCCAAAGTATGAGGATAAATGCACCTAATGTCACCCAAATTTCAATCCATGGAGAAGTCAGACAGGTTCTCTTTAGTGTATGAAAAAGTTCCTTTGCTTTGTCTTTAAAAGTTTTTGTTGATGGCTTTACTTCTGGTTCGCTTTGTTCTTCTGAAGAATCATCGAAGTTGATGAAGTAGCCGGATGCCGTTCTGTCAATTGTTCCAATTGCTTCTGGATTACTTTTTGCTTTTGGCTTTTGCTTTGTTTCATTAGAAGACTCTGTAGTTACATCATCGTAGGTTGTTGTTTCTTGATGAAAAGCTTTGATTTGGGTTTTAAGAGGTTCAAGTTCCATTGCTCTGTTGCATAGTCCTTGTTGTTTCACTGTAGATTTTCCAAACGTGATCAGTCTTTCAGATTGAACCTCTGTGGATGTAGCAAACTTTGGTGTTCTGCTACTTCTTGGGAGTCCACTTGGCCTACTATTTGTTATCGGCCACATGATTGTGGTTTAACCAGGTCGATGGATATGACTCGGTTCTCCTTTTTACCAGCAAGGGGCGGTAGTACTACTGATCTTGTCCCGTTGATAGACAAGACAGGAACTGCTTTTCTGTAAGAAGGCCCAAATTCCTTCTTTACCGCGATCTTTTCTCTGACCAGATCCCCGACTTTTGGAATCCAGACAGGCCTTGCTGGGACAGGTGGTTTTTCTTCAGTGGTTGTTGGCTGCTGTTTCAACTTTATGTTGCTCAGGTCTTTTCTTGTTTCGTTTAAGTCCTGTAAAATAGCCAAGCGATCTTTGATATCAAAGCATTTTTCTTTAACCACTGAAGTCTGACTATCTAAGTCCTGGATTAACATTCTAGTCCCAAACAATAGTTCGTACGGACTGAGTCCTTTCAGAGAATTTCTTGGCAGGTTATTTAGACTACGTTGGACACTTATTAGATGTTTGACCCACCCAACTCCTGAACCTAATATCTTTGCTGTTATAGATTGCTTTATGCCTTGGTTTTTTCTTTACACCATCCCGTTTCCCTCAGGAAGGAAGTGAGAAGAGTCCCGCAATGCAATGTTCATTCTGGCCAGGCACCCCCCATAAGCTGTTTTAGAGCTAGAGTGAAGATTTTGGTCAGAACGTAACATGCTTCTAGCGTATATGCCATTATAGACTCGCAAATCTTTGTATAACAGTTCCGACGTCAGCCGAAAGTTGGGGTCTACATTATAAGTGAAGATAGTCTTTATATGTTAATGTGACGCATTATTCATACTGGTTTTTATTTTGTCGATTTGATACATTCTGGAGTGAAACGCCATTGTATTAAACCGTTTCTCTCGCCACTGCGATCTCTATTGCAGTCTGGGCAGTTTTTTACAAAAATGTGATGATGCAGGCTCATGCCTGGCCACCAGTACACTGATTGTAATTCTTCCAGAGAATCTTTTAGCTTAAGGTGTCTGAGACCCTCACCCATATGTGCGTCTGCTATTAACAAGCCTCTCCTGTCCGTGTTTGGAATTACTCTATCCCCCACTCCAGGGATTCGAGCAAAAGGGACTGAGTTTGCATCGATTATGTATGTATAATTGAGTGGATAGTTGATCGGTAATGCTGAGCAGTCGCCTTTTGATGACGTTTTTACTGCCAGCACTGTTTCACCGTCAATGTATTTTACTGCACGCTTTTTTGTAGCTACGGAAGCCGATTTAGTTGCTACCGCTGTGGCTGTCTCAGCCAATGAATTCCCTGCAACGTGAACGCCATCACGCTGATGACTCAGTGAGTGTATCACGTGAGTTTTTGGTAGTTCTTTCTGTAAAAGAACTACTTGTTCCCAAAGCACTTTTTGCTTTATTGTTGCACCTGTGTCATCTTTGTAACCGTTTTGAATCCATTTCTGTAAATCGTTATTGTATGATTTGACGCAGTAATACGAATCGCACACAATAAGTGTCGGGAATTCGCGATCGGCATTATCTAGCGCCATTTTTAACGCTATTATTTCAGTTTGTTGTTCTGAATTATTTTCCACTGAGTGTGTTTTTGTAAGTAGAGGTCTTAATTTACCTCCGCGCCACACTTCTTTTACAATTTCGCATGTGGCGTTGTAAGCCAGCTCTCCCCAAACTGAGGGTTGAGCATGACCGTCTGTATATATTACACAGGCGTATTGTCGTAAAGGCAGAATGTCGATTGGCAGAGGGTATTCTCTCTCAGATTCTAGATATTTTAATTCTTTCATTTCCGGGTCAAAATAGTATTTTACTTTGTCTGTAGCAACATAATTTACCCATTGTATCCATTCTGGATTCAGTGCAGTTGTTGGTAAATTACATGGTGTTGTTAATGCCTCAAAAGCTGATTCTGCTGTTCTGACTGTAACCTGTCTACCGTCTGCTTGGTATTTTTCTTTTGCTACAGCTGTTTGAACCGCATGAACAATGTTTTCCTTAATGCTGAAACTTTTTTCTGCTTCTGTGTACAAATGTGATTTGTATGCTATTGGTACCTTCTCTCCTTCATTAGAGGTCAGGTATGTGAATCCGCATCTTCCTGGGATGACTCGAATCACAAGGTTGCGTGTGTTGTCACGTGTTTGTAATTTTGTTTTAACTAACATATCTGTTTGTAAAGATCTCAAAATTTCTGTGTGTTTTTGAGTCCAATTGATTCTTTTAAAATCTGGTTTTATAAGATCATAGAGAGGTTTAACTCTCTCTGCATAATTTATAATGTAAGTTCTTCCGAAATTTAGGAAACCTAGAATTGATTGTAAGTTTTTTAGTGTTCTAGCTGCTTGGATTACAGCACATTTCTCTAGGAAATTGTCAGCCAGGCTTTTGCCTTCACTTGATAGTTCATATCCTAAAAACAGGACAGTTAGATGGGCAATTCTTGACTTTTTAAAGTTGAATTTGTAACCCTCTGCTGCGAACCCAAGTATTATGGTGTTCACTCTCTTCAAGTGAGTATCCAAGTCATCATCTGTTAGATAGATGCCATCGACATAAGATAATGCCTCATCATCATATATTTGTAGTAACTCTGTTACTCTTGCTGAGAATAATCCTGGGCTGTTCTTGAACCCCTGGGGCAAACGACAGAATTTTTTTTGCGCGCCATTTATTGAGAACGCGGTCAAATATCTGCTCTCCGGTGCTATATTTTGACAGAAGAATCCATTAGAGATGTCTAATGTTGTTTTGTATTTTTTGCGCACTATGTTATTCATTAGTGCAGCACTATGCGAGTTTTGTACTGCAAAGGTTTTGCAACATGAGTTAAGGTGTCTGTAGTCCAAAACAAGACGATATGAATTGTCTGGTTTGGAGACAGGAAACAAAGGATTATTCATTTGTGAGGTGCAAGTTTCAATCACCCCCTGGTATTCAAGTTGATCTAGGATCTCTTTTACCCGTTTTTTAGCTTCTTGCTTAATTGGGTACTGCCTCTGAGCAGTAGGTTGTGATTTTAACTGGATTTTGTGAGGAGGAGAGTCCTCATCCCATCCCACATGGTTTTTATATAATGCAGGAGCTTGGGCTACTGCCCACTTTCTTGCAGGTGTATATTTTTTATGAATTGGAATATGATTTGAGAAGGCAGGCATAATTATTTCTTCGCCATGAGGGCACTCCCTGACAAACTCTGGTGGCCAGTCTCTTTCAGCTAGAAGGATATCATAGCCCTTGGAGAGATTATCCCAAAAGAGACCCCTTATTTTCCTAGTCTTATCCCCCTCTATACGCAATGTTATTTCATATATTTTATGAGGTTTGCTAACTCTGGTATCTGCAGTTTCCACCTGAATGTATTCATTCGTGTCCACTGTCTCCAGATGATTCATAAGGATCTTGCGAGCTATGCTCACTTCTGCTGCTCTGTCTAGCATTGTCTGAGCCCATTCTCCGTTTTTCAGCTGTGTCCTCAGTATTCTCGGCATGGTTGATTACTTTAATACTGGCTACCTTCTTTTTTGGAAACTGTAATTTTTTATTTTGATGAGCAGGTTCCTTGTCTTTGGACTTGACGTGCTCTTCCCTGTGTTCTGATCGTCCTCTTCTTTCCGATTTCTGCGAGGAAGTCTGAAAAGATTGAGACGGACGTGTATCAATATCTTGATATCTATCAGGTTTCTTCAGATTATCCCTATTTCTAAGGTTGTATTTTTTCTCAGAGGGCTCCCTTTGGGGAGACTTGTGTCCTTGGTCCGGAGATCTTTCTCTCCGCCGAGGAGACCTTCCTCTGGACTGGAATCTTTTTTCTTTAGGAGTGGATTGTTTATTTCCATCCCAGCTCTTTTTTTGAGTGTTTAGATTATTTTTAATAAATACTTTTTCAGGTTTTTCAATAAGTTGGGGTTTCACCGGTTTTCCACCCAAACTATCTCTTCCTAGTTCTTCATAGGATTTTTCTATGATTCTGGCAATTTCAAATGGTTGGTCTGCTATATCTGTCTCTTTCAACCTCTGGCGGATCGCCACATTTGCTGCTTCTCCCTTTATATTGGCTAATAATATTGCCGAGACCTGCTTAAAGTCTTTTAGTAATTTCATACCAAGAGTTAAAGCAGGTTCTGGACCGTATTCATCTTGAATTTGTTTTAGCACATCTGGTATTACTGACATGGATGGAACACCATGTGTTTTTGTGTAAATGGAAGCAAAGACTGTACCCCAAGTGTCACAGTCCTCCACATGTGGTGCGATTCCCATTGGAAGACAGATAGTCAGAATCCTGTGTTTCTCAACCGGGGTGGTATCTGGAAATACCGCCTCTATTGGAGGGATTTCTTGTGCTAACCAGAATGAAATTTGTTCCCGTTTTGCGGGTACTTTACCTAGACAGGACTGTATGTTCTGTGGTGTAATTTTATTTATGTTCCCCTGGTGAGGGATCAGCTGTGGAATTTTAATAGCTGGTTGGACTGTTGAAGTCCGCATTACATATTGGACTAATTGTCCGTGTATTTTAATTAGTTGTTTTAGCTGTGCTAAAAGTTCTGGTGCAGACATTTCTTCAATGTCTGGATGTGGTGTGTATCCGGATAGGACCGGCCACGTTGCTCCTGGTCTACCTAGTGGACCGAGCCTGGTGATGTGATTATTATGTTTTAGGGCGCCATTAAACCAGAGCAGGTGCTCTTGGTATTTGAGTGGTATTTCCACCTCCTCGAAAGGAGTGTACTCATTAGGAGGTTCCTCTATTTTGTAATAGTGGAAGTCCTTTGTTACAGCGTTTGCTGCTGGAAAGTTTATCCATGAATAGAATACCTCTGTCTGCCGATATTCGTGTGCCTCAATTACGAATATGACTGTACCACCTCTCGGTGTCAGCCCATTTTCTATAAGTTTTAAAGTTATAGATTTCCTTATGTTGACCGGGATGAGTATTGCATCCAGGTCAGTTTGCAGCAGAGTATTGTCAGCTGCTATGAGTTCAGCTGCTATTCTAGCTGTCTCCCTTTCTTCTTCATTTTCTGACATTCTACTGTCAAGAAGATTTTGTTTATTTGCAGATCAGGTTTCTATGGAAACAAAGATTAGATGCACAATATTTTGGAACAGTGTATCCTTCAACGTTGAATAAACCAAGAACCATACATAGGAGTCTCCTCCTACTAAGTTTGGCGGATTTAACCTTTCACCCACTCCAGACGTCTTTGGAGTATTATGGGGAAAAGGGGTCTGTGTGAAAAAGCACGACTGAGTTACTCTAATGTCTTACGTTAGATTTATCGCCTATCCAAACCGTTGGGCGCCATGTAGTGTAGTTCCTATCATCCCAATAGGCTCTGCGCATTGGAATAATATCTTCAATAGTATAGACGTAGGGCAGAGGTTAACTAGGTCTTCTACTGTCGATATTAGACTTAAAGTTATGTGTGTGCCAGCTAGCTCAGAGTTCACTAGAAACGTTCTCGAATAGACAAGGAGGAGTTTAACCACTCTGGATAGACAAGAAGGGATTTAGTTTCTGACAACCATAGAACATGACAACTTTGCTCTCCCCTAATCAAGAGTGTATCTCTAGAGTCGTGTGAAAACAAAAGGCAACTTATTTTACTCAGTCAGTTCAGTGCATTCTTAGTTTCACCAGATTGTAGAGAAAAGGAAGAGACGGGCGTGTTCAATAAAAGATGTTATTTATTGATCAGTCTCTTTTCTCATACAAGAGAAATGAATCGCTATTATTGCAATACTTATTGTTAAGTAAAGTGCATACAGTAATAACAGAATTATAAAATAATACTGTAAAAGCATTGATATGGTTTCTTAGCCATATGATACTTAAAATGGATAAAATAGATACATACATATATACATTGACTAATCGTACTCAACTGGTGCTTCTAACTACGCCTACCCCAATGTACCTGACCTAAGCCTAATACGTGGCGGGAGTAAATGAGTAGCAGTTTAAGTTAAGTTTGCTTTGCCAAGGGTCTGCTTCAAGAATTCTCTACAAAGGATTATTCAGTTCAGTACCTGGGAGTTTAGAAGGCTGGAGGGCTGGTATCTCTATCTCAGGTCTTGATATTCCAGCTGCCTGCGAGGGCTGCTTGGAAGCGCCGGAGCTGGATTTCTCGGCAGGAGTAAAGGCAGCGTCTCTCTCTCTCAGCGCGTCAGAAAGGAGGGGCAGCGTCTGTGGGCTTCGCTGTCAGCTGGGCTCCTCGGCAAGTCTCGCTGCTCCAATCTTGTCACCACCTCGTGTGTTTGCTTAAGGCAATGTCGGTATTATTTATACCTGAAAGGTGCCGGGATTGACGTAAGGATGGACATAAATACGTCAATAAGGATGTCATACGAACTGGTCGTTCGCACATTCTTTACTGAAGTTCTCGGCTAAATCAAAACAATGGCTGTGGGGATTTCCCAGGTCGTGGTAGGTTTGATTTGTTTTGAGAACACCGTATGCCTATTAGGGGGCTGGAGAAATAGTGCTTGCCTAATGAGATGGCATGCGCTATGATCTAATCAGATAACGGGCTTCTGTGCCGTTGTGTGGCTAATCAGATAACGGGTTTCTGTGTAGTTGAATGGCTGCTAGTTAATTATTAACCAGACAAGGGTCAGAAATAGGGGGATCGATACAGTACCCATAGTAAATACACCACAATAGAAAGCAGGAGGTCTGGTATCTCTCTCTCAGGACTCGATATCCCAGCAACCCGCAAGGGTAGGCTGGAAACGCCGGAGCTGGATTTCTCGGCAGGAGAAAAGACAGCGTCTTTCTCAGCGCGTCAAAGAGGAGGGGCAGCGTCCGTGGGCTCTCGCATCAGCTGGGCTTTCGGGCAAGTAGATAGCTGCTCTGCTCCAGATTCACCACCGTGTGTTTGCTTAAGGCAACGTTGGTATATTTATACCTGAAAGGTGCCTGGGTTTGACGTAAGGTTGGACATAAAACGTCAATAAAGATGTCACTAAGAACTGGCTGTTCTTACAGTGCTTTACAGGAGTTCTAGGACGAAATCAAAACAAAAGCAAGGGGGATTTCCCAGGTTGCTGGAGGCTTGGTTTTGTTTAGAGAACTTGGTGTGCTTACTAGGGGGCCGGAGAAGTAGCCTTGCTTAATGTGACAGCATGTGCTACAACTGAATTATGGATATGATTATTATGCCGTTGTATGGATATTATTGATTATAACCGGACAAGGGCATAAAATAGGAATATCGATTCAGGTTTCCTAGATAAAACACTACACCCACTCCACAAATTAGTGTCCATCATTACTAAAACTTGAGCAATAGTAAACATAAAAGGTGCATGTGTATACCAACCCACCCCAAAATACATTTTTGCCTTTGAAATGGTGTATGCGAAATACATGAAAAATGATTATAGGTACTGTACGCTTTTCAAGCAGTGTAATCATTCATTAAAAAGGATGCATATATATATCGGCATGAATGATTTGCGAAATTTACACATGTAATGGCTCTTAATACAGAAAAGAAAAAAAAAAGGTCGAGACCATTCCATCACATATAAATACTGTTGCTATAAATGTGCTAGAGGCTGACGTGATATATTGTCTTTAGAGTTCCTAAAATAGAAGCTCTGTTCTCCAAGAATAGTTCTACTTCAAGCAGAGTACATGTGCCAAAAAAAAAGGTAAATATTTTGGAATCGGAAAAAAAATAATTTCGCTTTCAAGGGAGAGAGAAAAAATATAGTTCCAAATATGTTCAGTAGCTTTTGTTTATCAAAGCCGAAGGCCGAATTCAGAGTTCAGGGAACGCTGTGTACTAGTTTGCTTAAAAGTTATTCTTTTTGTTCGGGGGAAAACATCATTTCAGACAGACTTTCAAAAAAATGGTTTACCGCTTCAGGTGAAAGTTCGACCAAGTTGGAAAATGCCGCAACTGTGCAGTCGTGAGCATGATTGCTATCATCGATGACAGGATCAGCAGTGCTCACAGAAGGTCGTACCTGGGTGATGTTGCTCTCATCTCGTACTTCACTACCCTTTAATCGCAGTGGTGAAGTCTCAACGAATGCCGTCATCAGGATTGGTAACCGCTGGGGACAACACAATGCATGAGCCGTTACCGGACTTAGCAAAGTATATGTATCCAATGGTACTGCTGATTGTAGTGTAAGACAGACGTCCAACACGCATTCTTCTCCGCATAGCATACATCGAAGCACAGGTAAGATACAATTCTGCCAGATGGGTCTGAATGAAAGAAACCAGGTCATATTCAGATCTCTTAGCCGGGCTAATCCAAGGACTTTAGTTATGCGGTCCCAATAGCGTATAGCTAGGATCGTTTCTTCCATTGTTGGCGGATTCTTGTCTGCGTTTTGGCTTGCCATAACGAAGCAGAAGTATCAAAAATAGAATGCCTGCTACGAGTCCCAACAGGAGTGGTAGGCCGCCAAAGACAGAATGGACAAAATTAGGAAAAATGCCCAGAACTGTTGTGAAGGGTGTAAATAATCCCGAAAAAATTGTCTTAAATATATGTGGGATACCGCCAGTATTGGACATATTTAGGATTTGGCTTAACATTTCTGCGAAATGTAGGGGGCAATTTGCTGATAAAAGGCTATGTATCTCTGCCGTTGTCCTTGCGACTTGCAGATCATACGTTTCCTTTGATGACGTCAAGGGCACAGTTGTCTGCAAAAGTACAGACTTCATTCTGCTTAAAGTATCAATTCGAATAGAAGAGATAATCAAAAATGGCCAAATGTTTTCCTCCCTGTCTGGAGTGCTATTTGGAAACAAGCTTATCGGAATAGTTATTATTCCGTGTATTATCCATTCAATGACAGGTCGTTCTGACATTGTCAATGGTAATCTCTCAAGTTTTTCAATGCTCAGAATTGTATATTCTGCTCCTTTCTGTGCCAAGCTGATTTGTGTATCAGTAAGGTTAAAGATAGAGAATAATGACGTTGTGTTGATTAAACGCCAAGGCACGTAGCCTGAACGCAGATTTTGTAACGTCCAGCCAAGCTGTACAATAGAACGTAATTGGGACTGACCATGTTGTAACATTAACAAGTCCTGTTCTATTATATCTATAGCAGGTGATACAATACTGTCCAGTGAATATATTCTGGAAGACAGAGTCATTAACCCATTGTCCACAACAGAAAGTGATTTTTCCAAATTAATACGGTCAATTTCCCGTATTTTTTCTGCTGTTTTAATTTGCGTTTCTTTCCAAGCTTCGTTGTAAGCTGCATATATACCGGCCGCTATGAAACGTTTTTGACGCTTGCTTGGTCCCATTATGAAATCACGCAAGTCAGCACCGTCTTTAAGTAAAGTCAAGTGTTGCTTAATTTCTGCCAGTGTGGATTTCTGTAGCCATTCGAGGCAGAGTTTTCCTACACTGTATGTTGTAACTATCCCTGGATGTTGTCTCTGGGAGTATCTAGGGTCTGGCCTGGTCAATTTGAACCCCTGTATTTTGTTCAGGAATCTATCTTGACAGTTATTTGTGTCTGTGGGCCAGATCAACTATTTCTTCCAATCAGGATGTGTTCTGTTTTGGTTAAAAATATGGGATACGTCTATCTCAACATCTGTAGTGCTATTACTGTCAGGTGTTGGCTTTGGAATAGACGGTTTGTTTAAGTCTTGAACTTTGGCTAGGCCAAGACAGGTTGTCTGTTGAATGGTATCATTCAAGAATATAATTTGTTCTGGGATCATGCAGGCTCTAAATAATGATTCTATACCTTGGACCTGCCAATCTTTGGTACCCCAGATGGTTTTTGTTTCAATATTGTTTTTCCAGAAATCAAAACCAAATGTAGTCATTTTTTCATAAAATGCTTCCGAATAGATTAATTTAGTGTTTGTCAGCATTGTTTTCATTCCTGTCTTATTTAACACATTGAAATAAAACACTTCTGCTTCACTTGTGTTAAACCCTGAGAAGTATGGGAATTTCTCATAAAATGTTTTTGCACTGCCTTTTGGTGGAGTTGCACAATGTTCCCACTGATTATCATTTAAAAAATTTCTAGGTTGAGCAGATTTATGCAAATAGTGATGTGCAAAATGGTTGTAGCAGTACATTTCTTCATAATTAGATGAACCCTGCAGGTAATCATGTTCTGTAAATTTTGCTGACACTACTAAGTCTGACATCATATCATTAATACTTTCAAAGTCCCAATCATCAGAGAATGTGCTCGGTTTTACAAAGTCACTCAATGAAATCTTAAACTGGTGTGGATACTTCAGGAGCTCGACCGGGCCATAAATATCGTAATCTGTTTTGTCCCAAGCTACCCCACCGGGTATTGGATTGGCTGTGACATTCACGGATGATAGTTCTCTTTTCTCGATGTGAGATGACTTGTGTGGCTTTAGGACCAAGTTGATGTTTGACTTGCTGTGTCCATTGTACTGTATTTTCCCTCAATGAATTTTCCCAAACAAAGAACCATGATGAGCCAAAGCAGGAGGAAAAGTACACCTAACACAATCCAAAATTCAATCCATGGAGAAATCAGATAGGTTTCTTTGAGTTGATGAAAGAGTTCTGTTACTTTGTTTTTAAAAGATTTAGTTGTTGGCTGTTCTTCAGGCTCGCTTGGATCCTCAGAAAAGTCATCGAAATTGATGAAGTAGCCAGATGCAGTTCTATCAATTGTTGGAATCGCTTCCGGATTTTTATTTGCTTTTGGAATTTTCTTTGTTTCATTAGCATAGTTTGTGGCTACATTGTTGTAGACAGGTGTTTCTTGATGAACTGTTTCAATTTGAGCTTCAAGAGGCACAAGTTCCATGGCATTATTGCATAGTCCCTTTTTAATCACTGCAGGTTTATCAAATGTGATTAGTCTCTCAGTTTGAACCTCTTGGATTGTAGCAAGATTTGGTCATCTGCTATTTCTTGGGAGTCCACTGGGCCTACTACTTATTATCGGCCACATGATTGTGGTTTTACAAGGTCAATGGATACAACTCGGTTCTCCTTTTTACCAGCAAGGGGCGGTAGTACAACTGATCTTGTTCCGTTGACAGCTAAGACAAGTACTGCTTTTCTGTAAGAAGGCCCAAATTCCTTCTTCACCGCGATCTTCTCTCTGACCAGATCACCCAATCTTTTTAATCCAGACAGGCCTTGCTGGGACAGGTGGTTTTTCTTCAGTGGCTGTTGGCTGCTGTTTTAGCTTTACGTTGCTCAGGACTTTTCTTGTTTCATTTAAGTCTTGTAAAATAGCCAAACGATCTTTGATATCAAAGCATTTTTCTTCTACCACTGAAGTCTGACTATCGAGGTCCTGAATGTGCATTCTAGTCCCGAACAATAGTTCATACGGACTGAAACCTTTTAGAGAATTTCTTGGCAGATTGTTAAGACTACGTTGGACACTTGTTAAATGTTGGACCCACCCATCACCCGTACCTAATACCCTCGCCGTTATAGATTGCTTTATGTCTCGGTTTTTTCTTTCCACAATCCCGTTTCCCTCAGGATGGAAGGGACAAGAGTACCGCAATGCAATGCCCATGCTGGTCATGGCCTCCTTATAAGTTCGAGAGCTAAAAGCAGGACCCTGGTCAGAATGTAGCATGCCAATTGCGTATGTGCCGATATAGACTCGCAAATCTTTTATAACAGTTCTGGCGTCAGCCGAGCGCTGGTGTCTACATTTTAAGTGAATCTAGTCTTAAATAATATACATAGTGACGCATGTTTCCTGTTTAATCATGCGTATAGATCGCCTTATGCTTTCTATTAGGTGTTCTGGCATTACTTCGGCCGGTTCGCCACTGCCATCTCTGTTGCAGTTTTCACAATTTTTTTGCAAATTTGTGATTATCCAAGCTCATTCCCGGCCACCAGTATTCTGATTGTAATTCTGTCAGAGATTCTTTGATCCTTCGGTGCCCTAGACCTTCACCCATGTGTGCGTCTGCTATTAGCAAGACTCTCCTGTTCGTGTTTGGAATTACTCTATCTCCCACTCCAGGGATTCGAGCAAAAGGAACGGAGTTTGCATCGATTATGTATGTATAATTGAGTGGATAGTTCACGGGTAATGCTGCACAGTCGCATTTTGAAGACTTTTTTACCACCAGCATGGTTTCCCCGTCTATGTATTTTTCTGAACGCTTTTTTATGGCTACGGAAGCCGGATTAGTTGCTTCCGCTGTGGCTGTCTCAGCCAATGAATTCCCTGCAGCGTGAACGCCATCACGCTGATGACTCAGTGTATGTATCACGTGAGTCTTTTGTAGTTCTTTCTTTACAAGAACTACTTGTTCCCAAAGCGACTTTTGCTTAATTGTGGCACCTGTGTCATCTTTGTAACTGTTTTGAACCCATTTCTGCAAGTCATTATTGTATGATCTGACGCAGGAATGCGAATCGCACACTATTAGTGTCGGGAATTCGCGATCGGCAATGTCGAGCGCCATTTTTAAAGCTATTAATTCAGTTTGTTGACCTGAATTGTCTTTTACAGATTGTGACATTGTTACCAGTGGTCTTAATTTACCTTCGCGCCACCGGCATTTGACAACCTCGCACGTAGCGTTATAAGCTTGTTTTCCCCAAACTGAGGGTTCTGCATAACTGTTTGTGTATATTACACAGGCGTACTGTTGTAGGAGCAGAATGTCGTTAGGCAGAGGATATTCTTTTTCATATGTTAGATATTTCAATTTTTTTCATTTCTGGGTCAAAATAGTATTTCACTTTTTCTGTAGCAAGAGAATTTTTCCATTGTATTAATTTTGGATCTAATGCCACAGTAGTTAAATTACATGGGCTTGTTAAAGCCTCGAAGGCTGATTCTGCTGTTAAAACAGTAATCCGTCTGCCTTGGGCCTGGGCTCTTTCTTTTGCTACAGCTGTTAGAACCGCATTTACAACATTTTTCGCAAGACTGAATGTTTTTTCAGCTTGTGAGTACAAGTGTGATTTGTATGCCATTGGTACCTTTTCTCCCTCATTAGAGGTCAGGTACGTGAATACGCATCTTCCTGGGATGACTTGGATTACAAGGTTGCGTGTATTATCGCGAGTTTGCAATTTTGTTTTTGCTAACATGTCTGTTTGCAATGATCTCAAAATCTCTGTGTGTTTTTGAGTCCAATTGATTGGTTTAAAATCTGGTTTTATTAATTCATTGAGAGGTTTAACCCTCTGCATAATTTAGAATGTATGTTCTTCCGAAATTTAGGAAACCTAGTATTGATTGTAAGTTCCTCATCGTATTTTTGGTGCTTGGAGTACAGCACACTTCTCTAAGAAATTGTCTGCTAGGCTTTTGCCTTCACTTGATAATTCATATCCTAAAAACAGGACAGTCAGATGGGCAATTCGTGACTTTTTAAAGTTGAATTTGTAACCCTCTGCTGCGAACCCAAGTATTATGGTGTTCACTCTTTTCAAGTGAGTATCCAAGTCATCATCTGTTAGATAGATGTCATCGACATAAGATAATGCCTCATCATCATACATTTGTAGTAACTCTGTTACTCTTGCTGAGAATAATCCTGGGCTATTCTTGAACCCCTGTGGGAGTCGACAGAAATTTTCTGCGAGCCCATTATTGAGAAAGCGGTCAAATACCTGCTTTCAGGTGCAATGTTTTGACAAAACAATCCATTAGAGATGTCTAATGTTGTTTTGTATTTTTTGCGCACGATGTTATCCATTAGTGCTGCACTGTGTGAGTTTTGTACTGCAAATGTCTTGCAACATGAGTTAAGGTGTCTGTAGTCCAAAACTAGACGATATGAATCGTCTGGCTTGGAGACAGGAAACAAAGGATTGTTCATTTGTGAGGTGCATGTTTCAATCACCCCCTGGTATTCAAGTTGATCTAAGATCTCCCTGACCTGTTTTTTAGCTTCTTGCTTAATTGGGTACTGCCTATGTGCAGTTGGTTGACATTTTAATTGGATTTTGTGAGGAGGAGAGTCCTCATCCCATCCTACATGATTTTTATATAATGCAGGGGCTTGGGCTACTGCCCACTTTCTTGCAAGTGTATATTTTTTGGGAATTGGAATGTGATTTGAGAAGGCAGGCATAATCATTTCTTCGCCATGAGGGCACTCCCTGACAAACTCTGGTGGCCAGTCCTTTTCAGCTAAAAGGATGTCATAGCCTTTGGAAATGTTATCCCAAAATAGACCCCTTACTTTCCTAGTCTTATCTCCCTCTATACGTAATGTTATCTCGTATATTTTATGAGGTTTGCAAACTCTGCTGTCTGCAGTTTCCACTTGAATGTATTCATTCATGTCCACTGTCTCCAGATGATTCATCAGGATCTTGCGAGCTATGGTCACTTCTGCTGCGCTGTCTAGCACTGTCAGGGCCCACTCTCCGTTTTTCAGCTGTGTCCTCAGTATCCTCGGCATGTTTGACTATTTTAATGCTGGCTACCTTCTTTCTTGGAAATTGTAATTTTTTACTTTGATGAGCAGGTTCTTTGTCTTTGGACTTGACGTGCTCTTCCCTTTGTTCTGACCGTCCTCTTCTTTCCGATTTCTGCGAGGAAGTCTGAAAAGATCGAGAGGGACGTGTATCAATATCTTGATATCTATTAGGTTTCTTTAGATTATCCCTATTTCTAAGGTTGTATCTTTTCTCAGAGGGCTCCCTCTGGGGAGACTTGTGTCCTTGGTCCGGAGATCTTTCTCTCCGCCGAGGAGACTTTCCTCTGGACTGGAATCTTTTTTCTTTGGGAGTGGATTGTTTATTTCCATCCCAACTCTTTTTTGGAGTGTTTAGATTATTTTTATTAAATATCTTTTCAGGATTTTCAGTTAGTTGGGGTTTTACGGGTTTCTCACCCAAACTATCTCTTCCTAGTTCTTCATAGGATTTTTCTATGATTCTGGCAAGTTCAAATGGTTGTTCTGCTATATCTGTTTCTTTCAATTTCTGGCGGATCGCCACAGATGCTGCTTCTCCTTTTATGTTGGCTAATAATATAGCCGAGACCTGCTTGAAGTCTTTCAGTAATTTCATACCCAGAGTTAAAGCAGGTTCTGGACCGTATACATTTTGAATCTGTCTTAGCACATCGGGTATTACCGCCATGGACGGAACACCATGTGTTTTTGTGTAAATGGAAGCAAAGACTGTGCCCCAAGTGTCACAGTCCTCCACATGCGGTGCGATCCCCATCGGAAGGCAGATAGTCAGAATTCTGTGTTTCTCAGTAGGGGTAGTATCCGGAAATACCGCCTCTATTTGAGTGATTTTTTTTGCTAACCAGAATGGAATTTGTTCCCGTTTTATTGGTACTTTACCCAGACATGATTGTATGTTCTGTGGTGTAATTTTGTTTGTGTTCCCCTGATGAGGGGTCAGCTGTGGAATGTTAATAGCTGGTTGGACTGTTGAAGTCCGCATTACATATTGGACTAATTGTGTATGAATTTTAATCAGTTGTTTTAGCTGTGCTAAAAGTTCTGGTATTGACATTTTTTCAATGTCTGGATGTGGTGTGTAGCTGGCTAGAACCGGCCACGTTGCACCTGGTCTACCTAGTGGACCGAGCCTGGTGATGTGATTATTATGTTTTAGGGCGCCTTTAAACCAGAGCAGGTGCTCTTGGTTTTTTAATGGGATTTCCACCTCCTCGAAAGGAGTGTATTCATCCGGAGGTTCCTCTATTTTGTAATAGTGGAATTCGTGTGTGACAGCATTTGCTGCTGGAAAGTTTATTCATGAATAGAATACCTCTGTCTGCCGATATTCATGTGCCTCAATTACGAATACGACTATACCACCTCTCGATGTTAGTCCATTCTCTATAAGTTTAAGAGTTATAGTGTTTCTTATGTTGACCGGAATGAGTATAGCATTCGGGTCGGTCTGTAGGAGACTTGTGTCTTCCTCTAGGAGTCGAGCTGCTATTCTAGCTGTCTCCCTTTCTTCTTCATTTTCTGACATTTTTACAGACAGAAAGGTTTTTGTTGCAGATCAGGTTTCAAGGAAACAAAGATTAGGTGCACAATATTTTTGGAACACTGTATCCTTCAACGTTGACTAAACCAAAAACTAAACATAGAAATCTCTTCCTACTAAGTTCCGGCGGATTTTTAACCTTTTACCCACTCCAGACGTCTTTTGGAGTATTTACGGGAAAAAGGGTCTGTGTGAAAAAGCACGACTGAGTTACTCTAACGTCTTGCGTTAGATTTATCGCCTTACCAAACGTTGGGCGCCATGTAGTGTAGTTCCTATATTCCCAATAGGCTCTGCGCATTGGAATAATATATTCAGCAGTGTAGACGTAGGACTGAGGTTATCTATTAGACTTAAGGTTTGCCAGCTAGCTCAGAGGTCACTAGAAACTTTCTCGAATAAACGAGGAGGAGTTTAACCTCCCTGGATAGACAAGAAGGGATTAGCTTCTGACAACCATAAAACATGACAACTTTGCTCTCCCTGAATAAGAGTGTATCTCTAAAGTCGTGTGAAAACAAAAGACAGCTATTTCACTCAGTCAAATGTGCGAACTTAGTTTCACCAGAATGCAGAGAAGCATTGATATGATTCCTTAGCCATATGATACTTTAAAATAGATAAAATATATACATACATATATACATTGACTAATCGTACTCAACTGGTGCTTCTAAATACGCCTACCCCGGTGTACCTGACCTAAGCCTAATACGTGGGAAGGAGTAAGTAAGTAGCAGTTTAAGTTAAGTTTGTTTTGCCGAGAATCTGATTCAAGAATTCTCTGTAAGGGTTTAGTCAGTTCCGTACCTGGGTAATAGAAAGCAAAAGGTCTGGTATCTCTCTCTCAGGACTCGATATCCCAGCAACCCGCAAGGGTAGGCTGGAAACGCCGGAGCTGGAATTCTCGGCAGGAGAAAAGACAGCATCTTTCTCAGCGCGTCAAAGAGGAGGGGCAGCGTCCGTGGGCTCTCGCATCAGCTGGGCTTTCGGGCAAGTAGATAGCTGCTCTGCTCCAGATTCACCACCGTGTGTTTGCTTAAGGCAACGTTGGTATATTTATACCTGAAAGGTGCCTGGGTTTGACGTAAGGTTGGACATAAGACGTCAATAAAGATGTCACTAAGAACTGGCCGTTCTTACAGTGCTTTACAGGAGTTCTAGGACGAAATCAAAACAAAAGCAAGGGGGATTTCCCAGGTTGCTGGAGGCTTGGTTTTGTTTAGAGAACTCGGTGTGCTTACTAGGGGGCCGGAGAAGTAGCCTTGCTTAATGTGACAGCATGTGCTACGACTGAATTATGGATATGATTATTATGCCGTTGTATGGATATTATTGATTATAATGGACAAGGGCATAAAATAGGAATATCGATTGAGGTTTCCTAGATAAAACACTACAAAACGTTGTATCCGATGACCGGTCTGACATACAAATTATGTCTTCAAGAAGTGCACCAACATTAAAGGATTTGGAGGCTACTGCAACCCTAGCAGAGTGAGCTCCAGAAATAAGAGTCTGCATCACTACTTTAGATAAAATCCATTCAGTGTCAGAGGGAAATGAGACTGGGTCGAACAGGCAAAGAAAATATTTTATTTATTTATTTGAAAGTTTTATATAGCAGAAACTTTGAGGAAAAGTGTTCTTCTGATCGGCATCATTTGTACCGGGACTCCATTGCTTTTTCATTGCCATTTCGTGTCAAACACTTCCACACGACCCACCTGATCATTTCTGCTGATGCCTGAGGAAACTGACACGACAAAAACCATCTTGCAGCCTGCATTTCTGCCCAGGAACTGTCACACACCTAACCCTCCCCCTGTTCTTTGCAGTTCAACTAAAAGCCACAAGACACTCACACCCTGAGTAAATAATGTGTTTTCCATCTCCTGCTCCCAGCCTGGTAAACATCCTTGACACTGTGATCAGGTTATCTGGACAATGGTCTGACTGCTGGGCCTTGATCAGGGTGATTAAACAATGACTTGAAAGACCGGCCTTTGATCAAGGCGATTGAACAATGACCTGAAAAACTGAGCCTTGATCAAAGCCGAGTGAACAATGATTTGTGTACCAAGCCTTGACCAGGTCACAATCTACAAACGTCGTCTGGATCATTTTAACAACTGCAAACACTGCCCTGATTAAACAATGAACTAACAGCCAAAAAGACTGGGATGAAAAAGTATAAAAGGCTTGTAAGCTGCAGAGTGAAGCAGCAGCCTCCTGGGTTTTGTCTCTGATTAGCTTGGGACTCTGTTCCATAGCCCGGGCTATTTGAATAAATCTGGGTTCCTCCTGTAGACGAAGGCTCCTGTGTCTCCTTGTACCACGTATGAAGGATATGGATGATTTGGGCGGTTCCCCCGCCGCCGGTACCCAGTAAGTGGGTTATTCCGGTTCTTCAACTTGACCATGGCGGGTATCCGAGCGCTATACAATTTGAATATGTAAGTAAATGGCCTGAACAATCCTCTTTGAGATCTGCCCTTGTAGTTTCATAATCTTTTAAGCATTGCACCACTCACAATTTTTTGTCTCATGGAAAGGCATGGAAGGAAACTTGTCTGACAGCAGATTTAATCCTCCTATATATCGCAAAGGTGACTTTGGGAGAAAAGTCCCTACCTTCAAGTGCTAATGCTCGAGCATCTGGCACTTTTTTATTTTAAAAAAGGGCTAAAAAAAGGGAATGGCCAGTCTTGCAGACCATTTTCTTGATAAATATTCATTATCAGGCCATGCTTGGAGGATTTTTAGAACCACAGAAAAGTTTCATAGTACAAATTAGTTAGGGAAAGGGACAGTAGAAAATATAGTACCCAGCAATATCTTAGAAACCAAAGCATGCTCTCCGATAGGGTGATCTAGCACTGGAATACGCCTGTAGAAATAGCTGAGCTACAAGAATTCACTGTCCTATAGTATAGAACTTCAGATGCCAAATATGCTAGGAAATTCACTACACAAATTGCATCTGAAGCCACGGGATCCAAATCCCATTCTATGCACCAGTGACACTATCCACCAGTGATAGATATGATCAGTATGGGAAGTCTACAAGCTACCATTCGTAGTTAATGTTGGATGATCAGCTGCAGAGGTTGTCCTATTGGATCTGGGAGAAGAGGTGTGGATAAACCGGAAGACTCCAAGGTTGTTGACAAGATAATTCAAGTAAGAATGGAAACCAAGTCTGTGTCCCCTAGAAAGGGCAAATTAAACTCACCTCTGCTTTCAGTTCTTTGTTTGGAAAGCTACTCTTAACACAGAATCAGGAAGGAAGACCCAGTTCCAACCCTTCCAGTCTTGAAGAAACACATCTTGCCAGATCTAAAGCACGCTTCTCCAACGAGTAGCTTGTGAGCTACTTGCAGCTCTCCATCTACATGCAAGGGTCTCTCCCGAGTGCTGCTCAACTAGCTCTATTAGAAGGTCTCGTTTGGTTGAATTACTATGCATACCAACACTGAGAGTGTGAATTTGAGCCAAAAATGTTTGTATTTTCAGGATTCATACGTTGATGTGTATAGAAAATGACGATTTCTAAAATATATTTAAAACTGACTTTGAAGTTATAAATCATGTGGCATTTGAGAGATTTCTTATGAACATTATTACTTTGGTGCCAGGTTCATTGCAGCTATGGATGTCATGTTTATTACTCAGGTAGAAGCACTCTAAATTGGAAAACCCTTTCTGCTGACAACCCATCCTAATGCACGGACTTCATCAGTGCTGGTGATCTTGCATATGCTGGCTAATAGTGTAATTTTATCTGTTGTTACTATTACAATACTATTAATATTAGCAGCTCGGGTGATTTTCATTCAACATAAGTAGCTCCTATTACAGAAAAGGTTGGAGACCCGGGAGAAAGTTGAAAGTTCAGACTAGATGCAAAGAGATCTATTTGGCATGGAACGGATTTCTTGATTACCTTACTAAACAAGGGTGAGTTCAGTTTCCAGTCGCTGGAAGCTCTGGGATGTTAGTTATTTCAGTCTGCTATGCTGTTCTCCTTGCCTGGGTTATGAAGTGCTATAGGAAATATGTTGTTGGCCAGGCAGTAACGCTAAAGTCTTTGACTATTTCTTTAAAAGGTGTAACCTCATTATCTCCAGAGAGTTGACATACTGAAGTGCTGAAACAATGTAAATGTTCAGAAGAATAGAGCAGTGAGATGAATGGGCCAAGTGGAAATGGATCATAGAGGATCCGGCTAACAGTTCTAGACAGTTGATGTGTAGAGTGAGTTCTTCTTGAGACCATCTGCCTCCTGCGGTCGATTCTCAGCATCTGGCACTGCGGCCAAAATGGCTAGCGTCTGATTTGATCACTATGTCGTAAGAAGAAAACAGCATTGAGATGTACGGGGAGAAGGAACGTATTACAGAGGATCCGGCTAAAAGTTCTAGACAGTTGATGTCTAGAGAGAGTTCTTGTTGAGAGCATCTGCCTGCTGTGGTCGATTCTCAGCATCCAGCTCTCTATCCAAAATGGCTGACGTCTGATTTGATCACTATGTCGGAAGAAGAATGAAGCAATTAAATGTATGGGAAGTAGGAACATGTTACAGTGGATCAGGCTAAACGTTCTAGACAGTTCATGCGTATAGACCGTTCTCCTTAAGGCCATCTGCTCCCTGTGGTCAATTCTTTGCATCTAGTACTCCATATGAAATAGCTGTCATCCAATGTGATCACTGTGTCTGGAATAAGACCAGAAATGGACCTCTGGTTTCATGCTTCATCTGCTAAAGCCACCATTGATATTCTCGTCTTATCTCTATTGAAAGTTGAATTTGATAGGAATATGAAAGACCCTACCCCAGGTAGAAGATCTTTAATCTCTGGAGAGCACGGTAGTGTAATGAAGCTGGAAAAATAGACTGAATGGAAGATGCTAGGAGGCCTGCTAGTTTGGCTGTCCAGCAGAGTGATATTGTCTTTTGTGAGAACTGTGTAAAAATCTTTTTTGATATTGTGAATGTTTTGAATTGGTAAAGCTGGAGATGCAGAGATGGAGTCTATTGCAAAGCTCAAAAAGGTAATCTGGTTTGAGGGAAGAACATCTGGTTTGTCTTGGTTGATTATGAATCCGAGATAGAGAAGGAATGTCATTGTCATGGTTAGGTGATTTTGCTAGGTGAATGGGTCTTGAGACATGATCAAGATATCGTCAAAATAAATGATTACACAAAAGCAAAGACCTCTGAGAAATTAGATCACTGGTTTCAGTAACTTGGTGAAGAAAAAAGAAGCTCAAGAAAGCGAGATTGGGAAAGTAAAAAACTCGAAGGTTATCCAGTGTCACTGACATTGAAGAAAACATCATAGATAGGGATGGATATGCACCGCTAGGTAAGTACCCTCCAGATATAATGGGACTATGAAGTCACCGACTCTTAACAGGTCTATAGTAGATGGCTTCTTTCCATCTTGAAGTGTCCATAAAGAATGCCAGAGTTTAATTTCTTGAGATTGATAATGAGGCGGAAGCCTCCACCTTCTTTGTCTACAAAAACAATGTTGCTGACCAGACTATTGAGATGTTGAGGATGTGGTTTGATGATTTTTTTCTAAAGTAATGCAAACATCTCATGCTCTATACATTTATGGTTCTGTGTGAAAAAACAGATTTGTTTTGTAGAGATGGTCTGAGAGGGGGTGAAGTAGAAGTTGATGTGGAATTCAAGAATTGTGTAGAGAATCACACATCCTGTGCAATTTGTTGCTAGTTTAGATGATAGTGACACATCCTCTCACCTCCAGGGGAAAATAAGATTAATGACTTACCATGAAAAGCAGGGTTTGATAAAATTTCATGGTAACCTTAGATTGGGGAGTGTCTCTTTTATCCAAATCACCTGGTTGTGAAGCCACATTGTTTTTTGTTTCATGAACCCTTCCATTGGGGTTCATGGATAAATGGGTGGGTTCATGGATGGGTTTTTGATAAAGAGCCTCATAGGATATATGTGGCCAGCTGAGTAGCCCCAGCCTCTGCCATCCATGGCGAAAAAATTTGGTTGAAATTCTGTTTTGACGGCAAAGTGGGCTTTGTTGAAGAATGTGAAGGTGCATACACATTTAGCCACTTCCCTTACACATGGGTCTCTGAAAAGATGTATATGACACAAAAATGCTGTGGTAACCTTACATCAGAAGCCTCTGGAGGAAAGTGTCAGACATATGGGTCAAATATTTTTCTTATATACAGAACAGTATTATGTTTGTGTGTCTCCTACTGAGAATGGCAATTCTAAGAATTGGATTAGGTGGGCTCACTCATGTAATGTGACATGCTTCATCATAGGCCACCTCATTCCACCCTGGTCGGATGATACCACCAGGGCGGACTCAGCCTTGGGTTGGGCTGTCCCGAGGGATTTCTTCTATATTCACTTTTCTGGTAACAAGGGTCCAGTTACTAACTAAAAATATCTCCAGGTATACCACTAAGTAACCTTTTATTAGTGTGGTACCCTGGGTTTAAATAAAACAGATTACCGTAAGGTAATAGTGGGGTTTGGACATGGATATTATGATCCTTGCCCCCCATAATTTTAACTGATATGTTTCTGCCCTTCCTAACAGCCTAACAGGTGTTGGGCATTCATCAGGGTTGTAAACTGTACCCCTATCTTATCAACAAGTGAAGGCAATGGGGCATTAATAAACAAATAGAGACAACCTATCTCTCTGAGGTAAAGACATCTGACTTAGATACCTATAATTGTGTAGTTGTTAGCATCATGGTCTGTTGAGGGGGGCACCTCCTGTAGTCACACATTTGTCTAGGAGTAGTGCCCTCCTAAATCTAACCCATTTCCGTACCAACAGCTGACTGGTTCAACTGCCAAAGGAGCTAGGGACGCCAAAAACACCTTCAATAAAAAGTAGGAGCACAGGAGTAGAGACAGTAGAAGCAAATGATTGGCCTACCACACAATTACCCACACCCATAAAAACCACAGCATTGTTGAGGTTATTGTGCAGCTGTCCTAAGGTTAAAGAGAGGCAGTTACCGACAGAAAGTTTCAGGGCAGGGTACATGATACCATACCAAGGCCCACTAACTCATCAGGTTAGCAGAAACTTGAAGTCAGTTCGGGACAATCTGTTCGTGGCTAGGCAAAAGTTGTCAAAGAGGTCCACCTAGGGAGGGTCCCCAGCCCCTTTTCAGAGCCTCCTTGCAGTAATTTTGTTGTATCACTGCTAGGACTTGTACCCAAGAAGGAGCCCTGTCAGTTTAGACTCATTCACCACTGGTCACACCCAACTGGGGAGTCGGTCAATGACTGGCTGGAGCAGGACAGCTGTTCAGTGTACTATGCCACTTTAGACAACACCATAGACCAGATCAGGACAAGGGGGAAAGGGTCCCTGCTAACTAAGACTGACATCGAATCAGCATTCCACCTGCTATCTGCACACCCAGAAAGCTATAATTTGCTGGGTTTCAAGCTGGGGAGGAGTACTACCACGATAGGATGTGTGATTTCCTGCACATATTTCGAGGCCTTTAGCAGCATTCTAGAGTGGGCCCTGGGGCGACTTCACCCAAAAGGGAGACTAATTCCTTACCTCAACAAATATTTGTTCATTGGTAAACTGGGCTCTGCTGAGTGTGCAGGTATGTTGGGGCAGTTTGTTGCATTGGCAGGTGAGCCAGGGGGACCCATGGCTCAAAAGAGAATGGAGGGCCCATCCATGCAACTGTCCTTCTTGGGCATTGGGTTAGATACCATGCAAGGTCAGGGCAGTCAGTCATCAGAAAAGGTAGATGACCTGAAACACATGAAAAGGACACTGCTTGGGAAGTGAAAAGCTACACTGGGTAAATGCAACAACTACTAGGCAAGTTCAACTATGCCAACCAGCAGGGAGGCCAGTCATCGGGCTTTTGGCATGGTTAACAAGAGGGTTGACAAAAATGCAGCACATGGTCAGGCTGACTCAAGGGATGAAAGAGGATCTCCGGCAATGGGCAGCATTCCTAGCCAATTTCAATGGGACCTTGATCTGGTGGGAACCCTGGGCGTTAGTAGGCCAACTAGAACTGTTTACTGATGCAGCTGAGAGCGATGACTTTGGGCCATCTTGGGCTTGGCATGGGCGGCTGGCCTGCAAGTTGGCATGAGAAAGGGATCATCAAGAAGTTGACCGCACTGGTACTCTTTCCCAAAACAGTCATGTTCTTTATATGGGAAGAGCGATTCGCCAACAAGCAAATTACATTATGGGTAGACAATCACGCAATGGTACAAGTGTGGAATTTGGGTACAGGCATTGCCCAATAGTGGTCCGCTTCCTGAGGCATTTGGTAGGCTGCCTTTTTAGGGCTAATATTTTGGTCAGGGCCAGGCATATTCCTGGCATTGAAAATGCAGTGGTTGATGCGTTATCTCGTTTTCAGTGGCAGCAATTCAAGAAGTTGCACTGCAAGCAGACCTTGATGGGACAGCAGTACCACGAGAACTTTGGAACTTGGTAGACCCGATCTGAACATGCTGGTGGACAATGCTTTAGCCCCTGCGACAGCAACTAAATACAGTAAGTACTGGGAGATCTTTCAGGCTATAACCAGCTCCGGGGTTTGGCGAAGTGTCCGGTAGGAAAATGAAGGAATTTTACAGTGGACTTTTTCCACAAACAAAACTAAATCGTGGGTGCAAAATCACATTAGGGTGGTTTCTTCCTATGCAAAATTAGCGGGTAACAGCGACCCTGCCAATACTTTCTACTGTAGGGTAACCATAAAGGATGGAATCGCCTCCAATGAAGACAACAAGATGGGAGGTGCACCATATGGTTCAGCACCTTCCAAAAAGTGTTCAAAGAGCTCCAGAGCATCTAGGTGGCTTTCTCCCTTGCCTTCTTTGGGGCATATAGGGTCAGCAATCTGGTAGCCCCAGTCAAATGCAACCCCGGGTCGGCATGCCTAAAAATGAGGGATCCGCATAAGGAGGATCTGCACATGGAGGACAGCGCCATGACCATATATGTGGGTAGACCTAAAACAGACCAAGAGGGCAGAGGCAAGTGCACAAGCTTGCACTGCTCAGTGGACAGCGAATGCTGCCCTGTTTGCTGCATGCTCAATTACCTAAAGAGTGGAGTCCAGGACAATCCATTGCTTTTCTGCAGTGAGCACGGCCCATACCTCAGCTGGTTTCAATTTAACGCAGTCCTTAGAATGGCCATTAGCGCAGCAGGCCTTCTCCTGAAACAATTTGCACCACTGTCGTGTAGTTCGTATAGTACCCATGCAGGACCTGCGCGTTTGGATAACATAAACTGCAGGATTGGTGACAGACTAACTCTGAGCACCCTCACCGAGTATGTTAGCCTGTTTGCATTAGCTAGCTCACAGTGCCACTATAATCTCCTATTATCAGGGAGAGAATAGTTTCTGGCAACCTTAGATCATGACAACCCTGATCCCCCAGGATCGTGCAAACACTGTACTACCTTTCGCTCAGTCACTCGTGCTCTCTTACTTAGTCTCAGAGTGTTACACAGAAGAAACAGTCGGGTGTGGTTACAATAAGTGTTTATTGCACAGTTGTTCTTCTAGTGTATATGTGCTGCAACAACTGTTCGATAGTAACAGAGATATATGATCAGCAGTATAGTGAATATAGGATAGTACAGTCTACCATTTTGCAATAGTCATGAACTGATGCATGAATTTAAAATGCATGATAAAAGAAAGCACGCGTACTCCTATGATGCCTATCTAGATGTACCTAAGTATACCTAGCATGTGAGTAGGTGTGAAGCCAAGAATCCCTCTAGGTTTAGTCTAACCCAATTACCTGAAGCAAGAAAGTGTGGGACCCCGTCCTGGTCTGCTGTCAGCTGGAGCGTCTGCATGCAGGAGCCTCAGCCTCTGCGTCTCTGGTCAGGGTGTGGGCCTGGAAGTCTCAGTTCCCTCTAACTAATACTAGCAAGAGGTGCTGTATTTATACAGAAAAGTATCTAGGGTTCCTTTGTTCTTGTTTCTTGTATTAGCCATTGTTGGGTTTGAGAATGACGTATGGGATGAACCTTGTACATAGATATTATGCAGGTGGATGTAGCCCCAGCCTGGTTTCCAAGACCCTTATGAATATTCATTCATACTGTGTCAGTCTAAAGATGAAGTCATAGAGCGCCATTGTTCAGGGAAACCCTCCTTTTGCGCCCAGGACTAAAGGTTCAATCCTAAAAGGCTTGTTACTGTGTAGTGTAGGGGAGGTGATAGGGTATGATGTTACACCAGTGTATATTAGGGTACCTATATGAAACATAACACCAAACTGCATTCAGCTGCGGTCGACAGGCTGAATGCAGAGCGCATCAAATGGATATGCCGGTGGGCATCAACGGTCTTTCAGGGCTACATACGACCCAACTTAAACTACATTTCTAACATGACAGACCCCCTCCCCCCCCGGTCATGCAGGATATGAATACTGGGACATTCTTTTGTCGCTAGGGCACAGTGGTGGGTGTCGGCACGAAAGAATTATGAAGGAATGTGGCTGCGCAACAGTCCGGTCTCCTGGATGGGCAAGCCAGGGATATGATGAGAACACCTGCTGCCTACTGTTCAGCACGCAGTGAAGCAAGAAGGGACACCTGACTCATTAGTAGTTCATCTGTGAGGGAAGGACTTAGCCGCCCTGGGACTTAGGGATTTAATTGGGGCCATGCTAGCCGGACTGATAGCGGCAGCAAGACTCATTAGACCAGCAGAGATGGTATGGTCTGAAATCACAAAAACACTACGGTAGGAGGGGACCTAGGGGAAGTTTACAGACCACGCTCTGGATACAATCCCCAAGAAAGCCTATAAACAACCTTTGTTGTTTATGGTCTGAAATCATACTGTGAGGTCAAGAAAGACAGTTCCTCCTCAACATTGGGAGGGCTCTTGAGCTGCTAGGCTTTACCTAGGAGAGCATCGGGGGAGCAGCCTGAGGTCGTAAAACCACATGCAGAGACAGCACAGAGGGACAGTGTAGTACATTACAAGTTATCTTTCTAGTCTTTATGGAACTTACTTGTATGGTATTCTGTATTCCATATTCTGTACTTTGTATGTTCTGTATTCCACTATGTGACAGTTTACTGGTTGCTGCTGCAGTGAAGGGTCCGCTCTTGTTCTACTCTTTCTCTTAAATAAAGAACCCTTCATACTTTACTCACTTGGCCAATGGAACTCATTTACTACAACTTTTTGGCAACTTGTTCTCGAACCCATCGCCTTTGTGCAAGCCTGAAGCCAAGAGCGGACTAGATTGAGGTGTTTCTCTGCCTTTCATCCTGTGGTTTCCGTTGACAGAGTGACTGTCGGACTTTCTTCAAGGAACTTGTGTTCTGCTTCATTTGACGGAGTGAGTACCTTGTTGTGTTAAAGTGCTCAGAACTTCCTCGTTATACTTTGACTGTCCTTGCACTTTCACCGCTCGGTGAGATTTTGTTATTAAATTTGGACAGTGGGTACTTCAAGATGATTACCGGACAATAGTCACTCTGTTGGAAAATTTATCGCAACTCTTACCTCACTCTCTTCTTCAAGTCTTCGAGTCAGATTGGCTGTCTTGCTTTGCCCTCGCTCTTCTTCTGATGACATATTAGAATGTGCAGTGGGAGTTGGTGGATCCTTGGATGACGCTTCAGTTATCATCCAATCACCGCTGGGCAGTCCACGCTCAAGTTCTCTTGCGGTGTTTCAGGGCTCAACGCGTACGCTAAAGAAGAAACGTCATCGCGCAACGCAGCCGTGAGGAAGCCATTTTGAGTTGCCATAGCAACCCGACGGAATCAGGAGATCACCTCCAGTAACGCAATTTTCTCCGACGGTCCACACGTCTGTAGTGCACTGTAATTTGTGGATTTGTTCGGCGATACACATGACAGTTGTGTTCCAGCAAAGTTTATTTTGTTACCACTTATGTTTTGCTGACACACATTCATCTTCGGCGATTTTTATTTTTTATTTAATCGAACTGCCTCCAATTTCGCACGCATTTGCCTTCCATCTCTCTGTGTATGTCTACGACGATATACACGTCAAACTCAGGTACATTGTGAAAATATCAGACTTGAAGACTTTCTTTGTTTAATAGTTTGCTAATACTTTTCAGCTTTGTTCACTATTACTTCCTTAGTTTTAGTTGGTTTGAGTGTGCTCATTGTTTATTATGTCTGACCAAGCTGTTGCTCAAAATTGTTCAGTTATATTGCCACCCTGCTTTCTTCCAAGCCCAGGTCAACCTACCATATCTTGGGAAGATTGGTTTCCCATGTTTGATAACTATTTGGATGCGTTGGACGCACAAGAGTATTCTGCTAAACGCAAAAAAGCTCTTTTATTGAGCTCACTTGGGAAAGAAGGTCAGCGTGTCTTTAAGTTTTTGCCAAAGGTTCTTCAAGCCGGTGCACAAGCTCCTTTAGACGAGTATAAGGAAGCTATTTCTCGTTTGGAGGTGAGGTATTCAAAAGAAGAAATCCTAGTTATGAATAGGTTTAAGTTCTACACAAAGTCTCAAAGAGTGGGTGAGTCAATTGATGACTTAGTATCCAGACTTCGCGAAATGTCTGTAAAGTGTAAGTTCGGCAACATGATGGATGAGTTGATTAGAGATCAACTTATTGTCCTGTGCAATAATAAAAAAATACAGGAACGGTTGTGGTCGGCCAAAAATCCGAACTTACAAACAGCTATTGACTTGGCTAAGATTGTAGAACAATCTGAGGGATGTATGAAGGAACTTGAAAAGAGAGTGGTTTCCAGTGATGTTAGTGAAGTGCCTCCTTTTAATCCAACTGTAGGTCCTCAAGATGAAGAAGATGACATTGCTGTTGTTAAAAACAAAAAGTTCTTTAACAAAAAAACTGTTCAAGTGAAACCTCAAAGTATTTCTAAACCGTTAAATGCAAAACAATATAACAGGTAAGGTAGCTTTGGTCACACGTCTGACTCGAAGTTTTGTTTTGCTGCTAAGCAAGAATGCATGAAGTGTGGTAAATTAGGACACTATGCAAGAGTGTGTAGGAGTAAAGCTCGCTCTTCTGTGTCTTGTGTGAGTGACATTTCCATAGTCTCTGATGAAAACAATAAGATTTTGACTGTAGGATTTGATGGTTGTTCTCATGAGGATGAACCTAAACGTAGAAATAGGCCCAAAGTGTTGTTCAACATTAATGACAGAGATGTTTATTTGATGGTGGACACTGGTTCACGCTACACCATTATTCCTAATAGTGTGTATGTTGAGGTGTGGGGCACAGGGCCACTCGTTCCCAAAGACATTTCTCCTGGTGGCTACCAAGGAGAACCCTTAGACATTCTTAGTTATTTTGAAGCTAATATTAGGTTTTCCACTAGGCAAATTCAGGGAAAGGTCTATGTTTCTGCTACTGGTCCTGCCATTCTAGGGTGGGTTCACCAATATGATCTTTGCATAATTGTTAATCCCCGTGCTGATCCACAGGTGATGGTAGTTGAGGATGATGAATTACTATCGATCATTTCAAACTTCAAACATGTCTTTGGTGAGAGCTTGGGCCGTCTCAAAGGATATTCCCATAAGATTATTCTTTAAAAAAATCAATTTGTGTACAACATAAAGTAAGACATATACCTATTGTTATCAGAGATGAGGTAAAACGTCTTATTGATGATATGTTGCTTTCTGGTGTGATTGAACCCGTAGAGGCTTCTCCTTGGGTTTCTCCGATTGTCGTCACCAAAAAATCGGATGTCAAGCTCCGCTTCTGTGTGGACCTTAGGTCTCTTAACCAATGTGTTGTAGCTGACACCTTTCCCTTGCCGAACATCGCAGAACTGGTCACTACACTCAAGGGGGCTAAGTTTTTCTCTAAACTTGATCTTAGAAGCGCGTATTGTAAAAAAAGTTCAATCGGGTCGGGGACAATCGATATTTGCCCGGCGGTATTGCCTCTGTGACCCTCTAGTTATTTAAATCAATGAAGAGGCAGGCGCTGGAGACTGGAAAGCAGGAAACAAGGTTTTTTATTCTCTCCGGAGGAGAACACAACGAAACGGACAGAAGGTATCGTTCTGAGGTGCTCTAACTGTATTTCTGAGGCCTGGCCTCTTATATCCACATTTATGACCTTATTGCAGATTACACATACATGTTTAAAGCTTTGATGTGCGGAAAAGACATTCTCGGAACTCCCCTTTGGGCCCGTTCCCACACACATTTACAGTTAAAGTCCCCACCCTAGTCACAACAGGTGATGAGCATCGCGCAGCTGGATAATCCGCCGATTCACGGAATGTGGGGAGTCTGATCGGATCTCATGGGGTGGGGGGCTTTGATCAACCCGGGGATTCTTTGATGGGGGAAGCTTTCTATTGTACGGGGAGGGGCAAGGATGGTATCGGCAGAGCTGGGTGTCGGCTTGGGAACGGGGAGGACAAAACGGGCACACGGGGAAAAGGGGGTTTGCATCTAAGGGCCGGAGATCATGAAAGGAAAGCAGGGAGGTGTCGCGCTGGGAACAGGATGAGGGCCGGGGGCAGAGCAGCGCCGAAGAGGGGTTTATGACTCAAGGCAGGTGCAAGCAGGGGGTGGTCAGCGTGCAGGCTTAGTGAAGGCAAAGGGCTATGTCAGGGGCCAGCGGCATGCAAAAGGGTTTGTTCTGATCGGGACATCTTAAAATGGCGGGCGCGCACGACAAAAGTGTGGCATCAGGGGAAGAGGCAAGATGGCGCAGATAATGTTCACCAAAACGCACTAATTTTCCACAGTCCTCCCTTTAACATATTCAAGACATCTTGCTGGTTCATTTTCTACTCGGGTCTATTGTGGTGGGCATGAGAAAGAAACCGGTAGGAACCCTAGAAAAAGAGTTGTAAACAATACATTTTGAGGTTTCTAGTTTTTAGGAGGTGCACCTATTTGATAAACTTTGATAAATTTGTTCAGCAGGAAAGTCATAGGAATGAAATATAAAAAACGGCGAGCAGCAAGTACATTCATAACGTGAACTGGCAGGTTAATACATATTTCAGATTCGGTTTGGAGCAGGATCAATACAATGGCGGCTGGGAGAGAAATGAGGCAAAAAAACGGTGATTGAGGATGTCAAATGTTCGAAGTTTACGAGTTCTCATTGTTCTTTGCGGTCTTTCGTTGGTGCTGTTGAGCACCGGCGGTGGAGCTACAAGTCCAGCTCTGTTCTAAGTTCTGCGTTGCAGGGCACGACCCTTTCCTCGCGTTTCTGGTCGGAAAGGTCCTTTTCGCCCTGTGTCCTTTGAGGTGATTGTCAGAAAGTTCCGATGGAAGAAGAGTGTTCAAAACAGTCCATAGGGTAGGTCAGAGGAAAAAGGGGGATGGAGCAAGGCCAAATTAGGAACAAACTAGGGGAACGAGAGACTTCAAATAGGCGGGCGTGTGACGGAATTCAGAGAGCGGGGACTTGTCGACAGGCACTGGACGTCGAGCAGGGGCATCAGGTCGACCCTTTCTTTTCATGCTGTCGAAAACAGTGCCTCGTCCTGCAGCTCTTTTCAGTCGTGGTCTCACCTTGGCTAATGTCGCAGGTGTCCCTTAGTCTGCAGTCAGGCCTCGTGCTCCCACATCCGGTCCTTCTCTCCTCCAACGGCAGTACCCTTAAACAAGTTTGAAAAGACAGTCTTTTAGAAAATTTGCGGATGAAGATAATCAAAAAAAGTCTATTTCTCTCCCAGCTCCAGGCAAAGAATGAAAATGTCCGTTATATTTAACGTTCACAATTGGCATATGAATGACCGGTGGCGGACCTGTTGGATTTACTATGACTTTCCTTCATAATCATTTATTACAGGCATGACAGTTCATCTGATGGTAACCCACCTTCGGGAGACAAATCTGGCAAAGATATGCCGTTCTCTAGAGTTTCACATCTACAAAAGGGTACAGTGAGTCGTCAACATGGTACTACACAGGTATTTTGCTGAGAGACGAACATGGCTAAACATTTCCTTTCTATCGGTGCATCCTGTTTTTCAACTACTGCGGGGTTCATTTTGACGATTTCTTTACCTTGGTCTAGTCTGTTAACCTTGTAAAACATCATTCTGGGTCCTACGTAACCTTTTACAGCCCGGTTACTTAACTAGGAAGGACAGGGGTTTTATGGGAAACAACCAGGGACATAGACAGGGGAGGTAACGGGGGTGATCGTTTTTCTGGTTTGGGTATTGCGACGATTCGGGGAGGGGAGGGTCGCGTATTCTGAGGTCCTTGTTTTATACTATAGGAGCCGTTGACATGTAGTTCCCTTATTTCGGGCCAGATTAGGGAACCTCTGTCGTCTTACCTGTCCTTTCCCTTACGGCCCAACCTGGGTTCATTGACTTCTAGCGGAAAAGGAGAGGTAATGACGCGGCCTCAGGGTGATTGTATTAAAGACAAATGTTTGTACAAATACTGACGGTATTTGAAGCCAATTAGGTGGTGTGCTAGGGGTGGCAATCTGCCAATTTCGGGGCTAACCACTCGGAAGAGTGGTAGTGCAAAAAATAGAGAGAGAGAGTGAGAGAGAGAGAGAGAGAGAGAGAGAGAGAGAGAGAGAGAGAGAGAGAGAGAGAGAGAGAGAGGAGAGAGAGAGGGAGAGAGAGAGAGAGAGAGAGAGAGAGAGAGAGAGAGAGAGTGCAACGGCAGGCTAAATAGTACACGTGCAACAGAGAGGGCGGCAGTGCATTCAAGAAAGGCTATTTAGTGCATTACACAGTAAAGGGTATTCACGAGTCCGCGTTAGAATCTTATAATCATGCAGTTTGAGCATTAGACAGGGTAGAGGGGACGTGCTTTGAGAAAAGGAAAGAAGAAAAAGGAGGTACCATTTTGTCGCACTTTCTCGCATTCTCGTTCCTTTGACCAGTTGGGTCAACGCCTCAGTCACACACACACACATTCCCTCACAGTTTCGCATCATACGTAACGTGGGTTCATTCGTCCGGTCTGGTTTAAGGGTGATCACTTTTTATCAGGTTGTGCTAATTTTTCGGGTTTGTTCGATACGTGAGTAGTTTGCAGGCGTGCTTAGACACCACCCTGCGGCGCTAGTCCGTTTCGTGTATTTAGACATGGCAAGGTCTCAGATCTTCGCCACACCTTGGCTGTAATCTCTGATGTAACCTGCAGAGGGAGGAAAAAAGGGGGGGGGTGGGGGAGACAGCATTCGCGCGCATACAAATACATGGATTCATAAGTCCTTTACTTACCTTTTACTCGTCTTTCCTCCTTGGGGCAGGGTCCCCGGGGATATGGTTTTCGGAGTCGAGGGGGGGTAGTGTGTTCATGTAGGGCGTGTGCGGGGAAACATAAAAAGGAAACCAGAGGTGCCTAGTGCGAGGTATCTAGTCAAAGGATATATCTCACTATCGGGATCCTTAAACCTCTTTCAACGCCGTGGCGTTCTAAAGTTCTTCGGTTCTTGGGTCCCTGCTACTTTGGAACGTTGTACTTTACAATATTTACATTATTTCATTTCACCCTCCTTTTACATTCCCTCATTTACACCATTCGTTTTACCCATCCTTGGAAGTCACGGTCTTCCTCTACGCGAGAGTTCATGAGTCAGTCGCGTACTTTTAAGACGGAGTGTCGTGTTGTCGATCCGATCCGTCCTCCAGGGCTGGGCAACCATCTTCCTTTAACCTTAAAGAGAGAGCAGAGTAGGGTGCACAGAAAAAGAACTTTCCTACCCATCCCATATTGTTTTAAAATAAAGCATGCAATACCCGTCCATAGTTTCAAAGACTTTATTTTGCAAATTCATTTCAGCATATGGATTAGGAGGGTGTGGTCGTATTTGGTCGGTCGTGGCAATGGCTAAAGTGCGTACAGTGGGGGGGTGTCGTTTGCAACAGTAAAAACATCGGAAAGTTTTACTCATTCATTTGTAAGAGACTAAAACGTCTATTAATTGGCTGGGGGTTCGGGGGCATATATTTTCATAATTTAGAAACATAATCATAACAGTTGTAATCAGATTTCCTATATGCATACCGTACGTATGCATCGTAAATGAGGTTTACATCAGTTATAAAAATATAATACATTGTATATTCGTAATCAACATTTGTAACGGGGATTTTTTTTTTTCATACTGTTCGTCGAGTGAGCTCTCCTTGTCTTTTCTAGCCAAGTGTACAAAGGATCACAAAAATCTCAGAACATCAAGTTTATATTAGTGCGAAGGAACACCACGAGGTGTTCGTAAGTTCCGATTGATACCAGCGCCATTTTGGGCGGGGCCGGCACAGTCCGGAAGCAGCATCAGGGGGAAATGTTTCCATTACTGGCAGTTTGGACCAGAGTCCTTTTCGGCAGTTCTAGAATTCACGCTAACAGAAGGTGTGGCAATGTCATGTTTGTTTCGTTGGCGATCGAAGCAGCCGTCCCTTACCGGAAACCAGCAAAGGCCGAAGGCTCCGCCGGGGACCTTTGTATGATCTTCAAGGCTGCGGAGATGCTGTCGGAGATGGGGGCTCGTGCTCCATGGGACAAATGTTCGAGTTGTATGGCTGGCCAAAGTTACTCTAGTGGCCGGGGCCCGCCTTCCAGCGGATCCAGACGCCATTTTGAGGCCCTACAGGGGCCACTCTCGTCGAGTTCGCAAGAATGGAAGAGACCCTTCGGAGTGAAAGGAAGAGGTCCCTGTTTTGTGAGAGCGGGACGTTCAGCTGGGGTGCAGCTGTGATGCCCCCCCCTGGGGGGGCGAGGGAGACTCGTTCACATCGTCTCCTTCTCCCGGTGCACTCCATGCCGCCCCTTTTCATCGCCCCGCATGAAGGCCTCTCCACATCCGGTGTTCCCCACGTGCCACCATTGTACGTTCGGTGCTGCGCAAATACTGGGGTGCCACCATTGTGTGTTCGGTGCTGCGCAAGTACTGGGGTGCCACCATGGTGTGTCCGGTGCTGTGGAAGTATGGGCACCATCGCCTGACTGGGGGTGTTCGGCGCCGGGCTGGGGGCTGGGAAACCTCCTACCGGTGGAGGTGGGAGAGGCTCGTCCGCGTCGCCTCTCCCTCCCAGCCCAACTTGGACAAATTGTTGTGGAGGTACGTGCAGGACATCCCGCCGTCCAGGACTGCTGCGGCTGTGACAGAAGAGAAAAGGAAGAGGTGCCTCGCTCTCCTCTTGACATGTGGCGGGACTACCTTAGTCTTTCCAGGCCCGTTGCGGCCGGCCAAGGAGACATGTGGCGGGACTACCTGCAAATGCCCAGGCTGCGGGCTCCTGCCTCTCCTCCGGCTCCCCCATACGTTAAGATTTCCTGACCAAGAGTTGGCGGCGGGGCTTGCCTTATATGGGTTGCCGTTGGTTGGGCGTAGCCGTAACCCTGCCCTACTTTGGAAGGTTCCAGAATGGGGGGGGGCGAATGTTCTGTTTGACTTTCATTTTCTACAGTTTATCGTTATTATTCCTTGTTTGTTGTGTTAAATTAAAAGTTCAAGTTTATTAATGGTCTACGGATTTTGTTTTATCATTTCTTCCTTTCCAGGTTGCTTTTATGCTAAGTTTCTGCTAACAGGGGTCGAGTAACACGGAAACACGTGTAGAGGGATGACGCAGATTTGTACATTACATACACACGAACTCAGACGGGGGACAGTACAAGTACGACATACAAAGACCCAAGACAAATATAAAAACAGTTATTGGTCATAATTATCTCTTTCCGTCTGTGAATTTTAAACGAGGCTGGGTTCCCGTCTTGACATTGCCCGACCTAGGAGAACTTGATCATGCCGCTGAGATTCTCCTGGCGAAATCTGTGCCATCGGGCATAATCAAACGTGGTGGTTCTGTCTGGTCTGTCTATGTAAGTCGGGTTCTTCTCTGTCTCGCGCCTTTTCTCGTACTGTCGGTCTGTCGTTCTTGTCGGCCCTTTGCCTTTACTCACGCTCAGTAGAGTCGGGCATTGGGCTTTCCAGTGTCCGACATACCTACAAAAAGCGCATTGGTCTGACCCTAAGTCTGGTCGTCCTTTGTATAGTGTCGGGGGATAAGTTGTGGGTAGCGGTGTCCTGGGGTTGTCCTGTCGGTATATTTCCCTACTTGGTTTATCCTCGTCTTTTCTCTGTCGTTTCGTAGCCTCTCTGCGCCACATACCGAGACTGTCGAGCATAATTGGCGTCGTCTTATTATTTCGAAGGGCTATTTCTAACGTTTCTATTTTATCAAGGTCAAAGGATCCTGCCAGTGGCCACTGTTTGTCTTGGCTATCTTCGGTATACCTGTGCCATAATTTATTATAAGCTATGGTGACTAACCCATAGTTTATGAACATGTCCTTATTAGGGGTGCCTTCTAGTGGAGCCATATGGTCCACCTCTAACACCCGGTCCGGGCTAAACAGGCTATTTATCAATGGGGAGAAGACAGACATGACGGCTCGTAACGAGGGACTAAAAAGTCAGCACTGCCTATCTTATCACTAGGTGCAAAGACTAGACAGAATATTTCTATTCTACGTTGTTTGCAGGCAGTGAATACCTCATGGATCCAAAAAACCCAAAAGACCAACAAAATAACAATGGGGAGAATGAGTAGGACCGCAAAGATCTGCGTTACCTACCCTTTTCACTATCTGCAAAAAGGATGGTCTCTTCCCTGCTTGCAGACAGAGAATCTCCAGGAAACAATAGTTTGTGAACAACAGTTCAGTTTCAAGCAATTATTGAGTGGGGGAGAAAAAGGACAAGCACGGCTGCTACCCTACTTATCCTCCACTGCTTGCAAAGGGAGAGAGAGCCTGTTGCTTCTCCGTTTGCAGACAGTGAATCTCTAAATAAAAATAAACAAGGCAATACTAGTATTTTTGAACAATCAAGCAATCAAAACAAATTCTTTCGCAACTTGTCGTGGCAACACGACCTTACCCGGACCATGCGGACAGTTTCTTGTCTTCCGAATCCAGCGCCCGATCGTCCTCTTTTTCTCGTATTTCTCACGGCACTCCTGGTGGTTCCCAGTCAGGACCGTAGATCACTCGAGAGAGGTCTGTTCGGAACTAGTGAAGTTCGGATGATCGGCTGCCAGACGAGGGTCTATTGGGCAAGAGCTCTCCCGATCGTTGCAGTCGTTCACTCTGTCGTCGGGACCTCTCCCACTGGATCCACGAGTCGCTGATGGGCCCCACGTTGGGCGCCAATTGTAAAAAAAGTTCAATCGGGTCGGGGACAATCGATATTTGCCCGGCGGTATTGCCTCTGTGACCCTCTAGTTATTTAAATCAATGAAGAGGCAGGCGCTGGAGACTGGAAAGCAGGAAACAAGGTTTTTTATTCTCTCCGGAGGAGAACACAACGAAACGGACAGAAGGTATCGTTCTGAGGTGCTCTAACTGTATTTCTGAGGCCTGGCCTCTTATATCCACATTTATGACCTTATTGCAGATTACACATACATGTTTAAAGCTTTGATGTGCGGAAAAGACATTCTCGGAACTCCCCTTTGGGCCCGTTCCCACACACATTTACAGTTAAAGTCCCCACCCTAGTCACAACAGGTGATGAGCATCGCGCAGCTGGATAATCCGCCGATTCACGGAATGTGGGGAGTCTGATCGGATCTCATGGGGTGGGGGGCTTTGATCAACCCGGGGATTCTTTGATGGGGGAAGCTTTCTATTGTACGGGGAGGGGCAAGGATGGTATCGGCAGAGCTGGGTGTCGGCTTGGGAACGGGGAGGACAAAACGGGCACACGGGGAAAAGGGGGTTTGCATCTAAGGGCCGGAGATCATGAAAGGAAAGCAGGGAGGTGTCGCGCTGGGAACAGGATGAGGGCCGGGGGCAGAGCAGCGCCGAAGAGGGGTTTATGACTCAAGGCAGGTGCAAGCAGGGGGTGGTCAGCGTGCAGGCTTAGTGAAGGCAAAGGGCTATGTCAGGGGCCAGCGGCATGCAAAAGGGTTTGTTCTGATCGGGACATCTTAAAATGGCGGGCGCGCACGACAAAAGTGTGGCATCAGGGGAAGAGGCAAGATGGCGCAGATAATGTTCACCAAAACGCACTAATTTTCCACAGTACCACCAGATTGATTTACATAAAGATTCAAAGAGTTTAACAGCTTTCATTACTCCGTGGGGCACTTTCCAATTCAAACGATTCCCGTTTAGCCTCAATTCTGCTGCTAGTGTTTTTCAGCAGATGGTCTCGAGCATTTTTGAGGGGGTACAAAATGTTGTTTATTTTCAGAACGACATATTCATTTTTGGTAAAACTACAGATCAACACAATTCCACACTTAAAGTTGTTCTTGACAAGTTGTCTACTGCTGGTCTTACTTTGCGTAGGGATAAGTGTTTGTTTTCAGTGGTTCAGGTGGATTATTTGGGTCACACCATCACTTCTTCGGGTATCAAGCCTAAAAGGGATTTGTGTGAGGCTATTCGTTCTGCTCTTCAACCAGTAGACAAGGACCAACTACGTTCCTTTATGGGACTTATTGAATACTATTCGAAATCTGTCAAAACATTTTCTGATAAGACTGTCTGTATCAGGTCTTTACTCAAATGTGGTGTTAGCTTCACCTAGGGTCCCCAACAGCAGGAGCGCTTTGACAACATCAAGAATGAGATATGTAATGCAAAGGTTTTGTCTTCCTTTGATGTTCATAATAAGTCCATTGTCACAGTAGACGCAAGTGCGACTGGTCTAGGGGCTATGCTCTCGCAGGTCAAGGGTTCATCTGAAGTCACTGTTGCTTTTGCTTCGAGGACTCTCACTGAGTCTGAGAAAAACTATTCAGTCATCGAAAGGGAAGCGTTGGCTGCTTCTTGGGCAGTTGAGTATTTTCGCACATATCTGTGGGGAATGAAATTCATCATAAGAACTGATTATAAGTTCTTTCTCCTGGTGGTGCAGGAAAGGGTTCTGCGAGGCTTATGAAGCTAGCTGCTAAACTTCAGGAATTTCAGTACTCTGTGGAATATATCCAAGGATGGAAAAACGTACAAGCAGATTGTCTTTCAAGGTTGTCTTTAGCCTGGCGTACCTTTCATGGCTCAGAGCTATCTCGGTCTATGGATGATGTAGCTGTTGCTTCGGTTGAGGATGCTGTCTTTGTTGGTGAGGGTGTTTTTTCAGCTAGTGACTGGCTGAAGGATATGGATGCTGATCACACTCTACAAGAGGTAGTTAAACTCATCAAGCTAGGTCCTAGGCGTGAGAGTTCAGTCTCTATCACAGTCAGGCCTTTCATTAAGGTATTGGATGAACTTTCACTTGTAAATAACATGTTGCTTAAAGGAGAGAAGTTCATACCTCCATTTGGTCTGAGGAATAAAGTGTTAGCTTTAGCGCATGAGGGTCATATGGGACAGACCCTTACGCAACGTTGCATTAGGGATCACTTTTGGTGGCCAGGTATTGATGCCCAAGTTGTGGAATGGATTGAGAATTGTGTTATGTGTAGAGAAGGTGAGAAACGGTTGAAAATAGGTCCTAAATCCAGTTCTGATGCGCATATACAAAGTCCTGATTTACCTTGGTACACTATCTGCCTTGACTTCATTGGTCCAATGGAAGAACTGAATGAGAGAGATAGGTTTGCTATGGTTGTGGTGGACGTTTTTTCGAAATGGTTAGTTGTACATTTCACTAACGACATTACTACAGGAAACACCATCAGGTTCTTAGGGAATCTTTTTAAAGATGAGGGATTACCCTCAGTCATCATTACTGATAATGGGACTCAACTCACTTCTAGGGATATGCAAATTTTCTTAAAAGATTGTGGCATTTCACACCACCGTACATCTTTATATAATCCACAAGGCAACGCAGTGTGTGAAAGGGCTAACAAAGTGGTGAAAGGTATTATTCAGATGGCTTCCAGCAATGGAGGTATCGTGAGAAAGATGGTCAGTGAGATGTTGTGGGCTTATCGCACAACTCCTTCTGCCCATGGACACCAGTCTCCTTTTCAATTAATGAGGGGGCGTGATCCGGGTTTGAAATTGTTTCCTTCATGGATGAGACATGTTGTCACTCTCCAAACTCAACCAAGTGAGGTCATTTCCCCTATCATTGCTCCTGATCCTGTTCCCTTCTCAATTGGTGACTTGGTCAAAGTTAAATCTGGGAGAGTACAAAGGGGTTTGTCAAAATTCAAGGGGCGATTCAAAGTGAAAAAAGTACTTAATCATTGGTAATGCTCTCTTCTCTCCTTCATGTGATGCTGGTAATTCTCCTAGCATTTTGGCTCCTTCTACAAGTGGGTATTTGCTAGCTGAGCATACCCCTGTTGAGTCCTTACCCTACACTGAGCTCAGCAATTCGGGAGGTGGGGATGCTCCTTCCCCTTTGTGCAGTACTCCTCCTGTTTTGAATGATGTACTGGATACACGTTCTGTAAGGTCTCGTCGACCACCTGCCTACTTGAAGGATTTTATTTGTTAAATTGTTTTTTTTTGTTTGTTTTGGAAAGAAAGAGAGAAGATGTGTAGTATATTACAAGTTATCTTTCTAGTCTTTATGGAACTTACTTGTATGGTATTCTGTATTCCATATTCTGTACTTTGTATGTTCTGTATTCCACTATGTGACAGTTTACTGGTTGCTGCTGCAGTGAAGGGTCCGCTCCTGTTCTACTCTTTATCTTAAATAAAGATCCCTTCATACTTTACTCACTTGGCCAATGGAACTCATTTACTACAGACAGCTGAGAGAGCGAAATAGCCAAAGGAGGAACCACTCAAGCACGTGCCCTTGGGATGCCTCACACACGGGGAGCAAGCTATTAGTCAGCAAGAGGTCAGCAGAAGGCGGACAAGGCACTTGCAGCCCGTGTTAGGCACAAGGGCCACCCACTAACTTGGCAGCAATGTGTAGCCAGAGGTTGCAGGATGTGCCACACCCTTGCTGAAATGGGGCATTTGCTCAGGGTGCTGTCACAGGGTGCTGTTATGGACATAATGAACAAACTTAATCTACAGACAATTTGACAATAATGATGTTTAAGCTTGGTAAAACTTGTGATGTTTGATCATGTTATGTGAACAAAACTACAGCTGTTTTGCATCATCAAAGACTCATCTCGTGTTACCACAGGGGAAGGTGGGGTGCATGTTAACAGCCTGGGAGCTTGTGGGTTCTCACCTGTCTGAGTGGGGTTAAGAGGATTTACTATAATAATCCTCCATTGACGATTGAGAAAAGATGGTCAAGAATGGGGTTAAAGGCAGGCAATGGGGGTGATGCGAGAGGGGAGAAGGTTCAGAGAATCGCACTGATGCACGTGCTTGGAATGAAAGGAAAACCATTTAAGCAGAATGGGAGGGAGATTGGGGTGGAGTGGGGTATATTGGAGTGGAGTGGAGTAGGGTGGATTGGAGTAGGGTAGACTGGGATGGATTGGAGTGGGGTGGATTGGAGTGGAAGGGAATGGGGTAGATCAGGGTGGAGTGGGGTAGATTGGGGTACTTTGGAGTTGAGTGGGGTAAATTAGAGTTGGGTGGGGGAGAGCGAGATGAATTGAAGTCATTGTCATGTTATGTTAAATTTGCTTACTAAGCAAAACATATCATCCTGTGTAGGGTCTTGTGGCGCTGTTGCAGCTCTACAGGTCCTGCAACAGGGATAATAAATATAAGTCCAAAACTCATAAGGAATCCAAAAAGCCAGGTTTTGAGAGATTGTTTAAACTGTTTACAATCAGTGCAAGCACGAAGGTGTAGTGGAAGCTAATTCTAGTGTTGGGGGCCAAGTATGAGAGTGAAAAGCCCCATACCTCGTAGTGTGGATGTGTCAAGGATGTAACAGGAGGTTCCCGCTGAATTTAAGACTCTGAGTACGGGAAGACCACTGCGGGTAGCCCTGCAGATAGGGAGGTCTGCTTCCATGCAAGGATTTATGGACCAAACAAAGAAACACAGAGTGCTTTTTTATAGGCAGCCGATTAAGTAGTACTGAGAATGGGTTCAGCGGACGATCAGCGGGTGTTGCCATAGACCAGGCAGCTTATTATGAGGGCCGGGAATAGTTTTTTTCTTGATTGAAGCGGCAGCCACCGAAATGCTCATGATTCCAAAGCAAGATCCTGAAAGGGCATTCACATGTTCCCTCGTTGGGGTGGTACTCATCCACCATGACGCCCAGGGTTCTCACTACCGCTTTCAGAGTGGGAACTGGACCAATATCCTGAGGCCACGAATCCTCAGACCACACAGAATGGGATTTCCCGAAAGGCATGAGCTCAGTTTTGCTTGTGTTCAGTTGAAGACAATTGAGCTGCATCCACGCCGCGATGTCATTCATACAGCCATGGAATCTTTAGTAGAGTCTGGGTTAGGTCCCATTGTGATGACAAGTTGAATGTCATCTGCATAAGAGATGACCTCGAAATCGAAGTATTTTACAGCTTGTGCCAGTGGGACCACATAGATATTAAAAAGAGGGGGGCTCAATGAGGATCCCTGTGGCACTACTCTGTCCAAGGCTATTGTTCGAGAGCAGAAGGACTCTAACTGCACTGTGTGGGTGTGCTCACTCAGAAAAATCTTCAGCTACCCCAAAGCTTTCCCACCGACACAAGTCTCCCCCAGTCTTTCAATTAAGACAGAGTGGGAGATGGTGTTGAATGCTGCAGAGGGATTTAATAGTTGTTACAGATTGAGGTAGATGGAGTGGGGTAGATCGAAGTGGAGTGGGGTAGATTGGAGTGGAGTGAGGTTGATTGGAGTGGAGAAGGGTAGGCTGAAGTGGATTGGGGAAGATTGGAGGGGAGTAGGGTAAATTGCAGTGGCGGCTGGTAACTTTTGAAAGTGATAGGGGGAATAAAATGAAATATGCTCATAATGGTAAAGTATTTTGCTTCATAAAAATATACATAATACAATGTGCCCTGATCACCTCTACAAAATGAATCTAATGCTGCAGCTTATTGCAAGTAAATAAACATAATATTACCTTTACAGTCATCTTCAGCAGCACTTGTTCAGCTGCAAACTCTTGCACAATAAACTCACCAGATTAAATCTTCTCGCCTTGTGTGTTGTCTGACTGTAAAAGATATGCATTTTGAGCACTAGTATCCCAGCCAATTCAAGCACTGCTCGCATGCTGCTTAAAATGCTAAACAGCAAAAGAGCAGTGCCAGTATTGGCTGGAGCAGGTAAACACCGTGCTTCGTCAGAGACCAATGAGACTGAGTTTCTGCTCTCTGAGCTCGTTGTCAGCCTTGATTGGGGAAAGCCTGCACAGCGCATCTCAGGCTGGCCAGAGCAAAACACTGGTCATTCTGACATGCGCAGTTCAGATAACACAGCCTCAACTAGTCCTCCTATCAAAACACGTCACATCAGAGCAATAGCTGGAGAGAGAGCTCAGTGTGCCCGCACCTAACAGAAGCAAAATGAATGGTGCTATGGTAGAAAGTTATGTCACTGGAAAATATGTGAGCAATGTGACTGCCTGGGACATAATGGCTCACAGTGAGGGGGTCAACTCCCCTATGCTCCTATAGATGAACCACCCCTAGCAAATTGGAGTGGGGTAGACTGGAGGGGAGTAGACTGGAGTGGAGTGGGGTAGACTGGAGTGTGGTGGGGTAGAGTGGAGTGAAGTAGATTTGAGTGGATTGGGGTAGACTGAAGTGGAGTAGGTTTGAGTGGAGTGGGGTAGATTTAAGTGCGGCTGGGTAGACTGGAGTGGGTAGGGTAGATTAGGATGGAGTGGGGTAGTTTAATGTAGAGTGGGGTAGATTGGAGTGGAATGGAGTGAGGTAGATTGGGGTATATTGGAGTGGGGTGGATAGATTGGTGTAGACTGGAGTAAAGTGGGGTAGACTGGGATAGATTGGAGTGGAGTGTAGCTGTGGCCATTAGGTTACATGATATGTCCCTAACTGCATATGAATATAGGGCGCCATAAAGAAGAAATGGAATAGTTGCTGCACTGCACAAAACTGAAGCGCTTTAAACAGACACATACTTTGTACGCACAGAGAAAAGGTAGAATACCAATGAGACTGAGGACGCAGGTTTTAAGGAGAAATGTATTGTCTGCAGTGCTGCCAGAAATTGAGGCACTTCAACAAACACATACTTTGTGTTGGGAGAGGTACAGATGTTTCCAAAATGTTTATTTTGCTTAGTGACAGCCTGGCCTGAAGCACATGACTGAACGTCTTGTCTGGAAAGACTATGGGAGTCCAGTTTCAGACTAGTGTACGTTTTAAAAAGACGCATACTTGGTATGCACAGTGGAGAGGCGCAGCCTAAAAACGAATGCAGTCATATGGACTGCTTTCATTTTCTGTGCCATCTATTTGGTTCTATAAAAGGAAGCGCTGAACTGTCAAACAAAGTCACAAATTGCCTTAATAGTGCGTGCAATTTATTTGGTGCTGTAAAAGGAAACGCTGTCATTCCAAAACAAATTAAGGCAACAACAGATAAACCTGTAGGACGGAAGTTGAAAGTAACCCAAAGGTGTAACATGGAAGTGGAAAAGATGGTTAGAAAAATGAAAAAAAAAGTACCCTGAATCACAGCGCGGGCAGCGGAAGGACATTAATCAAATGTGATGTATGCTCCGGAGTGAGAAATAAAAGGAAGTGGTTTTCCTATATTCTGGCCAATTAGGAGGCAGCTAAAAAGAATCACAATCAAGCCAGCAAATGGTAAGTAATGGGCGGGATCCAAGCCCTTTACTCCATACAACACCTCTCGCAGCAACAGCACTTGCAAGATTTTAAAAGGGGACTGGGTGAAACTCTGCTCTTGTTGATTTTGCAAGAAGAGTGAATTAAATGGTCTAGTCATGTGAAGGAAGAATATGTGAACAACAGGGACCCCCTGGGTAAGAAATAATCTTATTCCTAGGACAGGGAAAACAAATTATGTGTATCAAATCCTAGGCAATAATATAACAGTAGAAGGGACAAGGTTTCAAAATAGAAAAACGTACAATAAAACAATCTATACTACTATAATAAAGCAGAAACTTTCAGGCTTTGAGGCGGGTAAACTCGGGAACCACTCCGCCAATCTACACACTCGATACACCGTTAAAATCGGCAGGGTGTGTAGATGGGTGCAGAGCGGGAATATCGTCGTAAAAATATCGACTAACCTTAATATCGCCGCAGAAATATCGACAAGAAGAAATATCGATGACAAAAATATAGTTTGACAAGAATATCGACAGACAGGTAAGTAATATCGTTAACATTAATATAGTTGTAATAAATATCGTTTACAAAAACATAGTTTACAAAAATATCGTTTTTTAAATAATAATAAGTAATTAAGTGTTTTTAATGAGTATTGGTTGTCAAAGTAGTATTTTTTGTAGTATTTCATTAGTTAATACCGTATTTTATGTTGAATTTAGTGTTAATAGTTCCGTAGCGGGTTGTGGGTTTATAGGGGAGTAGGGTGGGAAGTAATTTAAATATAATAAAATAATTGATTAATTAATGTGTTAATTGAATATAAATAGTGTAATAAATAATAGTTAATTAATTTCAATTAGTTAATTGATTAATAATTATGTAAATTAATTATGTTAATTGTTTAATTAATTTTAGGTGTGTGTAGTTGAATTTTTAAGTGAAAAAGTAGTGAATTAATTACATTTTAATTGAATAATTATTTAATTAATGATTAATTAAATAAAAATAAAGATTTGTTAATTTTTAAACATTGTAAATACATTTAGTAATTTTTACCCCTACACTATCCAACGCTTTCCCTACTGTTGCACCCTCTGGAGTGGGAATAGTAATTTTTACCCCTACGCTATCCAACGCTTTCCCTACTGTTGCACCCTCTGGAGTGGGAATAGTAATTTTTACCCCTACGCTATCCAACGCTTTCCCTACTGTTGCACCCTCTGGAGTGGGAATAGTAAATTTTACCCCTACGCTATCCAAACGCTTTCCCTACTGTTGCACCCTCTGGAGTGGGAATAGTAATTTTTACCCCTACTCTATCCAACGCTTTCCCTACTGTTGCACCCTCTGGAGTGGGAATAGTAATTTTTACCCCTACGCTATCCAACGCTTTCCCTACTGTTGCACCCTCTGGAGTGGGAATAGTAATTTTTACCCCTACGCTATCCAACGCTTTCCCTACTGTTGCACCCTCTGGAGTGGGAATAGTAATTTAAACCCCTACGCTATCCAACGCTTTCCTTACTGTTGCACCCTCTGGAGTGGGAATAGTAATTTTTACCCCTACGCTATCCAACGCGTTCCCTACTGTTGCACCCTCTGGAGTGGGAATAGTAATTTTTACCCCTACGCTAGCCAACGCTTTCCCTACTGTTGCACCCTCTGGAGTGGGAATAGTAATTTTTACCCCTATGCTATCCAACGCTTTCCCTACTGTTGCACCCTCTGGAGTGGGAATAGTAATTTTTACCCCTACGCTATCCAACGCTTTCCCTACTATTGCACCCTCTGGAGTGGGAATAGTAATTTTTACCCCTACGCTATCCAACGCTTTCCCTACTGTTGCACCCTCTGGAGTGGGAATAGTAATTTTTACCCCTACGCTATCCAACGCTTTCCCTACTGTTGCACCCTCAGGAGTGGGAATAGTAATTTAAACCCCTACGCTATCCAACGCTTTCCCTACTGTTGCACCCTCTGGAGTGGGAATAGTAATTTTTACCCCTTCGCTATCAAATGTTTTAATTAATAATATATTTTATATTTTAATTATATGTATGTATTATTGTTGTTATATAAAGTAATGTGTTAAATATATGTATATGTACACATTTATTAAGTTTATAATGAAAAAGTGTAGTTAATTTGTTTTCAATAGTCAAAAAATAAAAGTAATGTAATGTATTTTGTTAATAGTACTTATATTTATTTAATATTGAATGTAATTTTAATTAATTTAAAAAGTCGATATTTTTTACATCGATATTTATTACAACGATATTTTTGAGTCGATATTTATGTACTTACCTGTTTAGGTATAGGGTGTCGATATTTTTGTAAACGATATTTTTACAACTATATTTTTGTCAACTATATTTTTGTAATCGATTTTTCAACACCCTACCGTGTAGATGGTTATAGGCTACATAAATTAAAAAAATAAACGTTATTTAAAATTTTAGATTAAAAAAAAAGTAGTCCCTCAAAAGTAGCGCCGGGCGCGACGTGCGTGGTCACGTTAGGAGCAGGGGGAGGAGTGGCATCCGAGGAGCGGCGGACATGGCGCGGGGGAGGAGCGGTGACGTCAGGAGCAGAGGACCGGCGGCGGAGGAGGAGCGGCGGACATGGCGCAGGGGAGGAGCGGTGGTGCGAGCGGACAGGCGGGAGCAGCGCCGGCAGAGGTAAGGGCACTCATGTACGGGCAGGCGGGGGTCGGGGCAGGCGGGGGACGGGACGGGCCGGGTGGGGGACGGGACGGGCGGGCGGCAGTCAGGGAAGCCTGAGGACAAGAAAGAGGAGGCAAACGGTGCACTACAAATGTCAGACAAACGGTGCATTACAGGAGGAAAAGGAGGAAAAAGTGACGTGTAGCCAGAGAGGTTTTAGATGCTGTAAACGTTTGAGCCACCTCGGCTTCCGTAGGATAATCCCATGCTCTTCTCAATGGGACTCTGTGCTCCGCCGTTAACAAAGTGCGCAACAAAGGCCTACACACGGTCAGGAGAAAAACGGTACCCCCTAAAACGAGGCCACCTTCTGTCAAAAAGGGGAGAGTTTGCTCACATAACTGTCAGCTGTGAATATGTTATTGTTTAGATGCGTTTGCTTCACTATAGGAGATTATATTTATATAGGAATATTTCCTTCATGAATACCTGCATCCCTTGGGGGGAGTGGAGGGAAGGGGGTGGATGACGTGTGCACGAGGAAAAAGTGACGTGTGCAGGTTACAAAAGTGAGGCGGGCGCGGGCCCTGAAGCAAAGTAAATTACAGGAGGAAAAAGTGACGTCTGCAGGTTACAAAAGCGGGGCGGGAGGGGGCCCTCAAGCCTAATTGCTCCCGGGCAACGTCGGGACGGGCTGCTAGTCTATCATAAAAGGGATTCTTATTTATTAAACCTACATCATAAAATCAACAGATCATGTATCACATAACACTCAAGAGTACATTAATTGCCTCTCTTTTTTATTAATTTGATTGTTATTTGATTTGTTTATAATCCATTGTATATTTTTAAAACTTAATATTGCAGTCATTGATGAGTATTATGCGATACATGATCTATTGATTTTAATATGTATGTTTAATAAATAAGAATCCCTTTTATGATAGATTGTTTTATTGTACGTTTTTCTATTTTGAAACCTTGTCCCTTCTACTGTTATATTATTGCCTAGGATTTGATACACATAACTAGTGTGAAGGAAGTGCATGAAGTGTTGCACAACATGGTGCGATTGACAGAGGGCACGTGGTTGAATGCCAGAAGGGTGACATTGTGCTGTGATTTAGAACTTCGAATTTGGCACTGATGATTCACTCTTGTAAAAGATGACAGAACGCTCAGAGCTGATGGTCATGTCTTAGAAAGACCCAAGTAGCTGGAAGATTATGTTTTGTCTTTACTTGATTTCCATTTATCTTATCTAAATCATTTGTGTAGCAAACCTCTATGTTTATGTTCAATGTCAGGAAGGGGGATGTGTTGTACTTACTTAAGCAACACAGCTGCATGAAAGGCTCGTACCTCGACGTTCTTCGTGAGGTGGGGGGCATTCCAGGGACCGTTGCTAGAGCTGGGCATCGGGATGCTACCAGGGGTCGCTTTTATGTACTCTCATGCCAACAAACTTCATCTTCAACTCCTCTCTACGAGTTCTCGTCTTAAAAACTATATTTATTAAACAGTATGTGGGGTCATTCACCAACACAGGTACTTGTTGGACTTGGGTAATGAAGGGTGGGATAAGGATGTAGACGGAGGGCTGGTACTGAAAGGATGTGTTGGAAAAAAGAGCTGGCAGAGTTTGGAGAAATTAAAATTGTTTTTTGTGTGAACTTGGACTTCATGGTGAGAAGAGCATATTTAAACTCTCATAATGCTTTTAGCCTGTCTCGTAGCATAAGGAATTCTACAAGTCACCAAATTGGTGCTAAATTTAGAATTTCTCTTTTTGACTTGTAAAGAGAAACTGTGAACCAGGTCAAACTTGTTTTCATTCGAAAATAGTCAAAGTAAAATAATGTATTTATGGTACTGTAGTCTTATAGTGAAAGTGTTAATGTGAGCTTGTCGATCTGGTGGAGATCCTCAAGAGTGGAAGGTGTCTTGTATCTCACGGGACTAGGTTTTCTTCTTTTGGGGTTCGACAGATGGTAATGCAGTGTCAACCTGTATTTTTAATAGGGTCGTTGAATGATCTGAGCACTCAATACCAAGAGGAGATAAGCACTTCACCTTCCCTCAATCAGCTATGATGATAGCCATAATTGTCCCTTTGCTGTGAGTGGTGTTTGGTGAGTACTAGCACACTCTGCTACAGGCCAATATCTTTAATTAACTCTGTAGCGAAAGTAGTGGGGGGTGTAATTTTAAACAGGTTAGTAGCATGGGCAGACGAAAATAATGTAATTTCCCCAATTCAATACGGCTTCAGGCCTGGTCACTCAACGGTTACCCAGTGCTTGAACCTGTATATGATTATAGGTAAATACACCATGGCCCGACAAGGTACAATTCACATGGCATTCATGGACCTATCGTCGGCTTTGGACTGCGTAGACCGAGGTAGGCTATGGGATGTCATGGCAAAAATGGGTGTAGAGCAGAACCTGATTAATTTACTAGCCGACATGCACTCCGATACAAGAGCAAATGTCCGTTACACCCAAGACTTAAAAGTAACGAGGGAATTTGGAATACATCGGGGTGTTCGCCAAGGGTGTATTCTAGCCCCATTTCTCTTCAACTTATACATAAATGACCTGGAAGAGCACCTTTTAAGTACAGGAGCAGATTACCCCTATGTCGGCCGGAAAGGTTTGCCGGTTCTGCTCTACGCGGATGACGCAGTCCTGATATCCAGGACTGCAATTGGTCTACAAGCCCTGCTAAATTCTTTCCATGCTTTTATGAAGTCTCGGGACCTGAGTATCAATAACTCAAAATCTTATGTCATGAAGGTAGGCCTAGGGAAAAAAAAGTTAAACTCCTTTAGCGTTAATGGGGAAAAAATTCCTGTAGCTAAAACATTTTCCTACCTCGGTGTCCTCCTTGATCATCAACTAAATTGGGGACCCGCAGTACAGAGAAAAATGGGAGAGGTAACTAGAGCCAATGCAGCAATACTTGACTTCGCAAGAAAAATGGGTAATAGTCCGGTGGCAGCATTGCTCCAACTTTATCAAGCTAAGAGCACTGCTATTGCATGCTACGGAAGTGAGCTATGGGGGTATGTCTCCTCTAGAGGCCTGGAGGTTTCAGAAAATAGTTTTTTAAAAAGGGTTTTGAGGGTTCCAAGGGGAACAGCAAACTTTTCTGCCCATGAAGAGCTGGGCATGCCCTATTTATGCGATAGGATAGCCGTAAATCCCTTACTTTGTTGGCTAACCTGTTGGCTGAATACTGACATATCCCTTACCCAAAAAATCCTGAAAGAAGCATTAACATGGGAAAACGGGCTTAAAGTCCCCTGGATTAAATACATCAGTAACTAATTTTCTGAATTAGGGCGTCCTGATCTTTTTGCAACCCCAGAGTTTATCACTAAATCTGATGTTATTTTTGTGAAGAAGACCTTCATTGCATCTAGGTATTTAGCTCGGGAGGAGGTCGAACTAAAGACAGTGTTCGGAAACATGTGCTATTAAAAACCTCTTTGCGCATGGAACCGTACCTGTCATGGCCCCTGTCAGGTTATGATCGCTTTCTGCTGACGAGGTTTCGCTTAGACATATTCCATTTATTATTGGCTGTACCGAGGGGGGCCCATCGAGGCCAAGTGTTACCAGCTTGCGGCTGCGACGAAAAGTCTCCGCAAGATCTGGCACACTTTTTATTCATCTGCCCCTTCTATACCGTACCACGGAAGCTATATTTAAAACCATGCCTCAAACAAATGAACTTTGCACAAATTAGACCAGCACTTTATTACCTCCAACTTTTAAGCTGTGATTGCACTTTATTCGTATGTAGCTTTTTAAAACTAGCAATTAAATTTAGGAAAAGCATGGAGGGGTAATTGTGTTGCTGATAGATATATTTTAACTAACATATTCACTCATATTTATATTTTTTATCGTATATTCTGCTTGTGATTCTCCATATGTCGTTTTTAACAAATGTTTGGCTTTTATGTGTCAATGTATGTTTACTGAAATGTACTTTTATGGTTGTTACTACGAACAATCGAATAAAGTTTTTTTACTTGCCTTGAGTACTAGACAACATTGTGGAAGTTCACAAGGCAATGAATGGCTTGCATTTAGGATTTATTGAATCTATCAACATTGAAATCACCACGAATAAATTTAGGGGCAGATAGATGACATATAATTAGATGGTAATGGATGGCAATAAAGATAGTGTGACTTTGAAGTATGAATATGTGGAACTAGTGGGAGTGTATTTGGGAATGTGAGACTTGAGTTAAGGCACACATGAATTTCAGCAGCGCATAAAGGAGGAAGCCTTTGCCACTCTAAAGAGAAATCAGAATAACGCCACAGTTATGGACCACTTTATCTGGGGTCTTGCAGATTCATAGAAAAGATGTTACTTAGGGAAAGACTGGATGTACATTAGAAGTTTTGAATCATCTTAAGTCTGTCATAGCACACACATTCATTAACTTTTCCAAATCAATCAATGAAGTTAGATTTAACAGGGGTTGTGACTTGAGAAAGTGTACATAGTGGGAGGATATAGTCCTTGTAGTTATAAAACTTTTTGCGGAGTGAATAAATTAGTATTGTTGGGGGAATACATCTATAAATGGGGTTTGTGGGCTCATAGATATTTGATAGGCACTTGCTGGATTTTCAATTCATTTGAAGCATTAAGTCTTCGAGAGCCGCCAGTCAGGAGCTATCTTATACACTGGTGCCACACATCAAAGTGCTGTTAAGTCAACAAGACCAGTGCTCTGACACTGCCTCCGTCAACGTTCCTCCTCAGGCCACTCAATATTTATCTAGTAATTATTAGATGTCTTACCATTGAGCAAACAGAACCCAGTTTACAAGCTGGGCAGTATATAACTCCCATCGAATGGTTATAGGTGGTTTATGACAACTCACTCAATAAACTTTGATGGAGGGAACAGACTAACTGTTAGACACTATCAGTACATGTGTTTTTAAGAAGTGAAATCACATCTACACTTTAAATGCAGATGGGAAAAATATCAATGAGGAATAAATGAAAGATCTTGAATAAAAGGTTTCAGAGTCATAGCATTAATGGCCGAGCCTGTAGACAAAAATGTAGTGGAAACATACACACAAGTCACTTGCCATTAGTCTATCCTTACTCCATGGCGGAAAAAAACATGTACACACAGCAGAGGTTATTAAACCTAGTTATTGAGGTCTGATTGCAAACCCATTAAACCATGTTACATGTTCGGACAAAAACAAGTTCTACTTTCTGACTCAAACCATGCAACAGACGGATATATGAATCGCATCTGAATCTACAATATGATCAAGTGGCAAAACCATAGATACAGGTGAGTAACTTATTTCTAATTATAGTGTCAATGTATAAATCGGTAGGGACATTTACAGGTAGTTCATCATCAGCAAATTTTGGGAAAATTGGGATTGGTGGAGCAGAGGAGTGGAAATTCATGTATTATCTGTGGATACATTACTACATATATTCATCCCCAGACTCTGGGGTGCATTTTTAAACCGGTTCTGGAGAGAATTTTAAAACACAAAGTAACCATAACTTCATCTACTTTCCGTAACTGTTAATTCCATAGTCTCATTTTCATTTATTACAAAATATATTTTGAAACATGATTTTGCAAAGTAGTGAGTCTTGTATACAGTACAGCTTACTTTACATATATTAACATATTTACAACAAAATAAATAAAAAGCACCAATTAGATATCCTGAGAAAACTTTCTGCCATTGTCACTTTGTCCAATGAGCAACTTTAGGTAATAACAGCTACTGGATTTTGCGCGCTGTAGAAATTTAACACCAGGGCGGTCTAGTCTTGAGTGGAATTGCAAAGGAGTAGTTGAACATAAAGCCTCTCAGGCTCAGGTTGTTTGTTATGTAATCAGATTAGTTGCCTGGTGAAGCCTCTGTATTTTAAATAGTTTTCAAGTAAAGCAGTGGAATGTTCTTGACACTTTTTAAATTCCACTTCATTTGCATTAGTTAAAACTTAATTTTCCAACTGCGTATTAAAATTTCCTTCTATGAAGCTCCAGAACTCAGCTTTAACATTCTGTATGTTGTGAGCGCGAAGAGATCACACCCAAAGATTGATAACGTTTATCAGAGGTTGACAGCTTACCAGAAAACATGTGAGAAGTCACGTGGGGGCATATGACGCTCGTGACACTCGAGATACAAGAAGAATGCCAAATAGCAGGTTTTAATTTGTAACAGAAAGGATCTATATTTGTAAATTGATGATTCATGTTATAACTGAACTCCGGACAACACAGATTTTCTTTGGTAATATAATTCTCATGAGAAAACTGCATGTCATGTACATCCCAAAAACTGTTGTAGGACTTTGGATATTTCTTACCTAACACCAACCTCTTTGATGACTTAAATGGCTATTCTGTGAAACATGTCACAAAGTGTCTCAACGCCTAAGATGACGTCATCAAATAAAGGAACATTCTAGAATGCTTATTGTTTGTGACTGTTAGTGATGCACGACTGGGCAAACAGAACTAGTCTTTCTCTTCACTGTCTTCACTCTAAGACTTTTTAGGAACCCACTATTGACTTGCCGTTACATGGGAGTGTGCTCTGATCCTTCGGCGGCAGTGTGCCGGAGGTGAGTAGAATAGGAAGGGAGGTAGTTTGGTATATTTAGCTTTGGTTTAAGTTGTGGTCCCAAGATGAGTACTTAACGTTTGTTTGTTTTTGTGATGTTATTTACATATACTGCCTAAGGATATTACTCAATATTAGCCTTACTTTAGTCCGGCAATTAAAAATTACAATAAAATATACTGCCAATGTGAGTATGTTTGTAAAAAATTTATATTTAATTAAAGAACATAATTGGGGAACTAAATGTGAGGTGGATTCAGATACAGTAGTGCTGAACTTGTTCCTAGTATAACAGCTTCTATAGGACAACATTTGTTTTCCACAAATTGGTTTTACCTGCATTTGCTTGGGGCAGGAAAAACACAGAGAGCCTTGAGTAAATAGGCGGGCCTTTTGACACATTAAAAATGGTGGTCTTGGGCAGCAGGTCTGCTGCAAAGGTGTGCCCTTTAGCAAAGCCTGTTACGGCTCTGCTGTTGGAAACAAAGCAGTTCCTCCAACTATAAATGAGGGGACAGAGAAGGTGGGTGACTTCTGGTGGATACTACATGATCACCAACGAGCAAATGAGGCCCCAGTCTGGAATTAGTGTGCTTTCCAATGGAATTCTAAAGTGGAGTCATTTGCAGGGGTGACTGGATGACCTGAATGATACCTGGACTTTCAGTTACCAAGTGACATAGGACTATTAAGCCAAGGAATATTTTGGCCACTGCATTTGCTGTATCTTTGCTTAAAGATAAAACTATGACGTCAACCATGTCCATGAGGCAGATTATGTGTAGGATATTAAAAATACTTTGCTGCAGTCCTATGTACGCAGGAGGGGGAAGCACTTCGCATCTATCTTCAAAATACTCCTGAAGGCAGAAAGACACATAAATGCTTCATTGATCCATAGGAGTAACACTAATATGCAGAAACTTTGTTTGTGAGGTCTCCACACCCCATACAGATGGAAGGATATAACCTTCCATTTACACTTATTGTCGATTGAGGGTGACAACTTCTGATACAGCAAAGTTCACTAACATTCGACTCCTCTACCGGAGTTACAGAATTCCTGCTAGCTTTCAATCTGGATGAATAACTTGTACACTTTAATCTAATAAAACACAGCCTTCTTCAGTTGTTAGACCACAGGCAAATGTGTCGATTGTGTGAGACTGCGTGACATAATTAACTTCAGACTGGGAGCGGGCTGCCTTAGTTCGATTCCCATCACTGTCTCTCCTCACTCTTGTTGCCTCATTTCTTAACCTGGTGCCCTTCACCTGTCCTTCCTACTCCATCCCATTTGCTGCTCCATCCTTCCCTACCTGTTGGCCAGAGGCCTAAGGCAGGTTACACACAATTCACCGCATCTCTATCGAGAAAGATACTAGAGTTTTTTGAGACACCTTTATCAACAAGGCTCTTTCCTTGATCACTATATTTTGACCCCTTATTTATGCTCCCCTGTTTTGCCTTGGCTCTGTAAGCGGGCCTTAGGGGATCGCAAAACACTATATTAATGTTCAACAAAACATAATACAGCACCTCAGGTTGCAGCACTCCAAACCATCTATGTTATGAGCCACAGAGAGCTTGAAATCAGTCAATTGTCATTAAATAGTATGCACTGAGGTTTCCGAGTCGTAGGTCTCTACATATGTAAAGACTGTAACAAATTAAATATATTGGTACTTCTGTGTCCTGTTTATAATATGTTTTTTTGCTTGTCTAGAAGCAGAGTCACAAAATAAGGGATGATCCCAACGGCAGTAAGTGGTACCACTGCGCTCTTGCAGAAAGATAACACGTAGAACAGCAGCTCCACCTTCGTTGGTGGCTTGAAGGTATCAAAGAGGTGGAGGACGATGAGGGAGGAGATGATGCAGGACAGACGGAAAGTGACCTGTGCCCCTTGTTTGCCTCTGCAGCTCTCCTGGTACATGCGTGAGTTGAGAGCCAGCCCCAGACCACAGAAGATCCCCAGGTTCCTGAGCAGGCCGGCAAAGGGAGTGGTGTCGATGTGGATCCACTCGGGCTTGGCGCACCAGCGTCTGGCTTTCTCCATTGTCCAAAGAAGATCCACTCCCAGGGCTTTCAGCAGGAGGTAGAATCCCAGGGCGAAGACAAAGAGGAAGAGGGTGGTGGAGATATATCTCTTCAGGCTTGTCTTGTAGATGGAGGGAATGTGTTCAAATGCTTCAGCCACAGCCATACCTTTGCAAATAGAAACACTGTTAGCACATGTTCAATCAATCACAGGGTATAAATGATATTTAAATGTTCATGTAGTTACATGCCCTTCACTCTGGTAAGTAAGAAACACGGTGCAATATTGTCTTAAAGCCCCAGTGTCATTGTAAACATGGTAAATCATCTGAACAGCCACCATCATTCAGCTGAGAGGTGTGATGGGACTGGAGTCATGTGAAAGTGCGTGATGTCCCCAAGTTTCACAAACAGTGCATCCACTGTTGACGGTCAAGTAGATGGAGTGAGCAGAAGCGAGGTTGAGCTCAAGAGGGTTTGATAACTTCAAGAAGGGGAAGTTTGGTGAATTGTAGGCCTCGAGATGGGAAGTAGCTGGATAGCACCTCATCTCCATAGGAAGGGTCAAAGCATGGAAGAGACTCAAACACCATGGGGACAAGTTTAAACTGGACTCTGCTGCTTGCAGTAACTTTCCTGGATCTGCAAATTAGAAAAGTTGTTAGGAGTCGGTAACTTATTCACGAAAGGGAAGGCCTCCCCTCTCTGATCCCCTTCCCCTTTGTGAACTGTGGAAAACATTTATGGGGCAGCGGGCAGTGGTCCCATTGACCATTGACTTATTTGAATCTCAAATAAACATAAAAAATATTTTTTTTTAAAGGAGACCCCTTCCTTTTAAGAAAACTGGGCTGCTATAAAAAAATTGTTTCTGTATTTAGATGCAGTCACTGACATGATGGTCTGCTCACCCTAGTGGGCCACCACCCAGTGGCTGTATTCCATCTGAGTGAGTCACAATTTGCAACCTACCTAATGGATATTAATAATTAAGGTAAGTTGGATTGTGACTCAAACCAAATCATTTTTTGTGAATCCATCTATTGGGCTATAAGCTGGCTCGACAATACGTTTCTGGTCGCAAAACGACCGATTGCAAATTGTGAGCGCTTTTTGTGACCAGAACCTTTGTACATCTGGCCCCTTATGAGGAGTTTAGCCATATTAAAAGGGAAGTAAGGATGAACTGTCTTTATATGTGACAAGCCAAATACGATTAGTATGGGGGGGTTTGGTCGTTGTTATGTGAACTGTGGAGTGACATATAAGAAACCAGTCTCAGTTGAGAAAAGAGGCTGGGATTTGATGCTGAGGACCAATTATGAAAACATCACGGCTGCACAAACATGCCACTGATGTTAGAATAAAAGACTGAGTCATAACCAGTGCTTAATTTGAGTTGGGGGTTGCCAGTAGGACCCCCAGCACTCATTTTTGCAGACCAGCACTTATTTTTCTCATTTGACATTTACTGAGCGCAAGAGAGAGAGAAACACACAGGGGGAAAGAAGGATGGGGAAAAACCTGGAGAAAGCTAGAACCTGCAAAGGCGAGATAAAGTGACAGGGAGTGCCTGGCAGAGGGCTAAAAATGCTTCCGGTGGGTCCGTGGCTACCCAGCCTCGTGTTGGGCATGCCCACATTTAATAGCCCCTGCTGCTGGCTTCTGAGCAGAGCTTTCGGCATCAACACTCATTCATCTACGTATGAAGCACTGGTAAACTGTGGGGTGTAGGTTGTACACTATACAACTGCTACAGTACATTACAATACAATGACTGCAGCCAGTGATCCGGCTACTGAGCCGTCCTTCCAGCTGACGCATACCACATTTTCTTGACCATATAGAGAGCAGGCGACTCACCTGATATGACTCCGGCGATCACCTGATGGGGGAAGTGGGCGGCCAGGAATATTCTGGACAAGCAGACGCAGGTCTGGACCGCCCAGAACCCCGCCCAGAGGAGGGTGTGGACGCACCTATGGAGACAACATGGAGAAGGGTTAGGGAGATAAAAGTTGACCTCGGGTACTAGTTGAAGCAAGTTCCTTAAGTGGTGTTTGGCATTCCGTGTTTACTTTTCGAGCTGTTGTCTGGCGCTCCTGAGATCTCTTTTTCCCTCTTTACCCTTTCACTCACACTCTTTGTTTGGGTTTCACAAGCAGAACAGGTCTTTGATGTCCTGCCACACCAGGCCTCTAAACTAATGTCAGGGGGGCTGTGACTACACCTATGCTCTTGACTTTGCTCACGGGGGTGTACGCTGGGAGGGGGGGGGAGGCACATGATGTATGATACACCCTTCTCCCACAGAAAAGAGAGACTTCACCGTGACCCCAAAGGTCACGGTGGACTAACTGCGCTTTCTCTTTAAGAACAGTCTGCCCTGCTCTTTCCTTTGATGCCCCTGATCCTGTTGCTGCACAGAAGAGCCATTCATCCCTGCGATGGAGGGGAAGGGGCAGGGAACTGGCTCCCACATCTAGTGGAAATATTATTTTATGGAAAACACAATCCCAATGTTACAAGGTCCATTCATTTGCACATACACGAGGCACATATGCGTGCAAATTAAACCACTGTCTGCCTGAACTTCAGGCATCAGCAGCCATACTATTACAGCTGCAATTAGGCCCAGCTGCAATATTTTATTTGGTTGCAGTCCTTTTTAACTTGAATTTCTTTATTTATTTTACTTTTGATTGGAACAAATTACTTTACATTTACATGCTTTTATTTAACTGTTTCGCTCCTGTTAATTAAATGACTTGTGTCTTTTCGTTTGGTGAACTCTAGAAGCTGTGTGCCTGGACACAGATATTTATTATATGACTTTCTTACATGGTAAAGGCGAAACCGTTGGTAACTCCTACTCTGACATTTGAAAATCAAAGACATTGATTCAGCAGAAAAAGTGCAAGCATTTCTGGCCCATGCCTAGAATCAGGCACCATCCCGTGGCCTCTACTTAGCATCGGGCCATGAGTCGACACCCAGATCTACATACTATGTGTGACTATGAATGCAAGTGGGGGGCAACACTGAGACAGACTGCGCGCATCCTTAAACCAAAAGGGGGGCGTATAAGTCCAGTTCCAATCTACCTCATGATCAAATTTCAAAAGAGAGAGAACTTGTGAGCTTATTTTGTGTGGTCTCCCTGATCGAGAAGGGTTCCCTTATTTTAGTAGAAGAACCTAAATTCATTAGACATACTAGTGGCATGCTTCATCATTGGGTTCCCACCCAGCTTGTGCTCTAACACTTAAGTTATAGTGGAGCTAGATGTTAATGCCGGACCTAGTATTTTAAAATTACCTGCAGGTATCCCTTCTTTATTTGAAATTCATTAGTGAGAACCTTTGGTTAGGTTGAAAAAAACAAATCTTGAAAAACTTAATGTGGACTGAGTTGTTTTGAGCTCCCGGTCTGATGGCTTTTTTCAGGACCAGTGATTTATGAGGATCCCTATCATATAGTTATGTCTAAAGAATACACAATTAGACCATGTGACCATTTACTTTGTTTACGACGCTCACGTGGTGTCACAACGTCATACATAATGTCACATGACCTGGAAGACTCTTAACTAGAAGACTCTACGGACACACAGCAATCTGCAGAGCTTACAGGACATTCAATAGGTCCTCCGCGGTGCGACACGTTGACAAAATAAGCTGGGAGGGATTAAGGGCCTATACTACACTCATAATAACTCCATCCACATCAAGTTCTGTTATTTTTAACCTTACCAAAGGTTCCGACTAATATTTTCAAATAAAGAAGGGACACCTACAAGTATTCAACAATCTTTATTCGGTGAACATGTGACCATAAAAGAATCATAAAAACAATAGCATAAAACATCTAAAAACAATATAATAAAAAGATACATGGATAAAAGCAGATTCTTATGTCCCAATATCATTGACGTCCTGTGTCGTATAGAATGTTGAAAATAGGATGCAGTTAAAAAACAGGTCCTCACCATTGATAATGACCGCAGAAACGCCAAAGTGGCCCTACAATATCTGTTTTCCTGTCTTAAATTAGGCAAAATATACAACTTTCTCAGTGATGGATAACATTTTCCAAAAAACACTAAATGCAAAGTACATAGTGCAGAGCAGCCATCACAAGGACATGGTGATAAATTTGCAATATAGATACCCTGCTAAGGATAGGCCCCAAAAGAATTTACATTATCCGATCTTAACCTTACTATCAGGAACAGATGATTCAAATTACTGACCCAGGTTATATATGGCACAATGCCATTACTAGTGCAAATTCCAGCATATGCCAGAACAGTGGACTAGGTGACTACTATCTGCAATCTCTTATCATGGCGTTTGGCTAAAAACATAGTCTTCAGAGTGCTCCAAAAATGTGCCTGAAATGTTCCTGGGATCTTAAAGAGAGCAATCAAATTCAGGCTGATGCAAGTATTATTATGTACCGGATCCAGTTTTTTTTTTAACAATGGTCCAGCTATAGACAGTCTGTAGGAACTGCCCAATTAAAAGAGGTTTAGCTATTTGCCAAAATCTTGAACCATAAAAGTGGCTGCCTTTTTCTAGTGTCGCTGATATACACTAACCTTGTTTCAGAATGACAGATATTGGAGCTGGTGGATTTTGGCACAGCCAATAGCGTATTGATAAAGCCATTCTCAATTCTCTCCAACCAAATTGGACCACTAAATCCACATAAATCACCCTCATAAGTGGCACTTGTGCAACATTTTACTTTCATTCCTGCAGGTAATTTAAATCACTAGATCCCTCGATAACAACTAGCTCTGCTATAACATCTAGTGGGTGAAGGTTCTTTTTAAAAAATAATGGAGCCCCTTCTCAATCAGGGAGACAACATAAAATCAACATATATTGATATTTGAGCAGACTGCACATACCCATTTAATCACAAGCGGCTGCAAGATGTGGGGACAACCATGGGCATGAGAAGGTTAACTAGTCAGGCCAACCCGGCCCAAAAGAACTCGGGACTGTCCTACGCGCCTACCAGGGTCTGGATGGTGCCAGGTTTGCGGTCCCTGGGTGACAGATCGGGCGAACCGCTGCTGGCAGCATCGGCGCCTCCTCACTGACCGAAGGGGGGTGCAGCTTTCCATGAGCTGACCGGCGGTTAATACGATACCAAATTACCGGCATCCAGGCTGGGAAAGATGAGCTGGAGTGTCGTGGCGTGATCGAACCGTGCTGGCTGAGTGGAGCAGTGTATGGTGCGTCCGTGGGGCCTGAGACAGCTGAGCTATACGTGGTATGGCTTTGGCAGTTCGGGCTGGACTGTTCCCATGAGGCACAGGGTCAGACTGATTTACATATGGCCATGTCTGAACTGGGGTCGCGGAGTGAGTTAAAGAATGGTGATGGATTAAACCCAGATCAGTTGACTGGGGGTGAGTGTTTGATTTGCTCAAACGTTCCGTCCATCATCCCCTTTTGTATCGCTTTGAGCTATACGTGGAGGCCGCCGCCTGACTTCAAGATGGGGGCCGTGTGAGCTACGGTTAGCTTCGACATCTCGAAGGTACCGGCGGGGCTAACAGAGACTAAGAAGCTACCACGGGGGCAAATGGTGGTTTAGCAAGAAGCTCACACTGGGCCATGATGGCATCTGGGGGCCCTGTGTGTGGAGGAGGGATTCCTGCGCTTCTGGGTGCCTGACTTCAACATGGGTGCCATCCTCTATCCACAAGATGGAGCCCAGCATGACCTCAAGATCAGCCCGGGGAACCAGCATGCTGCTTCCGACCCACCATCCAGCCTTCTTCCCCTATGGACATCTCCAACTTGGGGATCCCTCCAGACCCAAGACCACCACCCTTGAGTGCAACACCACCTGAACCCCTGGCTGGATGATGGCAAGAATTTCCTGCTCTGTAAATATATAATATATAATTGTCTAAGCCTAATCACTGTTAAAATGTAATCATGAGTGAATTTGCTATTTGTATATATATATATATATATATATATAACCCTAACCACTAGTATATGTAGTAGACCTTTGTACTTGCTACCATTCCTATCTGATTTTAAAGTGTATCTGTTTGTATCTCTTCCTTGAGTGACTTTACAACTTGTACATTTGCATTTTTTCCCTCCTTTCACTGCACTTGTATATTTGCAATTTTTTTTTCTGTTTGTATATCTTATGTAATCCAAAACACAACTGGTTCTTTTGTAAAGCGCTCTGACACCTTCGGGTAATGTTCGCGCTATATAAAATCGCATTAAATAAAATAAAATAAAAAGTAGTCTTTACAGGAGAATTTACGAAGCTCCTACATTTTCCAGGTAGATGCAGAAGCAGCTCAACCAGTGCAGGTTTTTTGTACTTCTAGGACTTGCAGGCAATCCAGTTGCTATCACTTTAAAACTAGTCCATGAATGCAAAACAAAACCCTACACTGGATGAGGTGCTCGTACATGTACCCGAATAATTGAGGAGTCTGAACCTCCAGAGTAGGTGGTCTATTTTTGGCTGCAATCGTCTATAAGTGCTGAGCATTTCTGAGTATTCCGCATATAAACCGTGAATTTGCTGATAAACTGGCGCTATATAAAATACCTAAACAAACATTCTTTGAGATGGTTTCTTAATGGCTTTGGAAAGTTGTCAGCTTTGTTTGATAAAGTTTACCTGTTCTGGAAGCAATCAGCTTGTCTTTTCCGAAGAACGATGGAGAGGACGGACGTCACCATGACGTAATAGACGCCAGCGGCACCCATCGCGTGCCCGGAAGGACTTCCTGTGGGAAGAAAGTGATCAAGTTAGGAGGCAGCATGACAGACTACAGGAATAGCCAAGGAACATTTGCCTTCGTTTCCAGTGATGAGGTAAATCACAATCATATTGTGTACTGGAAAGTATATCTTCCATGTTCTGACATATCTCCCATCCTTACTAAGGGCCCCATGGACGGTGATCTACTTTGAAAAGCTGGTAATTCCATTAAAGTTTATGGGCCTGATTACAAGTATAGGTGCTATTTATCATAGCTATATAAGTTATTTAACGCATCCAATAGTTATCGGAATCGTTAAATCCCTACAAACTATTAATTCTAACCCATGTGTAAACAGAATTTACGCATAGGTCGGAATATAACTAGCAACTCATAATCGGGGCCTATGGAATCATTTTGTTTGTCTTGTGGTGAATAGAAGTGAAGAGCGGGTAAAACCTGGAACATGTGTGGGAGATGACAGGTATGATTCAAGAACTGAGACTATCACATCAGTGCATTCTGGATATTGTAGTCCTGCATCAGTTCAGTTAGACTTATTGGGAGGCGGGAGATGTGGCCTAACAGCGAGAGCTGCCGACTTTGGAACTGGGTATCCAGGTTGCAATTTTATCCTCGGTTCAACATCATGTGATCCTATGGAAACCACTTCCTTGTGCCTGTAAAAAATAATTTCTGGCTCTCTTGCAAAAACAAAATGTAAAATATTCCAATGTCACTGGGCCAAACTTGCGCTACATAAAACTGCAAGTATACAAAAAAATTGCATATCTAAAAACAATAGTTAGTAGGAAAGTGCTGGCCAGGAAAAGGTGCACCTTGTTGGTTTTGAATCATCGTGTAACCTATGCATATAGTCATGGTATCCAGCAGCACCTTTAATGCAAATTCAAACTTTATTCCTCCATTGTTACTGTATGACAGAGTGGGACTTGGTGACATTTAATTCAGTTGTTTTGTCATCATTTCAATCTGCTGCTTGACACGTTTTGCTCATTTGGCTATAGGCCCAGCCTGCAAGCTTCATCAGGGCTTGAATTTATCATATAGACAAGCGTTGCCCTTTTATTGTGTCCATCAGTCAGTTACATAATCAATATGTTAGACCCCTTTAAGCTCGGGGTCCATCTGCTAGTCAGCAACTTGCATACTGTGAGACGGATGCTAATGCGACTGGACATACTACAAAACGTATTACTATAAAACTGATACTTAATAACAGATATGTGAATATTCGAACATGTTTCTTTCACACTTTTGTTACATTTTTGCATTTTTTTTAAAACAGCTGGAGAAACCTTTTGCTACGAGAGCTGCCGACTTTGGAACTGGGTATCCAGGTTGCAATTTTATCCTCGGTTCAACATCATGTGATCCTATGGAAACCACTTCCTTGTGCCTGTAAAAAATAATTTCTGGCTCTCTTGCAAAAACAAAATGTAAAATATTCCAATGTGCAAGCTTCATCAGGGCTTGAATTTATCATATAGACAAGCGTTGCCCTTTTATTGTGTCCATCAGTCAGTTACATAATCAATATGTTAGACCCCTTTAAGCTCGGGGTCCATCTGCTAGTCAGCAACTTGCATACTGTGAGACGGATGCTAATGCGACTGGACATACTACAAAACGTATTACTATAAAACTGATACTTAATAACAGATATGTGAATATTCGAACATGTTTCTTTCACACTTTTGTTACATTTTTGCATTTTTTTTTAAAACAGCTGGAGAAACCTTTTGCTACAGATAAGTGTTTGGAAAAAAAACTCTGCAAACCAAATAAAAAATATTCCCTGGAGAACTATTAGGACACGGGCAAACCCTTCCTTCCCAGCCTCTTAAAATCGTACCCTTTCAAGGAAACTTCTCAATCTGGACTCTCGACAGGGAGATCTCTAAACAGGAACACAGACAACAGTCGAGACTTTTGCTGTGTTATATATTCTATGTTGTCCACATATTGCTATTATGCACACGTGAACGGATGCCTCGAAATCTGAACCCCGAAAGAAACTATCTCCGGAATTGTCTCACAAGGACTGTTTCTTCTTTCTATGTCGCTATGTTGGTCATTTAAATTATGTATTTTCTATTCCTGTAAAGCACTATGCTAACCTGATGGGCCTGCGTTGCCTTATACAAAACTACAAGTATCATAACATTTGACCAAATGCAGTCGCCATAATTCGGAGAAAAGACAATTTGCAGAACTGCACTGTTCAAAGGCTGGCAATAAGGCAAAAGTCTCGATCATGAAATGGAGGAAGCATCTGAGAAATATACTGCACCGTATAAGACACCTGAAGGAACGAACTGTAGATTAGGAGCACCCCACAACCCCCCCCCCCCTTTCTTGCCTATGTCAGTATCAGGGCCATTCATGCATATCCTTGTATCTTTCTGCAGGGCATCAAAATGCAGGAGTCGGCAGCTGTGACATTGAAGGCACAGGTTCTTGTTAATGGAGCCCTCTACATTGGTTCAACAAGGGGTATTCCAGTGAATGATGCCAAAATATGCCTCAGAAACTACCCAGACATGAGCACCGAAAGGGCCATTTCGGTGCCTTAGGTCTGGACAAAGAGAACAAGATGTATCATAAATCCATCTCTTCAAAGACTCACACTTTATCGCAGTCCTGGTTCCGCTGTCTGTCTCTAGCGCTATGAAATCCAGGACACCTCCAGCATAACCTGAGCATTAGTGTCAAAAAGGTATCCAAGGCCAACTTTCTCCAGGACCAAGCTGGAAAGCACTGAGGTCTCACCATCTGTGCCCAGATCAAATCTGTGGTTAGCACATGCCACCCCTTCCAGGATCCTGGCACCATCCTCTAATGTGTCCCCCCTCAGTGGGGGCTGCCTGCTAGTGGTGGGGCCCTACCTACCCCCAACTCCCGGCTTGACTAGGACAAGTCTTTCTATCCTGGTCTGGCAATACCAAATCTCCTAACTCTGACCCTTGCGGCTGGGCTGGAAGTGCCTTTTTTACTATTTATAGTTGCCAAACATAACCACCCCTGTGATTTGTCTGCCTATGGGGTAATTTTTGGTAAATTGCTTAATTTGCCCCTTTAATAGCCATGGTTGTTTGAATAGCTCAAGAAAGCAGCTGTGCAGCATAGCAGTTTTTACAGAAAACACCTATAAGTAGGCAGGGATGTGTGGTTCGATTTTAATGATTATAGATATAGGCCTACATGTCCCAGAATGCTTATCGCTGCTCTGTGAAAAAACAAGACTGTCTGGAAGCCATCCTTATTTCACAGTGTCAGCTGACAAGAATGTCTGGGCAGCTGTCCTAGTGATGGACACACTTTTAAACACCAGTCTTTTCAGTAAGCATTCACACTATGTGGTCGATTTCAATGTCGTTCGGAAAGGCTCCAACCAGCATTCAATTGGTCTAATTCCGATTTGGAACCCGCCTTTCAGGTCGACTCGGAAACTTTTCCCAACAAGCGATTACGATGGCTGGAATGCGTTCGAACTGTCCGACTCGGTTCCGAAAGGCATTGTGAGTAACCGAGTCGGTAGGAGCAGAATCGTAGCAGTCTACTGAGCGCGTTTCCAGCCGAGTGATAAGGATGTCAGATACGGACAGCCTTTCTGAATCGGCTGTTGGAATTTGACTTTGGGGGCCCATAGCGGGCCCCCCTTCACCTCGGGCCCTCTGAATCAGACTTGTGGGGGTACTCATGGCCCCCCCATTACCATTCATACACAGTGTGGCAGGCACCATGGGGTGCACGCCACAGGATGCTGGGTTTTCCCCAACCACCTCTTTTGTCAATTGGAGCCTGTGTTCTCGTTCGGAACACAGGCTCTCATTGAAGTCAATGGAAGTCATGGGAGTCCGACCGAATCGTATTTGGAAGCATCGATGCATCATAATTGTTCGGTCAAACTTCCCGGGTCCGAATCATTCGGACTGCATTCCAGAACCGAATCGGACGGAATGCTTTGCGGACGAGATCGTAATCGGGCCCTCAGTCTTTCTATGTAAATTGGCTCTGTTGTGAGGCTTCGATTAAATTTGCTCGTTTCTTAGGTGCTCAAACCACTGCTAGGCCACTTTAGAGCATGAGGTGATGGATATACCTGCATATGCACTGGCCAGACTCAACGCCAGCCCCACAAACGGCAAGTTTCTTGATTTCTCATAGACCAGTCCGCCTCTCTAGTGCTCTGGGGCTGGTGCTCTAAACCAGAGGTAACTGGTTTTGTCCTTAAATAAATGTTGCTGTCTGGTAATGAATTATGAACGTTGACCTCTGTTTCTTCAGTTGTACAAGCATAAACAATCGGGATGCTTTCCTCCTGGCCCCCTGTGACTATAAGGAGACACATGGAGTATGTACATTTATGAGCAGAGCCTGGCCAGATGAACTCTGCTCCCCAACTCTGCCATGTCTCATAGCTTCCGTCTGTTAGACTTTCACACAACGCTATATATTATTTTGTGGTGTAATTTCTGGTTAAGGAGCCACCAAAAATAGCAACTGACAACACAAATGTTTCAGATTGCGCTTACACTAATTGTCCTATAGTGATGCTTTAATGTATGCATGCGTTGGTTGTCTAAATATTGTGAGGTAGATTTACAACCCCCTTGCGCCACTTTTGCGTCACTTTTAACATGGGAAAAGTGATTCAAAAGTGGCGCAAGGGGCTTGTAAATCTGCCCCTGTTTTTTTTAACATGACGTGTGTGTGTGTGTATATATATATATATATATATATATATATATATATATATATATATATATATATATATATATATATATTAATCATTTTTCCCAGTCCTGGAGATCACACGTCTAGGTTCATAAAAATAGACAGGATAGAAATTGTGATTGGTTTAAGCTACAAGTCCCATGCGGGCAGGCTTGTAGGTAAGACAGCTTAGCGGACTAATGCACCTCCTACAGAAATCTGTGCATCTTGCAGATCACTGATTTGAACCTAGCAGGGCCAACTCAGACGTTCCTCCTTTCCGGTTAAAAAACAGAGACCCTCAGCTGGTACTATACATTTACAGTGCTACAAAGTGGCAGTGACACAATGTGCTGTAAACGAAAATAAGATAGTATTTTGGCCGTAATTACCTGGGCCGGTCTCGCAGGTGACCGGGTACTGCTCGATGACTGGTGCTGACGTGTTGGTGTAATAATAGGTGTCGTGGACCCACCAGTACGGCCTCTGCCCAAACAGGATCCTAGAAGAATTGAAAGAGACATTATACCAGATTAGTAACTTGAACATTTTGTTTTTTGTGAAACTATGAAGATGGAACTGGTATTTTACCGTACTTATGTTAAGTTAAATATACAAATATATTCACATCCGCAGCTACCCAAGGAAATCCCGCACATGGCACCAGGCGAGGTGTACAGGGCAACTGATTTTTGGGTTGGTCCCTTTAGTAAGGAAGATACATGATATTGTTGACTACTTTACTACTTTTGCACTCCTGCACGATCCTTGTCGAAGCCCAACCTCAGAATTCTGACTTTACACTGCAGGTTGACTGACGTGGGCAATGTCCCTTTTAGCATTTATGCCATAAAGGGCGAATTGCGTTTTTTCGCCATACATTTGCTGCCAGCATTTTGGAACACCTGGCACGTTTTATCTTTTCAGGCCTATTGGTTCCTTTAGAGTTTAGACGGACATTATGGAGCTTTAAGACCGTTTTCGTAGGGATTCAAGAGAACGATATCCATGGGGCGTAACACAGGCCCCCGCAGTGCGGGGAGCCCCACAGCACTTAATAATAATAATAATAAAAAATGTATAAAGCGCATGGTTACGCCATCTCAGCGTGTCCCCGCGCTAAGTGAGAAGGAGGTGGCAGAATTACCGCCACAGAAGGCCAGCATAATGCTAAGCAGTGAACAAGTAGGTTTTCAGCAGCTTTCTAAATTTAGTTTCAGAGCATTCAAGCCTTAAATTGAGAGGGAGCCTATTGCAATTCTGAGCAGCCAGAACCCATAAAGAGCGACCGGCCGGAGAGCTCCTGATAGAGTCCGGAGGGGGCCCCTCCAGGTACCTTGAAGGGGGGCCCTCAATTATTGTTACGCCACTTTAATGAGCCACCGTTTGTCTCTTCCCCGCAGAGCCGGCCTTTAGCATGTGCGGGATGTGCCCATGCCCAGGGCGACGACCTGCGTAGGGGCGTCGGAACTCCTTGTACAAGTCTTCCTACGACTTAGATCCAAAGAAATGTGTGTTTAAACACTTTTTCTGAAGAGTGCAGGTACCCTTGTATGCTTGTTCTTAGCTGTTTTTTCTTTTCATGTTGCCCACTTCATCTTCCTCCTACTCCTCTCAATGTTCGATACTTATGCAGTTAATTGGATGATATATGGGGGGCACCAAATGTGTTTTTTGCCCAGAGCGCTCTCAGAGCAAAGGCCATCCGTGCCTCAGCGACCGGAAGCCCCGCACTGACTGTTGTTTGGCCTGTGTCCTTCCTGCGGGGCCTCTCCCTCGCACCAGGCCGCGGGGCGCAGTTTGCGCAGGAAAAGCGCGCAGACCTCGTGCTCTCCGCATCCTTTTTTCTTAGCGCAGCACATCTTTCAAACATCCCTCTGGCCTGCAATAAAACAAAACATGACCAAGTGACAGCTGAATATGCTTTTTTTTTCAAGGGCCATCTCCTTTGGGACAAACACAGGGTCGAGCTGTGGACGGTATCGAGTTTTGTTGTTTATTTCTGTAACGCTTTGTGCTACTCAGACGGCGCCCAATAGCGCCCAGGGAAAGGGAGAGATGTAAAGAGAGACACAATAGTGATAATCGGTAAGTGGATGGAGATCTGTCCCCAAAACACTAGCATTTCACTGGACCCAGCAGTGCAAACCCCTCTTTCGTTGTGAAGTTCTTTTGAAACTGGACGTTTTTCATTTTTTTTTTTTTTATATAGCGCGAACTACTAGACCCGAAGGTATCAGTCAGGGCGCTTTACACGAGCACCAGTTGCGTTACAGAGGGACACATTCTTTTTTGTTAGGCACGGGCAGATTATAGATTTGTTAATCCAAATTCTCAAAGTTTATTACTTTTTCTCAAGCTTGCGTGCTGATTGAGTCTTGTGCCATGCCCTAATGGCACTAAATTTAACAATTTCACTGTAGTGGGAGCTACATCTAGCCCCAAAAACAATCGCACAGCTAAATGCGCACAATTGCATAATTATTTCTCAATCTTTTCAATGTTCATCCATTTCAATCCAAGGTTTTCCAATTTTTTAGTTCTTATTCTTCTGTCTCAGTTTGAGTCCACACGCATAAGTGTATATGCTATTTACGAGTTTTTACTGTTCAAACCATGTCTATCCAGACTTTAAGAATGAGCAGGACTAAAGCATAAATTCATTTCAGGCAGCGTTTATTGAACAAATACCCAATGCATTTCGGGCTTGACGCCCTTCTTCGGGGGTCACTGTAAACAAATGAAAATAACCACAATCACAAACTGAGTTATCCACTTCAGTATAGCATTACCACTGCTAACCCAATATTAACTAATACTGTTGCATGATCCCAAAGAAACATTTATACATTTAAAATACTTTCCGCTACAAATCTATGCATTACGAAAGTGCCTAAGTAACATGCAGTTTCCTTAATTTGATTTTCCTTCTTTAAATCCTTGCCACATGCCTATTTTGCGCGCAGTCAAAACCTCCACGTCACCCAGTGCCTTAAATACGATTCTACAAGCAGTTAGTCCTCCCCGTCACCTAATCCCTTACGTGCAAGTTCTTCACAATGCCTCTCAAATGTTCCTGCGCAGTGTATTACCAGTGTACCCCTCCGAGACCTCTCCGTGTTCAAAACCCTCAGCATACACCCTTAAGTGATAAACCGTATACAAATAGCCGAGGCTTAACCCACAATTTCACCGCTCTCTCTAACCTCACTACACCCTTTATACTCTGTGCCACGGACCCTGCCTTTGCAGTGCACTAAACTAATCACGTACCTGCCTGCTGTTTGTTAAAAACCGTGCGTTCTTCCTCCGTTTAAGCTTCCCATTACACTCCCTCCCTGAATCGCGCTCTTATAAACACATGATTGCAACTACCCAATTAACCTCAAGGTTCAGATCACCCGCCCTCCCGGTGTTACTTGTTAAGTGTTGTTCAGAAAACACTGCTGCTCCCATAATGCTGTTCAAATGGATTTAAACATTCAAGGTAATACACAGTCATGTTACCGAATATAAAAAAACAATGGTATGCCAGATAATGTGCCACTTATAAAATGTGAATGTGAATGTCATTTTCGTCTGAAAACAATTCCTTAGATGTCTCTGCCACTGTCCTTAATGAACCACGTTGGTGTTCCCGGCGTGCAGACTCGTGCTTTGTTAACTTCATTTCGTCTATGTTCTTTATCTTCATTCTCGGGTGCTATCCTGGTGTAGGGCATTTTTGATTAACTGCACTGTAAATGGGGGGCAGGATGCACACCTCTTAATCCAAATTCTCAAAGTTTATTACTTTTTCTCAAGCTTGCGTGCTGATTGAGTCTTGTGCCATGCCCTAATGGCACTAAATTTAACAATTTCACTGTAGTGGGAGCTACATCTAGCCCCAAAGACAATCGCACAGCTAAATGCGCACAATTGCATAATTATTTCTCAATCTTTTCAATGTTCATCCATTTCAATCCAAGGTTTTCCAATTTTTTAGTTCTTATTCTTCTGTCTCAGTTTGAGTCCACACGCATAAGTGTATATGCTATTTACGAGTTTTTACTGTTCAAACCATGTCTATCCAGACTTTAAGAATGAGCAGGACTAAAGCATAAATTCATTTCAGGCAGCGTTTATTGAACAAATACCCAATGCATTTCGGGCTTGACGCCCTTCTTCGGGGGTTAAGCCCGAAATGCATTGGGTATTTGTTCAATAAACGCTGCCTGAAATGAATTTATGCTTTAGTCCTGCTCATTCTTAAAGTCTGGATAGACATGGTTTGAACAGTAAAAACTCGTAAATAGCATATACACTTATGCGTGTGGACTCAAACTGAGACAGAAGAATAAGAACTAAAAAATTGGAAAACCTTGGATTGAAATGGATGAACATTGAAAAGATTGAGAAATAATTATGCAATTGTGCGCATTTAGCTGTGCGATTGTTTTTGGGGCTAGATGTAGCTCCCACTACAGTGAGATTATAGATTTGCCCAGAATCACAGGATGTTGCGCCTCCCTGCAGAGCCTCGAACTCGGCTTCACAGCTGTGAGGTCGACCTCTCTAGCCGTTAGGCCATATCCTCTACCCTGCATTATTTAATCGAAGTGTTGGTACTACTTCAATGCAGCTGTAAGCAGCTGTCTTGCGCTGACACCGCAAAGGGCCGTAAAATGTTTCAAATTATAGTGAATTATATCAAAAAGGCCCCTTCACTGGAGAATAGGAGCGCGTAAAAGGCAAAATATAATTTCGCCAGTGTCTCAGACCATTCTTGCAGCAGAGCTGATGGGCTTTGTTTTTGTGTACTTATTAAACAGGGTTCAAGTCCTGGTCACCATGTACAAGCCATGTTATCTAGGGCAAGTCACTTGTACCTACCAATAACTCAATTTTCATTTTAACAAACAAAGACATTTCAAGTTTCCGAAAGATACAGGCCAAAGTGGTTTGACAATTTGGACAAAAAAAATGGGACTGTTTCTGTATGGAACCACCTGTCTGTCCAGGCATTACTCAAGCTTTCGCAATTGGAAGCCGCTTGTAGTGAGAAAATAAACTTGCCCGACAAACCTGACTTTGTTGTGAACAGACGGATACACGTTGAGTAGAGACAGTTGAGTAGGTAAATACCAAGCGATGGGATGCTAAGTCTCAAATCATGAAGGTAGGGTATTTTTGTTGAGGCTCAACTGCTGTCAAGCCAGCTCGGTGGGTTTCACGCGTTGCTTCGTAGATCTATATGAAACCCGAGGTCGGATATGCTATATATAAATGATTATGTGATTTGCACAGGAGGCTCAGCAGTAACTCCTGTTAGCCTGCCGCAGCAGGCACTGTTGTTTGTTCGATGCCTCATGTTTGAAATGTTCATGCTACGATTGCAGTCATCTCTGTGGAAAGCGCTTGGCTCGACTGCTTCTAAGAGCTACGTCTTTATATCAATGACATAAAAAACATTACCACTAAAGAGTCTGACAATTAACCCCAGAACGGTGGCCCTTTAGTAGGACTCGTTAAAGTGGCAAAATAACACCCCGGCTCATGACCTCACGACTTGTGAATAATACACGAGACTTTCTTCTAATCAAAATTCTTCAATTTGACATATTTGTGGTATCAACGGTAAATCACTTTATCTCATTGCACCCCTCAGATCCCATATGTGGCCGTTTTTGTAGCTACACGTTGTTTATTATGAACATTTTACCCACGAGATGAAGTGTCTGTCAGCTAACACACACTGAATGGTACTTATTTTGTCAATCTCTGGATGATGAAAGGCCGAGTTGGCGCAGCTAGGATTTAAACATGCGAGCTCTGCATCCCACCCCATGGGGATGAAACAAGGAGGCGAGATCAGACAGGGTTCAAGTTGAAGGTTACACACAGACGTCTTCTGCAGGTGCATTACGCCACTGAGCTTTCCCGCCAGCTACTCTTGTTTTGCAGCAGCCCGCCACAGACCCAGACCCTGTACTCACCATTTGAAGACGAGGTTGAGCCAGTCTCCGATGACGGCCACCCAGATGAGCTTGATGCCCACCGCCTCGCACAGGTGGAACCAGATGGGGAAGAAGACGAAGAAGGTGTTGCGGAGGTCGGCGGCGAAGGAGACGAACATGAACCAGTCCTGGGAGCTCTTGTAGTTCACCTGGAGGTACTGCACCATCTGCGCCCCGGAGTCGTGGAGGAGGTCCATGACGGCCTTTCCAGCTAAAATCCCGTTTTCCCTATCCTTGTACTCCCAGGCCTCAAATTGCTATTTCCCCTATTGTGCTCAAAAGTCTAAAATTCCCACTCCCCTGTAGTAATTTTTTTCAGAATTCCTGGTTTTACCTAGAATGTACTCCCACGTGTGAAATTCTTGCGTTTTCTTTGCTTGTACTCGCAACTTCTTCTAAATTTCTACGTCATCCTATCCTGGTACAAACACTTTATAAATTACTGTTTTTTTCTATTTTAGTAGGGCCGTTTAAATTCCTATTTTTCCCTAACTGTGGCACTTTCAAACACACATTTTTTGTACTGGCAGTTTGCATTAAATTCCTCCTCCCTCTGGTTTAACTCTTCGCACGTCCTAAATTCCCACCTCCCTCTTATCTGTGTATACCCCCCTGGCACTAATTCGCCACTGTCCGGCGCTAATCCTAGTGCACGCACCTCGTCCCCCTCACCTTGGCACTCGCACACTTCAGCCCGCTCTGCAGTCATCGCTTCTTAAATACACAGGCCCGGGAGTATGTCTGCGGCATTGACCTTCGACCTCAAGAGCTTCCCCCAAGCAAAATACTGTTGACAAGAGCTCGGCAGTTTCATGTTACCCTGGAAATTGGAAATGAGGGAGAATACCGAGAAACGTCAGGTGACCGGCCCTGCGCTGCGCACGCCGCGTGCACGCCGTCTGCATGCCCTGTTTTCGATTGTTCATCGCAGGCTGTCTCTTCCTCCGACGTCAGTGACCCCCCCCGTCCCTTTCCCCTCGAAACAAGCCCATGCATGCAAAAGGCTAGGGGAGATATTTGAGCGACTTACGGGTCCAATATTTCTCGAAAAAGTGTACACTAATTAGACACCTAAGCAAGATTATTTTTAATATAATTTTTATTTTCCTTGTCTAGTAACACTCCTTCTATTTTTAGTTTCACCTCTCTCTTCTTATCCTACATAATAGTTACATTTAATTGTGATACTATATGATGAACTATACAGTAATGTAGTACTTTGAATTAATCGCCGCAGCAAAATCCGTTTTTATTAGTTGTTATCGACTATTTATGTGGTGGCCTGTAGTTAGCTTGAGTGGTCGAATTTTGTTTACAAAACCAATACACTTAAATTGGTAAAATAATGCAATAGTAGCACGTAGAAAGGACCCGCATAGGACAGGAGATGTTTTGAGATGCAAGTACCAAAAGTATTTTTTTAATCTTAAATTTGTGAATGACTTGTAGTTTCCACCCTTCCCCCTATAAGTAATATGTGCGCAATTGAGCACTGGAATGACCCCTAGACTGTGATCTTATAAACTGTGTTTTTGATATCTCAATCCTTCAACCTTTTGTTTTAAATGCTTTATTAGTGGTTGGGTAGATAATAATTTCTCCATAAGAATTTCAATCTTTGACCAAACTTCCCTTTTTATGCTTTTACCCGAATATATTTCATTGTACCATGTGCCAATGAATGGCACTATTTCCAAGACAACCACATCATCCCAGAACCCAGAAAGATAATCACAATTGCAGCTTAGTCATTTTACAGTCGCAAAAGACAAATCTGCTACAGGTTTTGTTCATCACTGAGTAATTAATCAGGAGTTTGTTAAGCGCAACTACTCACCCGTAAGTGTCTCAAAGCGCTGAGGAGGGGGGGGGGGTGCTGGATCCATTCCATCAAGGAGTGGGACTGTCAAAGAGCCAGGTTTTGAGGTTTCTTGCGAAGATGGGGAGCAATGTTGTCTGTCTGAGGTGGAGTGAAAGGGCGTTCCAGGCTTTGGCCGCGAGGAAGGAGAAGGAGCGGCCTCCCGATCTGGTGAGGTTTTTGTTTATTCTGGCGTAGAGTGCGTTGCCATAGTCGAGTCTGCTGGTTACCAGGGCGTGAGTGACGGTCTTTCTGTGTTCTAATTGGATCCATTTGAAGGTCTTACGAAGGAGGCGGAGGGTGTGGAAGCAGGAAGACGAGACTGAGTTGATCTGGCGGTCCATTTTGAGCTCTGTCTCCAGGATGATTCCTAGGTTGTGTGCGCGGTCCGTGGGGGTTGGCGGGTGTCCGAGGGTGGGGGGCCGCCGGGTGTCTCTCAAGGCGTCAGGGTTTGGGCCCACGATGAGTACTTCTGTTTTGTTGGTGTTTACTTGTAGGCAGCTGTTTTTCATCCATTTGGTGACGGCTTCCATGACTTTTCGAAAGTTGTGTCTGGCGGTGTTGGGTTCGTTGGATAGGGAGATGATGAGTTGGGTGTCGTCTGCGTACGATACAATGTTGAGTCAGTAGGTTCTGATGATGAGGGCGAGTGGAGCCATGTAGACATTGAAAAGCGTCGGGCTGAGGGAGGAGCCCTGGGGGACTCTGAAGGTGATAGGTGTAGGGTCTAAGAGGAAAGGGGGGAGTCTGACCCGCTGCGTTCTGCCGGAGAGGAAGGAGAGGAAGGAGTAGATCCAGTCGAAAGACTTGTCCTGGATATCTGCGTTGTGGAGTCTGCGTATTAGGGTGTGGTGAGAGACTGTGTCGTACGCCGCTGAGAGGTCGAGGAGGATGAGGGCTACTGTTTCTCCTTTGTCCAGTAGAGTGCGGATGTCGTCTGTTGCGGCGAGGAGTGCGGTTTCCGTACTGTGGCTTTTTCTGAAGCCGGATTGGGAGGAGTCGAGAATGTTGTGCTCTTCAATGAATGTGGCGAGTTTCGCTGGGAACAGGAGCAGGGAGATTGGTCTGTAGTTTTTGAGGTCGGTGGGGTCCGCCAAGGGTTTCTTCAGGAGGGGGTTGACCTCAGCGTGTTTCCAGTCGTCGGGGAACAAAGCGGTCACCAGGGAGCGGTTGATGGTGTGGCAGAGCATGGGTGCGATGGTGTCGGCGGCTCTGTTGAAGATGTGGTGGGGGCAGGGGTCCATGGGGACCCCTGAGTGGATTGACTTCATTGGCTTCAGTGTGTCTTCGGTGGTGAGGGCTGTCCAGTTGTCAATCATTGGTTTCCGGGTGTCGGGGGTGGTTGGTGAGGGTTCAGTGTGTTGGTTGTCTTCGTCGAAGTTGTCATTGATGCTCTTGATTTTGTGGTGGAAAAAGGTGCTGAGTTTGTCACAGTGGTCTTGTGAGAGAGGGATGTCAGTAGAGTCGTTGGTGGGTTGGGTGAACTCCTTGATGATGTTGAAGAGTTCCTTGCTGTTGTGTGTGTGGTTGGAGATTCTGTCTTCGAAAGCTTTTTTCCTCGTTTCTCTGATGAGTTGGTGGTGGGCGTTGATGGCAGCTCTGAAGTTGTTGTGGGCTTCTGTGGATTTGGTGTTCCTCCAGGCCTTTTCAAGGCGGTGGCAAGTGTGTCTGGACTCTCGAAGTTCGGTGGTAAACCATCTGTCTTTCTTGGCGCGGGTATTGTTGTTTTTCTTGAGGGGGCTATGGTGTTGGTGCTGTCTGAAATCCATCTATGCAGGGTTCGGGCTGCGGTGTTGGGGGTCGTCATTTTCCACAATGGTTGGGGTGGAGTTGTTGAGTGAGGAGGTGAGCTGGTCGTCAATGATTTTGGTCTAGTTTTTTTTGTGGGAGCAGGTGCTGGTGTCTGTTGATGGTGGGTGTTCTGAAGGGGAAGTGGACGCAATGATGGTCGGTCCATGGGAGTTCGGTGGTGTGGCTGAAGGTGATGGAGTTTCCTGTAGTGAAGAAGGGGTCAAAAGGGTGTGCTGCTGAGTGCGGGGGCTCGGTCACGAGCTGGCAGAGTCCAATGTTGTGGAGGTTGTCCAGGAGGGATGCGGTGTTGGAGTCCAGTTGGTTGTCATGGTGGAAGTTGAGGTCTCCCAGCAGGGTGTAGTTGGTGGATGCGACGCCTGTGGGGTGATGATGTCCGTGATGGAGTTGGCGAAGGGTCTGTGGGGTCCAGGGGGTTGGTAGATGAGGGTTCCTCGGAGGGTGGCGGTGGGGCTGGCCTGTATGTTGAAGTGAAGGTGCTCCATCAGGTCTGTGTGAGCGTCGGAGAGTGTACTTAGGCAGAGAGTGGATTTGTGGACCATGGCGATTCCTTTTCCCGGGCGGGTTGGACGGCCCTTCCTGGAGGTCTTGTATCCTTGGGGGATGGCGATGGCCGGTTCTGATGTGGTGTTGGTCCAGATTTCGGTGAAGAATGCTACGCCTGGGGTGGTGCTGTCGAGGAGGTCCCAGATTTCGGTGGCGTGTTTGTGGAGTTATCAGACGTTGAGGAGGTTGCATTGCAGGGTCTTCGGTTCGTTTGTGTTCTTGTGGGGGGATTGTGCTGGATCGGTGACAGCTGAAGGGTCCGTGGGTGTCGGCTGGTGATGCTAGCTTGCAGTTGTTGTTGTGGCCTGGGTTGAGTGTGTGGAGTGCTGCTGGGTCGTAGCGTTGGCAGGGCAGAGGTCCAGGGTTCCTAGCACTGGTTGCGGTTGGGTCTTCAAACAAAGACTTAAGACCTGGCTCTTCCACAAAATACACTAACTTCCTGTATGTGGCTTGCGCTTCGGGGCTCCGTTGCTTTCACAGCGCCGGGACACCTCCTTGTGAGGTAGCTGTTCGCGCTCAATAAATCGCATTATTATATCATTATTATTGGGTCGCAGACGGGCTTGCCTTTGGCGCACCAGCGGTGCGCCCGTTGCGGGCAGCTGCTATTAAGCAGGGGTTGGGGAGGGCTGGACAGCTGAGAGGCGGGAGCAGGGAGGGGAGCTGGATTGGTTGCGCCGGCCGTGCTGGGGGGAGGGCACGGGGGCAGCAGCAGCAGCAGGGGAAAAATGGGCGGGAAAGGAGGAGAGTGGGAAAGAGGGGAAAATGAGAAGATAAGCAGAGCCCAGGAAAGTGCAGAAAGCAGAAAAAAGCAGAAATATAGATTTAGAAAAGAGGGTGAAAATAGAGTGGAAAACAACTGAGTGAAAACGAGTGGAAAACTGGAACGGAAAGCGGGAAGAAGAGAAGACAATCAAAGCACAGGAAAGTGCAGAAAGCAGAAAAAAACCAGAAATATAGATTTAGAAAAGAGGGTGAAAAACGAGTGAAAAAACAGGTGAAAACGAGTGGAAAACCGGAACAGAAAGCGGTCGACAGAGGTCCAGTGGACCACCAGGGATGAGGCGCAGGTGAACCTTCGGGTGGAGGAGGGCCTCAATCATTTACACTAGATAGTGCAGGGGCTGGGGGAGGTCTCACTCAATGGTGGAGCTGCGAGGGTGGGAGAGCAATTTCACTGACAAAGAGTGGTCTTACTATAACAGGCAATAAACCAGCCATCACCATCTGAGCAAGCATGGAATAACTGAAGAGATCCATCACGTTCTGCTGGCCAATCAAAGCAATTTAATCTAGTCCGCCACTGCAGGTCCCAGGTAGCTACACGCTAAGACCACTTCTTTACATCTCCCACTGACATTCAGATATGGGCTGATAGTGGCAAAGCCCATCCCAGTAGGTCATCCCACCACTTCTCTCTCCGTCCATGACTGCTCTGGACCAAAAAATGTGAAAAAAATTATCAAGTTGGACAACGCCGTGCAGTAAACAGTAGATTATGATCTGAACACAAGAAACACCATAAAGGGGCCTGCAGAGTTGGTAAAAGCTACCAACTTACTGAAAACCATAAGTTCGCAGCTATAGCTCAATCCTCTTTATCATAACACTGCTAAATGCTATGTCCAAGATAACTGCACCTCAGTGGTCACCACACATGCCATGGAAACACTTCCCAGGCCAGATCAAAAAGTAAAGCAAGTGCTTTTGTGCCCAACACAGGGGTAGTACATGCTTCAATACAATGCATTTCATGGTGCTCTTTATCAGGGGGACTGCCAATCATGATTTCGAACAGTATTAAACCTAAAATTAACACAGGAAAAAACCAAATAACAGGGATATAGAATTCTTTCAGGGAGCAAGGCTACAGTACTTTGTTCAAATAGCTGCTGTATAACTACAATAAAATACTACAGTCAGGATCTGATAAACCTATATATTGCTGTTTCATGAGGCTGTGCTTTGCCTTGCTTATCATATAAGTAGACGTATCGAATTTTCAAACAAACTGACTAAGTTCACGTCATTTCTAATGTGGCACTGTTTGAGCCTTTTTGCATGTGTGTATCCTAGTCACTCAGATCATTGTTGAATTGTTCAATTTTATCAGTCATACAGACGAAAAAGGGCACAATGTTTGTCTTCATTTTTTTCTCTTTTAATTTAGAACAATCTACCCTTAGTGGGTGGAATGTTCTAATAGATTTATAGCCCTCTGCTTCAGGCGAAACCGATTGTTAAATGTGCACTTTCTCATTATAGGCCAGAGGCGGATTCTATTACAGGACACGGAGGCTTCAGATTATGCTTCTCAATCTTTACTGCGATAAACACAGCAGCCAATGAAAATGTATATTTTCATAAAAAACAGTAAAACAAACTACATTTCCCATGATACACATGAGTATAGGCAAGCCCCCACAGTCCATAAGAACCCCTTGCGTGCTCCCATCATCCTCTTTCTTTGCTGCTCACAGCAAGAGTTAAGTGCACCTATATAATGGTCCCCTCACTCTGCTTTGCATGGGGATATTATTGATTGATTTCTATATATGCTTGTATGCTGATGGATCGGTGCTATATATGATCGTATCTTTTATATCACATTGCTGACAATATATTCATGTATTGAATGGTTATTGCGTTGTGTAGAAAAGTTACTTTGCTGCATAGGGGGTGCTTTGTGCCTCGCTCCGTGCTATTCCGGAGCTTCGCTGTTATTGCTGGTGCTTTGCCGCCTTTTCCGATTGCTGTTGGGCTCGTGCTCTATAGCGCGTTGAATTACGGTCTCAGACCGGCAGGGAGCTGGTCGCTTTACTCAGAGGAGCCCATTATCGTCAGCTTGTCTTCGCGTGCGTTGGGCTTCCCTGGTACGCAGGACCGAGTGGCTCACGGCTGACGCGCGCTCCCAAACGCTACCAATTGGGCTTCTTTTTGGTAGGATATCGGTCGTGTTTGGACTGCGCGGCTCGGCGCGATTTCCCCGGCATTCTCGAGCGCATTTCCAACGCGTTCTACACACCGGCAGGCTCCCTGTGAGATCGCCTGGCATCAGGTTGTAAAATAGAGGCCTGCAGAGTGTGCACACGCTCTTAGAACTGTTTGGGCCAAGGTCACTGACCTGTTGGAGTACAGCTTTGCTGAGGGGGTTTGGGTAACGTTGACAAATTGTAAGTGTGCTTTGGGCTGACCCCCCCATTACCCCTCCTGTCTGTGGAAAGTAGGGTGTTATCCCTGAGTGAGAATTTATAATTACTCCTTTGCATTATGGAAGAGTGGGCCCAGGACCCGGAGGAGTACTATGGAGGAGAGGAGGAAATTGGTGATGGACAGCAGGAAGCTGTTTTAGAGGACAACATTGTTGAAGCCTTAGATGCTTCAGTCCAGTCTTCAGTAAACAAAGCCATGGAAACTAAAGTTCCCCAGTCTGTACAGCAGGCACTGGCTGTGGCCCTACCCCCTATTAGGAAACAGCTAGAGGGTTTTGCTAAGTGTCATGGGTATGACAAAAAGAAGAAACAGAAGACAGGAGAATCTTCATCTACCGCCACAAGCTCGAATACCCAGAAAGAATGGCCACATTCCCAAACACTGGCAACATTGCCAGTGACAGGTACGACAGACCATGCCTACGCAGGTGGGAAGGCGAAAGCTAAGCGCCCTGCTCCGGTGGATACGGATACGACTACCACCAACACGGACACTGACACTGATACCTCGGAGGAGCCCCCCATCCTCCTAAAAAGGCCAAGGTCGAACCCAAAGCTTCGGCGGAGCAGGTCAACACTCCTTTCACATTTGATCCCTCAGACATTATGCACCCCCGATCCTCGGACTGGGTTATGCCACCTGCAGTGTCGGATTACCTCCACGAAAACCTGCAGAAAAGTTTCTCTAGAGAAGTCCCCAATCGGTTAAAATCAGAGTGTCCACGGCCGGACCTGCCAGACAACATGGCAGAAACTCCGGAGATCGATGCCAGCATGCTCACCTTCCTGAAGAAATTCTCTAGAGACCCCAAACGTGGGTTGGACCGTGCTTGGCGAGGTTGCCAAGATAAAATGCTCGACGTTGTGGGTCCCCTAGCGTAAATACTAGAGATGGCTTTGGCAGCCAAGTAAGGGGCAAAACCAGTTGACCCGGACATTTTGGCAGGCTGGACCCAGCGCGCTATCTGCCTCATTGGCAACGCAAACTGTGCGATCTCCTCTGAGAGACGCAAGTCCTTGCTCCTGAGAATGGACAGTAACCTGGCTGAGTTGGCAGAGGCAGAGCCAGGTCCACTGGCTGGTGGTCACTTGTTCGGTGACCGGTTCGTCAAGGATGTTTCGAAATATGTTGGGACATTCACCGCACTGGACAAGGCACAGAGCGGTATCAAAAGAGCACTTACCCATGGTGTTTTCAACAGGGCAAGGCGGGGGCCGCTCGTCAGGCCGGGGCTTTCAACAAGGCTCTCAACGAGGCGACTATGCTCGCGGAAGAGGAGAGTGGGACTCCACCCACGGTGGTACCTTTTACCCGTCCCGCAGAGGCTTCAACAGGGGCCGTTTCCAATCAGGAAAAACAGGGCGAATTTCAAGTCCCAGCAAAAGACAGGTGAGTGTAACAGATCTCTCTCTTCTTCCTCTGGGGGGTCGCACACGACATTGCCTTACACAGTGGCAGGCCCTGACTCAGGATGCGTGGGTTTTGCAGACTGTCCGGGGTTTCAGTTGGAATTTTATTCTCATCCGACACAAGTGTTTCCTCCACCAGCTCTCCATTTTTCCCAACAAGATCACAGTTTCATAGGAAAAGAAATTGCAGACTTGCTGCAGAAGCACGCCATTGTACAATGCCAAGGCGGACCTCGCGGGTTCTGCAGCAACGTCTTTATTGTTCAGAAGAAAGGAGGTGGCAACAGGTTAGTGCTCAACCTCAAGGATTTCAATCAATACCTTACTTACAACCATTTCAAAATGGAAGGTATTCATCTGTTAGCGGATTTGTTACAGGACGGAGATTGGTTAGTCCGTCTGGACCTCAAAGACGCGTATCTGTCCATACCAATTTTTCCTCCACATCGCAGGTTCCTGAAGTTTCTTTGGAACGGTCAGTGTTACGAATATTTGGCTCTTCCTTTCGGGCTCTCCTCAGCTCCCTGGTGCTTCACCAAGGTGATGAAGCCAGTGGTGGCTCACCTCAGGGAGAGGGGGGATCAGGCTTATAATTTATCTAGACGACATACTGATCATGGCTCAAAACCAGTCCATGCTCAAGCAGCATTTAGACATGACAACGTCGCTGCTTCAGAGCTTAGGTTTTGTTATCAATCAAAAGAAGTCGGTGATAATACCGATACAGGTGATAGACTTCCTAGGGTTCACGATAGACTCCCAGGCAGCACAACTGTGTCTTCCTCAGGCGAAATTGAAGGACTTGAAGAAGGAAATTCTCAAGTTGCTGGACAAACAGACGGTTACGCTCAGGGCGGTTGCCAGAGTAGTGGGGATATTGGCCTCATCCGTTCAAGCAATATTCCCAGGTCCCCTTCATTACAGGGCACTTCAGCGCCTGAAGATCAAGCATCTTCAGAGAGGTCTATCGTACACAGACTCCATTCCACTGTCGGAGGAGGTCCGAACGAGTTGCAGTGGTGGCTCGGTCATGTAGAGGCCTGGAACGGCAGAGCGATCTTCGGATCACAGCCAGAGGTGGTGATCGAGTCAGACGCCAGCAGATGGGGCTGGGGCGCGCGCTGCGGAGATTTCTCCACAGGAGGCAGATGGTCAACGCAAGAACTCTCTCTACACATAAATCGCTTAGAGCTGCTCGCAGGATCATTTGCGATTCGCACGTTATCCCCGAAGCAGACATCTTGTTGCATCCTACTGCGATTGGACAATGTGTCCGCAGTGAGGTATATCAACAAGTTGGGCGGCACGAGGTCGTCACTACTTGTTCAAATGGCCAAGGACTTTTGGCATTATTGCCTCGAGAATCAGATCTCGGTGATAGCGGAGTACATCCCAGGACAATCCAATCAGGTAGCGGACTGGAATTCCAGGCATCTCAGGGATTACAGTGACTGGAAACTGCTTCCCCAGGTGTTTCAGTGGTTACAAACCATTTGGGGTCCGTTTCAGACGGACCTATTCGCCTCCAGGCTAACCTATCAGATTCCCAGGTTCTTCAGCTGGAGGCCAGATCCGATGGCAACTGCAACCGATGCCTTTCTCCAGGATTGGTCGCAGGGGATACAGTATGCTTTTCCCCCGTTCCTATTAATTCCCAGGGTAATGACGCAGGTAATCAGACAACGGGCGGAGGTGGTCATGGTGACACCATGGTGGACATCACAAGCTTGGTTCCCAAGTTGTTGCAGTGGAGCTGCGATCGCCCCCGGTTACTGCCGGACTTGAAGTGGCTATTGCAGTGCCCTCGTCAGGAGCAGCACCCGTTGCTGTTGGAGGGCAGGCTAACGCTGATGGCATGGAGGCTTTCAGGGAACAGTGGCAACTGCCAGGAGATTCAAGCCAAACTTCGGATTTTATCAAGCAGGCATGGGCACCATCTACCCGGAAGCGTTATTCCGCAGCCTGGAAGAACTGGGTGGATTGGTGCATGGGAAGACGGGTGGATCCCGTGGGGGCAGAGTTACCCCACGTATTGAATTTCCTGTTGGCGAAAGCAGCTGACGGTCTGGCTTACCGATCAGTGAATAATTTCCGCTCAGCCATTTCGGCGGGGCATGCCCAGATAGACGGGAAACCGGTAGGCATGCACCCGGTGGTTTGCAAATTGCTGAAGGGGATTAGGGTAGCTAATCCCCCTAAACCCAAATATACGGGTTTGTGGGATGTTTCTCTTGTCATTTCTTTGTTCAACAGATGGCCTGATGATGCACTCTTGTCTAGGAAACAATTGTCGGCCAAGTTGGTCATGCTACTTTGCCTATCATCATGCAGACGGTCTTCGGATGTGAGAGCACTCGACGTTACAGGTAGAGTGTTTACCCCGGAAGGGGTTTCCTTTGCTATTACGGGTCGTACAAAAACAATGTCACGACACATTGATTATAATGCATTTCCTGACAATGAAAAAGTATGTGTAGTTAAATGTTTAAAAGCATATGAGGAATGTTTAAAGGCCTTGAGGCCTCAAGGTTGTTCACAATTATTGATTGCTTTGCAAAAGCCGTTTAAACCTGTGGTGGCTGCCACAATTGCCAGATGGCTTCGCTTCATAATGAAGGAAGCAGGTATTGATACGCAGATCTTTGGTGCTCATTCAGTGAGAGGCGCTGTGGCGTCAAAGTCTTATGGTTTGGGATCTAGTATCCAAGACATTATGCGTTGTGCAGATTGATCTTCTGAATCAACGTTTAAGACGTTTTATTATAAGCCGGTGGGTGACATTACTTCTGTGGTTTTTAATGAGCGTTAAACTAGCATAATCTGAAGCCTCCGGTCCTGTAATAGAATCAAAAATTTGCTAACATTCGCGCCAAGAATTTTCAATTCTATTAAGGACACGGAGGCGAGGATTATCCCACCCGGCTTAGTTTACAGTAATAAGCTTGCCCACCCAATTATGCAGTGATTACGGTGGTGTCATTGCCTTTCTTTCAGGATCAGATAAGAAGTCTGACTGATAAACGACGGACGGCAGGATGTTTGGCCTGAAACCTTGTTTCTTCCATGTTGGAGGAGTTATGGTCTTATTCAAGTTATTGTTGGACTTGGTTCGCCTCAAAGAAAGAGGATGATGGGAGCACGCAAGGGGTTCTTATGGGCTGTGGGGGCGTGCCTATACTCATGTGTATCATGGGAAATGTAGTTTGTTTTACTGTCTTTTATGAAAATATACATTTTCATTGTCTGCTGTGTTTATTGCAGTAAAGATTGAGAAGCATTATCCTCGCCTCCGTGTCCTTAATAGAATTGAAAATTCTTGGTGCGAATGCTACCAAATTTTTGATCCTCCTCTATGGCGGAGAAGCGTCGACTCGACCCCCTGCCAGCCTCAAAACGTCAAAAATAAAACAATAATAAAACAGGTTTATTATCTGTTTATTTTTTGGGTTTAAGGACGTGGCAAATCTTGGGGGCAGAGCCATCGCAAGGGCAGTGACGAAAGGGAGTGTTGGGCACTGCTATCAGTGCGGGTGTCTGTTTGGCTGGCCGTCATGCGCACTGAGCTGCCTTCAACATAGCTGCACTGCTGGGTTGGAGACAGCAAGCACAGGTTCCCTGTCTCGCTGGGAGCACATATTCATAACGCTGCTTTCAAGTATGAGAGTAGCGTCAGGATTGGCCGCAGGGGAGTCTGGGAGCCTGTGCTGCAGCAAGGACATGGAGCGGAAGAGTGGTAGGCAGCAGGTACGTTCTTTTTTCCCTATTTAAAAAAAAAAGATTTTCTTTGTTGTCTGTTTCACCTCCACCCACCTCCCCTTCGTCCGTCGTCGTCCCCCGGCCACACACCAGCTCTTACTGTTATAGGCCCTCGCTGCAACTCAGGTTCAGGGCTTTTAACAACCCAATAGCCCTCGGCAGCAGGCAATAATAAATATTGGATTAGATATTAGCACATCTCTTTTATGTTCATGCAAGAGTCGGATTGGTGGGGTGGATCCTGCGTCATTATACTGTACCATTGTTTTAATGTGTTCATGCTGAGATTTGTGCATGACTATTTGGTGTTCATGAGCATTCTTTTGCAAAGCAATGCATGTTATGTCCCTAAAATGTAGATTTTTTTCTGTTATCGATAAAAGTCTTGGACCCAAACTCAGTCTGTTATGTTTATTGTCATCCCAACAACCTGAACCTTTGATGCTGTTTCTTGGACCCTTTAATAAACTAATTTCCAGAACATATTAATGAGAGTTTGATACTAATATGTAATTCAATGTAATCTAAATTTGTTTAATCTCCCATTTGGATTGCAAATGTAGGAGATTCTATATTTACACTCTTGGAATGTGTAGCAGTGTTTTTCACAAAATGGGTGGTTTCATTTGAGTGCTACGTTGGCATGGTGTGCTTGCATGCTTGTTCATGGAAACAGTTAATTTCTATATGATCATTAAGACCTTTGGGGTATTAAACTATTACAGCTCTGTATATAGTAAATCTCCATTTGCTAGAGGTTTTTCAGCAGTCTCTAGATGGGAGACTGGTGGCCCTAGTGAGCAGTGAGAGAAGTTTGTGGGAAGCTGTGCAATAAGCAGTGAACGTCAGATAAACTATAGTGCTTTATTGTAGGTGGACAGGGCACTTGGCATCACGCTTTCTAAAAAGGCACAATGGAAATTTCTGGCTTGGGGTTTTGATACTGAAAGGTAAAATAATTGTGAGCCTCCCTCAGTCAAAGGCAACAGGGCTGGGTGCAAAGTCAGTGATATGTGATCCTACACATATTCACTATGTTACAATATTTGGGGCAGATCTGAATCGGCCCCAATCAATCAATCAATCACATAATTTGTAAAGCGCACTACATACCCGGTAGGGTTTCAAGGCGCTGGATGGGTTGCGGGGTGGGGGGGTGCCTTTACTGGTCAAAGAGCCAGGTCTTGAGTTGTCTCCTGAAGGTCAGCAGGTCTTCGGTTTGTCGCAGGTCGAGGGGGAGGGTGTTCCAGGTCTTGGCGGCGCGATGGGAGAAGGACCTGCCTCCGGAAGTGGTTCTCCGGATGCCTGGGACCGCGGCCAGGAGAGAGGGAGAGACAACTGTTGAGATAGGCTGGGCTTTGTGTGCGTGGATCAGGAGCTTGAAGGAGATTCTTTTGTCAACGCGGAGCCAGTGCAGGTTTCTCAGGTGGGGGGCGATGTGGTCGCAGCGCGGGACGTCAAGGATCAGGCATGCAGAGGCATTCTGGATTCTCTGTAGTCTGCTGATGAGTTTGGACGGGGCTCCTGCGTAGAGGGCGTTTCCGTAGTCGAGACTGCTGCTCACTAGGGCCTGGGTGACTGTTTTCCTTGTGTTGGTCGGAATCCATCTGTAGATTTTGCGGAGCATGCGGAGGGTGTTGAAACAGGTGGAGGAGACTGCGTTGACTTGTTTGGTCATGGAGAGTTTTGAGTCGAGGATGATTCCCAGGTTGCGTGCGTGGTCGGTGGGGGCCGGGGACCCCAGTGATGGGTGCCACCAGGAGTCGTCCCATGCGGAGTGGTTGGATCCGAGGATGAGGATTTTCGTCTTGTCTGTGTTCAGTTTGAGGTGGCTGTCCTCCATCAAGTCGGCGACGGCCTTCATTCCCTGGTTGAGGTTGGATTTGGCGGTGAGGGGGTCCTTTGTGAGGGAGAGGATCAGCTGAGTGTCGTAGGCGTAGTAGGAGATTATGTTGAGGTCGTGCTGTCGGGCGATGCGTGCTAGTGGCGCCATGCAGACGTTGAACAGCGTCGGGCTGAGGGAGGATCCTTGAGGGACGGCACAGATGACCTCGGAGGCCTCGGATCGGAATGGGGGAGGTGGACTCTCTGCGTTCTGCCAGGGAGGAAGGAGGTGGTCCAGTCCAGGGCCTTGTTATGGATCCCTGTGTCGTGGAGGCATGTGCGTAGTGTGTGGTGGCAGATGGTGTCGAAGGTGGCGGAGAGGTCCAGGAGGATGAGGGCCGTTGTCTCGCCATTGTCTAGTAGGATCCTGATGTCGTCTGTGGCAGCGATTAGGGTGGTCTCGGTGCTGTGGTTGCTGCGGAATCCTGATTGGGACGGGTCTAGGATGTTGTTGTCTTCGAGGTGCTGGGTGAGCTGGGTGTTTACTATCTTCTCGATGACCTTAGCTGGGAATGGAAGCAAGGAGATGGGCCGGAAGTTCTTGAGGTCGCTCGGGTCTGCCTTGGGTTTCTTCAGTAGGGCGTTGATCTCTGCGTGCTTCCAGATCTCAGGGAAGGTGGCGGTCTCGAAGGAGAGGTTGATGATTTTGTGCAGGTGGGGAGCGATGGACTTGCTGGCTTTGTTGAAGATGTGGTGCGGGAGAGGGTCCGATGGGGATCCAGAGTGGACTGTTCCCATGGTCTTGATTGTGTCCTCGAATCTCACGTTGGTCCAGGGTGTCGTGGGCGATGGGGTGCGGTGGGTTTGGTGCGGTGTGGTCAGTAGGGGTTGTCCGGGGTCTGAAGCTGTTGTGGATGTCGGTGATTTTCCGGTGAAAGAAGGTGGCGAGGGAGTCGCACAGGGCTTGCGATGGTGGGATGTCATTGACGTTGGAGCTTGGGGTGAAGAGTTCCTTCACGATGGTGAAGAGCTTGCTGTAGTGTGCGTTGTGCTCAGGCCGGTCCATGAAGGAGGTTCTTTTGGCGGTCCTGATGAGGTGGTGGTGGTTGCAGATGGCGTTTTTATGGGCAGTGCGGCTGTCTGGCGTCTTTTCATTGTGCATATGTTTTCCAGTTTTCGGCAGGTGCGTTTGGAGTTGAGGAGTTCCGGGGTGAACCAGCTGACTCTTCTGCTGGTGTCTGTGTTGGTGGGGTTTTTCAGTGGGGCGACGGTGTTGGCGCAGTCTTTCATCCAGCGTTCGAGGGCAAGTGCTCCTTCATCCGGGTTGGTTGGGGTCATCGGGGGATTGAGTGCGAGGTTTGTCTGTAGTTGTTCTTCAGTGATTTTGCCCCAGCGGCGGCTGGGTGTCTGTAGGGTGCGGTGGTGTGTGGGTGGTTTTCGGAAGGAGAAGTGGATGCAGTGGTTGTCTGTCCAGGTGAGTTCGGAGGCATGGCTGAAGGTGACGTGGGGGCTTGATGAGAAGATGACATCTAGCGTGTGGTCGGCGTTGTGGGTCGGCGTCGTGATGAGCTGTTTCAGTCCAAGGTTGGCGAGATTGTCGATCAGGGTGGAGGAGTTGCTGTCGTTGTTGTTCTCCATGTGAAAGTTCAGGTCCCCGAGGAGGATGTAGTCAGTGGAGGTTAGTGCGTGTGTGCTGATGAGGTCGGCGATGGAGTCACAGAATTGAGGCCGGGGTCCTGGAGGTCTGTAGACGAGGGTGCCTCTTAAGGTGGTCTTTGGGTTCATGTGGATCTGGAAGTGCAGGTGTTCGGTGGTGCTGAGGGTGTCGTTGGTGTTTGTTGAGATTTTGATGGTGTTTTTGTGGACGATGGCGATTCCTCCTCAGGCCTTGATGGTGCGGTCTCTGTGGGTGATCTTGTACCCGTCTGGGATGGCTATGGCGATGTCAGGCGAGGAGGCTTCGTTCATCCAGGTCTCGGTCAGGAAGGCGACGTCCGGTGATGTGGTGTCGAGTAGGTCCCAGAGTTCGACGGCGTGTTTGTGTGCGGAGCGGGTGTTGACCAGGATGCATCTAAGCTGCTTGACTTCCGTTGTGGTGGGTGTCTTGGCGCTTTCGTGGCTGGAGAAGCTGCAGTTCCGGCAGGTGAAGAGGCCGTGGGTGCGCCTTGGGGCGGCCTTGCAGCAGGTGTAGGTCCTTGGGTTGAGAGCGGTGAGGGTGTTGGCGTCGTAGCGGAGGCGGACATCGTGACTGCTGCGAGGGCCAGGGGTTCTGGCGCTGGGCACGGTCCATGCGCGGACAGGTGCAGACGGGCTTGCCTTAGGCGCACCTTCGGCGCTCCAGCGGCGCGCCCGCTGCGCGGCTGTGCAGCAGCCGCCATATATGGGAAGGAGGGGAGGGAGGGGCAGCTGGGAGGCGAGGGACGGGTTGACGAATGGGCGCAGAGGGGGCGGGGCCGCAGGGGAGGCAGTGGTGGGGACGGGGGATCGGAGACCAGGGCACAGAAGAGAAAGTGTACAATTCGGGTCACAGAGGCACAAAAGTCAGCACGAAGGACGGCGAGGGGTACAGAATATAAAGGGGCACAAAGCACAAAGCACAGAACAGATACAGGCACAAGGTTCAAGGAGGCACAGAATCGGCACAAGGGTAAGGAGGACGGCGAGGGATACAGAATAAAAGGGGCACAGAGCAAAGCGGCGAACAGGGGGCAGGGGGCACAGACAGAAACGGGCAAGACAACAGGCGGCAGCGAGAACGTACCTAAGGCCACCACTGGCCACCAAGGATGAGGCGCAGGTGGAGCCTGCGGGTGGTGAAGGGCCTCGACTACTCCGGCGGCAGCAGCGACAGCGGGGGTGCAGGCAGAGCTGCAGCGGGGGGGGAGCGACCTACCAGAAGGTCAAGGGTCGCTCCTAATAGAGATGTACAGTGTTAACTTTTCCTAATCCCTTCAGAGCCTAGTAATAGAACTGGCTAACAGTGTGTGTGAAACACAAGATTTTCAAGACTTTTTGGTGAAATTGGTGGTGTGGGTCTCTCCGCGCAATACAACCTCATTGCCATTCTCTTTTCATTGGAGGATATTCACCGTATGACCCTGTGAAGCAAGTAGTTATTCTCCTTTGGAGCTGACTCGACCAGACAGGTGAGAACATTCACATTGAGAATCTAATCTCCTCTAGCACCAGCAGTAAAAGGACATCCAGAATGTGCAGTCACCATCTTAGAGTAGGAGTGATGGAAGTGACTATGAAGAGACAGAGTAGCAGTGCAGTAGAAACCTGCACCCTCCCTCTGTGGGGAAGAAGAAAGGGCAACATTGCAGTTCAAGGAGACATTGTTGGAATATTAAGGAAAGATAGTATATGCCCCCTTGTAAACATGCATTGGCATAGCCAATAGGTATTGCCTCTTTAAGAGTTGTTGACTTTCCCAATGTGTTTTATCCATGTTTTACACCAGAGTGGCTGCTGTTCAGCATGGCTAAAAGTTAATGGTGTAGAGGAGAGGGGGGTGGGGAGAAGTGTCATAGAGTGGATTGGCATAGAGTTTACAGGACTGTCGTAGTGGTGTTGAGTGGCATAGAGTGGAGTGGAGGATTGTGGAAGGGCGTACATTGGAGAGGAGTGTCATGTCATGGAGTGTTATGGTGTAGAGTGGAGTGTTGTGGAGTGATAGAGTGGAGTGGTGTAGAGCGGAATGGCATAGAGTGGAGGGGCAAAGAGTTGAATAGTGTGGAGTAGAGTGCCGTAGACTGGAGTGGCATAGTATGTCGTAGACTGGGGTGGTATAGAGTAATGTAGAGGTATGTGTTATAGAGTGGAGTAGAGTGTCATAGAGAGATGTGGCGTAGAGTGGAGTAAAGTGGCATAGAGAGAGTTTTGTAGAGTGGACTGGCAAAGAGTTGATTCAAATGTTGTAGAGTTGTTGGTCATAAAGTGGAATAGAGTATTGTAGAGTGGAGTAGCATAGAGTGTTGTGGAGTGACATAGAGTGGAGTAAAGTGTTGAAGAGTGAAGTGGAGCTCGCAGAGAGGAGTGGAGTTTTGTGTGGGATAGAGTTGAGTGATGTGGCGTAGAGTGTTTTTTTGGTTAATTAACCCCTTCGCTGCGGCGGCTATTCCGCCGCAGCACTAAGGGGGAGGCGGGACCGCGTGGCGCTCCCGTACTCGTGACGGAACCGCTCCGTCACGGTCCTCGGGTGAGCTGTGCTTGTGATGGAACGGTTCCGTCACGGCCCCGCCCGCTCTTCAGAACGTCAGTGCAGGCACGGAATTCGCGCCGCGCAGGCGCGGCGAGCGGGCCGTGACGGAACCGTTCCGTCACCAGCATGGGAGGGGTTAAAAAAAGTTTTTTATTCAGTGCATTTTTACAAACTTAAGTTATGGCAAAACAAAACATTACCAAGAACAATATATTACCCAAAACATATCTCATGATGAGAAGAAATCAGCTAAATATGGAGTCTGCAGGGCATACTTAAACAAAATCACATGGGTAGAAAACAGGAAAACAGGTAAAAAGAAGGACACAGAGGTAAACAAAGCGACAATTCAGCCTATCCTATCCAGTCCGTAATAGGAGTCCATATTATTCGGCCCATGTCTTGCCTTTTTCACCCTTTTAATCTATAAACGGCTGTTTTCATAATATATTTTGCCAACAGCCGGGATCTCCAATTTATAAAAGTAGGGGAGTCAGGGCTGATCCATTGAGAGGTAATCCCCAATCTAAAAATAGACATGGCTATAAATAAGAAGCCTTTTTCGGGTTTACTATGCCCTGGCAGATTTGGAGATTGGTCTACCCCCCAAATCACTAGAAATGAAATGAAATGAATTTGTACTTGTAAAGCGCACTGATACCCCTACCGGAGTTTCCTGGCGCTGTAACGCATACCGCTGTGGAACCCTTCCTGGCTTTTCCCTGTGAAATGGCCACTCCTGGGCACCCCCATGGTGAAGCCAGGCATCCCAGCGCTGCTGGGGCTGTTTTGGAGATTAAGCAAGCTATTGCCCAGAGTGGGACCCATGTTTAGAAAAGGCACCGAGGCGAGAATTATCAGGTCCGAGGAACTTGAGCCCAAGACTCGCTGAGGCGGGAATTGAACCCTGGTCCCGGGCCAGACCTCTGCATCAGGTTCTGCTGCTCTAACCATTGAGCCACACATCTCCACAGCCTAGGTGTTAGCCTCAGAGCTTTCCCAGTAACCTGAGTGAGAAAAGGTTTGATATCTTGTATGTATTTAGCAAGCATGGGGCAGAAAAAAACATGTGTAACGTGTCAGCAGCTAGGACTCCTCATCTACTACACGAATTCCGGCGAAGATTAGACCATTTAGAGATTTTGCCAGGGGTGTAGTATAAGTCATAGACTGCCATGCAATATTGGGCCCTCAGACTACCAGTTATCAATATCTGATTAGCCAATTAAAGAGAGGCAGACAAATCAGTACCTTTTTGCCCAAACTTCCTGTCCCATGTTTCACTTTGAGTAATCAGGTCATTAGGCAAGTTAGATATTAGCATTTGGTAAATTAACCCAATCCTTGACCTTTTCTCTATAATTCCCACTCAAGGGATTTTCCGGAACATATTGAATCCTTCTGACCTGAATTTTAATAAGTAGCTTCTATTTTGTAGATACTTGAAGAAGTGTCTAGTGGGGAGCCCATATTTACCTTGGAGATCGGAGAAAGAGACAATTTGGCCTTCATGGAAGAAGTCACCCAGTACTCTAATTCCTGAATTAACCCAACTGAAAATAATAGGATCCTGGTATATTAAGGGCAAAAGGCCATGGGCCAGCAAGGGTGTGTGTGCATTGATAGTTGGAATACTAAGCCATCGCCGAATTTTCCTCCAGACGGAATAAGCTGATTGGATAATTTTGAATTTAACTTTCTTATTGTAACTTGGTTCAAAAATGCTTACTAAGCATTTACAAGCATCTTCACCAAGTAATGTCTCATAGATTGTGGGTCTAGCAAATTCCGGCACTGTAAAACTACCCCCTGATATTAATACTCCCATGTGTTGTAACAAAGCAGCCCAGTGATAGAACATTAAAGATGGTAAACCCAAAACACCCCTTAATCTAGAAAGTATCAACAACTTAGATGCTCTTCAGGCTTTATGGTATCCCCAAAAAAACCTCGAACAGGCCCTTTCTGCCCAAGAGATGTACTTCATTGGGAATTCAATAGAGATGGTCCTGAATAGGTATAGAAATTTAGGGAATATTGACATTTTTATGACATTAGAGCGGCCATGAAGTGAAAGATGTAAATTATCCAGTCTCTCCAATGTTTGGTTTATCTATTTAATAATTGGCAAGATGTTGATTTCTGGTATCTTCTCTACTTTCGCAGTGATCTTAACACCCAAATAAGTGCCAACTGTAATTATTGGAAGCCCTACTGGTTTTAAAAAATGAGAATGTATGATTTGGGTTTTGTCAGCATTAAGGCGATACCAAAAAACTTGGCAGAGTCAAAGACAGCTGAGAGAGCTGAGCGAGCATCCTTCGTGAAAATGGCAACGTGGTCGGCATAGGCAAATGTTTTATAAGCCACATCTTGAACCATAACCGCCTGTATCATCGGATTGCTATCTAATTTGTTCAAATAAGGGTCGATGTATATTGAGAATAAGAGTGGGGAGCAGGGGCAACCTTGGCGAGTTCCTCTGCTAATGGAAAAGGGATGTGACTCTTTTTTTTTTGCAGAGTTTTATATAGCGCGAACTAGAACCCAACCGAATCAGTTATCAGAGCGCTTTACATAGCACCAGTTACGTTACATGAGGACACACTTTCATTTTAGGCACTCTTGTCCCGAGATGCGAACAGAAGCCTTAGGAGAGATATATAGGGCTTGTATGGCTGTGATAAATTCTTGTGGAAATCCCTTAAATCTCAAAAGTTGCCAAAGAAAGTCCCAAGAGACCCTGTTGAATGCCTTTTTGGCGTCCAACAGGATCATTGCCAAAGGTTGTTTACAGGCAAGAGCCCATTCAAATAAAGCGATCGCCCGCCTAAGATGATCTGAGGTGTCCCGGCCAGGTATAAAACCGTGCTGTTGAGTAGAAACTAGGGGGGTAATAACCAGGCACGGCCCGTGTAGGGCGTTACACCGGGCGGTGATGTCAGGCGGGGGAGGGGCAGGGTGGGGGCTTGTAAAATGCGGGATATGGACGATTTCAGGTAAGTACCGGAAAAAATAAATAAAACGAATTTTGTTCCGTGCGCTGCATCGCCAAAAGTGATGTAGCGCGTGCAGCAATTTTTTTTTCCGGTACTTACCTGAAATCATCCATATCCCGTATTTTACAACCTCCCACCCTGACCCTCCCCCGCCTGACATCACCGCCCGGTGTAACGCCCTACATGGGCCGTGCCTGGTAATAACCCTTCCCAGCCTGGATGCAATAATTTTGGCGTAGGTTTTACTGTCAGCACAAATGAGGGAAATCGTCCGATAGGACGAAGGAGTAAGCTCTGGTTTGTCCTTCTTCTTAAAGACTACAATACTAGTCTTATCCCAAGAGTCTGGTGTCCGACCTCCCTGAGCCAATAAAAACATGGATTCAAGCTCCCTGTAGAGGATATTGCTGAATGTTCGATAGAATTCCAGGGTTAGTGAGTCCGGCCGAGCGGCCTTCCCCGCTGCCAGTGAAGTTATCGCTAATTCTATCTCTTCCCTTGATATTGGAGAGGAAAGCGCATCCAGCTGCTCCAATGGAACCTTTGCTGTTATATAGTCATCTAGGTATCCCTCCCCGGAATCAGCTTCAGCATCCTTGTCTAAAGAATATAATGTCTCATAAAACCCTTGAAACACTCCAAGCACTATATCTGGTTGATCCTGAGTAAGGCCATTTTTATCATTAATACAGCTGATCCGGTTTAGCACTCCATTGTGTTGTAATCTTTTGGCCAGCAACCTATCAGTGTTTTTCCCGTACTCGTAGATGTCAGTTCTATGTTGGATGAACTTTGCAGCAAGCTCTTCCCCAAAGTATTGCTGTATTCTGTTTTTACAGATTTCTCTTTGTTGTTGGCACTCCTCACTTTTTCCCTGATCATAAATGACTTGAATTAATTCTTCTTCTATTTCTCAAAGCTGGCTAATCCAGCCATTAACCTTCTCTTTGATTACCTTCTGACGGTGAAGAGAAAAACTAAGTGTAGGAACTGGGGTCATCAGTTCCCGGGGGTAGCCTGGCACAAGCAGGTAGGCACCCGAAAGCGTAGGTGTAAAGTGACCATACAGCACACACATCCACTGAGGCAGAAACGCACACAATGACTGAGACCACCCCAGTAAGTTTGATTCAAATCAATATGTTTTATCTAGATCAAGGCTCAGGGAAATCAGAAATCAATGCATCAGCATCTCCTTAGTACATTTCATCAAGGGAGCACAGGGAGCAATTCAAGAATCAGTATAGCATGTCTCAATAACCATTGCATTACAGGAATAACGTTCCATTACTCAGCAATCACCCTCTTATTCAAGGAATTATGTAAGAGTAACCATCTCCTCAGGTCAGAGTGAAGCATTTCATTAGGCAAGAATGAACATCCATTTAGGCAAACATTTCATAATGTGAACATAAGCATTTCATCATATAACGGTGGGCCGTGAATCATCAGCTCCTTAGGCAGGGATAACCAAGGCATCAGGCAAGGAGGAACATTTCAACAGGCAAAAAATAAACCCGGCCTAAAGCAAGGATGAGCAATTCCTTGGGCACAATATGTACAATCCCTTAATTCGGGCCTAGTAGTAACTGATAATCACCTTCACCCCTGGCAGGGGTTAACCTTCATGGCCCAGCAGTCACTAGAGGGCCTTACCTATGTTCAGAGGACCCTCTTGGGGTTAATTAGGGCCAACAGCACCCAACAACAGTCTGCCCCAGGGGAGGGGCGAACTTGGGCCTTCTCCGGCCTTCCGCCCTCCTCCCGGGGGTTACTTTAGTCTTCGGGCCTCCTCGGCCCCTTGCGGCGGTAATTCTGGAAGGGAGGGCTCTCGTTCTTCTCAGAGAGCCCTCCGATGACTCGGGCCCTCTCTCCAGGCCGGTGGCCATCGGCAGGAGATCTAGGCTGGCTCCGAGCCCTAGCGCCGGTGTCTCGCCCGGTCCCGGGCCTTCCTTGGGCCTGGCAGCACCTGGGGACCAATGAGGGCGTGGGCGCTCCCGCAGCCGCCTATGGCAGCGCGGCCTGCGGGGGCATGGCGCTGGTGGCCAATCAGAGCGGGCGGGGCGGAGTCACTTCCGACGCCCCCATCACGTGAGGCAGGCCGGTTGGCTTCGGGCCCAGCGGGGCCTAGCGCGGCCTCTACGATGTTGGGCCGGGCTGCAGTGGTGACGGGGCCCTAGTCGCAACGGAGGACAGCGCCTCTTCTCAACTTTCTCCTGGGCCGGGCGCGGCCCACAGCAACATGGCGGCGGCCCTCTCCTGGCATCGGGGGCCGCCGGGGGGCAGATGACGGCAGTGTCAGCGCTTCTCAGGTCACAGCAGGCAGCCCGGGGCGCAGCGGTGACTGGGGGAGGACAGCGCCCGACAGGGGCAGCGCTTCAGAGATGCACACAGCGTTCGGTCCTCGCAGCGCCTCGTGGGGGAAAGGAGCGCTTGGAAGTACCATACAGGTCGTCGATGTCAGCGCTTTACAGGACTCAGCAGGTGAGCGCTTGAGGGCAAAATTACAGCGCTTCTCAGGGGACAGAGTAGAAGAGCGCTGGGTAGGCAGTTCAGGCAAGGCAGGACCGAGCAGGGGCCCAGGTGAAGGCAGAGGGGTGCAGGGGTGAAGCAGCTCGGTACCTGGTTGATCCCCAGTAGTCCTGGTTGGGGTAGGTGGGTTTCTTCTTGGCGCTTGGTGGTTCTGGCGCCCTTTGTAGATAGTTTCTTGAGGGGGGGGGGGTGAGTTGAAGGATGCTGACAGGATTCCTCAGCAGGTCACTGCAGGTGGTCCCTGGGGTGCCCTCCCGCTGGGCCAGATCAGTGGGCTAGTTCAGTGTTCCTCACACAGCTTGGTGGGCAGCGCCTAAATCCTGTCACCCCCAGTGGTATAGGTTCCTTACTGGGCCCTACCGCCTAAGTCTCCTCCGTAGGTTCCCCCAGGTCAGTGATGCCCCAACTGACTAAAAACTTTCCCTCCTTTCTTTATATATGCCCAGGTCAGGTGACCACACTCTAAGGCGACAAAAGCAGAACCCGCCCTTATTCTGGAAGGTTCCAGGAGCTTCCCTACTCTAGCTATGGGCAGGCAAGGCAGGCTGGTGTTGGGTTCCTGCCAGCTACTGGCAACTAGGGTGCTACTAAAAAAAAAACCACGCTGCAGTAGCAGGGGCCTGTGGCAGCCATGTTGGAAGTAGAGAGCACCTGCACCTTAGCATTGGTTAGCAATGGGAAGGCGCTCGGAGACCTAAGGCCAATGAAAAAGAGGGTGGGAAAAATTAGGCACGGGCAAAAAAAATAGGGAAAGACCACGCTAGGGCTGACAGGTCTAACACTAAGAGTCTCCCCCCTCACCACTGCCTTGAAGGTGTCCCAAACGATTAGCTCAGGGGCTGTACCCTTGTTAATCTGAATAAAGCAAGTTATCCAAGTATTCATGTGACAACGATACCCATCGTCAAGCAATAATCTATGCTCAAATGTCCAAGTTGACCCGACAGGTCTTGAGCCGCTAGAGGGAAGTTGCAGTATTAATGGATTGTGGTCTGAAATTACTCTGGGATGTAACTCACACAACGCCCCGCCAAGGATTGAATCTGCAATGAAAAAGTAATCTAGGCATACAAATTTACGGTGGGGAGCTGAAAAAAATGTATAGCCGGGTTCTGTCGAGCGTAATCTCTACCAGACATCAACCAAAGCATGCTTGCGGCTAAGCCCACAGACTGGTTTGAACGTCTTGCTTTTTCTCCCCAGATAAGGAGTATCACTGTATAGGTCAATATTTGAACCCAAATGGAGATTAAAATCTCCACAGAGAACTTTGGGAGAGGTCCACAAAGTAAGTTCAATGCTCAAAGTATTGAACATGGCAGGGTCGTCAAGATTGGATCCGTACAAAGAGCAGATAGTATAAGGTGATCCCCTGACTACTATTTCAGGAAGTGCCCACCGCCCCCCTGACTACTATTTCAGCAAGTGCCCACCGCCCGAAATTATCGACCTTCACTTGCTTAGAAACATAGGTACCTCGCCTGGCCATTATAGCGACACCCCTGACAGTTGTAGTTTGCCGTGAACAAGCGATGAGGTCGAGACCCACGGCCGAGAGCCAGGCACGATTGTTCCAGGAAATGTGAGTCTCCTGTAGACATAATACATCAATATCTAAATGTCTAATAAGTTTGGCCAGGATCCCCCTGTTTTTCCTATCATTTACCCCCACAGCAGTTTAAAGAACACAATCGAATCGGTTCATGTCTACTCATCATCTTTAAAAGCAGCCCAAGCCAGCCCAATGAGACCCAGACCCGCGTGCATCAAACCCATGTCTATGATCAGTGTAATGCCAAAAATGAAGTAAAAATGAAAGACATACCACTTTAGGAAAATTTGTACTGTTTGCCATAACAATTTAGTGAAAGAGCTGTTTGTGCCCCAAGCCCACCCCCCCAGCCACGCCCTTGCCCACCCTCCCCTACACCGCTCCCTACCCTTACACCTCCCCACCACATTAAGGGCATGGGGACCAACGGTCCCTGGTGATGTAGAGCTGGTAACCCCCATACTCTCACCCCTGCACACACAAAAAACCCTCAAATGTTAGCAAATGAAGGACCACAATTATTTAAGCATAAGAATGGAAAGACAAGAGATTTGCAAAAAAAAAACTAAAAAGGAAAAGAAAACAAGGGGAAGAAACCAGATACCCCCATCACCTAACCCGAGGGTTACTTACCCAGACAGTGAACAGAACCATAGTCTGTCAAATCTTTCCAAAAATAGCAAAAGATAGCAAAAGTGCTCCACAATCCATTGGTAGTCCTAGAAGAAAGATCAAGGATTTTCTCCTGCCATCATGGAGAGTAGATGCTCTTTAGCTTGAATCTCTGATTGAAAAAAATGTGTCTGTCCTTTATAAATCACTTTTAATTTAGCGGGGTTCAAAAGAAAAACCTGAGCGCCCTTTGACTGAAATTCCGGGATCAGTTGTCTCCAACGTAGTTCGACTGTCCTCTGACAGAAGTCAGGGCGCACAAAGAAGCTACATCCTTTCTTGACTCTTTTACGATCAGGCCTAGCCAAGTCATACAAGCATTCACGGGCCAAGAAGTTGTTCAGGGAGATCAAGATAGCTCGAGGGCGATTGTCAGACTGACCACCTGTATTGCGTTGATTGAAAGGAAAGCGATGTGCCCTTTGGATTTGGGTCTTCCAATCCCATTGGGGGAGATCCGGGAAGGCTTCCTCGAAAAGTTCAACCACAAATTGGCGGACATTGGTGCTTTCTTGACCCTCCGGGATACCCAAAATTCTTAGATTATTGCGCCTAACCCGGTTTTCTAGGTCAGTCAGTTTAAGCAAGGTATCATCTTTTACCAACTGTATGTTCTCCACCTTGGATTTCTGCGAGGCCAAGTCGTCTTCAAGTTGAGAGATCCTGGTTTCTGCTTCTGTTATTCTTGAAGAAAAATCCGAACAGGTTTTAGCGATCCTGCGGATGGAGTTTTGAAGTTTGCTGCAGGCCCCTTGTGTGCGAGAGCTTTCCGCCCTTGACTCCTCCCTGTGAGCCATCATCACTTGATAGATGGTTGATAGCGTAATTTCTTCAGGGCAAGCGATAGTTAAGCCCGCACTGCTAGGCACTTCCCCATTCGTTGTAATGCTTTGACCCCCCCCATACCTGGTGAGTAAGAGTAGTCCCAAGACAACCCACCAGTGGCCTCCTCCGTGAGAGTGGGACAGACCGATATTGTTTTCATTTGTTTGACAGTCTCTGGGCTCAGCAGAGAATGATCGGCATTCCCCTCCCAGTGGAGGCTACTCGAGTCACTGCCTTTCCCGGCCCAGTCTTTATCTTGAATGTCTTCTTCTCCTGATGACTTAGAAACGTCTGACAGAGAGAAAAACAAATCTGTTTGTTATCATCTCTGTTTAGATCCAGATCTTCCTATGGGACACCCGTTTTAAACGTGGCCGGGGTCTCCACAACCTGTTTTTCCAAGAGCGGGACCATATTTACCAGCATGCATCTCTTCTGCTGAGCAATGACTATGTCTGTATCAGTAACAGTTTTTGCCTGGGCAGCGGTCAAAGCAAAATCTTGCGCTACTGCCTCACCTACTACCTCACTGGCAAGCAATGCAGGCATCACAGACTCCAACGCTTGGGAGCATTCGCTTACCGGTTTTAGCATGGGCACTGGAGGAGCCTCAGTATTACCACGAACAAGCGGCCCCTCAGCACTGCTACTCGAGATGGAGACAGGGGATTTAGATGAACCGGAGCCTCTTACCCCAGCAGAAGCGCCAGATACAGCCTTAGTTTTCAATGACTGTGCTTTAAACAACCCGGGAACTGTCTGTTTGACACGGCCGGTGACAGGGTTTTTCCAAGGCTCCACCGTCGCAACTGAGGCTGCTAGCGAGGTATTGACAGCCCGACCCTCAGTGGCAGAGTCGGTCCCAGGAGTCATTGCCACGGCTCCGGCCGTAGTCACCGCTGTACCGCGGCCCCTATTTCCTTTGCTGGAGACCTTTGGCAGCATGATCACAGGTAGAAACGGCCACGTCTCGACAGCCGGCGAAGCAGCAGTCGAAGCGATGCGCAGCCCGCTTGGCCTCGGTACGCCAGAAAACAGGGGAGCCGAGTGCCCCACAGCCAAGGACGACAACGCCAGATCATCCACGTAAGTAACAAAGTCCGTCAGGCCAGCGTCAATAAGGGCTTAGTTTCACTCAATTCCATTCCGTGTAAAGCGAACAAGAAGATAGTCCTTCATAGCCAAACCGATAAGTCAGTGGCAGAGAGAAGGAGGAGAGCAGCTCACTCGGCCTTCCTAACGACCACCATTTTGCCCCTCGATGTGGCGTAGAGTGGAGTGGAGTATCGCAGAGTGGAGTGTCATAGAGTAGACAGTCTTAGGGTGTTGTGAAGTAGAGTGTTGTAGAGTGGAGTGGCATAGAGTGGAGTGGCTTAGAGTTGCATGGCATAGAGTGAAGTGGAGTGTTGTAGTGGGAAGGTCGGAGAGTGGAGTGTTGTAGAGTAGCCTGTCTTGCAGTGGAGTGGAGGGTCATAGAGTGTCGTGGAGTAGGGTGGCATAGAGTAGTCTAGCATAGGGTGGATTGTTGTAGAGTGGAGTGTCATAGAGTGGAGGGGCGTAGAGTGTTGTGGCCTAGAGTGGAGCGGCATAGAGTGGAACAGAGTTTTGTGGTATAGAGTGTCATAGAGTGGACAGGTGTGTAGTGGAGTAGAGTGCCATAGAGTGAAGTGTCATAAAGTGGAGTGAAGTAGAGTGCCATAGGGTGGAGTCTAATAGAGTGGAGTGGTGTAGAGCAGAGTGATATAGAGTGTAGTGGAGTGGCTTAGAGTGGAGTGGCATACAGTGTCGAGTAGGGTTGTGGTGTGTCGTAGAGTGACATTGAGTGAAAGGGTATAGAATGGAGTAAAGTGTCTTAGAATGGAGTAAAATGTATAGAGTGGAGTGCCATACAGTGGAGTGGAGTAAAGTGTCATAGGATGTAGTGGCATAGCTTGGTGTGGTGTAAGTAAAGTGGTGTGTAGTGTAGTAGAAGGGAGTGACACAGAAGCTCTTAGAGTGACAGAGAGTGTTGTAGAGTGGAGCGGCATGGAGTGTCATAGAGAGGAGCAGAGGCCTAGGGTCGTAGAGTGGCATGGAGCATCATAGAGTGGAGTGGAGTGGAGTGGCGTAGAGTGAAGTGTCTTAGGGAGGAGCAGAGTGGCCTAGAGTGAAGTAAAGTGGAGTGTCATAAAGTAGAGTGGCATGGAGTAGAGTGTCATAGAGTACCTTAGAGTTGAGTGGAGTGCCATAGTGTGTATTTTCATATAGTGGAGTAGAGTGTCCTAGAGTGGAGTGGCATAGAGTAGAGCAGAGTGCTTTAAAGTGGAGTGGCATACAGTGGAGTAGATTGGTGTGACATTAGAGTAAAGTAGAGTGGCATTGAATGGAGTGGTGCAGAGTGACATAGAGCAGAGTAGAGCAGAGTAGAGCATCATAGAGTGAAGTGGCGTAGAGTGGAGTCTACATGGTTTGGTAGTGCTCTGTCATTACAGACAACACATTTTCAATTGAAACAACCATTACATTTGCACAGACATACAGTTTTACTGATAAAACTATACAGCACACAAACTATAATGTGTAGAAATTGCATCACCTAATGTATTGATTTGTTTTGATTGTATTAAAAAGAAATTTCAGCACACTTCAGAATTATCATTTGTGGTTTACTTATTCTGACTTATTCTGAAATATTTGTGCAGTTCATTTACAGACATTTAAATGTGTTTGTGTGCTACAAAACATCTTTAGTAAGTAAGTAAAATACATTTCTAGATCTACAATGCCCGAAGGTGTTATGGTACTAGCAAAACCCAGAAGCTGGGCCAGAGGCTGGGAGAGCAAACGCTCTACCCAAAATCAAAGAGAAGAAAACCTTACACAGAATTAAAGGGAAAAAACCATCCCTGCGATTGTCATTTAAAGCCTCTCTCTTTGAAGTTAGAGAAAGAAAAGTAAACACCAAGCTCCTTTGGAAGACAGAGTTTGACATTTGACCCCTGTCTTTGAATGCACACCAAATGTGTGCAAGATAAGAACAAAATGTAAAGGCCTGTTTACAGAAAGTGAACACTCATTGACAAATACAGTAAATAGTCTATGCTCCACTAGAGGGACAAAGACATGATGGGCTGCCTCAAAAATAAAGCCAGCAAACAGAAAGCAAGCAAGTGTGAGGTACAAACCAGAAAGCCAATGGTAAGCAATGGGGAATGCATTCTAAGGTCAGCTTTCCGAATGTCCCCAAGATGTCTTTAGCAAACCAGACAGCTGCACTGTCTGGTAGGCTTCGACCTTAAAAGAAAAATCATCGGAATTCTAGCTGATTAGGACCAACTAAATTTTTCTTTCAGAAAGAGGCGAATGTTTTCCAGGCAAAAATGCTGAAAAGAACTTTTGTACCCGGGTTGGGTAGTGAGTGCCACTGAAGAACAGGCTCTTTTTGCATTTGGCTAATCAAAGAATGCCTAGAAAATGTTTCCAGTTAAGCATCAGGACTAGTACTGACTAAGAATTAGCCTGGAAGTAAGGAGGTCATTGCTCCAAATAAATCTCCTAGGTTGCAGCATTAGTTTTAACAGATATTTTTAGACAGACTTTTATCATTTAGAATATTATGGGCACTTTTTATACATGACATACGGTGTAAGCTGTAGGTTTGAGGCAGGAAGTGCTCTCAAACGTGTCGTTGAAACTTTGTATGTATGTTTTAAAATGTCTTTGAAACTTTGTATGTATGTTTTACATTTTTTTTAATGTAACATGTTTTTATGTTGTTTAACCCCTCCAATGCTCATGATGAGCTCAGGTCGTCATGAGCCACAGTGGCGGTGTGCTCATGACGAGCTCAGCTCGTCATAACAGTCAAAACGCTCACACGCGGTCCTAATTCCCCCTCTGTGCTGAACGTTCTGAAGAAACGGGTGTGGCCGTGACGAGCTCATCTCGTCATGAGCACACAGCCACCAAGGCTCATGACGAGCTGAGCTTGTAATGAGCACCGGGGCGCTGTACGCGACCCCCTGCCCTCCAGCACAGTGGGGGAATTGGCCCCGCAGGCAAGGGGTTAAAGACCTATGGTCTAAATAAATGTATTTCTAAACTGAAAAAAAAACTAGTGCTGACAGCGGCCAGAGAATACAATGATATGGTCCCATCATGATTGGTGCAGGGCATAGAGAACTGTCCAGTCAATCAGCAACTGGCATTAGAGGTGGCTGTCCAGAGCAAATTATAAAATAGGGATTGCTGGTAAGTTTGAATTTATTATACAACCAGTTGCTGAGGGTAACATTCTACTCCCTCAAATGGTTGGTCACTTTCTGCATTGCCACAGACAAGCTCAAAATGATGGTATGGATTGTCTTTTGCACCAGGGTTTGGTAGCGAGTGCCAGTGAAGAACTGGGGGGCATATTACCAACAAGTAGAGATAATTATCGCTAAATAGGCTTAGCAGCAATTGTTTTATCGCTGCCTATCGCTGGATATGTTAGCGGAGAAAACATGCTATAAGCAACGTTTTTCTCCATTGTGCTAAAATATCCAGCGATAACGGCGAAATGCGTGAATATCGCTGAGAATACAGCGATATTCATGCATTAGCGACGAAATGCTCTTAGCCATGTTATCCACCTCCCATTTGATAACATGGCTAAGAACTGGTCTGAGCAGGCGTTGGTTTTTGGCGATAGCGGGAATGTTTCCATCGCTACGCCTGCCTTGCTAATAGGCGATAGGGACGTTAGCGACTGCTTTCAGTCGCTAACAGGTTGGGTACGCCCACTTTGCATGTCATTAGCGATAAATATCGCTGACATGCAAAGCGGGCTCCAAACCGCTCGCTATCGCCTAAAAGCTGTCGCTAACATCAGTTAGCGACAGCTTGCGAATAGAGCGAAAGAATTATCTCCGCTTGGCAGCCGAAAACGGCCGGTAAACCGGCAATAATTGCCTATCGCCCCCCTTGGTAATATGCCCCTGGGTATTTTTGCATTTAGCTAAGCAAGCTAAAAAGTATGGTATAGATTGTGCTCAGAGTAATGAATACTGATTCAGATTCATTGAAACATTTGCATCCGTCAGTGGTTCTGGTGGTGATGGTGTGCTCAGACATGGGTCTCTTGCTCGCCGTTCCATGGGGACTGCAGCTGCTCCTTACTGAGGAGGTCCACTAAGGTCAAAAATGGTGTGTTCCTATTCAGTGAGTTACTTCCTGGAAGTCTGCAGAGATGGGGTGGTCTTGCAGTTTGCCAACAATCCATGCAAGTAGGCTGAAGTGAAGGTGCGTATGGTGGTACCGGCTGTCATTAGGTTGTGGCATGCATATAAAATGTCCACCATGTAGACATGGGCCTCTTGCTCGCCGTTCCATGGGGACTGAAGCTGCCCCTCACTGAGGAGGTCCACTAAGGTCAAAAACGGTGTGTTCCTATCCAGATTGGGCACGGCCTAGCTGCTGGGCTGGATTGTTATTACTGAATCAGGATGAAAGCTAGTTTACCTATGATTGGTCCCTCTCTCTAATCAGTTGAGCCCAAATTAATTATTAGAGGGTCTGAGCAGTCTGTGCCTTTACATCCATTACTTTTTTTGTTGTACAGTGTCTGCCCAGCCCGTCGTTACCCTGCACTAAGAGCGATTTTGTACTTTCAGCAAGAAGAAATCTTGGTTTTGAACGATTGTCTGTAGATTTGTTTTGCTGTTTTAAGAGAAAATATCCGGCCATAGAAAGCGTTCATCTCAATATCCATTTCATGTGCTTGTCTGGCTTTTGCTCCCCTATTTCCAACTCCGTTACCTCCCACCGTCCCCACAGAGGGACCCCTAATCTAGAGCCTTGTGTGCCCTTGTGTGTAGCGCTCAACCTGCTAACTGGCCTAATCGACACTAAACACAAATCCTAAATAAACATGTAAAATATCAATCGTTGCAGGTCTGCCTTTCATGACTTTGGTCCTATTGCCCATCAAATATATTGCCCTCTTCTTAGCTTTATTTGAATGAAATGCTTTTTATTTTAGTTTATCATTGCTGACATTACATAGTTTATTTGAACTGCACTGATGCTGTGTTCTGATCCTTCCACTCCTTATGCCCGCTGACCGCGTGACCCGCAGGGGAACATGGGCGGGACAGCGCTTTAGTCCCACCTGGCAGAAACTCCAGCCGACACTGAAGGGCGCCCCGCGTTCACCATTCACAGGCCGGGGGAGGGCCTTCAGGTGGGAGGGGCGAACTCGCTATATCGACCAAAGTGGCCAAGGCTCGGCCTCTTTTTATCCCTGTCTCCCGCTCAAGCGCTGTTATTCCCAATACTTTTTGGGGAATCTCCGGGGGCATTTAATTAATGTTAACCCAAACTTTTGTCCATAAGTTTGACAACTCGTATAATACTCCACAATACGTTACATTCTACGGCCCGGCTGCCTCAACAGTATATGCTGCTGTAAATACCCGGTAGTAATAGCATGAATGAACATTTAATGAGATTGCTCTAATGAATATTATGGGACTGCTCTAATGAACATTGAAGGAGACTACTCGTATAACGTAAAAGGTTATTTGCGCGGGGCTCGTGTGGAGCAAACTTGATACCAGCATGCAATATCATCTAACGAATTTTCCCCCCAAGGTCGGCTAGGGCCTGGTTAGAGATCCTGCGAGACAAATGGCATCGCCGTTTAGGTGGGATGGTAATGAATCCCAATGGCACACTACGATGCCGGTATAGACAGGAGTCAACTCTGCAAAACACACGGTTTTGCGTGGGTCAATAAACTAATAGCACTATATTGAAGACTAATTGTGCTAGTCTGGTGGCATAACACACTAAGCGAAGTGGCTCAGTGTTGTTACCCGGTCTTGGAGGTGGCTTTTATCTAATGCCAGCTTTGAAACATCCTGGCACCTAACGGAGCTGACAAATTAAGGTAACGAATTGTAGCAAGGGAGGTGTACATGACAATTCAGGCAGCTTATTTGTGATGTAACAGTTTATTCATTGCATATATCCTGTTGTATTAGCAGCGCATATACGGCTGAACAAAGTTGGAGATGTGGTCATTTTGTAATACTGCTCCGAGCATGGTGTTGCAAATGAAATTGGAGGAAGGTTCGTTTGACAAATGCCCCAAACATGATAAACAGACTCTTTACCTAATAAATCTGCTAAAATATCGCTTAAGGGCACCATTCAGCCAACAATGTCATAATATGTCTAAAAACTGAAGCAATAATCCACTTTCATTGGCTGGAAGAAATTGCGAGCAGACAACATTCACATCTGTTAAATTTTAACCATCTTCCTGGCCCACGAAGTGGCCACCACAGCAATTTCTAGCGACATTAAGGATAGTATCCACTTTTTATAAATTTGGCACAGGTGATTCCTTTATAGCGCCACGCATCCCAAGGCAGGATGGCAGGGCGGTGTCAGGTACCCTGCACATTACACAGGGACAATACATGGTGTAAGTGGGTAATAAAAGCAGTATGCATGTTATGCATGTTGTGTTACAGGGGACAGCGGAGGTCCCAAGGTACTAGAGTCCCATATCCTTCACAGTCCACAGTGCGACATTAGAAGGATTCCAGTGTGTAAAGGAAATAACGTAGGGATATTATTCTGGAGATTAGCCAGAAAGCGAGTTTCTAAACCAGCAATACTACAACTCCTGGAGTAACTGGGCCACAATCGTTGGGGTAGGCGAAAAGAATGACTGGTTAAATCCACCCAAACACGCAAAGGTGCAATGTGGTCCCGTTTAGACCGAGGGCGTAATATACGATACTGAGCACCTGGAGTGCACTACAGTTAAACTTGGCATCAGTTAATGCCTATGCAAGGTCACCGAGTCGCCTTTTGAAACGGAAGGAATGGCGATGGTAACTAGCCCTGCTAGAATTGAGACCTGCCCTGTTGCATATCCAAGGGCATGCAGTGAAGTACCAATACGAGAAGCAATGGAAGGGTACTAGGACTAAGACAGGGAATACTGGGCTAGATTGGGAGTTGACATATTCCTCTTGGAAGTACAAGAGGCACGGAAAAGCGATGGGAAGTGGCTAGGTGGGTGGGGGGCTCTGTCATCGACGGGGGCCTCCTCCAGAGCTGTGGCGGAGTTACAGGGCGATCTGGAAGCAGACGGGTACAGTAAGGGTACCTCTGCGGCAGAAGGGTACAGTAAGGGTACCTCTGCCTGGCACAAGTAAGGGTGCCTGAGCCAAGGACCAGGAGCCGAAGGAGGTTCCTGGAAACCGCGACGGCGCCCCGTTAGTCCTTCGGGCGGTCGGGGGGCCAGAACCGACCGGGGGTGTGCCACACCGCTCCGCCCCGACAGGGGGGGGGGGGCGGGAGTATAACAAAGTTGGTAATGTGCTGCACCATCAGAGCATCGACTCGCCGTGCAAGATGGCTCCTTAGGCATGCGGTACAGCGAGGGGCTGCCTGCTTTGGATCGCCCGTAAGATGACCCACCTAAAAAACGTCATACGAGTGTTGTATGAAATAAACCTGCAGCAGTTCTTTCCCATAAATATGTCTCCAGAGTTTCATTGGGGAGGAAGTGTGTGTATGTACAGGCGGGCGGGAGTGAATGGCGGTGTGGGCACTAAGAGAAGCCGGCGGTACCCGCGTTAGACTCGCCCTTACAGAAGCAGTCACGCCAGTAGAGGCTGCTTTAATTCTGGCCCTGCAGCCGCACTTTCTTTATTTTGTTTTTTAGTCTGAACTTCAGTCCACTGTCATTGGCAGAGGCAACACACCTGACTCCTGTGTTTTGCTTCTGTGTTGGGGGGTGGAGGAGGAGGAACAGGAGCCACCAGCTGTTATTTTGTTGTTTGCAGGTGCGAGGGGATGTGTTGTGGAGGGGGAGGGCACCGGGATTTTGTGTTTGCTTAGGGGGGCGTGTAGAAGCAAGGGAGGACAGCAGAACTCAAGTGGTATATTATGTGATGTGTGGATTTCCCCACACCCTTCCAATGACTCTCGCTGCATTACTGCACTGTTAGGACGGTTCAAGGAGAAGGAAGAAACTTTGAGGTTGCCGATACAAAATATAGCACCACGGCTGGCGCTGGTATCCACTGCTAGGCACCTGTGATGCGGGCACCCACAATAAGGCCAATGGCACAGTGTCGTAAATGCACAGTACCATCTATAATAAAGACGCACCGCAAAAACACCAACAACCATGGAAAAGAACCGAATGCCCATTAACCTCACAAGGAAGTCTATAGATGTTGCGAAGGGGCAATAACTGTGCAGATGATCACAGGCAGGTACATTTCCTGAAGCCCTATGCAGGTCGTGCCCAACCTCACCGGCTTGGCGTGAAAACATAATGTGGGGCCTCTCACGTGGACGGTTGTGTCTTTGCAGGCTAAGGAAGGCTGATGAACTTGAGGACCACGCCATGGCGAAGCATAGGTTGTCCCTTTTCTTGATGCATTGGCTGGCATCATGACCCCTTTTGACTTTGCCCATGCCGAGTAGTAGTGGAGGTCTAGTGGAGCGTCATCTTCCTCTCTGACCTCCCCATGGCTAGTGGACATGACACATGGTAGTCTCCAAGTGATCTTCTGAGAGATGCAAAGGAGGCGGAGGTTTATATCTTTGAGGTATGGCATGTCCATGTGTTCTTCCCAGACACACTAACAAGGGGCAGGTACACGCATGCGCACACACACACACACACCTTCACACACGCACACACACACACACACCTTTAAATATCTTGCTTGGAAAGACCTACCTTAATTGGCCAGTCTTCTCCAGTTCTATGCCCTTGATGTGTACAAGTGACGGATGTAATTTTCTGATTCACACTTCTGTGGCTTAGTTGCGGTATGTGATGTCCAAATGCTTCTAGTTACCCAAGTAAGGATGTGACCTGAGTGAAATTGTACGTATAGTATGTGCACCTTCCACTTTTTGTTAGTGACTCCTAGATAAAAAGAAGTAGCCAGTCCATAGATGTTCAGATCAGTGGTAACGGAAGTACAATAATGTGATGATTAATTTGATATGGTATATTATTTATATAGCACACATTCACTCCTTGGAGTCTTTTTTCACTGAAGTAACAGCTGCAAACAGAAACTCAGTTAGTCTGGGTTGCAATGACAAGACATCCATTACAAGAGAAGTCAGCAGAATCTGGAAATTTTGAGGACTTTCCTGAAGGTTAGATGATTAGAGGATGTTGCCTATTGGCTAGGGCGGTCAACCTCGAAGCTGGGGAAATGGGTTCGAGTTTCGGTAGGGACCCTCAACATCCTGTGATTCTGGGAAAATCACTTAATCTCCCTGTGCCTAACAAACAAAATGGATATGTCCGTCTGTAAATCAACTGGTGCTTATGTAAAGCGCTCTGATACCTTCGGATCTAATACTACAGAGATGTATGTGGCAGAGTTTTAGGCCCAGATGTCTTAATGACCAACCTTCACCTTGAAACAACTTAAACCATGGGACATGCTGAGGAAGAAGAGAGCTAGAAGGAAGCAGTGTTCCAGCACTGAGGCACACAGACGTAACAATATGGCCATTCGCAAACATTGGTAAAGCATTTACATCTGCATTTACTTTCAAACGTACTCCTGAATGTGTAGGCAAAAAGCGATGCCTAAATAGAAAGTGTACCATTAGTCCACTTTCTTTTTAAAGATGGTACGAAAGAAGAAATCTTTTTTATTGAAAAATAGTTTCCTATTTCAGAAAACTATGTAACAAGATACATTTTTCCCCTCTAATTTTAGAATTCTATGCTTTTTATGCTATTTTACCGTGTTTTATAGAGCGCTCAAAAAAACACATCATGACACTAGCACCCATATAATAGAACAGAAAAAAACTACAACGAGGGTGCAATAAGCTAAAAAGACGAACAAAAAGCAAGACTATTAAAAGTTAGCAAAATAGATATCTCTTTATTGTCTGATTAAATGGCCAACAAGTGGATAGATGATGAATCCCAAAGAGAGGGGGGAATATTTTATTTGTGTTTGCATTCTGTCTTCACTGTACATCTTTATGACTCTATGCATGGTTGTGATGATTCTAAATGGGGTTTGAGCAGTTCAGGTGGATTTTGGTCGCTGCCTGGTTTGGATGCTGTGACCTCTCCAATAAACCCCAGTATTTCATCTTCTATGTGTGTGGACTTCTTTGTAACATACTCCAAAGTCGAGGACCTAACTCCTAGAAAGCTTTCACAACGTGGAACTCTCATCACCAGACTTTCATCAAACTGCAAAGCCACCATATGCAACTGCCCCAGCGCCATTTTGGGGTTCATAAGCCCGGTGATGTGTTAACTAAAACTGAAACAGGTCTCGCGACCCACAGTCTTAATGCAGATCTCTGTTCATAACCCTAGTTTCACTGTACTGCCTCATCCTGCCAGTTTGCCCCTTTCAGTCTATTTTTGAGGCTTGGTTGGTTGATAGTTGTGGGCCCTCGCTGTTATTGTCTTGAGCCCCTGGCTGAAAACCTCGGTGAGTTACCCCCAGAATTCTGCATAGAGGGGCTGGAAGACTGGGATGAAAGATGTGTGTGGTGTTACTGGCTTTGTCATTAGGTTGTGGCATGCATACGAAATGTCTGCCATGTAGACACTCCACACACATGCTGTTAAGGAGTAAAAAACACCGACAATCTATTTAGATTAAATACATTCACGCACATAACTCTCCCAATTCTTCTCTTTGTGAAATTGGCTAGCCAGATGTAAATCTGGGCAATATATACAGGCACATGTCCAAGCATCTCGAAACGTACGAGTTCTTTGTAAATCAGAATCAATATGTTGTATTCCCTGAAAGAACATATAAAAAATTAAGAATGCGTGAAATTATATTTTCACCAGCGATGTGTTGGAAAATTTGCAATCTTTTTCACCTTCATAAAAAACTTGTGGTGAATTTAACTTTAAAACAAAGTTGTTTCAGGGAAATTTTCTTGTCAAAAAAGTCTGTGCAAAAATGCACGTTTTACATTACTCTCACCTCCCCTCGAGACCGACTTTTGTGAGACTTCGACATGTTATATTGCAAGGTTTAAAAAACAACCTTCAAAGGCAATTTTGCAAATTACACACTTGTTTGGAAAATAGCTAATAAAGAGTGAACCTTTTAGTTACATTTTGCCTTTCTTTGTTAATAATTAGAATTACCTTCACCCAGGAATAGTACATTTTAAAGCAATTTCTATCCTAACGTTTGTGTCTTTTTTTCCTCGAATGGAGGCCTCACGCTCCATTTGTTCTTGGAAAACAGTAAAAGGCACACATCCTGACCTCTCACCCATATCTCAGAGCTTTGTTGTCTCTTGTCTGTGCAGAGAACTGACATCCTGACGTCATGGCGACGCCCCAGGCTGAAGGAGAACGCTGTACGTGCAGCAGATGGTGTTCAACTGGACACGTTTTGGCCAAATCTGGAATTTGTTTTTCAGGTGGGGTGTTTCAGTTAGGAACAGTGCATGCAAGGAAGGCATTTGAAAGAAGAATATTTTCCTGGTTGAACAAGTGCAGTGTAATATGTAAGGGGTCATTTTACGAAGAAACGTATAATTTTGCAGCAGGTAACAAGGACTCCGAGAGCCCGCCCCGTCGCTAAGACCCCCCCCCCCGCCAAACCCACCCCCCACACACACTTAGCTGGCAGTGCCGGATTAAACTCTGTGAAGGCACCTAGACAGTCGAAATTTCATAGCCCCCCTTTGCAAATGCTCACCTAATACCCAATGCACCGGAATTGTTTATAAACTGACAGCTGCCAGAGGATGAACTTTTAAGAGACAACCTGTTAAGTGGATCTGTTGTCTCTTGTTTATGTACTTTAAGTTGTTAATGGGTACGTTAGATTGATACAATATTTTTCTCTCTAGAGTCTTTAATATAAAGTTTTCGTTTCTCTGATTCATTTTTTCTATCTTTTGGAAATAATATTAAAGAACGCTTGATTGTAATTTTCTTTCAAGGTCAAATGAATATTATTTTGACCTGCTGTTGCTGGGCCCCTAAAATGCATGGGGGACCTTAGGCCGGTGCCTACTTTGCCTATTTACTGTTATCTGGCATGCCCCTGGAACGGACTGTGATGTTGTGGCACCTTCTGGGCCAGTGATCTCGTGTAATTATTTTTTTTAATTTCAAAGTATTTTATTCGTTTTATACAAAGAAATACAATAGCATTCTGTAACTGGTTAGCCAAACGTAGTATGTAAGCGTTGGTTACATGTACTTTGAGGTAAGATATCTGTTTTAGCTAACCCCCTCTTACATTGACTTGCTGGGAAAATAGGCAAAGGCTGATAGAAAGAGAGAAACAGGAAAGAAAGAGGTGAAAGGAAGATATGAAAGCATTTTGAGACCACCCACACCATATGGCTCATTGTTGAAGAGGAAGAGCCAAACCTAGTATGCTGGGTACTGTCTGCCAGGGATAAGGGGAACCATTGGGGTGCCCTGCCAGGGATCACACCTGAGCCCAGTTGATCTCTGATCAGTTGTATCCTCTGCTGCTGACAGGTGCAGGAGGATCAGGATTTCTGATTGGCTGGGTCGAGGGAGGTGATCAAGTCCTCTTTAAAGCCAGAAGTTGCTGCTTCTGTTCCTGCCCCCAGACATGGCCGTCACCGTCAGACATATATATTTACACTTTGGCAGATAGACAGTGCCACGAGAACGCTGCACTGTAATGATTGGCCGACAGCCAAAAACACGCAGTGATGTTTACCTGCAGCTTAGACGATTTTTTCTACCCTTAGGGCATGTCTAATCAGATGAAAATAAGAAGATAATTGTCAGTCATTTTCGGATTATCAAGAAGGTAATGCACCTGCTGACATTCCTGCAATCGGTTCCAACATAATGAGATTTTAATACCAAAATCTGGACGGACATTCAGCTCGACGGGAATTATATATTGATAGCATTTATATGCTTGTGACATACACGACACACATTGTGTGAAAATATTGCGAATAATGAAGTTGTGTGCTCGGAGAGTGCTATGGGCACTATTGGCGTGGGAATGTGGCCACCAGAGCCCTTAACTTTTCCAGTTCCATATGTGAGTATCTCATCCGGTCCAGGTTTTTCTATGCGTTTTGGGATTTGCAGTTCTCTTTAGTCAATTACTACAAGTTCCAGAATGCAGAGAAAACACCCGGATTGGATGAACTTCTCATGTACGGACATGGGTCTCTTCAGAGCTCTTGGGTAGAGGGCACAGAACTCTGCTCATTTCACTCAATGGTTTTCTGGGAGAACATGAGCCAAAGTTTAAGCACACTCGTTATTCTCCCTCATTCTCTCGCTCCATCCCTTAAATAAGACAAAATAAGTAACATTAATAAAAATACATTTGAAAAGAAATAAGGAAATAAGAAACCACAAAATCCCAATGGACACCAATATAGTTCCACAATGCAATGTGAAAGAATAAATCACCAAAGACCAGTACCTGACTTAAACCGATATTCCAATAACAGGATCCAGTGCCATTAGGAACCTGTGACCTGGAATTCTCATCCGGTGAGCGCCAATAAACATGCAACTACGTTGGAATACACTTTTACTGTCTGGACTTGTGCATTTTAGATGCAATTAGGTAGTGCTGGTTTATTCTGAATGAGGACTGTGGGGCATATTATCAAGGGATTTATCTCCGCTTTTTTGGCTTTAAAAGCCAAGAAAGCGGAGATAAGATTATCTCCCTATTACCTAGCTGTCGCTAACACCAGTTAGCGACAGCTAGGAGGAGATAGCGACCATCTTGGGCCCCACTTTGCATGTCAGTGATATTTATCACTAATGACATGCAAAGTGGGCGTGCCAAGATGTTAGCGACTGGAAACAGTCGCTAACATCGCTATCTCCTATTACCAACTTTTGGAGATATTCGCGCTAAGCGCGAATATCTCCAAAAGCTAACACCTGCCCTGAGCAGTTCTTAGCCATGTTATCTAATGGGAGGTGGATAACATGGCTAAGAGCATTAGCTCGGTAATGCATGAATATCGCTGACTTTACAGCGATATTCATGCATTTCGGCCGATTTTTATAGCTTAGGAGATAAACCTTGATAATAGCAAGGCTCCTAAGCGATAAAAATCGCCGCAACACGGTGATAAAATTATTGCCGCTAAGCCAACATGGCGATAATTATCGCTAGTTGTTGGTAATATGCCCCTGTATTTTTTAAATTGATGTACATTTATATGGATTGTATGTACTAAGGTTTGATATCCTCTCGAATCCAGTTTAAAGGCCTGGTACTTACCTTCAGGGCTCTGAATGAGAAAGGTCCAGGGTATCTCAGACGAAGGTTGAAACTAGTCCATTTAACGTGAGCTCTCAGATCTAACCACCTCCGTCTCTTGCTCCCCCCCGCTTCCGTCGAGCTAGAAAAGGTGGTAAAGCTTTTGCGGTGGTTACTTCCAAATTATGGAATTCCCTTCCACTAAATCTTCGACTGACCGAATCAGAATATCAGTTAAGATGTAAACTGAAGACATGGCTGTTCTCCAGCTGCTAACTTCTAGGTTCTACGCCGCTGCTGTCCTCAGCGCCGGGACACCCCCGTTGGGGGTAGCCGCGCACTTAATACATTTCACAAATAAATAAATAAATAGCTCTTTCAATAAACAGGGCATTTAATTGAGTGTAAAATGCAAAGCTCAAGTAGCAAAGATGTCTGATGCACACTTAAAAATAACATTTTGGATAAAGAAACTAATATTAGGAAGAAAGCAAAAGAACTATGAAGACATCCACAATGTCGAAAAATTGGCAAGTTTCTAAAAGGACAGCTTTTCTTAAATGTGATGTTCTCTGTTAATTATCTCTTGGTAAGATAAAGTGTTTGTTGAGTTTCCTCGATACTCTCAATTCTAACTGGCCTGGTAACTTGTAACCAGGGCTTTAGTGTTGTTTTCGTAGTACTGTGATATTATTTTCTGGGCTGTGTTGCTAAATCATAATGATTGCCTTTTAGTGCAGCACAATTCATTACTTCCCTAATGTACATTATATGACTGCACAATTCCTGCTGTTGTGGTTTACCAGGAACATAGAGTGGCTAGGAGCCCGCCTATTGCTACCATTGGTTGGCTTTACTGGTCATTTTCACTTGACTGCTTCTCATTTGTGCCGCAGCATGTCAATCTTGTGTTTGCCCCCATGCCCCCAATGGAGCATTGCCTTTTACAATTTCTTTTATCCACTACTTGAATATCTGTTACCATTGCTTGCTTTACAAGTACCACTTTTTCTTTTTTTGTTCATCACTGCATGAGAGTGCATGTGTTTTCCAGCTGTCTGTAGGAAGGTGGACACCTGACTATGGTTACCCCAGATTTATTGCCTTGTGTTTAGCTGGTTTTTGACTTAGTTGGCCTGGGACCCTGCTATTCAGGGCCCCAGGCTATCTGCTGTCTCTTTAAAATGGACTCCATGCACCCTAGGTGCATAACTAAATTGGATTGGGTCACCTTATCAGCCCCTGTACAGTGCACTATAGGTGCCCAAGGCATAGGTACATCCAAGGCCTACCAGGGGCTGCAGCATATCTTTTGCCACCCCTGGCTGGCCATCCAAATTGACACAACTGGCTGATCACTCAGCTGGGGCAAGGTCGTGTAATCACCCCTTGCTTAGATATAGTATACCTATGTCTAAACCTATATATGGGCACATATGCACCTATAAGTCCCTCCTATGGCAGGCCTTTACAATCCTGGAGGCAGAGTGCTTGGTTTTATGTGAGATGGTGCTCTAGCATGAGCTGAGCCTGTCTGCAGTGTTCGGAACCATTTCCTTACTGCTGTTCCAGTGATACTGCCATACCATATACTCTTAAGTGCATTATAATCCTCGTGGTTAATGCTAACTTTGGTTTGGCTTTATCAAAACATGTCGTGTTTGGTGTCATACACTTTGGAATACTACCCCTTGCCAGTGCTGGTGACGGGGGTAGCATTCCACCCTTCTAGAGGGAGGAGACATGTTACTTTACTTTAAACGCGGTTAATCCCAACCAGAGCCTCAGCATCACAAAATGGATGCTGCTGCCCCGACACAAGTCTGACCTCCTGCTGCTGACCGAAACTTGGCAGGGGAGGCCTGGACAAAGGGTTTCCTGTCACAGGGAGGTGTTACACCACCCCAGACAGGAGATAGTGGATTGGAGCAGGGAGGGTTGAAAGAAACTAGACACTGCCTGGGGCACACAAGGTGTCCCATGCAAAATCCAGTCAAACCGGTTCTGGGGCTCTTCAGCCCCAGCTCTGGCGCGAAACTGGACAAAGGGAAAGGGGTGTAACCACCCCCTTCCTGGGTCCCACCCATAGGAGGGACCTAGCAGGTAATCCAGCCCCTTGATTTGGAATAAAGGTAGGAGCTGTGCTGATGCACATCAGATTATTCTGACTGAAATTTATGAAACGAAACTCTGGACCCTTCGACATCCCACTCGACGTGGAAGACTGAAGAATCTCCCTTGTGGTCAAGGAGTGACCACCCTGTGCAAACAGGCACCATCCAGCACCTCGATGTTTGCTTTGTTGCAGTTCCCGCCAGAACTCGAGCAACAGAGATCGACAAGACAGTGGAGAAGTGTGGCTCAATGGTTAGAGCGGCAGACCCTGATGCAGAGGTCTGGCCCGGGACCAGGGTTCGATTCCCGCCTCGGCGGGTCTTGGGCTCAATTTCCCCGGACCTGATAATTCTCGCCTCGGTGCCTAGTCTAATCATGGGTCCCACTCTGTGACTCTGGGCAATAGCTTGCTTAATCTCCACAACGGCCCCAGCAGCGCTGTGGATGCCTGGCTTCACCTTGGGGGTGCCCAGGAGTGGACATTTCACAGGAAAGCCAGGATGGGTTCCGCAGCGGTATGAATACAGCGCTACGAGGCCTCCGGGTAGAAGTGCGCTATATAAAATACAAATATTTACATTTACATTTACAAGACCCAGCGTGCCTGCCTTCCAACAGCCCGATCCACAGTCCCTGCAAAGCTGAGACCCGTGGAGGCGACCTGAAGCGTGGGACCGGCCATCTTGGAAAAACTACAAAGCACTGACCGTGCAGCCTTCAAGGCTCCCTCGAAACTGTGCATTGGAGTTTGAGAAGCTCCAGCCCCGAGCAACTTTTGCACCGAAGCTCACCCCTCCACACTCATCGAGTGGTGCGTGGGGCCTTTTTGCATTTTTCTGCTTGACGCGTTGGTCCGGTTGCTTGCCCGTTGGCTAGTGGCCCCAGTACCGACGAACCTTTGAATTTGCTCTGCTACTCTGGTTGCTCCAGACTGGCCCTCGCTCCCCTGAAAAGGAGCACCCGCTCAGACCTTGCTGGTCCGAGTAAGAAGCGATCTTCGAATCCTGCGTGGGTTGCATTTACCAAGGCCTGTTGACTCCAATCCAGAAGCCGACACCGCCGACAGTGAGAGCCTTTATGGGACAGCTTGTGATTCTCTCCAGGATATCCTCGCTGCCCCAGAGACCATGTGGCAGCGGAGACAAGGTTCATGACAAGCACCTGATTGCGCCCGACATCGCCTGGTTCCTTCCTGGTTCCTTCCTGGTCACTGGCTAGTGACCCAGACTCTGTCCCCTCTGCTTTCAGGTACTCTACATCTTTGATCCACCCTTGGATCACACCGGACACTTCTCTTCTGGACGCCTGCAGCATCTTCATCTCCATGCACCATAGATCTTCGTGACGAAACCCGACACATCTTTGCACCTGTGCAACCGCTTCCTGTGGGTGAGGTAACTCTAGAACACCGGTGCTCCTGTAGTGGGTTACACCTCTAGTGTCTAAGTTTTAAGTTTTGTCCTTCTAGTCCAGTCGGAAGATTCTTAAAACTGCAACTCGATAAATTTTACGCACCATTGACTTTGCATTGGTGCATGCGTGTGCTTTTAGCGCTGCACCCGAATCCCGTGGGCTACTCCCGTCCTAACTGCTGTTAGTCCAGTGTAGTCCCAGAGATTCCCAAGGCCCTAGGCCTTACCACTGATCGATTAGTGATACTTATACTTATACCACTTTTTTGATATATGGTTTGAGTGGCCACCGGCCTCATCCATAACTGTGCAACTTTCATATGTTATATTGTGCTTTTGTTTAAACGCTTGTGCTTCTTTACTCATAAAGAGTTTTGGGGATTATTCTGAGAATAAATACATATATTTTTATAATATATAACTTGTGTGGTGTCCTTTCATTTGATATTACAGGATTGCATATGGTAAAACAGCTGGCTTCACATGTCCTCTTGAGTTAAGCCTTTAGGCTGCTTAGTCCATGCTACCTCTAGGATAGCTTGTCTTTAAGGTTAACTTACAACCACCACCATAAGGGATTGTTTGGACTGATATAAGGTGCCCCCAGAATTGGAGACATCATACATCAGGCCAACTTCTCACACTGTCCATCTTGTGTACTTCTCTCCCTGTGTTGCTCTCTGTCACCCATGCCCCCCTTGTGCTCGCCTGTGCGCTTCTCACCATTGCCCCCCTTGTGCTCGCCTGTGCGCTTCTCACCATTGCCTCTTCCCCGCCAGTGCTCTCCGCATTAGGTCCCTGTCTCTCCTGCCCCTCGTCTTGCTTCTAGATTTAGTAACCCCCTAGCATCCCCCATGTTCTTGCAGTCCACGTTGTTTCTGTTCTGCCCACCATTCTCATATAAAATTAGTTACTGATTCAACTCAGATCTGTAACTAAAAGCACACAAAAAGCGCCCATGACATTTTGTAGTCATGTATGGTGAGCACGTCTACAAAATGATGCAGTGGGCAATTTGTTTTCTATTTTAAACTTTATCCACGCTGCCCAATATCAGCGATGGTGTGCAGCGTGACCAAAACCCATTAGCAAAGCTAAAGGCCAAGGTCACACTGGCTAGACTAATGGGCTTTACCAATGCTTGTTACATGTTGTGCCCCAGTTACCTGAGTATATCGCTGGCATAATCTACCTTTCTTGCTTTGCTTTGTTCATGTTCCACTGTGGTGTGCTGTTGCACACGACTGTAATGCGTCTCTAATATTGCAGAAACTTAAAATGCAAGGATAACCTAACCTAAAAGTCTGTGGTCGCAGAGAGGAAGCAAACCTAGTCATCCTTGTACAAAACAACAGGAGTGCGGTTGAGTCAACAGAGCCAAGGAATGTTGTTTTCAAGAGGATTTAGTTCATGGCCGTTGCTTGCTGCCTCCTTTTTTCACAGACAGTGAGGCATTATTTGTCCACCGAGAGAGCAGGTGCTTCCTCGCAGGTACACAGAGTGGCAATCAATCAAACTCAAGAGACCCGCCATTGTTAAGACAGGTTGTTTGCACACGACGGAACCCCCGCAGCACAGCACGTACTCTCCCTCTGAAGCAGGCCGAAGAGATAAGGTCAGGTCAAGAACGCCCCAAGGCACTTGCCGCGAGTTCATTAGTTGGGTTTTGTCAAAAACACTGTGTCTGGTAAACATGATGTAGCCATGTTGTGCAACATACTGCACGCCTCACTGATCAAGTCAGAGGTAACTAGAAAAATGTTACATTCAGTTTTGTAGGACATTATAATTCTAGGGTACTCCTTCCTTGGACAACCTGAAGTATCCTGGGAGGTGCAGTCTTTAATTGCTATCATTGAACAAATGGACTCGAGCAACTGATAATGGTTTTAACAGTAATATATATATGTATAATACCTATCTATCTGGGTGTGTGAGTGCCTGTACAGATGATTCAGTTGGTGTGTGACTGACTGTATAAGTTACTGATTAGGTGTCACAGTGAATGTATGGATGAGTGACTAGTTGGGTGTATTTCTGTATCACTCTGACAGTTGGTGTCTAAGTGGCTGCATGGGTGTGTGAGTGGGTACATGAGTGGCTGTATTGGTGAGTGATTAGTTGCATGGTTTCCTGAGTCTCTGTGTAGGTGGGTGAGAGGGTGTGTGACTGCCTGTATGGATGAGTGAGTGGATGTATGGGTTAGTGAGTATGTGTGTGAGGGGCTATATGAGTGAGTGTGAGTATGGCTGTGTAGGTAAGTATGTGGATGTATCTATGGTATATGGGTGAGTAACTGGGTATGTGAAAGGCAGTATAGGTGAGTGATGGGATATATGAGTGACTGTATGGGTGAGTGCCTGAATGTAGGAGTGGCTGTATGGGTGAGTGACTAGGTGTATGAGTAGCTGTATGGGTGACTGACTCTGTGTGAATGGCTGTATGGGTGTCTGAGTGGATATGCCAGTGGCTGTATTAGTGACTGAGTGGGTGTATGAGTGGCTGTATGGGTGGGTACATTGATATGTGTGAGCTCTATGAATCAGTGAGTGTTTGTTTAAGTACTGGTATGGGTTTGTGAATGGGTTTGTGAAGGGTTGTGTGGGAGTGGGTGTATGAAAGGTTCTATGGGGGTGAGAGTGCGTGCATCAGTGAGTCTGTGGATGATGTCATGAGTGATGTCATTTGAGATATCATCAGTGATGTCACTGACCATGTCATGGGTGATGTAATATGTGAGTTAATAGGTTGTGAACTGCAGGTGCGCAAGTTATAGTTAGCTCAGCTTACTATAACTGTTGAATTTCAGTGCTTTTGTACAAGTAAAATCTAAATGCTAATTCCTAACTATAATGTCCCTGTAACCTTTGGTTTTTTCAGTGAATTTCTATGTTTTTTTTAAGTAGTTGTCACGTTTGCAGAATGGTGCAGAAAGGGGGCTAGGCAATTGATAAGCTCTCAGGAATCCTACTGTGTAGGACTTACAGGAGTTACCAGGAGAGCTTCTTGGCCCCCAAGGTCCCTCAGGAGTAAATTGGAATTCATCTCCCAATCAATAATGCGCCAGGAGGCGCGTTTGCAGAGTGATGGAGAAAGACCTCTTAGCAATGCCGCTGTGTGAGACGTACTGCAGGTAAGCAATAGGTAAAAGCAATTCTGCTCCGCTTCTAGTAAGCAAGAGCATTTTCTGCACTTGCTTACTAGAAGTGGAGCAGCGTTTGTCATGGCTTGGCGGAAGCATAGTAAACAGCAATGTCCTGGGGGTGGACACCCCGGTATATTGCAGGAGCGACCCTTGGGATGGCGTTCCCCAGGGCCATCTAGGACTCCAGGAGGGATCCACGCAGCCCCCGCCCATCTTCATTTTTGCCCCGGGGAGGTAGTGGTCCCCGGGGCTACGGAGGAGGGCCGGACGGGCCCTTCGTATATTCCTGGTAATTGCCCAAGGCCTAAGAAAGCAGTATGTTGTTATGCTGATGCTAAGTGGGATGCGGAAAAACAGAAGTGATGAACGTAGGTAGTCAAGGGAGCTAGGTTATACCGTGCGCTGACAAATGACGAGCCCCAAAAAAAGAAAAAAAAAGGAAAGGAGAGTAAAAGACACATGCTGTTGAGGGTTCTGGTGATGATAGTATTTCTTTTTGGATGTATTGTTATCCTCTCTTCCACCGCCTTATAATGCTACCTCATCTGAGAGTTCGAGTGGTGCTGCCGCAAGTAGTGGTACTGCAGGTGTCACGGTCCCCACAGACCCTAATCAGGTCGTAACAGGACAAATGCCTTTGATTCATGCCCCTCCAAACGTTTTTAGTTGCTAATGCCTCAGATTAGATAACTACCCCTGTTAAATTGGTCCTGCCATGACAGCACAACCTAATCTAGAGGAATAAAGGACTATGTTGCAGTCCAGTCCATGATGAACCTTCAAAATACTGCCCATATGCCCTTGACTTCAGGAACAGTCAAAGGATTACCCTTATCCAGACCATGACTGCCCCAACGAAAGCTGGGCCTAAGTCCTCAACATTAAGCGCTGTAGGAGCAACCTCTACAGAGGAACTTGCACAGATAACTTGATATTCTTCCATATCCATGTGGAACTCACTACAATGCATCCCAAGCAGTAGCTAGCCCTAGAGGAAAAATAGTGTTTAATACCCCAGTTTCACAAAATGAGACTAGTTCACAAGAAATAGTTGATTCGGCTTGATTCTTTAATGGGTCTCCGGGAAGTGGTGAGGTTGTAGAGCTATGGGAGGAAGCCAGAATCACAGAGAGAGAAAACCCTGTGGATGTGATCAGGATGAGATTAGAACTGGACAAACGGATTTCAGGCAATATTAATTTCTCACACATAGACATCTATAGAGAGAGAATGAACTTGTGTATTTTTGTAAGTATTAGGAGTGGGCGGAGCTCGCGGAATTATCTTGAAAAGCTCAGTGAAATTCGACAGAGTTCCGCTTGCGGTGGAATGCCGTCCTGTCATAGTAGTTCCTTTCCTCAGGGGAAAGTGTTTATGTCAGGAAGCACAGTCTCATGTCAGCAGAATAGATTTCTGTCTACATGAAAAACATCACTCGGGGCATTTTAAATGAACAGTAAAAGGAAATAAAAAAATGCGGTCATTAGAACGTGAACGCCCTGGGCTAAATGAGATGCTAAATGAGATGCATACCTTAAAAGTGTGCGTGTGAAGTTTTCAGAACACGAAGCCTATGTTCTATTGGATTACACAAAACAGTGAAATGTGCTCATAAAAACAAAGGGGCATGTGTACAAGCCCCTATTTGCACCCATTCATTTTGACGCTGCCCCCTATGTACAAGGGTGGCGTACATAGGAGGCAGCGCCAACATTGAGACCAGGTAAAACTGGTCTTAAGATGGCGAAACGAGGAGAAATGCATTATTTCAGCTCCTTTTTTCCTTTTCCATGTGTGTTGCCTTGTGCAGCACACATGGAAAAAACAAAATGCCATTGTTTGTTTATGTACAGGAAGGTGTCCATTCCTGTATATAAGCAAACTTTAAACAAGCATTTGCAATGCAATAGGTCTCGCAATTACGCAACTTTAAGCTATTGGCATTGTAAATTAATACGCCTTTTATTTATGTTTTAAAAACGAAAATAAAAATAAAAGGCATTATCATTTACAATGTCAATAGCTCTAACTCGCGTAAATGCAACCTATTGCATTGCAAATGCTTGTTAGACTTGTCTTGAATGCCCTTCTCTGGGATGTCTGGGTTAACTCTATCCACAGACCGCTCTGTCACCTATTTGTGCCCTCGCCACTCAGACTAGAGCCTGGTTTCCCTCAAGTCCCAGTTTTCCTCTGTCCCCCTGTTCCCTAACCTGCTGTCCTATCTCCTAAAATTTTATAATAGAGCAGCAAGTTTACCAAGCCTGATGTTCTTTAACCATTTAATCAAATACTTACAAGGAAGTGGGTATGAAAAAAATCCTAAACCCTAATACTGGCAGGGACTATGCCACTCCAAGCCCATGCTGGCCGCCGCTTATTTGTCCCTGTGCCAGAGAGGAAGGTTCAGCGTGTACCGCATTCGGAATGTGCTCTGCACCAGCTTCTGCTTTTAGCTAGGGACGCTGGACCTGAAGGGATATTATTGGCCTTTAATCGAGGGCACAGGACCTGCGAGAATATTAAAGGGCGATTCCGGTCCAAGGACGAGCTTACATTGGCTTCATTTATCATCTAAAGAGGTGTGGGAACGCTCCAGAAGCAGACCAGGGCACACGAAGCTGTGGAGAAAATAGGGTATTTAAAATCAGACTTTTTATTTCAAGAAATCGTACAAGAATTTTCCTTTTTAGAGCCAAAAGAAACGGTGTTATGCTCCGAAACCTGACATACCACTTTGGCCATATAATTCACAGTGGTGACGTCTGACAAGGGTAAAACTAAAGTTTGTCTCTGGGAACGTGGAGGTCCAGCTGAGCTTTTTACTTGGCGCTTGTTAGTTTTGTTTGTGTGCGGGAAACTCATTATTGGTCTCTGGCGCCACAGCGTGCATTCCTAGTTGTAGCGTACGTGCGTGTAATCTGGTGCAAGACGTACCAGCGTGGCTTCTCAACCATCTGTGACACACCACCCCCACAGCAGCTTCAAAACAGGTTAATGGATCTGCTGCTAATGAGGCTGATCGGGACATCAGGCAATTATGTGGGTATGGCGCATGAGGTTTCAGATTGCACAGTCTGGGAGTTGTATGAGACTGCAGTTAGCTGCTTATTCGGCCAGAATCTTATTTGCTGGTTGAAGTCAGCATTTTATTTGCAATGCAAATGTTGTCCATGTTGAGTTGGTACACCACTACCTAATCAAACCGCCTACTTCCTTCAGGAGCTAAACGCACCCAGCCTGAGGGAAAGTGAAAGCATGCTACGTGCGGTGTGTTCACGCGGGGACAGGAGATGTGCACGCGTACGGAGTGCACATTTCCTGTCTGTACACGTGCCATCTCCTGTCTTCAGAAGAGACGCCAGAGAGGAGACGCCATGTGCGTGCACATCGCCTGTCTGCACATGGTTTGTCTCCTTTCGCGCACCAAACCCACAACAATAGTTTAGCCAAGGCGAAGCAGTGCATGCGCTGCATTCGCTAGATGAGACCTAAAAACTGCCATTTTGTCACTTTCATGAGTGCTGCAGGAAGCAGCATGCATGAAAGTGACAGAATGGCATTTCTAGGATTGTTTATGTGCCTGAAGAAACCCATTCCTACACATAAACTATCCTCTTCACGCAGACAACCTTGCACTCAGTTGCCCATTGTGCTATAGGTGATGCACTACAGTGTTCTCAGATTTTGCAAAATTCATCTTAATGATTTGTTTTGGGATTTTTTTTGCAGTGTTCTATAGCACAAACTGTACTGTGAATGTATGTGAGTGCTTTACATGAGCAACGGTTAAATTACACAAGGAAACATTCATTTTTGGTAGGCACTGGGAGATTAAGTGATTTTCCCAGAATCACAGGATGTTGAGCCAACACCAAGACTCAAACCTGGTTCTCCAGTTACGAAGTCAGCAGCTCTGGCTTGTAAACCACATCATCTCCAATATACCTTTAGGATATAGCTTTTCCTATTCTTAGGAGGCTATGTGAAAAAAGATTTTGTTGGGCATCTGTCATTAATCTAAACCTTGACAGAAGTCGGGCACATTTTCAAAAAGTAAAGACAAGTGAGAAAGTGAATTTGCCTGGTGGTATTGTATAAAGATTAAAGAACAGCTTTGACAGAGCAGATCCACGTGGCAGCCCCCAAGCAATAAGTTGTGGTGTAAAATGAAATGGCTGAATGAGTTGTTAACTTGCCAATGTTTGACCAGTAATTGATAGGTCGAGTAGACATTTCAGGAGAGAAGCATGGTCCACGATCCAATCAAATGCCCAACTGTGTCAGGTTACCTCCAAATGCAAATCATTCAGGATCTAGTCCACCATCAACCCTATGAGTTTTTTTGGTGGTCTCGAGTCAGCGTGTGCTCTATTAAGTAGGTTACTGGATCCAACATAATTTAACCCCTTGGGCGCGGCCGCGATTCTGCGCCGATGCGGCTGTTTTAATGAGTGGGCGGGTACATGATCAGCAAACGCCCACCGTGATGCATGACAGCTGGGGGCCGTCATCAGCATGGAAGGGGTTAAAGAAGGATCCTGGATGTTTTGTTGGAATATATTGAGATGAAGCCTAAAAGCAAGGAGGTCATCAGAGGATATGTTGATTTTGCTTTTCATCAGTAAAACAGAAAACTGTTCAGCCACTTTCTGGATAGGAAAAGTCCCTTCTGACAACCCAATCAAAATGAGCCTAGCAGGGTTTGGACTGGGAACCAAAAACATGCCTGACAAAAGTGCTCCGATACGCCCTGCCTCATTTGTCTTCTCACTCTAATGCTCTCTTCCCATCCATCCAACCGTTCTCTCTCTCCTACTCTCTTCTCCCTCTCTGATCGCT